>NC_136412.1:165083539-165703182 GCF_051521515.1 Lactuca serriola
CAATTTCAACTTTCATGTTTGGCCACCAATAGAGTTTCTTAAGGTCCAGATACATCTTGTCTGAACCTGGATGAACGGAGTATCGTGTTTTATGGGCTTCATTCATGACAACATCTCTGTAGCCACCAAACTTCGGTGTCCATATTTGATTCATGAGATAATGAACTTCGTCACCCTTAACTTCTAGGTTTTTATCCATTCCTCTTAAGGATTCACCTGTCACATTCTCGGGTTTCAAGGCTTCCAGCTGAGCCTCTTTGATCTGCACGGACAGGTGTGAATGGATTGTCATAGTTAGAGACTTTACTCAGTGTCCCGAGTACTCTTTCTGACTAAGGGCATCTTCTACTACATTGGCTTTGCCGGGATGATAGCGAATCTCGCATTCGTAACCATTGAGTAGTTCTACCCATCGTCGTTGCCTCATGTTTAGTTCTTTTTTATCGAAGATGTGATGGAGGCTTTTATGGTCTGTAAAGACTATGCACTTCGTACCATAAAGGTAATGTCTCCAGATCTTTAGAGCAAAAACCAATGCTCCCAGCTCGAGGTCGTGTGTGGTATAGTTGACCTCAGGGTTCTTAAGTTGTCTTGAGGCATAGGATATGACCTTTCCTCGCTGCATAAGAACGCATGCTAACCCTTGTTTGGACGCATCGCAGCAAACTACAAAAATCTTCCGTCCCCTATGGGAAGGACAAGATCGAGGTGTTGCATAGGGCTCGCTTTAGTGTCTGGAAAGCAGTTTCTTGTTTCTCCTCCCAGCTAAAGGTTACACCCTTTTGAGTCAGTGTGGTGAGTGGTTTTGCGATCCTGGAGAAGTTTTGGATGAACCTTCTGTAGTAGCCAACGAGACCTAGAAATTGACGAATCTCTGTTAGGGTTCGTAGTCTCGCCCAATTTTAGTAGCCAACATGTATCCCTTCATCGCTGACCACGTGACCTAGGAAGTCCACCTTTCAAATCGAGTATTCGCATTTCGAAAACTTCGCATACAAATTCTCTACCCTTAATATAGCATCTTTTAGCAGAATTTTAGGTCCGCACGAGTGCTTTAGGCTTAGTATATCTTAGATATGGGCCTTAAGAAGGGTTAGGAAGGGTGTTGCATCGCAAAATCAAGCCAAACACACCAAGAGAGGTGTGTGCGGCCGCACACTAGAGTGTGCGGCCAGCCAGCCGCACACCCAACCGCAAACCCCCTCCAGCCACACACCGACCCTATATATAGTAGAGGACCCCCCTTCCATTCACTTTTGGCTGCACCTTCTCTCTCTACTTTCTCTCTCTAGAAACATCATCCAAGAACACTTAGAAGGCCTCCAAAACGTGAAGAACATCATCTTTCAACTTATTATAGAGGTAAAACACTTTAATCTAAGCTTAAAACTCATAGTGTTCTTTGTGTACTTCACCCCTTGAAGGAGTGTGGCTGCACACCCTCTTTACGGTCGCACACTCCAGTCTGCAGCTTCACACACAAGTCTGACCGCATTCCCTAGCCGCACACTCACTTTTATGGCCATACACCCACTCTAGCACCCATATTGGCCTTAAACTTGTAAGAATCACTAAGTACGAAACATGGGACACTTAATCCTAATGAATCCAAGTCTTTAGGGTGATTTCCCATCATGTTTAGTCATGAAACACCCTAGCTCTAACTCATATACGTGTCACCATATGATTAATAGGGACCACTTGTGTTCAAAGCATCCGTTGACATTCAGCACTCATATCGATCGCACACTCGAACCTGTGATAAACTGTGAGTTCATACCCCTTAATTAACCTTTCAAACGTTTTTGAATGCCTTTATGGGGGGGGGGGGGGGGGGAGGGGAATACAAGTTGAATCCAACATGTTATAGTATCAATCACATGTGATTTATAGCTTGCAACTAAAAAGGATTTTCTATATTTTTGAATTGCTTTGACAACAAAACTGTTGTAAATGTTTATTTAGCTCATTTTCCATGTGAAAATTGTTATAAAAACTATTTCCAAACTTTTTCAAACTTCCTTTTTTTCCCAAACCATATCTACATCAATATATTTATATAAGTAAGACTTGAAGGACATAGGACTGATAGCTCACCTTACTTCCTGTTCTTGTTTGATTGTGGACTTAGGGTACTTGTTATCTGTTCGACTGTCGTTGATTTCTTAGTTATATATCATATATATTTGTGTTGTATATAAAAGCCTTCACTTCAAGTTCAATACATTTGTGTACCAAAGGCATGCAACTAACACTTCTATTTAATTATAATAGGTATAGTTAAGGATTTCCACTCGTTACTTTTATTACCATGATACTTACTATAGTTAGTAATGTTACGAGTCGATACACGATTAATACTATACAACGAGGGTACTATATTCTATACAAGAGAACACTCAATACATTATACCAAGAAGTACATTATACACTAATACAAGAGAATATACTAAAACAGAATGGGACATACTACTTCTCGATACGACACTTCATTGTGTTAACATTGTGTAACCAGAGTTTCCTGGAGGGAGAGCGGGCATTATGTGTATAGATCTATATGGGACAGACACTCCCACATCCCGACTGCTAGCTACAGTCCGCGTCGACTAGGCCCAGGGATGACAAAATGTCACCATACTACATATGACCTGGCGAGTCATCAGTTAATCGATCGTTAATCAGCATGGTTACATACGAGTCCACATTCTAACCTTTAACTAACACATTATGAATTAAAGGCCAAATAGACTCCCTGAGGTGTATTGTACATTTAATACTACCTAGAGCCTGCATTTTATTACATTCAGCCGGCAACGATATTGCTGGGGAAAAACGTCATTTTCCCAATTACCTTACATGAACGAAGCCTAACCCTATATTTTCATATTAATAATTTCCTTGGGAAAACTTTTACATTTCTAAAGGATCAAACTTACAAATAATCGAGTCTTGGTAGAAGACTACTTATGCTGGAAAATATAGGATTTTCTAGAGATCATACTATTTTCAAACTTTGATAACAGCTATTTTACTACATGATTGAAAATACTTTTTATACAAGCAAAGACACTAAAAACTTATGAACTCACCAGCTTTATGCTGACACTTGTTTTCAAAATAACTTGTATTCTGAGGTCAACAATAGACAGGTACTGATGCAACTTTTGAGAAGATGGAGCACACACAAGACTCATCTTTTATTTTGTTTATACTTTTGGTGTCTATCAAACTGTACAGAACACACTTGTATTACAATTATGATATTAATGCAATGGATGTTGTTGCTTGTTTTTACTATTATGCATTGTTATGATACTGTACATGACGTCTTCCACCCCAGAACGTATTCCGCCGTTCTCGGTTTTGGGGTGTGACAGATTGGTATCAGAAATATGTTTATAGTGAATCAGGTATATCAACCCCTAAAAGATATACGAACTATAAACACATCAGGATTAAAACACTTTGACCAAGAATATATACTTTTAAATAATAAAATATTTAACTAAGTGTATATATATATATATATATATATATATATATATATATATATACCCATTAATACAAAGGATCAGTATCATACTAGAACAGAACAAAATTATTAAGATTGTTGAACAATACAATTAGGCTTAGAGACATATAGTCAAATCTGGGCAAATGTAGCCTGATCAACTACATTTTCCTAGGAGTGACTAGCATGTGCTTAAGAATGGTTGTGGTGTTACAACAAGTCTAAATACTTACCAACACTACCACACGAACACCTGAACAAGAATACTATAGGAGTATTCAGCATTCTATTAACTACATATGTGAGAACTAAAAGGGTCGTTACTAGTAGGGCAATAGTTGCTAAATGGGTACACCACGGTTACATGTGACTAAGGCGCTATAGACTTAGAATCTGTGACCTTTGCTTTATTTCCTATTCTTATTTGATTGTGGATTAGAGTTAGGGTCACTTATTCGAAGGTCTACCCTATTTCGGTTACATTTAATTGGTATGCACTATGCAAGTATTGGGTCAGCTAATAATGATCATCTTATAAGTATCCTACATTAGTACGTCTATTAACTCTTCTTTCCCCCATTCTCGCGTAGATAGCATGGCTGGCTTCCACCATCCCAATGATCCGTACTATCCAAACCAAGGCATTGGAGGATGGCTCGATGAAGAGTCAGAATATGATCACCCGATCCCTTTGGACGATCACTGTGCAGAAGGCTTTTCGGATAGCTCCGACTCCGAACCCGAAGTCAACAACGTACCCCCTGTAGCTCCAAACCCCAATGCCCGTCCAACATTCCAAGGTCCCACTCCCATGTGGGCATCAACCTTGGATTGACGGAGCGATGAACAGGTTCAGCCCTTAGTTGTCAACGGAGACCGAAGCTTTTACAACATAAGCGAGGGTGGCTCGGCTGAACGGGCTCTACCCGTCATGGTCCGAAGGATTGCTAGGAACATCGAGCAAGGTCATGCAGCTATCGGCAGAGTTGTGGAAATTGATGCCAACTCTAACCTTAAGACTGTCCGTATCTGCCAGCTGGAAGAAGCTATGGATAGGACTAGGAGGACCAATGAGGCTCTGCAGCAACAGCTAGCTGCATCTGTAGCCGAAGTCAGGGAACTCCGAGCGCGTTAGAGAGCATAGGAACGATATCTTCAAGAAGTTGTGCGCCAACTGGCTGATCTTAGGGTTTGCCTAAGGGATACCCGTCGCCAGTAGAAGATGTCAACTTATCCCCCTCTTTTGTTTAAGGAATAGCCTTTTCTTTTCTATGCTTGGTAGAGCACTTGTCTGTAAACATTTCTAACTCTGAAAGTACCTTACCTAGACTCCTAAACTGCCAACATTTTCCCTTATGGTTTGATGTAAGATCTACTGTTAGGTCACTTTTCCCAAACTCATATTACATCATTAATACCAGTAATATTGGCAGTTACCTACTCCATGGGAAAGTTACACTTTCGTGTTCTCCCTACTTTGTTGCTATGACTCTATCTGATAGTTGGACTATGTCGATTTAGTCCATGAAACACTCTCATCATGTTTGGAATTAATTCTTACTATTTTCATCATCTCTATAAAATTTCAGTAAAAGATGCCTCCCTGCAAGCACCCAAACAGAGGCAGACCTGCGACTCAAACTCCACCTCCACCACCTCCTCCTCCGCAGTTCGATCCGGTGCTGTTTCAGACAGCTGTAACCGCAACTGTGACTGCAGCTATGGCCTAAATGAATTCTAGCGATGCAAGTGGAGCCGGAATGGGCACCAACTCTGGACATGGTGAAATCCACCCGCATGCACAGGGGTGCACCTATAAGGATTTCATGAGCTACAACCCGACATTCTTCAATGGAACCGGAGGGATTATTGCACTGTCCCAATGGATTAAAAGAACCGAAGCCATTTTCGAGATTTGCTCGTGCCCCGAGGAAAGCAAAATCAAATTCGTTTCTGCTACCTTCACTGAAAGGGCCCTGACATGGTGGAATGGCCATGCCAATTCACTCTCTTTGGTGACAGCCAACGCCATGGGCTGGGACACACTGAAGGACCTTTTGAGAAGGGAGTACTACCCTAGGGGTGAAGTCCAGAAACTCGAGGAGGAACTCTGGAACCTCAAAATGAAGGGGGTTGATATAGTGGCTTATACGGCCAGGTTCTACGACCTGATAGCTATGTGCCCTAACATTATCCCTTCTGAAAGCAAGAAAATTGAGCGATACATCTGGGGTTTAGTGCCCCGTATCGAGGCAACGTTCTAGCATCACACCCTACAACCTTTGACAGCGCCAAGGAATTGGCCCACAGGTTGATCGATCATGAAGTTCCTTCCACTCCATCAACAACCACAACGGTTGCCATTGTACCAACCACATCATCCGACAATAAGAGGAAACAGTGGGACCGGAAGAAGCGCAAGTCAACTCAATTATCCTCCAAAAACCAACAGACAATGGCTGTCCATGCCACCACTACTCCTGCTACTCCTGTACCAGCCAAAACATATGCTGGAAACCTACCCAAGTGCACCAAGTGCTCATTCCATCATCACGGCCCCTGCCGTGAAATGCACTGCACCAACTGCGACCGGAAGGGTCATACCGTCCGGTTCTGTAGATCTCAACCCAAACCCATCAATCAAGTTCCCAGTTCCGGAGTGAGTCAAGCCTGCTATGGCTGTGGCGAGACAGGGCACTTCAAGAGAAATTACCCGAAAGTTGGGAATGCGGGAGGAACAGGAAGACTACTTGTTATTGGCCACAATGAAGTAGTAGCAGACCCCACAGTAGTCATGGGTACGTTCCTTCTCGATAACTCTTATGCTTGTATCCTCTTCGATGGTGGAGCAGAAAGAAGCTTCGTAAACCAAAACTTTAAACACTTACTTAAACAATCCTCTCAACCGTTGAAAGAGACCTTCGTCATAGAAATGGCTAACGGAAAAACAGAGAGTTCTAACGAGATCTACATAGGTTGCACCCTCACACTAGATAATCATTCGTTCACAATCAACCTCATACCAGTATCGATCAAGAATTTCGATGTCATTGTGGGCATGGACTGGTTGAGTCTCTATTGTGCTGATATCCTGTGTGCCGACAAAGCAATCCATCTAAATCTACTGAATAACAAAACCTTATTAATCTACGGAGACAAACCCAGTATGAGTCTTCATATCATCTCGAGTATGCAAGCCCAGAAGTACCTACGTAAGGAATATCGTGCATTCCTTGCACACGCCGTCGATACAAGCGAGAAAACAAAAGATCTAAAGGACTTCCCCGTAGTATGTGACTTCCCTGACGTCTTTCCAGAAGAGCTACCAGGTTTACCTCCCCAACGTCAGGTCGAGTTTAGGATTGACTTAGTTCCAGAAGCTACCCCCGTAGCCAAATCGCCCTATCGTCTAGCGCCTGCTGAGATGCAAGAACTGTCCGGTCAACTTAACGAGTTGCTCAGCAAGGGCTTCATAAGACCAAGTTTCTCACCCTGGGGAGCACCGGTCTTGTTCGTAAAGAAGAAGGACGGATCTTTCTGTATGTGTATCGATTACAGAGAACTCAACAAGCTGACGATCAAAAATCGCTACCCTCTTCCCCGTATAGACGACTTATTTGACCAACTGCAAGGGCGAGTTACTTTTCCAAGATTGATCTTAGGTCCGGGTATCACCAGTTACAAGTGCTTGAGGAGGATGTCCCGAAAACAGCCTTCTAAACTCGTTACGGACACTACGAGTTTGTAGTGATGCCGTTCGGACTGACCAACGCGCCCGCAGTATTCATGAATTTAATGAATAGGGTGTGCCGTCCTTACTTGGACCAGTTCTTCATCGTCTTCATTGATAACATACTTGTCTACTCTCGAAGTAAGGAGGAGCATAGCGATCATCTACGACGAGTCCTAGAAACTCTACGATCTGAGAGGCTATACGCGAAGTTCTCTAAGTGCGAATTTTGGATCCGAAGAGTCGAATTCTCAGGACACATGGTTAGCGAAGAAGGGATCCACGTGGACCCATCCAAGATTAAAGCTATTGAGAACTAGTCAGTACCAAAAACGCCTACAGAAATTCTTCAATTCCTTGGCCTCGTTGGCTATTACCGCAGGTTCATACAGAATTTCTCTCGAATCGCGACACCCCTTACAAAATTGACCCAGAAAGGCGTGGCTTTTGACTGGGGACAGAAACAAGAGAAGGCATTTAAAACACTGAAACGAGCCTTATGCACCGCACCAATACTATCGCTCCCAGAAGGGACAGAAGATTTTGTGGTATACTACGATGCGTCAAATCAGGGGCTCAGTTGTGTCCTGATGCAACGAGGTAAGGTCATCGCCTATGCCTCGAGACAGCTAAAGACACACGAAGTTAACTATACCACACACAATATTGAATTAGGGCAGTTGTGTTCGCCCTAAAGATTTGGAGACACTACCTATACGGTACAAAGAGCACGATATACACTGACCACGATGGTGGGTCGAGCTACTCAACGATTACGACTGCGAGATTCGTTATCACCTGGGAAAAGCCAATGTAGTAGCAGACGCCTTAAGTCAGAAAGAATATTCTGGTCGAAGGGCGAAGTCCTTAACAATGACTATCCATTCGCATCTATCCGCGCAGATTAAGGAGGCTCAGCTCGAAGCCTTGAAACCTGAAAATGTGGTGGGAGAATCCCTGCGAGGAATGGATATGAATTTGGAAGTCAAGGGTGACGGAGCCTTGTACCTCATGGACCGAATCTGGACACCACGACACGATGGCTTCAGACACATGGTCATGAAGGAAGCACACAACACTTGATATTCCGTCCACCTAGGTTCAGCTAAGATGTATCTGGATCTCAAGAAATCATACTGGTGGCCTAACATGAAAGCAAAGATTGCTACCTTCGTGAGTAAATGTCTTACTTGTGCCAAGGTCAAGGTCGAATACCAGAAACCATCAGGTCTACTACAACAACCGGAGATACCTGAATGGAAGTGGGACCGGATCACTATGGATTTCATAACCAATCTACCCAAGACAACGGGTGGGCATGATACCATATGGGTCATCGTCGACAGGTTGACCAAGTCCGCACACTTCCTGCCCATCAAAGAAACAGACAAGATGGAGAAACTCACAAGAACATACATTAAGGAGATTGTACGACTGCATGGTAGTCCCATATCTATTATCTCCGATAGGGATAGCAGATTCACTTCGAGATTCTGGCAATCACTGCAAAGCACCTTAGGAATGAGGTTGGACATGAGTACAACCTACCATCCGCAGACCGATGGACAAAGTGAGAGGACTATCCAAACTTTGGAAGATATGTTGCGAACCTGTATGATCGACTTTGGTAAGGCATGGGATACCCACTAACCCCTTGTCGAGTTTTCCTACAACAATAGTTACCACTCGAGCATCAATGCAGCTCCATTCGAAGCCCTTTACGGCCGAAAGTGCAGATCCCCTCTGTGTTGGGCTGAGGTGGGTGACACTCAGTTAGCTAAAGGACGAATTCCTGACAGCACTCTCACAGGTCCGGAGATCATTCGAGAAATGACCGAGAAGATCGTTCAGATTCGTGAAAGATTGAAAGCCGCTAGAGACCGACAGAAAAGCTACGCAGACAAACGAAGAGAACCCTTGGAGTTCCAGGTGGGAGACCGAGTCCTTCTGAAAGTCTCACCCTGGAAAGGCATGATATGCTTTCGAAAGCATGGAAAGCTAAATCCAAGATACATAGGTCCTTTCGAGATCCTCGCTAGAACTGGACCCGTAGGTTACAAACTCAATCTACCTCGCGAGCTTAGTAACATACATCCTACATTCCACGTCTCAAACTTGAAAAAGTGTCTATCCGACGAGACTCTTGTAATCCCACTCGACGAGATCGAGATCAACGAGGGCCTCAACTTCGTGGAAGAACCAGTGGAGATTATGGATCGAGAGGTCAAACGAACGAAAAAAGCCGCATCCCTATAGTGAAGGTTCGTTGGAACGCCAAACGAGGACCGGAGTTCAATTGGGAGCGCGAGGATCAAATGAAACTTAAATATCCCCATCTTTTTACTTAGTTATTTGTACTAACTTAGCTACTTGAACTCTAATTTCGGGATGAAATTTCCTCTAACGGGGGGAGGATGTGACAACCTGACACTTTTACACTGTACAATCGATCCATATACCCATATTTCACTTGAATATTGCATCTTTTAGCAGAATTTTGGGTTCGCACGAGTGCTTTAGGCTTACTATATCTTAGATATGGGCTTTAAGAAGGGTTAGGAAGGGTGTTGCATCGCAAAATCAAGCCAAACACACCAAGAGAGGTGTGTGCGGCCAGCCAGCCGCACACCCAACCGCAAACCCCCTCCAGCCACACACCCAACCCTATATATAGTAGAGGACCCCCCTTCCATTCACTTTTGGCTGCACCTTCTCTCTCTCTACTTTCTCTCTCTAGAAACATCATCCAAGAACACTTAGAAGGCCTCCAAAACGTGAAGAACATCATCTTTCAGCTTGTTATAGAGGTAAAACACTTGAATCTAAGCTTAAAAATCATAGTGTTCTTCGTGTTCTTCACCCCTTGAAGGAGTGCGGCCGCACACCTTCATCAGATGGCCGCACACACGCAAAACATCCTCCAAAGTGAGGGTATGGCCTCTATAATCGATCTAAGACTTAGTTTGACACTTGAAACCCCTCAAAATCGACACATAGGACTCAAAAAAGGAGTGTAAGGCCGCACACACCCTCTTTACGGCCGCACACTCCAGTGTGCAGCCTCACACACAAGTTTGGCCGCATTCCCTAGCAGCACACTCACTTTTATGGCCATACACCCACTCTAGCACCCATATTTGGCCTTAAACTTGTAAGAATCACTAAGTACGAAACATGGGACACTTAATCCTAATGAATCCAAGTCTTTAGGGTGATTTCCCATCATGTTTAGTCATGAAAGACCCTAGCTCTAACTCATATACGTGTCACCATATGATTAATAGGGACCACTTGTGTTCAGAGCATCCGTTGACATTCAGCACTCATATCGATCGCACACTCGAACCTTGCGATAAACTGTGAGTTCATACCTCTTAATTAACCTTTCAAACATTTTTGAATGCTTTTATGGGGGAATACAAGTTGAATCCAACATGCTATAGTATCAATCACATGTGATTTATAGTTTGCAACTAAAAAGGATATTCTATATTTTTGAATTGTTTTGACAACAAAACTGTTCTAAATGTTTATTTAGCTCATTTTCCACGTAAAAATTGTTATAAAAACTATTTCCAAACTCTTTCAAACTTCCTTTGTTTCCCAAACCATATCTACATCAATATATTTATATAAGTAAGACTTGAAGGACTTAGGACTGATAGCTCACCTTACTTCCTGTTCTTGTTTGATTGTGGACTTAGGGTACTTGTTATCTGTCCGACTGTCGTTGATTTCTTAGTTATATATCATATATATTTGTGTTGGATATAAAAGCCTTCATTTCAAGTTCAATACCTTTGTGTACCAAAGGCATGAAACTAACACTTCTATTTAATTATAATAGGTATAGTTAAGGATTTCCACTCGTTAATTTTATTACCATGATACTTACTATAGTTAGTACTGTTACGATTCGATACACGATTAATACTATACAACAAGGGTACTATATTCTATACAAGAGAACACTCAATACATTATACCAAGAAGTACATTATACACTAATATAAGAGAATATACTAAAACAAAATGTGACATACTACTTCTCGATACGACACTTCATTGTGTTAACATCGTGTAACCAGAGTCTCCTAGAGGGAGAGCGGGCATTATGTGTATAGATCTATATGGGACAGACACTCCCACATCCCGACTGCTATGTTGAGAGAAAAACTTTGAGACGCACTCGAACAAGATGGTTAGAACAAGTATATAGCGGAATAGTTGATCTCGAAGGATCTGTTAGCTCAACAATAATATTAATAGTTAGAAGTTAGCGAGTTAGATGCGGAAAGTAAAGTAATGTAAATGACAGCAATTGTTATATCAAGAATACATGTAATTTGATTCATAACTTGGAATTCATTCAAACCAATGTTAGTAAGTGAGATCAAACTTAGTGAATAAGTCACAAGGACTTGCTCCGAAAAGTGATTATAATCTGATATGTTTAAGTAAGAAGTGGAGAGTGAAGAGTGATAGAATGATAACTTTAAAATTTGTATTCAGATGAAATGCATAAGTTATCAATGAACTGGAGAGGTATTCATTACAGAAGAATAAGTCTCTATTTATAGAGACATAGAACTACACTAGATTACAAATCTATAAGCAGCCATGCAAGGCATACAGGATAATATGGTGTATTACACAAAATACAAATAAAGTAATCTAGCTAATGATTGCGGCAGTTGACTTTGGGTGCTGATGTGGTTGCGGTAGTGATATGGTTGCGGTAGCTAAGTTTAAGAGGGTCACTTCCATGATTCAACAAATTCCCCCTAAGTGACCTCTTTAACTTTGGTTCAACTATCAAGTTTGAGGAACTTGATCAAAATCCACCAGAACTCCCTGACGTTTTCCAGCCATGTGATTCTTCTTGTAATCTCGAACTTGACTTCTGCGGTAGTATGCTTCGATCTTTCAACTACGGTCCGGCAGATGTCAAGTTGTTTCTTGGGCAGGCGGTTCATGGCACTTATGGGAATAAAGTATTTGACATTGTCGATTTTCCTTTTGAAAATGATGCCAAGCTCTGGGAAGTTAGTTGCACCTAGTGATCTGTCAGCAAAGCCTTCGGTGGGCATAGGTGCGGGGTCGAGAGGTGGAAGATCAAATTTCTTGGAGATGATGGGATAGATGTCCGCATCAATTTTGGCAAAGTCGCACACCGTTTCTCTCAAGAAGTTATCCCGATCAAGTGCAGTATTCATTTTTGGATGCTTCTCATCCTTGTTCTGAAACACTTTGGCTATGAGAAACACTTCTTCCGGATTCATGTGGGGAAAGTCTGCTTGAGTGTGGACATAGTCATGTCCCCTTCGTATGAGGGTGTACTTGAAGAATTCAGCTTTCATGAATCTCCGAGGCTTGTAGTTCACAACTGCGGATGGCCTGTCATTGGACCATATGTGCTCTATGGGAGAGGAATGTTTAGTAAAGAATTGAGCAAGTCTTTCAAACTCCATAGGCAGTCTCTTGTCATCAGGAAGGCTTTGGTCAAACTTCTCAAATACTGTAAAGTATTTGGCATCAATAGCCATCCGAATGAGGTTCTATATAAGTGAGGTGGGGAATATAATCTTCATCTAGCAACCTTCGGTGAGGATTGACCCACGAGTTTATAAGGGTTTCATCTATGAGAGTGTCAAAACCACTTAGCCTCCAGATTTCTTCGGCAAGTTTAGCTGACCTCCAGTCTCTTTTCTTTTGGGCTGTGGTAGGGGAATCAGTTGGGCTTGGTGAGGACATGTTTTCCTCAAGATTTTTGAAGTGAGGAGGAGTTTTAGGCTTTTTGGGAATATGCTGAGATGATTGCGGTGAGGTTTGCGGTGTGGGAATTTTGTTAGTGATGATGGGGGGACTCTGATGAAGGGCATTATAAGAGTGATGGACTTCTTCTTCCTCTTCACTTCCCCCTCTTGAGGAATGCAGCGCAGGTGCTTCCTCAAGCCATTGCCGAAGTCCATCCACTTTGGCGAAAACTTCTTGGAATTGAGCTTTTAGGAGTTCTGCCAATTGGGAATTGGTTGGAGTGGAGGAGCTAAAGAGCAACTTGTGGATTTATTTGGTAAGTTGGAGGATCTTAGGGCCATGGAAGTTGGAGAAAAGAGATTTCTGCAGTCTGTTGATTGTCGTTTGAAGAACATATATAGTGGACTCATGAGCATTATGAGTCTCATCTATAACTTTTTAAGACTGAGAAGCTTGATCCGTGATGGCGGCCTGGAGATCCGTTTTGATTGCGGTCACCTCCAAGATGAGGCGTTCTGCTGCAGCCAAGAATTCTTTGTGGTCAGCCTTGCGGTTGTTGTCAAGGGACCGGATCCCCATCTCTACTTTAAGAGAGATGCGTTCAGCAGCCATGCGTTCCCTGGTTTCCAGACGCTCTATTCTTTCAATCAGAGACTGAGGCCCTGGAGTGTCTTCAGGTTGTGGTTGAGTTGGCTGAACCGCAACCAAGATCTGATCGAATTTGGCTTGAAGGGATAAGAATTCTTTTTTGGTCACCGCATTCTTCTTCCTCTTCTTTTTGGGTTTGGAGGTGGAGTGATGGGAACCACTTGATTCTTCAGCTTCATCAAACATCATGAAGTCATCATCTGAAGGAGAGGGTCTTTTCACCTCCTTAATGTCGTCATCATCCAGACCAAAAGTAGGGGCATGGCTGATTGATATTGCAGGTTATTCATCTTGTGATGGATTGACTGGGATGGAAGTTAGAGTAGGAGGTACTTTGGAGGGACCTGCGGGTGCACCTGAAGCTTGTGCTTTGAGAAGTGTTTCTACCATTTCATCCATCCAGTGTTGAACCTTTTGAATGGTTGCTACAGTATGGGCATGACTGATTGCATTTTCCCAATACTTAGCAACGGGCTGGATCTCCTGTTCTTTTTGCTGCTGATGCTTGATTTGTTGCTCCTTACGGGCTTGGAAAGCCCTTCGGAAGGCTTCATACCTTTTGGTTTCAGCTGCGGTTATTGGCTGATAACGACTCCAAGAATCGCTAGAGTTACTTCTGTCAATTCCTTGATTTCGCACCAAGGTGTCCCTTGGGTTCACGGAACCTAGCACATTAGTGCTCACCGTGCCTAAACCACCTATAAAAGATGAAAGCAAAGTAGGATTTCCTAAGTGTCCTTGGTCTCCTTGACTCGTGGTCAAGTCTGGCCTCAACTCAGTTCTGGCATGGGCTGAAGAATTGCCCTGCGGATGGGAATGTATTTGCAGTGTTTGGGTGACATAATTAAGGATGGAGTGCAACTCCTCTGGAGAAAACAAATGAAGTCGGGAAGCCCTAGAGACCTTAGGGTGAGAACCAATATCATCCTTTGGTGTGATACCGGAGGGGTGTCTCCATGATGATTAGAATCATAATCAGACTCACTTTCTGAGTCTAACTGAAAAAGGATGGTGGTGTTGAATGGGTCTGCGGCCACCCCAAGGACTACTGGAGCCTTTTGAGAGGCTTCAACATCGGTCTGGTCACGCATATGGCCAGAGGTAGTGGCGGGTTTTCTTTTCTTGAATGCAGATATCGGCTGCCTGTCCTCTTCTGAATCACTGCTTGATATAGTGGTTGGTTTGGTTTTGCGTTTCTTGGTGGGTGTGGTTTGTTTGGGAGCATCCTTCTTAGGTGTTCTTTGTTTCTTCTTGGAAGCTAACTGATTTCTTCTTTGAGAAAGGTTGGATAAAGTAGTGGAAGAGGGGACTGTGGTACCCTCAGGGTTAACGGCTGCGGATGGAAGAGGCGGGGTAGAAGGGTATGGGGCAATACCCTCCGTAGCCTCAATGTGGTCTGAGACATCAGCAGTCTCGGGACCAAGAGAAGAAATGATATGAGTGGGAAGCATGCGGATCGGTCCAAAAAGAGTTTGATAAGAAGGGAGGTACCTTTTGAGATCCTTAGTGACGAAGAAGTTCATGTCACTACCCATATCTATCCCAGCGTCAGCATGTAGGTCTGATATGCAGAGAGACCAAAATCTTGCAAATGTGAGCTCGGTTGGGTTTTCGTTCGGGTGCTCCTTGGGAATATACTAAATGAAATCATCCCAAAGGATTTTCCCATAGTTGACGCCGTGGCCGGTGAAGATGCTCCATACCAATTCCAAGAGCTTGAGTCCCATGTTGTCAATGCCTCTGGTTCTGCCGGATAGACAACTGATGACAAAGTGGCACACAAACTGCCAAACCGCAGGCAACTGGTTCTTTTTGAATTCACTAATTCCTCGAATTAGTTTTTGATACCCCATCTGGTAGAGTGCGGATGTGATGTCAGCCATTGATGGTGAGAAGAATTTGATGGACGGATGAACCAGAAGGTTAATGGCTGTGAGGAACTTTTCTTTGGACAAGATGACCAAAGAACCGTTAATGAGATTGAGATGAACTTCTTGAGGGTTTTCCAGTGGGCGATAAGCAGAAAAGGTGCTCTTGAAGAGAGTAGAAACTGGAACAACGTCTGTAAATGCATCAAATGGACAAAACAGAGGGTGGTTCTTGAGAAACTTGATCATGAGCTTGATGGGAGCATTGTATGAAGGATGATCTTCAAACACTGCCCTGAAATTGCTTGATGTGATTGAAGGAGAGTCTGAGCCTGTGGGATTCACCGAACCATAAGCCTTGGATTGCTTCTTTGAAACTCTTGATTTCACCATTGTTGAAGTTGGAAGGTGTTTGAAGAAGAAATAGAACACAGAATTCTTGATGGTTTTGAAAGGGAATGATCGATATTCAGAAAGCGAAAAGTGAATTTAGTGAAGGAGATGAGTTTATAAAATGGATAAAAAAAAATTAACCCTAGGTAAATGGTAGAATAGGGTAAAACGTCGATTGGGGTTTTTGGGTGGAATCGATGAATTTTGGATTGAATCTCAGCCACATATATTAAAACGGATTGTAAAAGATTTTGGGAGTTTTCCAAAAAGGGTTTGAATTTAATGTAAAGTCAGACGCATGTTTATACGTCAGGTAATCATGGGGGTAATGGGAGAGGAAGAGGTAACGGATGGGACGTGTTTGGGAGAGGAAAGGACAAATTAAGGATGAGTTTATTGGAAATACGTTCTTTTTTTCATCATCCCAAAAATAGGTCTGATAAAAGGATTACTCAGAAAGAGAAGATGACAGTTTCTAAGGAGAATGTTTTATTTTATTTAATGAAGGATCATTAAATAGCACACAAAGGTTTACACGCTGATAAAGCAGTTGAGAAATTATCACGAAGATTGCGGATGAAAACTTCATTGCGGTTGGAAATGTCATCGCGGATGACCAAGGTAAAGACTGAAGTGAGAAGCTGAGAGAAACACTTATACAAAAATTAGTAAACACAAACAAGAAGGACCCATTAAAGATAGATATAATATATGGTTGCGGTACATTGACTGTAGAACAGGTGATCTTCCAAAACCATCTATTATAAATAACTTTCAGTAAGGACCGCAATGGGGACCAGGAAGGTCTGCGGTACGAGTTAATTCAAGAAGAATTTAGGATCCGGATTCATCATTCCCAACATTTGTAGGAATACATTGAGTTTTGTAGAGTCAAGTGCTTTTGTAAAAACATCAGCAATCTCTTCATGAGTAGGAACAAAGATGAGTTCAATATTACTTTTCAGAATATGGTCTTCGATGAAATGATACCGTAGCTCAATATGCTTAGTCTTGGAGTGTTGAATAGGATTATGAGAGATCGCTATGGCACTTTCAGAGTCACAGTAAATTGGTATCTGCAGCATCCTGTATCTGTAGTCTAACAATTGTGTCTTCATCCAAAGGACTTGGGAACAGCAGCTGGTTGCGGCCACGTATTCTGCTTCTGCGGTAGATAACGAAACACAACTTTGTTTTCTCGAGGACCAGCTGACAAGTCTTCCTCCTAAAAATTGACATCCACCAGATGTACTTTTTCGATCAAGTTTGCATCCGACATGATCCGCATCAGTAAATGCTTGAAAGCTGAAGTCATTGCCTGCGGGGTACCATAGACCCAGAGATTTGCTTCCCTTTAGGTACCGAAGAATTTGTTTGGCTGCGGTCATGTATGACACTTTTGGGTCAGCCTGGTACCTTGCACACACACCGGTTGCGAAGACAATGTCATGTCTGCTTGCGGTGAGATATATATTAGCGAACCAATGATACCTCTATAAGTCTTGTGATCCACAGATTCACCAGAGGGATCAGCAGAGATCTTATATCCGAAGGCCATAGGGACCTTAGCCGAAGAGCAATTGTCCATAGAGTATTTCTTCAGAAGTTCAGTGGTGTATTCCTCTTGATGAATGAATATCCCTTGCTGAATTTGTTTGACTTGAAGGCCTAGAAAGAAGTTAATCTCTCTATTCATGCTCATTTGAAATTTGTTCGTCATGAGCTTAGCAAATTCATCCACCATTCCTTGATCAGATGACCCGAAGATGATATCATCCACATATATTTGTACAAGCATAAGGTGAGTCCCGTTTGCTTTTCTAAATAGTGTGGGATCAATCAATCCTATTTTGTATCCTGAAGAGACTAAGAATTCAGAAAGAGTTGCATACCAAGCTCTAGGGGCTTGTTTCAGACCGTAGACAGCTTTCTAAAGCTTATAACAGTGATCAGGGAACTCGATACTTTCAAATCCGGGAGGTTGTTGAAGATAAACCTCTTCTTTTAATTCCCCATTGAGAAAAAGCACAACGTCCATTTGGTGTACTTTGATGTTTTTGTGAGAGGCATATGCTAAGAAGATTCTGATTGCTTCCATTCTAGCTACCGGAGCGTATGTCTCATCGTAGTCAACACCTTCCAGCTGACTATAACCTTTAGCAACTAACATGGCCTTATTTCTGATAACCGCACCAGATTCATCTAGCTTGTTTTTGAAAACCCATCTTGTACCAACAGTAGTATGAACTTGTGGAAAGGTAACAAGTTGCCACACTTTGTTTCTATCAAATTCTTCCAGTTCTTCTTGCATTGCAGAAATCCAATTTGGTTCCAATAAGGCTTCTTTGATAGATCGAGGCTCGACTGCGGACATAAATGTTGCATAGTAACAATGATCAGATAAATCTTTGGCAGATCGAGTTTAGATACCTGCGGACAGATTGCCAATAATTTGTCCTGGTGGGTGATCCTTCGTCCATACATGTATACGAGACATCAGATGATCAGCAGCTGCAGTTGAAGGAATGTTTTCAATATCAGAGGTTGCTTCGAAGTGGGGAGGAAGTTCCCCCTGGATTTGAGAACAGCCTGCTGAGTCATCCTGACTTGTTGGAGTGAAAGAGACATTTTCTTTGATAGGTTCCCCCTGGATTGTTGAAGGGAGTCTATCTGGAACCTGAGAGGGTTCCCCCTAGACTGCGGATGGGAGAGTGACAATTCTTGGATCGATTTTAGTGTCAATATTTTCTATGAGTTCATCATCCGAATCCGAAGATACGTTTGATGATAATGTTTCTCTGCGAGCAGGAATTTGAACAACATCAAGTATTGGAACCTCGATTCTTGCGGCTAGATCTAGAGTAGAGCTTTCCCCTCAACTGGAGAGGTGGAAGTATTGAGAGATACTGCTTCGGATGGAGATGGTCTAGAAATATCAGCATGTTGTTGTTGAGCTGCTGGAGACACAAGAACTTCGGATAGTTTTGCCGTTTCAATAGGTTCGAAGAGATCATCATAATTGACTTCTACTAGATTTAAAGGACCAGAAGAGGTAGGAATGTCACATTCCATGATTGCGGTGGTTTTAGTGGATGAAGGGGCATCGCAGATGTGAGAATCATCGAATTTCACATCGAAGCTTTCAATGATCAGCCTTGTACGCCTGATAAGCACTCGATAAGTAACCTTGTTAGAGGAATAACCAAGGAAGGTGCCTTCATTAGACTTAGGTGCAAATTTATTAAGCTGATCTCTGTTGTTGATCACGAAGCATCTACACCCAAAAATATTAAAGAAACGAACATTCGGCTTGCGGTTGTTAAGACCTTCGTATGGTGTTTTGTTGAGACGTTTGCACACAATGCTTCGGTTTTGGACAAAGCATGCAGTTGCTACAGCTTCAGCCCAGAAGTAGAGAGGAAGGTGGGCAAAGTTAAGCATGGATCTGGCTGCTTCTACTAATGTGCGGTTTCATCTTTCTACGACACCATTTTGTTGCGGAGTGTAGGGTGCTGAGAAGTTGTGAGAAATACCCTTGGACACCAAGAAACTGTTGAGAAAATGATTAGTGAACTCGGTTCCATTATCACTGTGGATGCGTCTGACTGGAAGCTTGATCTGGAGTTCTATTTCTTTGATGAAGTTTATGAGAATCTGTGGTGTTTCGGATTTGAGTCTGAGGAAGAAGACCCATGTGAAGCGAGTGAAGTCATCAACAACAACTAGTATGTATTTCTTGTGGTGGAGACTGGCTACAATTGAAGGACCGCAGAGATCAATCTGCAATAATTCCTGTGGTTCTGAAATAGACGAATCTATTATCAGAGGGTGACTTGCTTTGACTTGTTTTTCACATTCACAAGCTAGACAGAGAGTATCGTTGCTGAACTTGAGAATGGGGAGACCGCGGACTAGTTCTCCAGTGACCAGATTGTTGATGTATCTGAAGTTGAGATGAGCTAGCTTGCGGTGCCATAGCCAGCTGACTTCGGATACAGCTTTAGAAAGAGAACACAACTGCGGTTTACCAATGATGAGAGAGATATCCAGAGGATAAATTGTGCCATCGGAGCGTGACTTGATTAAGCAAGTGCTTTTGTCACTTTTCATTATGTAACAGAATTGATCATCAAACTCCACTCAATGGCCTGCTTTACATAGTTAGCCAACACTGATGAGATTGTGTTTAAGGCTTTCTACATAAGCAACCTTCTGAATGGAAAAGTTCCCCGTGGTGAGAACACCGTAGCCTCGTATGATGCCATTTGCATTGTTTCCAAAAGTGACATTTCCACCATTTCATATAGGCATGAAATCCCGAAGGTACTCTAACCTTCCGGTCATGTGCAAGGAGCAGGCACTGTCGATCAACCATTCTTCTTCTTGATCCTCCTTGCACAAAGCCTACAAAAACTAAGTGGTTAATTTGGGCACCCAAGTGAGTTTGGAGCCCGATGTCACATGCGATGTGTTAATCGATGCATGATGCGACGTGGCAGGGACAGGTTTTAAGTCAACTTTCAAACCTAGTCCTGGGTGCTTGAAGTTCTTTGGAGTTTTGTGAGATTGTGAGTAATTAAGAGTACTTTTGAAGAGATTAGCATTGACCCTGAAGTCCTGGGTGTTGGAAGTTCTTTGAATTCTTTTACATTGACATTGACAAGAGAACTTTTTGTCATTTTCCCTGACATTTGACCTGGTCTGAGGTTTTGAGGAAAAAGTATGTTTTTGTCCATACCGAGGATTGTCAGATTTGACTCTTTTGTTTGCGTGTTTTGAAAAGGTGTTTTGTGTAGGTCTGGCAGGTGTGAAGGCACGTGTAGAGTTTTTGTGATGTGATTTCTTAAACATTTGAGATGATCTTTTGAGTGCTGGAGTTGGCAAAATTCCTTTCCATTTTTGAGACATTGACACTAAAAGGGTTGGTGTAGGTAAGATACCTTTCCATTTAGGATCATTGATATAATAGATTTGAAATCCATTTGAACGAAAAGACTTATCCTCATGTTTGGATATTTTTTTGACTATTGTCAGAAACAGTGAACTCCTTGCTTTGTTTTCTTGGAAACAGTTTTCTCAAAATGAAAATTTGAAAAAGTAAACTTCTCAGGACTTTTTGACTTAGGACATTTCATAGATTTCTTAACCTTTGAGCAAATTTCTCGTTGCTTGCCACGAGAGCGAAATTCTTCTTTAAAAACTCTTTTTGCTTCAGTCTTAGGAGAACCACAGTCAGTGATATTTAATTGCGGTTTCCTTGAATCTTTTGAGGATTTTGAAAAATAGTGACTCGATTCATCCGAACTTGAGAAGTTAGGACTTTGAGAACATTGACCAAATTCAAAATTTTCAATTGGTAATTCATGATTAATTGGCTTAATGGTCACAAAACTCTTGACATCGATCAGTGGAGCAGTGCTTTGGACTACCGCAGAGTAAGTCTTGGTGAATACTTCTTTGGGAAAAATGATATTAGGCAATGGGACAGATTGCAGTATGTGACTGCAGTCAGACTGTGAGGATGGGAAGTCTAAAGAGACTTCAGGACTTTCAATAACAATTTAGCCTCCAGCCTTCCAACATGAAGTCGTTCAAAAGGACCAGATTTGAAGTTATGGGTTTAGATCCGTAAGGATTAAGCACTTAATGTAGAATATGACATTATGCCAGAAACTACAACGTGGCCAAGGGATTGCCACGATGTGGTGGTGCTCAAATTATCGATTCTTTTGTCTTGACTTGGCCCCGACGTGGTGGTTACTGTTTTGTTGACTGTTGACTTTTGACCATTTTGACCTTGGGTCAAACTTGAAGGATTTGGCTTGTCGATTGAGGGTTGATCTTTGTTCAGCGATTAGCCAATTCGCGGGTTCGATCGGTGCGAAGAATTGAGAGTGTCCTTGTGCTTCTTCAGGTCTTCAATTCAGGTGAGCTTCCTCATTATACTATGTGTTACGATGTATATCCTTGCATGATAGGATATATGGGGTAGTGATATGTTGGTTAGAGTATCAGTAGGTCGGGGATTGTCCAGTTGAGATCCCTAGGAGTTGTGTGTAGTTATGTAGGATAGCTTGAATACTCTTGATCTAGGCTTTCTTGCTTGTTCCTTGTCATGGGATCACATGTTCAACTGTCTATCTCACCTTTGATTATATATGGCTATGCATTAATTGGTAGTCGGCCAGTTGTGGTGTATTGTTCAGTATGAGATCCAGTATGTGGTAGTGGGCTATATGCAGGAAGACTAGTGTAGACAGTTGCTTGTGTTGATGTTATTGTTGGATTGTTTGTTCGATATATATATATATATATATATATATATATATATATATATATATATATATATATATATGTGTGTGTGTGTGTGTGTGTGTGTGTATGTGTGTGTGTGTCGACATATCTTTTGGGTAGTTGAGGCGGTCCTGCTTTGTACGGTAGGCCAATATATCTGGGCGGGGCAGCGGTGTGTTGTAGGTTAGGTGCGGACCAACCGTATGCTATAGGCATGTGAAGCGAACCAATCGTGGACTGAAGGCCGATGCATGTATACTTGTATGTATGTTGTGGTGTGTGGTATTTTGGGAGAAATCAGTAAGTTTTGACTTATAGTTGTGAATTACATGTTTTTAGGTACTGTGGATGATCGTGGGAAGGCGAAAGTGTGACCGTGCACATTCGTTAGCAACATTGGAGTTTCATAATTATTATATCATTCCGACTTTTCATATAATTGTAATTTGAACAAATGAGTTTTTTAACTTGATTTTTTATGAAAACGGTCTTCTGTTTAACTAAAAATGAAAATTTTGATTGTAAACATGAGACAGTTACAAAAAATACGCAAAAATAAACTATAAAAATAAGTAAATAAAATGCACATATAAGTAATGAGTCATAAAAAACACTCATTAGAGATGCTCTTATTTAAAGTTTTAAATTATTTTTATTTAAATAGTTTATATGAGCGTCAATTGATGTGGCCGTATGTTTTGTATAACTAATACAAATAAATGGTTTAAGAGAATTTTAAAAAATTTCATATGCTTCTTGAAATTTAGTCTTGAATATCTTTTTAAAAAATTGGTTTATAACCTATTGTTTGGTTTCTCGAACATGATAATCAGAAAACTCGAAAAATAAATTAGTTGTAACATATAAAATATAATCATAGTTATTATTGATATAGATAAGAATCATGTAATTTTTCTTTAAATATGGGTACTAATTGAAATTTTTCTACATGTATTTTTATATTTCTCAAATTAAGAATATTTTGCAATTAATTTTGTGTATTTGTTTCAAGTTATTAATCTTTTCTAATATGGGGAGATTTTGCAATTGTAGATTACAAGATAGTTATTTATGGAAATTTTATTAAAACATTCAAAATTAATGTTGAATGAGACGGAATGACAACTTGGTATATAATAAACTATTACATGAGTTTATTTTAAAGATAAAAATATGAAATTGTAAATATTTGAGAAGTTTGAATTTATAAGAAAAAAAATAAAAAAAAAATATTGAATTATTAAAATTAAATTGTTTGTTTTTCTTTTAAATTAAAAAAATAATTTAGATAAATATCAAAGGAAACTAATGAAACTTTAATTTAGAAATTTTGAAATTGGAAATAAATTAATTAATAAAATTGATATGCATTTATTATTATATTTAAATATTATGTGTAAATTAATAAAAAAAAAAACACAAAATGTCATGTGCAAAAAATTAATTGAAAATAACCACAAAATGATGTGGCCAAATCAATGAAAGTGTGACATGTGGCAAAAAGCTTTTTATTTATTAAGGAAGATTAAACCAATATCAATAATAATTGTGTTATTAAAAATATTCATTATTATTTTAATATGTAATTTTATTCCACTGGAATGTAAGGAGGTTACATTTCCGTATGATATATAATGCGTCAACTCATTTCGAATGTGTCGCCACTTTAATAATTTTAGCCCTCATATACAAAGTCGATAGTAACATAGTAACTTGCTTAAATAACTTGTTCTGGGGCACTACAACGCAACTAACAACCAACGCCAGAAACCCATGCTCCCCAACTTGGGATTTCATCATAAACTTAAAATTATTGTGTCATAACAAGATAAACTTAAATACTAAATACGAAAAGAAAAATCAGCAACACGACAAAATGAACATAAACCATAATCATAACCAAAATTATTCTAAATCAAACAAAAAACATTTCTATAATAAAGGCTTTCCAGGTGGAACAACCAAAAGGCAATGTTTCTTGGTGACCAACAATTGAGATTTTAGGGGATAAAGAGGGCCAATGATGAAGTACGGATCTTATAGGAAAAACTTAGAGGGGCATGAAAGGTGTGTAATTTTTTTTAATATTTTTCATTAATTTTGTTCTAAAACCATATAAAGTAAGTAGAATAATATTTGTAGTTGGATGGAGAATTGGACATAATGGAGTGCAAGGGTCTGGTAAAGACTGTCTTGGTCTATGTCTTGATAAAAAAAAAATACATACATACCATACATACAATAGAAATACAATATACGCCATGTACACATTGCAGCTTTTTGCATGATTTCGAAAAGCATAATCCTACAACGATTCCACCCAATAAAGGCTTATGACATCCAAAAAATGGTTGAAAATTATGTTTTCGACTTTATATATTTGCGTGAACGACTATGTCTTCTTTTGTAACTTTTATCTATAAAGGCAATATATATTCAATGAATAATGACTATTATAATTATTATGTAGACTTATACGTATTATATAAAGAGCCGTTCAACTATCAAAATCTTCATTTTTATCCTTCTCTTATATATATATATATATATATATATATATATATATATATATATATATATATATATATATATATATATATATATATATATATATATATATACTAGTTGTGAGACTCGTATATTATACGGGTTGATTAAAACAAAATGTTAAATATGAACAATTAAATTGGAAGTTTGTTTGAATTTGAAAATTGTGAGAAAAAAAAACATATAAAAAATAAATAAATTAAAATTTTGTATTTAATTATCAAACTCGTGTATTAAAAGAATTAACTATAACAAAATGTTAAAGACAAAGGTTTAAACTGTAAACTTATTTGAAATTGAAATTGAAATTTAAAATTTAAAATTTAAAATTAATTGTTATTATGGTAGGTTTAATTTATGGAAAGTAAATAAATCATATATTGGAAATGAAAAATGAAGTAAATGACAAGTGGAAAATAAATATATCTCAAAATTATGACAAAATGACATGTGGCAAGTAAATGAAAGAATGACATGTGGCAAAATCATTTTTGTTTATTATGGTATATATATATATATATATATATATATATATATATATATATATATATATATATATATATATAACATTTTTATGCTTATCCTAACTTTTTAATTGTTATCGTACAATGAGTGAGATGGCAAACGGGCAACAAGCTGTGTCGCTAAACCTTTTTGAATGGTAAAGCTAATTCTTTTAAAGACTACATTCGAAGATCTAGGGGATATAACATTACTATGCATGATTCGTTGTACTCTTTTAAGAAGCTCTACCGCATCCGGTGCGAGAAAACAAGCGTATCAAATGCAAATGGTATGAATACGTGTTGATTTTCCAGACACGATCTCTAATGTTTGGTGACTTTGTCTGTGGCTGCTTTTAAAGCAACATGTCCCGCTGTGAAACCCCCAGCCCTCAGGCCCACGAGAGGGGATACCCCTATAAGATCCACACATGCGTGTTTCCCTCCCACCCATCCAAAAATCAAAATGTCAGCCGATCTGAGGGTTGACCTTCCTTCTGTCGGGTCAATCAAGAAATTAACAAGTGTCTCTTTCTTAGCGTAAACCCCGACACGCTTAAATATATCAAACAAGACATCCCTAACCATATCGTGCCTGTATTTGAACCTCGGGAGTTCTTTACAGTGAACTGCATGCTCCCCAAAAGAGTACAAACATGTCTTGCGACACACAGACATATCTCGTCAGTTGAAAAAATGAGAATCATGAGTCGATATTTGAGAGTAGTATGATTTTATATCTTTGTTTTATGTTTTACAAAATGGTGATCATATAATTGGAACGAGATCAGAATATCATACCAAAATAAAGTTGCCTCCAAAAGTTCTCACAAGGTCTTGTTTGCGTATTACCCAAAAAAAAAATCCCCAAAAATACAAACCTTTTGTCCATTGTACCAAAACGGTAGTTATTATGAAAGTATAGGGATCATAGGTGTAACACATCTCTACTTAGTTGTTCTTTGTTTTTTTTTAAAACAAAAACTCTAAAGTTTGTGAGTCATATTTTGTAACCCCCTGCAGCAGAAAGAGATGGACCAAATGGTTGTAGTCTAATAAAAATTTTGTTTGTTTTTAACGTCTATAGACTGTTGTAATAAACTAAAATTTAAATAAACTGATTTTACCAACTTAAAGTAGTTTTTCAACACCAAATATTTTATAATTCTAATTTTACAATATTGAAATAAAATTCATACAACCAAATTATTTTTGCAATAAGAATTTTAGTCTTACAATAACAATTTCATTTAAAATAATTCATTCTTATTAATAATAAATGAAAAAATTATACATCATTTACATGTCTACAAAAAGTCATGCATTCTCATAAATTTGAAAATTTCTCAATTTGTGTAATCTCCATTGATTAAATACATGGAATTACTTGGAACATATTTCGTTCTTTCTGGTTATTTTAATGGTATCAACAATGGTAGAGCCAACGGTCCCAAAAAAACCAAATGAAGCATAACTACAAAAATGTATCTATTCTCATAAACCAATGTAACTTGTAAATGCATCAACAAAACCATTTAATCACAACTCTTATAGTTTGCCCTCTTAAGATAATGCTTATTGTTTTAGGAAAAGATGGAAAACCAAATAACAACATAGAAAATACATGTTAATAGATGTGTTTAGTATCCTGTAAAATTTTGTTGGTGTTAAGTCATGGATAGATTCAAATTGACAAAGATGACCTCATCGTGTGTTTGACTTTGTAGTGAAAGCATACGGTGCACATCAACATTTACTCTTTTAGTTTTGTTAATAAAAGAACTCTTTCCAGCATTCGGATACCCACAAATCAAGATTGTTCTAGTGTTTGGGTTAATAGATGGAAGTCTAGCCATGTGTTGTCTAGTCTTATCAAAATAAGCCAACCTATGATTAATTCTCCGTGCACATTCTACTAAGGGTAACCTTGTGATTTTCTTGAAATTATACTGCACCAACACAAGTCATTATATCAGAAATCTCATAATACCATTCAAATACAAAAGTGGTGAAGCTCTAGTAGCAAACTTGACAACAATATTTTTTTAACTAAAATTAAATTAATCTGTTCTTTAAATATATTTTTCAAGACAAGTGAATGGAAAAATCCCCATTGAGTTAAGAATGTTTTCTTGACAGATACAAGAAGGGTTAAAAAGGGTTAATGTCAATTTAGCTCTATAAACTTTTCCCATTTATTTTAAAAGTTTCCTAATGTTTTTTTTTGGCTTTTTAAGGGTATAATGTGAAGTTTGTCGGGTTTAAAAAGTCTTTTTGGAGATTTTGAAGGGGTAAATTGGTTACCCTTGCCATGTAGGATCCAGATAAATTTTTCATTAAAAAACAAAATTAAAATTGATGAAAATACCAAGTTAAATAATGGTCCAAAAACGTTCAATAAAAGCTCTTCCATCATCAATGCAGCTTTCAGCTTCTCCTACAACTACCACTGGCCAACATTCCAACAACGCTACCAAGATACCGCCATGTTCCCTCCACCACCGGAGCTCTTAATTTTCCATGACAACTTAACTTTTTCCAATATTTGCATCAACAACCCATTGTTATTGGAGTCGAACCATCAGTTCTCAAGCTTCAATGATGGAGTCACCACCACCAACCTCTCAAAAGAAACAACATATGAGTATGATTGCGATTTCTCTCTGGGAAATCGACCGGGCGTAAGCCGTCAAGATCTGGTGTGCTTTATGTGAAGCACTTTTCTCCGCTTCAAATCCGTCCAGAACAACATCGAATCATCTCAAAAGAGGAACTTGTCCCAATTTCAACTTTGAATCCATAACCCAAACATAATTTCCTCTAAAGTGCTCCCATCGCCATTACATTTTCTAACATTAAAGAGTTCATGTCCCCGTTTTACCATCATATTGAGATTCAAAACAACTAAAAAGGGGAAAGAGAAATAGATTGAGTTCCAAAACAAACCGATCGAGTTTCAATCCATTGTATTTCTTGTTTTTTGTTAACTCCTCTACATCGCATCCACTAGGTGTTCAAAATCTGACGATTGTTGTTACAGACTACTGAGGGAGAAATATAATTAGGGGAGAGAGAGGGAAATACATACTATGTTCTTCCTCATCACACTGAATCTAGGGCTTCTTAGTGATCGAACAATTAGGATGTGGGTTTGTTGTCTGTCTACTGTTACTTCTGCGCATTACCAGAGCGGTGGAGGTAGTGGTGCTAATGGTGGCCACATGGAAGAATGCACTGACCAAGCAGAAGATGGCGCGTAACTGGTGGAAAAAGCGACAAGAGGAAAAATCAATCGGAAAAGACGGTGCTTTTCTTTGTAGGACGTAACCCAAAAAAGCCACATGGATTAGTTTTTAAATCTTAATTTCTTTTAAAAATATAATGGTGCCAGATAGACTAATTATTATTATTACTAACGTTGGGGAGTGGATAACCGCTTCATGAATTTCAGCCCTTCGATCTTCTTTGGATGGAATCTTGACCGCCATAACTTGGTATTTACAGTTTTGTTGGCAGTTCCATCTTCTCCCCCACGTTCCTCACAATCATCGGTTGTATCCTCCTACAACCATTCAATCGGTTTCTCAACCTCCTTCCAATAGTGATTCGGTTACCATAAACTTCTTTCAATCATGATCGATTCCTTGCCTATTTACCATTTCTTCTCTGAAAACCGATTCTCTTCATCGGTTGAAGTCGACGAATTTCCCACTTTTCATCATTCCTCCGCTTCTTCTTCCCCATGATAATTGTGTTGCGTTTTATGTACTCTAACATTCTTATGGTGCACATACAACCTTAATGCTTTGGATCTAAGTTTTCTCTAATTATACATGAAACATTTTTTTCCAAAGCATAAAGCCTAAACTAGCATGTAAGGTAACAATTTAAATCATAAAACAGTTACAGGAGTACCTTGTGTAGTAGCTTGCTTGTCTTTGACCTTTAGGAGCCTAGCACCTCAAGTGTGATGCCTCAAATGTATTATAACAAACCAAGCATAAGAGGATGGACTTGAGAGAGAGAGGCTTGGGAGCTCAAAATCGGCTAGCAACTCTTAGTATGCATGGGGTAACCGATTTTAGGTGTTAGGGGTTTCTTATATAGTCTAGGTTCACATCCATGCAAACCCTAACCCAACATGACTTAAATTAGTTTCTTTTGATCACAAAATTAATAAAAAATTAATTCTTGATCAATACTAATTAAATAATGTGATTCCTCAATTAATATATTATACTTATAATATATTAATAAACCATAATAACCTCTTCTTCAAGTATCCATCCTATCAAATTGTTCCAAAGTGTTACAACCCAAATGGACCATGCTAGTATCGGGTCAAGTACATACCAATTATAGTTATAAGCTTAGACACCTGATCCAACAATTTATTTGCTATGTTTTTCCCTATATAAGGGTGATTCCAATATCTGCAATTGAACTTTACTTTATTCGGGATGAAGACTAATGTTCTCTAAAATTGAAGATAAGGCAGATACTCGGTCCCTCAATCTAGCATTTGTATATCATTTATCATAAAGGAAATTTGCTCTAGAAGAGAATCAGAAGCATCGAGAATCAGGTACGTTAGTTCATAACCCTCTTCATACCTCTGAAATTGAAGAAAAGTAAAAACATCAATCATCAGGTACGCTTAATCATAGAAAAAAATTACCCTGTTGGAGAAAGCAATTTAACACCAAATTGAACGGATGGTGAAATCGGTAATTCGTCAGAACTGCAATTGTAATTCCAAAGTTATTTGAAGCAAACGAGTATTCTAAATTACTCTTAATATTCAAAAATTTTGTTTCTTCATTATAAATTAACGAATTTTTGTTTTTATTGCTTGATTTATAGAGGTATTATCCATGGATAACATAAGGTCATGAAAGAAATGCAGTACTTGAAATCACGGCTAGATTGAATTTAAAGTTCCATTGTATTGGAGGTAAAAACCTAGATATCATCATTATCTATTTCAATTTTTGATAATTAATATTTCATGTTCGATTTTGGCAACGCCTGTTCTAAATCGTTTCCTAATATGGGATGGTGACCCGAAGATCGAGTATTGTCAGGATTAGGTCTTTTGAGGGAAAGAGATTTAGACCCATTTTGGGTGTAAGTAATGTAATTTGGATGATCCGGGAGTTCAGTTTGTATTTTGGAGCCAAGGGGTATTTCGGTAAAGTGTCACTTCAGATTTTTATGGGAATTGGATTTTTGTTCGGGAAGTTTTAAGGTAATTATGAGTTGATAGAAGTGTATAGCTTCTCGTTACCTCTTCGTGGATATAATGAACGTCAGAAACAGACTTATAACGAAGAAGTTATGGCCTTCTGAAGTTTGGTGATATTAGGGTTTAATCGAGTATGTGGGGCGTACACATGTGTACACATGGTGTACTAGGGAGAAGGCCGGTATCTTGGGCGTACAATGATGTACGCTAGGCGTACTAAGTTGATTTTTGGACCCTGGAGGAGTACGTTGGGCGTACGCAAGTGTAAGCTCAGCGTAATGTTGATTTTGTGCATTAAGGACTTGTACATTGTGCTTCAAGGGAGAGTACATTGGGCGTATCATTCTGGTACACGGAGCGTACTCCCCATAATGTCATTTTGGGCTTTTCGAGGTTTTGGCCTTGTTGGTCCATAATGAGCTTTTTTTTGCTTTTTATTTGGGCTTTGGATTGCCATTTTGTTTTTGGGCTTTTTATGCCTTTTGGGTTGGGCCATTGTTATGGAACAAGTAAGAAAAGGGTAAAATGGTATTTTAACCTTTAGTGAGTTGGTTTATGGAGTGGGCTTCGAATTTTGGGTTATCGATTTAATTATTGATTAAGATTGTATTTATTGATTAGTTGGCGTGAGGTTATCCGGTTATACGGTTCGAGCAGCTATATAATCGCATGGGGTTTGAGGTGAGTCTCCTCACTGTGCTCGTGGGTCAAAGGCACCAAAGTCAAACCATTAGGTTTTGGTTATGCTGGTTGTCTTTGTGACTCTTGCCTGGTATGATGGGCTAGGCCCATTTATATATTAGGATAGGCCTATGGAACATGAAGGCCTATGCCCATTGTATGTTATGTAGGTGCTAACTGTCTTTATGAATTTTACATTTGTATGATCGAGCCAATGGTTTGGCAGGGCTAGGCCAATTATGGTGAGTTGGACCCAATATGAGGGCTAAGCCTAATGGTATTTGGTATTGTGAGAAACTCACTAATTTTGGGTCATTACAAGTTAGTATCAGAGCATTGGTTTGAGGGATTCGGGCACACTCTCGAGTGTGATTGAACTCAAACTGAGGAATTGGTAAATTTTCTTAAAAAGAAAAAAAGTTTTTAAAAAGATTTTTTTAAAAGGAAAGACATTTCTAAAAGGATTTTTGTAAAGACAAACGGGGTGCGATGCGTGCAATCGGCCGAGATTAAGTAAGTGATTCCCAGAATACCCATACATGTTTGTTATGATTATATGTTATGAGAATTGAATGTTAGGATGAGGCTAGGGATACTTTCAGGAATTGCATGATACATTGGCCTAATATGTGATGCATTCTAGCCTAGGAAGCATTACATGCTATGCTAGATTGGGAATATGTATTGGTATCAGTAATTGCTAAGTGTACGCTTTAAAAGTTGTATACGATTAGGATCATATATCCCTAGAATGATCGATTTGGCCTTATTTCATGTTCGTTTGGTTGTGGTCCTAAGGTAGAGTCTTTTATTCGGCAGTCTATTTGATCATGTATTGTGTATAATTTGCATGCATAAGGTAACCGAAACTGAGAGTGGAAGTTCCTACCATGAATTGTAGTATGTGAGCTTGAATGTTCTTTGGTTTATAACATCCCAAATTTCGAGACCAAAAATTTCATTTTTGAATTAATATTTTATAAAACATTTTACCAAAACATTGTCAATAAAACATCACATTACAAAATCATAATGTTGTGTCCCAACCCATGACATCAAAAGTAATGAAAATCCGAATACAATCCCAGAAACCCAATGTGAAAACCATGTGTGTGTGATACGCTGTTATATCGTCGGCTCCTTCCCCTTCGACGAAGAGGTACCTAAAACCAAGACCAAAACTGTAAACACAAAGCTTAGTGAGTTCCCCCGTCATACCACATACAATATCATATCATCGGTATCTTTCAACTGGTAACTGCCATCAGTATCTTTCAACCGGTATCTGTCATCGGTATCTTTCAACCGATAATTGCCATCGGTATCTTTCAACCGGTACCTGTCATCGGTATCTTTCAACCGGTAACCGGAGACTATTTCACCCCTACTGCTATCATACAATATCAAGATATAATCATACAGTCAGTCATATATGGGTACTGACCTACCCTTCGATCCTAACGACCGATGTCAGGGAAAAACTATTCCCTACTACTACCACTAACATACACATTACATATCATACAAGCATATCTTATGACCGTATCACATAAACACACCAAGATAATTATCACAGAGATAATTATCCACTAAATAGCCCTGATGGTGGGCCGACATTATGGACTTAGACCCACCCCTACTGGAAGGTAACTCACCTTGATGTCGTGTAGTGTCTGAACTATTTTCGGCGTACAAGTCGACTACCCTCAAATCCTCGATCCCTACACGACAATACTTCAAAGTATTCATTTGAGTATGCAACCCTAACTGGGGTCATACCGATCTTGTCAAAGTCAACTTCCAGTTGACCTGACTCGCCGAGTTGGTATACCAACTCGTCGAGTCCATACCCTTCAACTCGATGCAAATCCCCGTCTCCACTCATCGAGTATGGCAAGAACTCGACGGGTTCTCCTTCGATCTTAACCTCAGGGCCAACTTCATCTCACTCGTCGAGTTCACCTTGAACTCATCGAGCCCACCTCCATCTTATGAACACGTCCGGTCTACGACTCGCCGAGTTGTATGCACCACTCGTTGAGTCCTTGGGAGATTCCCTTGGACTCGCCGATCCTGCTCAAAGCACTCGTCGATTCACATGACTCCCAGGCCCTCTAATGAGCTTGAACAACTAAGGTACCTTCCTTGATCTCATCTGGTCCTTCGATAGAAGGATTTGATGGTTATTACGCTCTGACTCGTCGAGTCCCAAGAACGACTCGCCAAGTTCACTCTTGACCATCACCATACAGTCGATCTAAAGGGGTCTTAACAAACCAAAACCATAGATTTGGCCTCCTAATACCCATTTTACACGTAAGGTCCTGAACTTGATGCACATGCAAGGGGTTTTTTGCTCAAAAAGCCATAAGAAGTGAACTACAAGAGGCATGGGTCTCTCATGGCCATAAATTTGGCACCTTTATTGTCACACCCCCAAACCAGAATGGCGGAAACATTCGGGGGTGGATGACTTCACGTAGTACCATAACAATTGAATATGTAAAGAAAGTAACACAACCATCATATATAATAAAAACATATATTGTTGCGTTATACATATTTCCAAAAGAATGTTACAATATGATGATGTAAAATATTTAATAATAAACGTCCTTAGCGTTCCTTCTGCAAAAGCTGGTAGCTACCTGTATTACAGATTCCCTGAGAAATACAAGTGGTTTCGAAAAAGTGTCAACAATTAAGTTGGTGAGTTCATAAGTGTTTTGTATTGAAAAGTATGTCCTTTTGGTAGAAAATCGATGAACGAGGTTTTCAGAAAATCCAATATTTTCTATAAATAGTTTGAAAAGTTCCCAAAGTTGGAGTGCGTTAGTATTTTTCGTACTTGAATGATAAAGATAAACTTTGTGCTCAAAATAATGTAAATACTTAATGCATATATGAATCTCGTAAATCAAACTTGTTTTTATACTTTCATGTGAGTCTTATAACCATACTATTGACACAGACTGCCTGTAACAACATTCTTCAGGTGTTGTAGTGTTATGATGTTTGTCACCCCAGACCTGCCGGTCTAACTGTAGCTAACAGTTTAGGTGCAGGGTTGTCAATCCCTTATATATCTATACACAAGTATCACGCTCTCCCTCCAAGAGATTATGGTATATAATACAGGACTTGAAATGCATACATAAGAGTACGTTGAAGTTTGAATATCTCACATCACTTAGTATAAATAGATTTACGATAAGAAAGACTTTACTTCGTTTTTTGTTGAAAGCATTTCGTTTTTCAAGATGTATACATAAGAATGTATGAATAACTTGTTAACTATACCCATTATAGTTTTTCAGAAAGTATGTTCCATTTGGTGAAAATAACTTGATGATATACTAACCCTTATATGTAAAGTAAGATGTTGGTATCGATAATTAATAAAATAGATGTTGCATTTATGTTTATAAAACGATACGTTTACTTGTATTGTACTTGTATTCCCCCCCCCCCCCTAAAACATGAAAAGACTTAAAAAGTAGGGGTATGAACTCACTTGTTTGGTTTGAAGAGGGTGGGGCTAGAGTTGAGCAGAACTTCAACCGCGGAAAGCTGCGTCTTCGAGCTCTTCGGGGATCTCGGTAGCGTAGAACCTTCGTCGGGGGCTCGGGTGCGGAAATCGAGGGCGTCGGGACAACTTCCGGTGCTTTAAAGTATGTGGGAGTAAGTGGGAGTTTGAGAAGGTGTGCCAAAATCCGTAGCTCATGCCTTCTATTTATAGTGCTGGAAAGGCGAGTACGCTGGCGTACCACCGGAGTACGCTGGGCGTACTTCGGTTACGCTGGGCGTAACTTTGCGTCATGGCTTATGACTCGAGTCTAGCTAGGCGTAGAGCTGCAACCGATGGGACTCGACCCTACACCTGAGTACGCTGGGCGTACTCTGTGACAATAGTCAAATTCAGGTCAAATCTAAGCCAGACAAGGTCAACAAGTCAAACCGGTCAACTCAATTAAAACCTTGTATAATATGGTTTGTATTATGTAATTACTGTATAACTCACTATCTTAATGAGAAAACATCACTTGGAAAGTTCGTGTGTTTAAATTCCCTTTAACTTTAGTGCTAAACAATAAACAAGAACAATAAAACAATGTTGCATACTCATAGGTAGTGTGTAAGATCCTAAAACATGGCATAACGGGGTCTACGGACCCTGCATTTCGAATCCGGACACTCACATTCATCACACACGAAAACGCTCTCAATCGTTTTCACTCTATCTCTTCTTATCGAGAATCTCTCCCAAATCTCTCTAAGTATGTGAAATCTCTCCCACATATCTCTTTGTATGAGAAATCTCTCCAAGAATGTCAAATCTCTCCCAAATCTCTCTAAGTATGTGAAATCTCTCCCACATATCTCTTTGTATGTGAAATCTCTCCCACATATCTCTTTGTATGTGAAATCTCTCCCACATATCTCTTTGTATGCGAAATCTCTCCAAGAATGTCAAATCTCTCCCAAATCTCTCTAAGTATGTGAAATCTCTCCCACATATCTCTTTGTATGTGAAATCTCTCCAAGAATGTCAAATCTCTCCCAAATCTCTCTAAGTATGTGAAATCTCTCCCACATATCTCTTTGTATGAGAAATCTCTCCAAGAATGTCAAATCTCTCCCAAATCTCTCTAAGTATGTGAAATCTCTCCCACATATCTCTTTGTATGAGAAATCTCTCCAAGAATGTCAAATCTCTCCCAAATCTCTCTAAGTATGTGAAATCTCTCCCACATATCTCTTTGTATGTGAAATCTCTCCAAGAATGTCAAATCTCTCCCAAATCTCTCTAAGTATGTGAAATCTCTCCCATATATCTCTTTGTATGAGAAATCTCTCCAAGAATGTCGAATCTCTCCCAAATCTCTCTAAGAATATGAAATCTCTCCCAAATATCTCTCTGTATGTGAAATCTCTCCAAGTATGTCAAATCTCTCCCAAATCTCTCTAAGAATATGAAATCTCTCCCAAATATCTCTTTGTATGTGAAATCTCTCCAAGAATGTCAAATCTCTCCCAAATCTCTCTGAGTATGTGGAATCTCTCTCAAATCTCTCTCGAAATCTCTCCCAACTTTCTATAATCACTCGGGGCATCCCGACCCTCGAATTTGGCGAAAATAGCCCAAAAACGGAAGTCTACGCGAAAAACGGACTTAAGGAACCGAAACCCCTCTTAGGACCCGAAAGTCCTCTTAGGAACCGAACCTTCTGATGAAGAGGAACCGAACCGAAGGTACTGTTCACTACTGTTCACTACAGTTCATTCGGTTCTCGCCTTTTATCTCCGGACCGAGGACCAAAGCTTCCCTTCTGACCTTCGCTTCTGACTTCGGACCGAGCCTTCGGACGGACCCTCGCCCTTTCGCTTCTCGCTTCTGGCTCGCGTCTCTCGCTTCCGACTCAGCACAGCAAGGACCGAACCTCGGCCTAGGGACCGAACCTCGACCTAGGACCGAGAGGCCTCGCTGGGAAGCCCTTTTTCTCCCGGTTTTCAATTAAATTCGCGTTTTAAACCCGTTTTTAATTGTTTTAACACGGGATTTTCACCCAAAACTTTATTTTAACATATAAGACCCCTAAATTAATGATTTAATCACATTTTAAGGACAAAACTTTATCCAAAAGAGAGTAGGTAAAATACAAAGGTGGAGTGTTGACTTGCCTTATTTTATGACACAAGCAACCCCATACCCACTCCATGATTAACCCACACTCCTCCCCACCATACTTTGTCACTTCCTTGTATTTTTTACCCCTCTCACAAGCCATCCCCACGTTCTAGGGCTAGTCACTCAACCTCTCTCCTCATTTTCTTTCAATCACTCTCATTCCACCAAAGATCCAACTCCAACTTTTCTCTCCAACTTTTCTCTCTAATTCAAGATCTCAAGGCTGATCATCAAGTGTTCTTCCACTCTTGGTAAGTGTAATTCATCCTCCTTGTGATTTTTACACTTCATTCTACTCAAATCATTGATAGCTTATACAAACTCCATAACTATGATGCTAGATTCTCAAAAATCTTCAAGGCATCTCCAAGTGTTCTTGAGTTAAACACCTCCATTCTTCAACAATCATCTACTGAAAACACTTAAGGTGAGTTCATACCCCTATATTTTCATGTTTTCTCAAGTTTTTAGGGGGGGGGGGGGGGGGAATACAAGTTAAAACACCAAGAACATAACTACACTTTTCTAACAGCCTTCATCAGAAAAGTTCAACTCCATTCACGGACTGTTTTGGACAACTTAAACATTTTAGTTTTCAAAACTGTTTTAGGTGTAAGTAGTTCCAGTTCTTAGCTTTAAAATGACTACTTGCACATCTCCATGCGATTTTTCTACAATTTATGGTGATTTTTACAAAACTGCCTATCAATTCAAACACCAATCCGGACCAGTCTGTGATTATGGACTTTTTCACCCAAGTTGGAGGTCATTAAAAATCATGATAAAAATTATGAGTAAACTAGACACATTTTGGGAACTCTCAGAATTTACGGATTTAGTTTTCAGCTTCGTATGATTTTTCTATGAATTTTCAAAAACAGTGTAGACAGGTTGAAAATTTGTTAACAGCTTATAACTTTCATAACACTTTGTATTATGTTTAGCAAAGTGTATAACGATAAGTTCCAAATATTGAATGTGTTTCCATGTTAGTTTATCATCATAAACTGAAATATAGTCATTCATGATAAGATTATTCATTCATTTAGAACACGTATATTAAGCTATAATGAGCATAGTTTATGGATTCATAGCATTAAAGCATTCATAAAAGAATTCTTATACATTACAAACGTTTTGGATAAACTATAATAGGTATAGTTTATGTATCATTTACTTCTCAAACTTATTTACCAAAGGTTTTCCGTTTAGTTCACGTAAATCTGTTAATGAATAAATTTGTGAGTCATTCCCTTCGGGTTACTTCCAAAGTAACAAAGTCAAAAAGTCCTGTAAATTGTAACCAGAGTCTCTTGTAGAGAGAACGTGATAGTTGTGTATATATCTATATTGGGTTTGACAAACCCACACCAGAGCTGCTTGCAACAGCTAGACCGGCAGGTCTGTGGTGACAAGTGTCATTTAACGGCGACGCCTGAAGAACGTCGTATTACGAGGCCGTCTATGTCAAGTATGGTTATGATAGCTCACATGTGGTATTAACAATCATAAGATTTACGGGTTCTAACTTTAAATTAGCGAGTTATGTCTATTTAGCTCACTGAAATTACTTTAAGTATGGAAAAATACTTGTACGCCTTCATATCAAAAAAAAAAAAAGGTTTTATGTCGATTTAAAATCACTTTTTACATCAACAATTACATACTTTATTGTAAACTTTTGGTCTTGGTATTTAAGACTACACATCATTCATTACGGAATTTTTCTCACATCAGAAATGGTTTTATGCCAATTTAAAACCACCTTTATATTTTTAAGTATGACAAATATTTGTTCATTTTCGGTCCTGCTATTTAGGACTACATAACTTTTGTAAGGAAAATATCGGATTTTTCTGGAACAACTATACAATTACATGACAAGCTTTTCATAATTATATACAAAAACTTATGAACTCACCAACCATTGTGTTGACACTTTTTCAAACTACTTGTATTCTCAGGAAATCGCTAAACAGGTAACAAAGTACTTTTGAGGATGGGACGTTGAGGCGTCAAACTTATCATATTTTGTCAACATATTGTAATTGATTTTGAAACATGTAATTCATACAATGATGTAACTCTTTCAATTATATATATGTTGGTTGTGTTTACTTTCATCACTATTGCCATTGTTGTTATGATACTACACATGAAGTCCTCCACCCCCGGACGTTTCCGCCATCCTTGGTTTGGGGGTGTGACAGATTGGTATCAGAGCACGGTTTATAGTGAATTAAGTATATCAAACAACATAGGATATACAAACTATAAACACATTTGGGACTAAGAGTCTCTGATTTTAAAACATTCTAACCGGTTATACTTTTAGAAAACGAATAGTTCTTGTTTAAAAGTATACCTACATGCATTGCATACTCGCGTAGTGTCATAACTAGAAGAACATAAGCTAAAAGAAAAGGAGTTGAACGCTACGAGTATGCCTTGGTATGAGTAATCAGTTTTGGGAAGGATATAGCCTGATCAACTATATTAGTCCGGGAAGTGACTTACTCATATCGGGGGATAGTCGTAGGAGGGCAACAAATCTAATAACCTAACTTCACCCTACAAAGAGTGTTATAAGAACCAAATCTAAACATTTAAAATACTATAGGAGTATTTGTATGTTTCTATATCGCAATATTATTAATATCTACCGCTATCTGCTTCTTACCCCTCTATTCTCGCGCAGACGACATGGCAGGATTCCACCTAGCAGGAGACCCATACTTTCCCAACCAGGGAAATGCCGGCTGGATTGAGGAAGAGCCCGAAGAGCTGATTGAAGAGGATCCCGAAGAAGAACCCGAAGAAGAAGAAGAAGAGGTAGACGAAGAAGAAGAAGAAGAGGAAGACGACGAGGTGGACATGGATGAGGATGAAGGTGAAGAAGAGCCAGAGGAGGAAGTCTTCAACCCTCCTTACATTGCGAGGGTACCTGCAAACCGCTGGGGGCACAACGGGCCTGAGCCCCGTGGGTAACCATGATCGAGAGGTGGAGTCGGCAACAACGCCAGAGGTCACCCTATGGCGACCAACGAGGTTACTATGACCTCAGTCACGGGGGACCGGCTGACAGAGCTCTCCCCGTTATGACCCAGCACATCACGAACTTGGGGAACCAGAGTAGGGAAATGGCAGACCAGGTTCGAAATCTCAGCGCTATTACGGCAGCCACCGATGCACGCACCCGGGATTTGGAGAGGGACTTCTATCCATTGGACCAAATCATCAAGGACCTTACCGCTGCTCGAGCGGAGGTAAGGGAGTACCAGGAGAGGCACGCAGCTCTCGAGGAGAGAGTAATCGCGGCCGAACGCCGGATTGCGGAGCTTCAGGGAGCCTCGACCTCATCCCAGGGCCACCATGGACCAGATGCTACCCGCCACGAGTAGTGTTCGCGCTACTTACATTTTGTTATAAATCTAGGATTTCGAGTATGCGTTGGTGCTACTCTTTATTGCGAATAGGTTGACCTCGCGACTAAGTGATCACACTAGTCAAAGGGGCTTTTGTACTGCCAAAACTTTATCTTTTATTATGATGTAATGTAGACCCTTATGAGGTCAAATTCCTCAAAACAATATGTACTAACAAATTATCAATGAATGTGGCATGTATTTTACTTCCTTGGATGCTGACACGAACCAAGCACATGACTCTGCTCGGGTCAACACTATTTAATTCATAAGTTTAATTGCATAAACTTTGCGATGAATTACCTTCTAAATTAATAAACTCGGACAAAATACAATTGAGATGAAACAAGTAACGCTCGACTCGTTATCACCATTGAAGTCTTACCGACAAGTCTTTCTTTTTATTTTCTTATGTCAGAACCATGCCACCAAGGAAAAGACCAAGACCTTCCGGAAACTCAGCACCACCCCCTCCGCCGCCACCTCCGGAGTTTGATCCTGTGATGTTTCAGGCTGCAGTAACAGCAGCCGTGGCGGCAGCAATGTCGCAAATGGGTACAAATGGTTCCGGCGGTTCCGGATCCGGGAATACTAACTCGAATCAGGGGGACAGTACGGGGCGCACTAAGGAGTGTTCGTACAAAGACTTCACTAATGGCAAACCCGATCCTTTCGACGGAAGCGGGGGCGTCATAGCGCTGATGCAATGGTTCGAAAGGACCGAAGTAGTCTTCGAAATCTGTGCTTGTCCCGAAGCGAGCAAAGTCAAGTATGCGGCATTCACTTTCACAAGAAAAGCTCTTACTTGGTGGAATGGCCGAGTTAAGTCACTTACTCCTGCAGTGGCTAACTCCATAGGCTGGGAAAACTTAAAAGCGTTGATGTTAAAGGAGTATTGCCCGAGGGGAGAAATACAAAAACTCGAAGAGGAACTCTGGAATCTCAAGATGTCGGGGATGGATCTCGAAGCTTATACCGCCCGATTCAATGACCTAGCACTCCTCTGTCCTGTAATGGTTACTCCGGAGGAGAAAAAGGTAGAACGATACCTTTGGGGGCTATCATCCCAGATTCATGATAGTGTTCTGGCCTCGAAACCTACTACCTTTGAAAGTGCCAAGGAATTGGCACAACAACTTATCGATCATAGGGCCAGCCGTGGCACCATGGTCGCCACCACCAATCAAACGAAAGGAGGGAACAACAAAAGGAAGTTCTGGAACAGTAAAAAGAAACAACCGGTGCAGGACCCCACAAAGAAGCAACAGACTGTTGCTGTCCGTGCAGCCACTACTGCTCCCGCTCCAGCGCCACCAAAGCAATACGCAGGAACTCTTCCCAAGTGCAACAAGTGCAACTTCCACCATACCGGTGCTTGTCGGGAGATGCACTGCAGAAATTGCAACCGAAAGGGGCACACTGCTCGATTTTGTAAAGTGCCAGCCCAATCCGCCCCTCAAGTCGCCCCAGCCGCTAACACCGGAGCAAGTCAAACCTGTTACGGATGTGGAGAGGCAGGGCACTTCAAAAGAAACTGCCCAAAAGCACGAAACACCAATGTTGGAGGTGTAGGGAAAGTCCTGACGATGGGACACGGAGAAGCAATCAAGGATCCCTCGGTGGTTTCTGGTACGTTTCTCCTCAATAACACACATGCATGCGTACTATTTGATAGTGGAGCAAAGAGGAGTTTTGTGAGCCATGAATTCAAACAATTACTAAAACAAACCCCTCATTCATTAAAAGATACATACGTAGTAGAAATGGCTAATGGGAAAGAAGAGCACACTAATGATATATACTCAGGGTGTACCCTCACTCTAGACAACCATTCGTTTAAAGTAGACCTGATGCCGGTCACAATAAAATGCTTTGACATAATCATCGGTATGGATTGGTTAAGTTCCCATCGTGCCGACATTCTATGTTACGAAAGGGCCGTTCGCCTTAATCTGCCAAATAGCGAAACCCTTTTCATCTATGGCGACAAACCCAGTTCAAATTTGCAAGTCATCTCTTGCATCAAGGCCCAAAAGTATCTCCGAAAGGAGTACCACGCATTTCTAGCCCACGTAGTAGATACGAAACAAGAGGTGAAGGATATCAACGACATTCCCGAGGTATGCAACTATCCTGATATATTCCCCGAAGATCTTCCAGGTGTACCCTTCGCACGACAAGTCGAATTCCGGATCGACTTAATCCCAAGAGCTACCCCCGTCGCCAAGGCTCCATACCGCTTAGCACCGGCAGAAATGCAAGAACTTTCCAGCCAGTTAAATGAACTGTTGAGCAAAGGATTTATCAGGCCGAGCTTCTCACCCTGGGGAGCACCGGTCCTGTTTGTAAAGAAGAAGGACGGATCTTTTCGCATGTGCATAGACTACCGGGAGCTAAACAAACTCACTATCAAGAACCGATATCCCTTACCCCGAATAGATGACCTCTTCGACCAACTCCAAGGAGCAAGCTACTTTTCAAAAATCAACCTGAGGTCGGGTTATCATCAACTACGAGTCCAAGAAGAGGATATTCCCAAGACTGCGTTCAGAACTCGCTACGGGCACTATGAGTTTGTGGTAATGCCCTTCGGATTAACGAACGCACCGGCAGTATTTATGGACCTGATGAATCGAGTGTGTCGACCCTACTTAGACAAATTCGTGATTGTGTTCATCGACGATATTTTAATCTACTCCCGAAGCGAGGAAGAACACCGTCAACATCTCCGGCTAATCTTGGAAAAACTGAGGGCTGAGAAGCTTTACGCCAAATTCTCTAAATGCGAATTCTGGATTAGAGAAGTGAATTTTCTTGGCCATGTGGTTAGCGAGAAGGGGATACACGTGGATCCCGCTAAAATCAAAGCTATCAAAAACTGGTCAGCACCTACAACGCCGACGGAAATTCGACAATTTTTAGGGCTCGCCGGCTACTACCGAAGATTCATACAAAACTTCTCGAAGATCGCCAAACCACTCACCACCCTGACTCAAAAAGGTGTGGTATTTAAGTGGGGAGATAGACAAGAAGCCGCTTTCCAGACATTAAAACAAGCCCTATGCAGCGCACCAGTTTTGTCTCTTCCAGAAGGAACTGATGACTTCGTGGTATATTGCGATGCTTCAAATCAAGGCCTCGGATGCGTGCTCATGCAGAGAGGGAAAGTCATCGCCTACGCGTCAAGACAACTTAAAACACACGAAGTTAATTACACTACCCATGACCTTGAACTGGGGGCGGTAGTGTTTGCCTTAAAGATCTGGAGACACTACCTCTACGGCACAAAATGTACCATCTTCACCGATCACAAAAGTCTTCAGCATATCCTCAATCAGAAAGAGCTCAACATGCGGCAACGAAGATGGGTTGAACTGCTAAACGACTACGAGTGCGAAATTCGCTACCACCCGGGCAAGGCCAATGTAGTGGCTGATGCCCTAAGCAGGAAGGAATATTCAGGCCGCCGAGTAAGATCCTTAACCATGACCATCCATTCCCACCTGGCCACGCAAATCAGGGAAGCTCAACTAGAAGCCTTGAAACCAGAGAATGTGGTAGGTGAGGCATTAAGGGGAATGGATAAGAACTTAGAAGTCAAGGATGACGGAACCCGTTATCTCAGTAACCGAATCTGGACACCGAAGTTCGGTGGGATCCGAGACGTGATCATGAATGAAGCACACAAGACTCGATACTCCATCCATCCAGGGTCAGACAAGATGTATCTAGACCTCAAAAAGTTATACTGGTGGCCGAATATGAAAGCCGAGATTGCTACATATGTGGGCAAGTGTCTGACTTGCGCTAAGGTCAAGGTGGAATACCAGAAACCCTCAGGACTACTACAACAGCCTGATATACCGGAATGGAAGTGGGAACGGATAACCATGGACTTCATAACCAAGCTGCCTAAGACTTCGGGCGGGTTTGACACTATATGGGTAATCGTAGACAGATTGACCAAGTCTGCGCACTTCCTGCCAATAAAGGAAATCGACAAGATGGAGAAGTTAACCAGGATATACATCAAGGAGATTGTGCGACTGCATGGTGTACCAATATCTATTATCTCAGACCGAGATAGTAGGTTCACTTCGAGATTTTGGCAGTCCCTGTAGAAATCCTTGGGAACTAGGCTAGACATGAGTACGGCCTACCATCCACAAACCGACGGGCAGAGCGAGCGCACTATACAAACCTTAGAAGATATGTTGAGAGCCTGTGTGATAGACTTTGGTAAAGCGTGGGATACCCATTTGCCGCAGATTGAATTCTCCTACAATAACAGCTATCACACCAGCATTAAAGTCGCTCCATTCGAAGCCCTTTACGGTCGCAAGTGCAGATCACCCCTATGTTGGGCTGAAGTGGGGGATACTCAGATAGCTAGGGGACAAGTCCCTAATAGCACCCTCACTGGTCCTGAAATCATAAGGGAGACCACAAAAAAGATTGTTCAAATCCGAGAAAGGCTGAAGGCCTCCCGAGATCGGCAAAAGAGTTACGCGGATAAGCGACGCAAACCTTTGGAATTCCAGGTTGGTGATCGAGTGTTACTAAAAGTTTCCCCCTTGGAAAGGAATGATACGTTTCGGTAAACGTGGGAAAATAAACCCGAGGTACATTGGACCGTTCGAAATCCTCGCCAGGATTGGTCCGGTGGCGTACAAACTTCGATTACCTCAAGAACTCGATAAGGTACATCCCACCTTTCACGTATCGAACCTGAAGAAGTGTCTGTCCGACGAGACACTTGTAATACCTCTCGACGAGATCGAAGTTAACGAAAATCTCCACTTCGTAGAGGAGCCAGTTGAGATTATGGATCGGGAAGTCAAAAGAACGAAACAAATTCGTATTCCCATCGTAAAGGTTCGATGGAACGCTAAACGAGGACCTGAGTTCATCTGGGAGCGCGAAGACCAAATGAAACAAAAGTACCCGCATCTTTTCCTAAACCCTTAAAGTCCTGTCCCAAGGCGTAAATTTCGGGACGAAATTCCCTCTAACGGGGGGATGATGTGACAATAGTCAAATTCGGGTCAAATCTAAGCCAGACAAGGTCAACAAGTCAAACCGGTCAACTCAATTAAAACCTTGTATAATAGGGTTTGTATTATGTAATTACTGTATAACTCACTATCTTAATGAGAAAACATCACTTGGAAAGTTCGTGTGTTTAAATTTCTTTAACTTTAGTGCTAAACAATAAACAAGAACAATAAAACAATGTTGCATACTCATAGGTACTGTGTAAGATCCTAAAACATGGCATAACGGGGTCTACGAACCCTGCATTTCGAAGCCGGACACTCACATTCATCACACACGAAAACGCTCTCAATCGTTTTCACTCTATCTCTTCTTATCGAGAATCTCTCCCAAATCTCTCTAAGTATGTGAAATCTCTCCCACATATCTCTTTGTATGAGAAATCTCTCCAAGAATGTCAAATCTCTCCCAAATCTCTCTAAGTATGTGAAATCTCTCCCACATATCTCTTTGTATGTGAAATCTCTCCCACATATCTCTTTGTATGTGAAATCTCTCCCACATATCTCTTTATATGCGAAATCTCTCCAAGAATGTCAAATCTCTCCCAAATCTCTCTAAGTATGTGAAATCTCTCCCACATATCTCTTTGTATGTGAAATCTCTCCAAGAATGTCAAATCTCTCCCAAATCTCTCTAAGTATGTGAAATCTCTCCCACATATCTCTTTGTATGAGAAATCTCTCCAAGAATGTCAAATCTCTCCCAAATCTCTCTAAGTATGTGAAATCTCTCCCACATATCTCTTTGTATGTGAAATCTCTCCAAAAATGTCAAATTTCTCCCAAATCTCTCTAAGTATGTGAAATCTCTCCCATATATCTCTTTGTATGAGAAATCTCTCCAAGAATGTCGAATCTCTCCCAAATCTCTCTAAGAATATGAAATTTCTCCCAAATATCTCTCTGTATGTGAAATATCTCCAAGTATGTCAAATCTCTCCCAAATCTCTCTAAGAATATGAAATCTCTCCCAAATATCTCTTTGTATGTGAAATCTCTCCAAGAATGTCAAATCTCTCCCAAATCTCTCTGAGTATGTGGAATCTCTCTCAAATCTCTCTCGAAATCTCTCCCAACTTTCTATAATCACTCGGGGCATCCCGACCCTCGAATTTGGCGAAAATAGCCCAAAAACGGAAGTCTACGCGAAAAACGGACTTAATGAACCGAAACCCCTCTTAGAACCCGAAAGTCCTCTTAGGAACCGAACCTTCTGATGAAGAGGAACCGAACCGAAGGTACTGTTCACTACTGTTCACTACAGTTCATTCGGTTCTCGCCTTTTATCTCCGGACCGAGGACCAAAGCTTCCCTTCTGACCTTCGCTTCTGACTTCGGACCGAGCCTTCGGACGGACCCTCGCCCTTTCGCTTCTCGCTTCTGGCTCGCGTCTCTCGCTTCCGACTCAGCACAGCAAGGACCGAACCTCGGCCTAGGGACCGAACCTCGACCTAGGACCGAGAGGCCTCGCTGGGAAGCCCTTTTTCTCCCGGTTTTCAATTAAATTCGCGTTTTAAACCCGTTTTTAATTGTTTTAACACGGGATTTTCACCCAAAACTTTATTTTAACATATAAGACCCCTAAATTAATGATTTAATCACATTTTAAGGACAAAACCTTATCCAAAAGAGAGTAGGTAAAATACAAAGGTGGAGTGTTGACTTGCCTTATTTTATGACACAAGCAACCCCATACCCACTCCATGATTAACCCACACTCCTCCCCACCATACTTTGTCACTTCCTTGTATTTTTTACCCCTCTCACAAGCCATCCCCACGTTATAGGGCTAGTCACTCAACCTCTCTCCTCATTTTCTTTCAATCACTCTCATTCCACCAAAGATCCAACTCCAATTTTTCTCTCCAACTTTTCTCTCTAATTCAAGATCTCAAGGCTGATCATCAAGTGTTCTTCCACTCTTGGTAAGTGTAATTCATCCTCCTTGTGATTTTTACACTTCATTCTACTCAAATCATTGATAGCTTATACAAACTCCATAACTATGATGCTAGATTCTCAAAAATCTTCAAGGCATCTCCAAGTGTTCTTGAGTTAAACACCTCCATTCTTCAACAATCATCTACTGAAAACACTTAAGGTGAGTTCATACCCCTATATTTTCATGTTTTCTCAAGTTTTTAGGGGGGGGGGGGGGGGGAATACAAGTTAAAACACCAAGAACATAACTACACTTTTCTAACAGCCTTCATCAGAAAAGTTCAACTCCATTCACGGACTGTTTTGGACAACTTAAACATTTTAGTTTTCAAAACTGTTTTAGGTGTAAGTAGTTCCAGTTCTTAGCTTTAAAATGACTACTTGCACATCTCCATGCGATTTTTCTACAATTTATGGTGATTTTTACAAAACTGCCTATCAATTCAAACACCAATCCGGACCAGTCTGTGATTATGGACTTTTTCACCCAAGTTGGAGGTCATTAAAAATCATGATAAAAATTATGAGTAAACTAGACACATTTTGGGAACTCTCAGAATTTACGGATTTAGTTTTCAGCTTCGTATGATTTTTCTATGAATTTTCAAAAACAGTGTAGACAGGTTGAAAATTTGTTAACAGCTTATAACTTTCATAACACTTTGTATTATGTTTAGCAAAGTGTATAACGATAAGTTCCAAATATTGAATGTGTTTCCATGTTAGTTTATCATCATAAACTGAAATATAGTCATTCATGATAAGATTATTCATTCATTTAGAACACGTATATTAAGCTATAATGAGCATAGTTTATGGATTCATAGCATTAAAGCATTCATAAAAGAATTCTTATACATTACAAACGTTTTGGATAAACTATAATAGGTATAGTTTATGTATCATTTACTTCTCAAACTTATTTACCAAAGGTTTTCCGTTTAGTTCACGTAAATCTGTTAATGAATAAATTTGTGAGTCATTCCCTTCGGGTTACTTCCAAAGTAACAAAGTCAAAAAGTCCTGTAAATTGTAACCAGAGTCTCTTGTAGGGAGAACATGATAGTTGTGTATAGATCTATATTGGGTTTGACAAACCCACACCAGAGCTGCTTGCAACAACTAGACCGGCAGGTCTGTGGTGACAAGTGTCATTTAACGGCGATGCCTGAAGAACGTCGTATTACGAGGCCGTCTATGTCAAGTATGGTTATGATAGCTCACATGTGGTATTAACAATCATAAGATTTATGGGTTCTAACTTTAAATTAGCGAGTTATGTCTATTTAGCTCACTGAAATTACTTTAAGTATGGAAAAATACTTGTACGCCTTCATATAAAAAAAAAGGGTTTTATGTCGATTTAAAATCACTTTTTACATCAACAATTACATACTTTATTGTAAACTTTTGGTCTTGGTATTTAAGACTACACATCATTCATTACGGAATTTTTCTCACATCAGAAAGGGTTTTATGCCAATTTAAAACCACCTTTATATTTTTAAGTATGACAAATATTTGTTCATTTTCGGTCCTGCTATTTAGGACTACATAACTTTTGTAAGGAAAATATCGGATTTTTCTGGAACAACTATACAATTACATGACAAGCTTTTCATAATTATATACAAAAACTTATGAACTCACCAACCATTGTGTTGACACTTTTTCAAACTACTTGTATTCTCAGAAAATCGCTAAACAGGTAACAAAGTACTTTTGAGGATGGGACGTTGAGGCGTCAAACTTATCATATTTTGTCAACATATTGTAATTGATTTTGAAACATGTAATTCATACAATGATGTAACTCTTTCAATTATATATATGTTGGTTGTGTTTACTTTCATCACTATTGCCATTGTTGTTATGATACTACACATGAAGTCCTCCACCCCCGGACGTTTCCGCCATCCTTGGTTTGGGGGTGTGACATACTCCTACATTACGCTGGGCGTAATCCTGGCTTTCATCTTCTAAATTCCGTAACTTTCGCGTACGGGCTCCGTTTTTCGCGTTCTTTATATCCACGCGTAGGTGAGATTATGCTCTACAACTTTCATTTAGACTCCGTCGGCTAGTTTTGACTTTATTTTTAATGATATGTTTTTAATAGGCCGGGACTGCTAAAGTCCGTTAAAAATTCATAGTTTCTTTATTTGACGTCGGTTTTCGTTTGTCTTTTTATCATTTTACTCCTATTGTGGAGACCTTCAACTTTCGTTTAGGTTGCGATAGTTAAATAACGCTCGATCTTCAATTCGAGTTTTTAGCCCTCTACTACTGTTACGAAACTTAGAAAATTCGTAACTTCTTCATACGAGATCCAATTTGGGCGATCTTTTTATGTACGTTTACAGTTTAACGAACTCTACAACTTTTGTTTAGATACTTAAGGCTAAAATGCATTTTATTGTAATTTCACTTTTTACGTTAAATAATGTTTTACCAGTATGTCGTAAATATTCGAGTGATTATAATTTCTTCAATATAACCTGGTTTCGAATGTTCTTTATGTTTTTGGAAACCTTGGCACGATATCTAACATTTGATGCATCCCAACTTAGATATTTGAACACTTTATTTTTGAGGTTAATTTTGTTGATTCCAAATAGTTTTCGTTGTATTTGACTTTTGAGTGTTACATTGCTTTTGGAAAACATAGGGTTGTCACATTTATGCCATGAGACCCCTCTTAAGACCCAGATCTGAAGTCAAACTCCATTTAATCCTTCATAATGCGAAAATGGCTTAGAAAGCCCCTAAAATCCCAACTCCAAAGATGAATAATCACATAGAAGACCAAGACAAGAGATTTTTACCTTGAATGAACTGGAAATGGAACAAATCTCCTGGATCTTTAAGCCCCAACTTGCACTCCCAAGCTCCTATCCTCTTCTCAAGCTTCACAACCCACCAAAATACACCAAAATGGCCTTTGAGCACACAAACAAGGCTAGGGTTTCGATATACTGTCTTATGGTAGTGATAGGGACGAAGGACGCTGGGATAAGTTGTTTAAATAGGGTGCAAACCCTCAGATTTAGGGTTTCACTCAAACAGTACCTACTCGCCGAGTCAGGCTCCAGACTCGTCGAGTAGGCCACTTAAACTCTCTCGTGGCCACGACTCTACTCGATGAGTTGGGCCATCAACTCGTCGAGTCCCAAAACAAATAAAAGAAACCTTGAATTAAATACATACCGGGAATCAGGTGTTACAAATCTCCCCCACTTATTTTAGACTTTGTACTTGAAGTCTTCTGCCTGGTCCTGAACAAGCTCGGAGTAGTGCTCCGTCATTTTGTCCTCCGGCTCCTAGCTCCATTCCGAGCACTTTCGGTGCTGCCACTGAACCTTTATCGACTCCACTCTCTTGTTTGTCAGATCCATTGGCTTCATGTCAAGGATTGACATTGGCCGCTCGATGTAGTTTAGGCTGTCATCGACCTGAATATCCTCTAAAGGCACCACTGCCGAATCGTCCACCAAACACTTCCGCAACTGGGAGACATGAAAAGTGCTATGAATCTGACTGAGTTCGTCTGACAGATCCAGCCTATATGCCACCTTGCCCACCCGGGCTATAACCCGGAAGGGCCTAATATACCTGGGGCCCGCCTTGCCCCGCTTCCTGAATCGAATGACGCCCTTCCAAGGCGACACCTTCAGGAGCACCATATCCCCGACCTAGAACTCCAGGTCCGACCGAGGCTTTTTGGCATAACTTTTCTGCCGACTCTAAGCAGTCCGAAGCCTGCTCCGAACCTATTGGATCCTCTATGTAGTCTTGATTACCACATCTGTAACCCCATGACCTTCTGACCCACCTTACCCCAACATATCGGGGTCCTGCACTTCCTCCCATACAACATCTCGAAAGGAGGACGGTCAATGCTCGCATGATAGCTGTTATTATAAGAGAACTCCGCCAAAGGAAGGTAAGTATCCCAACTACATTCGAAGTATAAAACACACGCCCGCAACATATCTTCCAGAGTCTTGATGCAGACGAGTACCCAGCTCGTCATGGAACTTCTTCCAAAACCCGCAAATGAACCACACTTCCTTGTCTGAAATCACTGAAACTGGCACCCCGTGATGCACCACTACCTCCCGGATATAGATGTCGGCCAACTTTTTGGCTAAAATACTCTCCTGAATTGGAATAAAATGGGCGCTCTTGGTCAATCGATCTATGATGACCCAAATCGAATCCATTCCTCGTGCGGTTCTGGGAAGCTTCGTGATGAAATCCATAGTGACATCCTCCTATTTCCATAGCGGAATATCCAACGGTTAGACCTTGTCATGAGGTCTCTGGTGCTCAGCCTTGACCTTCCTACAGTTCAGGCACCTCTCCACAAACCAAGCTACATCCCTCTTCATACAGGGCCACCAATAATCAAGACGAAGATCCATGTACATCTTCATCGCCCCGGGATGGATAAAGAACCTGGATTTGTGTGCCTCCTCCATCAATACCTGTCGCACACCTCCATGATATGGGACCCACACCCTACAATGAAGGGTCAACAACCCTTGGCTATCATAGTCGAAGGAGGAAACTTGAACCACGATTCGCTCGCTCTTCTGATGTTCCTCCTTCATGGCCTCTTGTTGGGCCTCCCAAATCCGCTCCAACAACTGAGTCACAACTGTCATCCTCATACAGATATCCCTGATCGGTGCGGCCTTGCAGCTAAGCGCATCGGCCACGACATTGGCCTTCCCCGGATGGTAGAGGATCTCACAATCGTAATCCTTTACCACCTCAAGCCATCGACGATGCCTCATATTCAGATTTGGCTGGTCCATGAGATACCTTAGGATCTTGTGGTCCGTGTAAATGGTACAACGAACCCCATAGAGGTAATGACGCCAAATCTTGAGGGCGAAAACAACAACCCCCAGCTCCAAATCATGTGTCGGATAACTCGCCTCGAGAGGCTTCAGCTGCCTCGAAGCGTAAGCAATAATGTGCCCCCTCTGCATCAATACCGCGCTCAAGCCTGAGATGGACGCATCACGATATACCACAAAGTCCTCCATGCCCTCTGGCAGGGCTAGGATTGGCGCCTCACACAATCTCTGTCTCAACGTCTTAAATGCGGCTTGCTGCTCAGGCCCCCAGCGAAAGACCACGACTTTCATTGTCAACCGGGTCAGGGGCACGACTATCTTGGAGAAGTCCTGAATGAATCTCCGATAGTAGTCTGCCAGTCCTAGAAAGCTCCGAATATCAGATGGAGACCTCGGAACCTCCCATCTCATCACGGCCTCCACCTTGGCCGGATCGACCGAAAACTCGTCCTGGTTAACAAGGTGCCCAAGAAACTGGACCTTGCGCAACCAGAACTCACACTTGGAGAACTTAGCATACAAGCTCTCCCTCCTCAAAGTATTCAACACCTCTCGCAAGTGCTCCTCATGTTGCTCTTGATTCTTGGATTAAACCAAGATGTCATCGATGAAAACTATCACAGACCGATCCAACATCGGTCTGCACACGCGGTTCATGAGGTCCATGAACGCGGCAGGAGCATTGGTGAGATAGGAGGGTGTCACCATGAACTCATAGTGGCCATAACGCGTCTGAAACACCGTCTTCTGCACATCCCCCTCTCTGACCCTCATCTAATGATATCCTGAACGCATATCAATCTTGGAGAACCAAGATGCTCCCTGTAGCTAGTCAAAGAGGTCATCAATCCTCGGGAGTGGGTAACGGTTCTTCACCATTACCTTATTCAGCTCCTTATAGTCTATACACATCCGATGCGACCCGTCCTTCTTTTTCACGAACAGAATCGGGGCTCCCCAGGGTGAATTGCTCGATCTAATGAATCCCTTGTCTAACAGCTGTTGCAGCTGTGTAGACAACTCATGCATCTCAGGAGGAGCCAACCGATACGGTGTCTTGGCTATTGGAGCCGCACCAGGGACTAGGTCGATCCTGAACTCTACCTGCGTCTCCGGAGGTATCCCATGCAACTCCTTGGGGAACACATCTGCAAACTCTCGTACCACTAGCACATCGCCCACCATCGCCTTACCCGCCTCCCGGGTATCCCTAACATTGGCGAAAAATCTTGCGCAACCTTGTTGAAGGTAGCGCCTAGCTCTTGTTGCTGAACATAAGGCTGGTCCTCGTTGTGGCCTCTCGCCCTGAATCACCAGCTCTCCCCCACTTGGGATCCTGATCCGCACCAACTACTGCACGCAGTCGATCACTACCCCATTGGGGCTTAGCCAATCTATACCAATAATAATCTTGTTCCCCCGCAAAGGTATGGGAACCAAGTCTACCAAGTAACGCTCCTCGAACAACCTTAAAACACAATCTCGGTATACCTCTGATGCTCGCACCAACCGGTCGTCCGCAATCTCGACCTCTAGAGGGCAATCCAACATGCCCGAAGACTCCGGAAACTTCTTGCTAAGCGCAAGAGAGACAAACGATCGAGTAGCACCTGAATCAAACAATACCTGAACTTGGATACCGTTCACATGGAACGATCCTAAACAGATCACATACATAACATATCAAAATCACAGCGACATAAAACAAAAGCATAAGAAAAAAATCGTACCCGTCACCACATCGGGTGCAGTGCGTGTGTGACATCCCCATTTTCACAGCCAGAAAATACCGATTTTGTTTATGCTTTATAAAAATCAGAGTATCTCTTTTAATAAAAACGTTGCGGAATTTGTTCCTAATAAAACAAGATAAATACGTTATCAAAGAATTTATGAGGAAAAGTGTTTTTATTCATTTTAAAACATTTGGGATGTCATCATCAATACAGAAACATAAGCATAAATAGAACTTACATTCATTATTACTAGAGATCTATATCTCCTTAATCTCTCAGTGTAATGTGACTTCATATCAACACCTGTGATATAAATAAACTGAGTGGGTCAGGTTGGGAAACCTGGTGAGTACATAGGGTTTCAACCCACAATAATATAATTATTATGTTTAAACAATCAACCCAATTACCCATCCCTATTATCTTTTTTACTCTTAAGGATCTATCCAAAGAGTCATCTATCCTGCATTCGTTTATTCCAAAGTCCCTTGCTTCCAGGGTTATAGGAATGGTACTAAATCCATAGCTGCCAATGCTCGTTCGTAAAGCACTAATTCCATAGCTGCTATAGTTTATTCATCGGGTACTAAATCCATAGCTACCAGTGTTTATCTAGTAGGTACTAAGTCCATAACTACCAGTGTTTATCTAGTAGGTACTAAGTCCATAGCTACCAATTCCTAACATGTACTAAGTCCATAGCTACCAGTGTTTATCTAGTAGGTACTAAGTCCATAACTACCAATTCCTAACAGGTACTAAGTCCATAGCTACCAGTGTTTGTCCAATAGGCACTAAGTCCATAACTGCCAGTGTTATTTATTAGGCACTAAGTTTATAGCTGCTTATGTTTACTCACATCATCTTTTCTCTCTCATCATTCATCTACCCATGTCATCCTCAACATATTTGTATATATAAAATAAGTATATAGTTTAAATCATTTAAAACATGTATAAAAATGTTCATCTAGCATAGACAGCAAGTACTCAGATAATATGCACACATAGCACGTAATTTATATAAAATACTTCATATCTATGTGTAAGATGAAAGTAACTATGCACTCACTTGAAAAGGTGGTGATTTTGAACTCAGACAGCACTTCGCTTCTTAAAACAATTTTCCTCGACAAAACAACGGGTTTTTATTAAAAACCGGGCTTCGATGGAGCAGCGTTTTCGAGCCGAAAGCTTTTCTTCTTGGAGCCGTCGGGCGCTCCAGGGCTTTCTTCTCGTGCTAGGGAGGTCCCCTAGACTTCGTACGGGTTTAGGGAGGCTAGAGAGAAGTTAGAGAGAGAAAGAGAGGCTTATGGTGTGAAGAAATTATGAAGAGTTCATCTCTTATTTATAGGAATTTTATAGTAATGTAGTCTCCAAGAATCGTCCGTATCTTTCGCGTACGAGCTCCATTTTATACGTTCTTTATATACACGCATTGGTATTTACGAGTAATACAACTTTCATTTAGACCCCGTCGGCTAATTCTCATTCTATCTCATATTTACAAAAACTGTATCAAATTCGCCATGCTCGAAAAGTAGAGACTAAGCTTCGTCCATAACTTTCGCATACGATATCCATTTTTGTCGATATTTATATCCACGCGTTGGTATTTACGAGTACTACAACTTTCATTTAGACCTCGTTGGCTAATTCTTATTCTATCTCGGATTTACAAAACTGTATCGAATTTGTCGCGCTCGAAAAGTAGAGACTAAGCTTCGTCCGTAACTTTCACATACGAGCTTCGTTTTTGACGTTATATTTATCCACGCATAGGTAAAAATAAAATCTACAACTTTCCTTTTTACTCCGTCGGCTAATTCTCGACCGATCTTAAATTTAACAATAGGAGGTGATTACACTGTTAAATGTCCGCGTAAAATTCATAACTTTTACATACGGACTCCGTTTTCGTCCGTCTTTTTGTCTTTGAGTTCCTATTAATGAGATATTAAACTCTCATTTAGGTCGCGTAAGCCAAAAACCGCTCGAACTAAAATTCGAGTTTCGGGTCATGCACCGCTATGCCAAATCTTAGAAAAATCATAACTTCCTTATACGAAGTCAGATTTGGGCGTTCTTTTTATGGACACTCTCGGTTTAACATTTTCTAAAACTTTTGTTTAGATCACTGAGGCTAAAAGTTGCTCTATCATAAATTCACTATTTACATTTCCCGGTGCCGTGCTGGTTCCGTCGTGAAACTTCGATGGGTCATAACTTCTTCGTTATAACTCGGATTCCGGCGCTCTTTATATGTACGGAAACCTTGTAACATATACTACAACTTGGTTAATATTATTTATTCTAAATAATATTTTGCCGAAAAGTCATTTTCGACCCCTATTATCTCTAAGTTGACTAGCCCGGATCTACGGGCGTTACAGCGTGCCTACTCGGTTGTCAACTGAAATGCTCGAATCCGCACCAACGGAGCCTCTACCTTGACCTTCCGGCCATCCACAACTCGTGCTGCCACCAGAGTCGGTGCCACCACTGGCGCTTCTGCTGTCACTGCTTTCAATCTAGGGTAGTTGGCCTTTTTAGGGCCCCTCTGATTGCAATGAAAGCAAATCAGGTCTGATATCTGAACCGCGGGAGCAGGGACAGTACAATCCCTGCCAAAATGCCCAGTCTTGCCGTACTTATAACAGCCGGAATCCGACCCAGTGCGTCAAACTCCCTCATGTGACCGACCGCACTTCCCACAGCGGTCCCGCCCCTGCTGGCCCTTCGACCTCGCGTTGAATCCCTTGAGTTTCTTCCCCAAAACCCCCGCAACCTGCGCAGTCTCTAAGTTCCTCTTCCTGAGGTGCTCCAACTCAATCTTCCTCTCCCGTGCCCTGGAAATCATGGACTCCAGGGTTGGGCAAGCCGAATCGCTGACATGCTCCCAAATGTTGTCTCTCAACATATCATGATAGTGGGTCTTCCGCATCTCCTCATCCCCCGCATACTGGGGTACCAACAACGCCCTCTCCCGGAACTTGGTGGTGATCTCCGCCACAGTATTCGTAGTCTGTCTCATATCCAAAAACTCTCTAGCCAGCTGCTGAAGCTCCACAGCTGGTGCAAACTCAGCCCTGAATTGGGTCACGAAGTCTGACCAAGTCATAGCCTCGATGGTTGGGGCTCCCAACGAATCACCAACTAACTCCCACCAATCTATGGCTCGATCCCTCAAACAACCTGCAACAAAACGGACCTTCGACCCTTCTGGGCAGAAGCTCGTCAACTGCGCATACTCGATGTCTACGATCCGTCTCCTAGCAGTAATGGGGTCCTTCACCCCATGGAAGTTCGTCACACCACTCCCCCTGAAGTCCTTGAAGGATAGTGTGCACGTACCTGTCTGACTAGACGCCAAATCACTCCTGAATGATCGGAGGCGATCCTCCATCAGCTCGATAATCCCTTCCTTGATCGACCCGAAAATGACCGAGGTCAACTCAAGGATACCTTTCTTGATCTAAGACGCGATGAACTCACGTAGCCCATCATCAACATGCTCGGATCTTGCCCCCGAGGTTGATCCTGATCCTGATCTAGATCTTGATCCTCCTGCTCCATGTCGTGTGGTCACCATACTAAAAATAAACACATAACTGTCAGGATCATACATACTACCGAGAGGTCTCATACACCATCCAAGTTTCCTGGTTCCATCTCGGCCCTCCTTGACTCGAGTACGAATCCTCTTCTTCCAGTAGTACGGGCCCATAATACCTTCCACATCTATCCGTACTTTCCTCAAGGATTGCTTCAAATTCACCAAGCCCCTTTACAGATACCCTTTTCCACTAATCTCGTCCTAGGCTTTCCTAGGGCATCCTTCGACCTACTCTCTGCCATCAGCTGCACTAGGAGTCCCTACTTCCATTCCCTAACTAGCTTGCGAATACTATTACATATCCGCTCACTAGCTAGTTAAAGTTAGTCAGGACCCCTATAGCACAAAGCAAGCAACATTCGTGCATAGAGTAACCACATCAAACATAACCTAATCAAGCTATCCTACTGCGGACTAGACAGTCCTAACATGCAGCTCACACAACAGGCATTCAAGGCATCCTCCTAGATCCTTAGCTCTAATCTGGCATGCAGTTCTCATAATCATATATCATATAACATATCATAAAAATTATGGGTATCTTGGGGAAAACTTACTTGAGCTCGGCCGGTCGCACGCATCACACACCTTGTTCTTTCTCCAATTTCCTTGATTTTAAATTTCAAAAAATCGTTCTCTTTGTGAAAAATCTTTTGGTCCCTCGGTTTGAGTCCAGACACCCCCGAGGGTGTGTCTGAATCCCTCAAACCAGGGCTCTGATACCAACTTGTAACATCCCAAATTTTGAGACCAAAAATTTCATTTTTGAATTAATATTTTATAAAACATTTTACCAAAACATTTTCAATAAAACATCACATTACAAAATCATAATGTTGTGTCCCAACCCATGACATCAAAAGTAATAAAAATCATAGTACAATCCCAGAAACCCAATGCGAAAACCATGTGTGTGTGATACGCCGCTATACCGCCGACTCCTTCCCCTTCGACGAAGAGGTACCTAAAACCAAGACCAAAACTGTAAGCACAAAGCTTAGTGAGTTCCCCCATCATACCACATACAATATCATATCATCAGTATCTTTCAATTCGTAACTGCCATCAGTATCTTTCAACCGGTATTTGTCATCGGTATCTTTCAACCGGTAATCGCCATCGATATCTTTCAACCGGTACCTATCATCGGTATCTTTCAACCGGTAACTGGAGACTATTTCACCCCCTACTACTATCATACAATATCAAGATATAATCATACAGTCAGGCATATTTAGGTACTGACCTACCCTTCGATCCTAACGACCGATGTTAGGGAAAAACTATTCCCTACTACTACCACTAACATACACATTGCATTTCATACAATCATATCTTATGACCGTATCACATAAACACACCAAGATAATTATCACAGAGACAATTATCCACTAAATAGCCCTAATGGTGGGCCGACATTGTGGCCTTAGACCCATCCCTACTGGAAGGTAACTCACCTCGATGTCGTGTAGTGTCTGAACTATCTTCGGCGTACAAGTCGACTACCCTCGACTCCTCGATCCCTACATGACAATACTTCAAAGTATTCATTTGAGTATGCAACCCTAACCGGGGTCATACCGATCGTGTCAAAGTCAACATTGATCAAAGTTAACTTCCAGTTGACCTAACTCGCCGAGTTGGTATACCAACTTGTGGAGTCCATACCCTTCAACTCGATGCAAATCCCCATCTCCACTCGTCGAGTCTGGCAAGAACTCGAGGGGTTCTCCTTCGATCTTACCCTCAGGGCCAACATCATCTCACTCGCCGAGTTCACGTTGAACTCGTCGAGCCCACCTCCATCTTATGAACACGTCCAGTCTACGACTCGTCGAGTTGTATGCACCACTCGTCGAGTCCTTGGGAGATTCCCTTGGACTCACCGAGCCTGCTCAATGCACTCATCGATTCCCATGACTCCCAGGCCCTCTAATGAGCTTGAACAACTAAGGGACCTTCCTTGCTCTCATCTGGTCCTTCGACAGAAGGATTTGATGGTTGTTACGCTCTGACTCGTCGAGTCCCAAGAACGATTTGTCGAGCTCATTCTTGACCATCACCATACATTCGATCTAAAGGGGTCTTAACACACCAAAACCATAGATCTGGCCTCCTAATTGCCATTTTACATGTAAAGTCCCGAACTTGATGGACATGCAAGGGGTCTTGGCTCAAAAACCCATAAGAAGTGACCTACAAGAGGCATGGGGCTCTCATGGCCATAAAGTTGGCACCTTTATGCCATGAGACCCCTCCTAAGACCCATTTCTGAAGTCATACTCCATTCAATCCTTCATAATACGAAAATAGCTTTGAAAACCCCAAAATCCCAACTCCAAAGATGAATAATCACATTGAAGACCAAGACAAGAGATTTTTACCTTGAATGAACTGGAAAGGGAACATATCTCCTGGATCTTTAAGCCCCAACTTGCACTCCTAAGCTCCTTTCCTCTTCTAGAGCTTCACAACCCACCAAAATAGCCTTAGAGCACATAAACAAGGCTAGGGTTTCGATATACTGTCTTATGGGAGTGATAGGGACGAAGGAGGCTGGGATAAGTTGTTTAAATAGGGTGCAAACCCTCAGATTTAGGGTTTCACTCAAAGAGTACCTACTCACCGAGTCAGGCTCCTGACTCATCGAGTAGGCCACTTAAACTCTCCCACGGCCACGAATCTACTCGACGAGTTGGGCCATCAACTCGTCGAGTCCCAGAACAAATACAAGAAACCTTGAATTAAATACATACCGGGAATCAGGTGTTACATGGTTATTCTATGCTAATGCGCGAATGCTGCTTTCTTTGTGCTTTGTGGAATTCTTCAGTGATGTGAGTTAGTTATTAAGTGAATATGTTAAGTCACATGTGACAAAGGTTGAATAATCTCAGAGTGATGGATTTGACCCTATTCCGCAACTGTTTTTTGAGTTTAACCGTTTTAGGGATGAGTCTTTTACTTGAAGTATTATCTGAGCTTTGTTACATGTGATTGTATTCATGAGGTATTTAACTGACATTATGGGGAGTTCTTCAGTAGTTGATGATAGGGTGAGGTCAGAAACCTAGGAAATGCTTCAGTGGGTTTTGTTGTGCTGTTTAGCGAGTGCTTGGGATATCAGTTTCAGAAGGTGACTTAGAGGATTCGGGATAATTCCTGAGGAAACTATGGATAGGTGTGGATGGTAGTATTGGGCCCGTACTACTGAAAGCACAGGATCCATACTCGAATTAGGGAGAGCCTTGGAGAATCTAGGAAGCCTGTGGGATGAGGACTCTTGGGTATGTTCTGATCTCTTGCATGTTGTTTTTCAGTACCGTGATGAGCACTCAGGAAGGGGGTTCAGGTTCTGGTTTCGGCTCAGGTGTAGGTGTCGAGCCAATCGATGAGTGGATGTGGGAGTTAATCTCGTCGGACATTACCCGTGGTATTTTGGAGTAGACTCCTATGATCTTTGGTACAATCAAGGAGGGGATTTTGGAGATTTTGGATGAGAGTCTGGGCGCATTCCGCGCTGAGGTTATGGCAATTATTGGAGCTCGCACTCTTTCTTTCCACGAGTTCTGTTCTTGTGGATCTCCCACGTTATTTGTGAAGAAGGACTCCATTGCTAGTAGGAGATGGTTAGCAGATACGACTAACCCGTTCAGGACGAGTTTCTGCCCCGAGGGGTCAAAGGTCAGATTTGCCTCATGACTTGGGATGAGTTTGTGACCCGGTTTAGAGCAGAGTTTGCACCATCTATTGAGGTGCAGCAGTTGGCGAGGGAGTTTCAGGCGCTTTTCCAGACGATAGAGACTGTGACAAAGATTACTGCCAAGTTTCGGGAGATGGCTTTGTTGGTTCCGCGGTATGCAGCAAACGAGGAGATGAAGAAAGTAAGGTATCATGACATGTTAAGAGATGACATTAGGGAGTTTGTAAGTTTATTAGGGTACAAGACTCTGAATGATATGATTGCTAGAGCTCGAGAGCATGAGATTGATTTGGAGCCTCTCGGGAAAAGGAAGCCAGAGTAGACTCAGATTTCAGTGGGCCAGGTGAAGAGGCCCAAGAATCAAGATTCACGTTAAGGAGGCCATCAGGGTGTCGGGGCCGTTGTGGCAGGTGTGCGAGGACTCATAAAGGAAGATATCGGGAGACAGGTTGGGGATGTTTCAGTTGTGGTCATATAGGTCATTTTAGTCGGGATTGCCCCCGTGGGTCAGATCCGATGTGTTTTCACTACAATCAGGTGGGCCACAAGAAGGTTGATTGTCCGATGTTTAGGGGCGGAAAAATGAGTGCACCTGCTCCGGTTACTTTGAGGATCACTGACGGCCGCGAGGGTAGGGCAGGAGCTCCAACAGCGAGGATTCTAGCATGGTAGTGTCATTCAGGGGAGGCTAGGGTTTCATCAGGTGTTGTTGCGGGTATGTAATCTTATGCTTTCTTCTTGGTTATTATCAATATTTATATTGCTTTGGAATATTGTATTGGATTGGGTAAGCATTATCGTTGGTTTAGTTTTCTGTTATTGCTTGGTTTATATCATCAAGAATTGTTATATGCCATTTTGCATGCCAAGAGTCATCAATGGGTCGTATCTTGCTAAGCGGGTTTCAGTTTGTGCGGTTGCTGTTCCGGTTCTTTGATGGGGTCAATTCAGGGGTATCGTTTGGAAGATATATGGTTCGCTTAGCTGATTAGTTCTCCAATGAATTCATATTTCAGTCGTGTTAGCATTTGATCGGGTAGGATCGACATTCGTCGATGCAAAAACCTTTGGGTCCACTCACTACCGTTGCTAGGGAGGAGCGGTAGCAAGAAGATAGTGGTGGCAGCCGCATGAGTTGTTTGGTCACTGGAAGTGCCAGTGGAATTTTATAATCTCAAGGGTTGAAGATTTTTAGAATTATGAGATCCTTCTAGGGATGGGAAGTCAGAGTGAAGATTCGCCAGTTCAGAGCAAGGGTTAGGGTCTTTGTCACCAGATTTGGACTAGTCAATTTATAGACAATAAACGTTAAAAATGACTTTTTGATAGAATATTATTTAGAATAAATAATCTTAACCAAAATTTTGTATATTTCACAAGGATTCCATACATATAAAGCATGCTGAAATCCGACTTATAACAAAAAAATTATGACCCGTCGAAGTTTTGCGACAAAACCGGCATGGCTCCGCGTAACGTAAAAAGTGATTTTTTGATAAAAAAACATTTTATCCTTAGCGATCTAAACGAAAGTCATAGTACACGTTAAACCAAAATCGTGCATATAGAGAACGTCCAAATTTGACTTCGTATGAAGAAGTTATGATTTTTCTAAGAATTAGCCTAGTAGTGCACAGCCTGGAAATCGAATTTTAGATCGATCGATTTTTAGCCGAAAACACCTAAAATAGGTTTGAAAATATCATTAATAGGATCTTAGCGATATAAATACAGAAGAAAACGGATGTCGGATGACAAAGTTATGAATTTTTAACGGACTTTATCTGTCTAAGCCTGTTAAAATTTAACTTTAAAAATAAAGTCAAAATTAGTCAAGGGAGTCTAAATGAAAGTTGTAGATCTCGTCGATACCTACGCATAGATATAAAGAAGGTCAAAAACATAGCTCGTATGCGAAAGTTACGAATTTTAGAAGATAATTAGTTTTTAGAGTAATCTGTGAGTGACATGTGGCACAATCCTGACCACTGCTTCTTCCCCACGCCTTGCCACCAGATGGTGACACTTGGCACAACAACATATCATGTGGGGCTCATAAACATGTCGTGTTGAGCCATTTCCCAGCTTATAAGTAGAGGCACAAATCTCTCATTTCTTCACACCATTCTTATCCCACTCTCTCCCAATACCCCCAAACCCCCTCTTCCTTTCCCTAGCACTTCCTAAGTGTTAGAGGCAAGTCTTGGAGCGCCAAAAAGCTCCAAGAAGAAGAGCTTTCAGTTCAGAATTTTTGCCCATGTAGAGCCCGGTTCTTCGCTAAACTCCATTGTAAGTGATTTATGCTTACCTTACTTTAAGTATAGCTTATGTTTAAGTTCATTATCATTATTATGAACTTATAAACAATATATGTTAGTATTATAAAAGATACAAAGTGTTATTATAATACATTTTAACTACTCACGGTATGGGGAATCTGGTTTGAAGGGCTCCATAGGGTTGTTGGATTTCAAAACAACTTAAATGCCAAAATGGTCCTGCCTCCGGTGTTTTACGTTTGGCCCCTGTCTTTATATAGTAGTTGAAAAGTATTGTTTAACACTTATAAAACAATATCGCTCATAAATATAGACTAATAATTACTCTAAATAAATATTAGACAAAAATCTAGTGATAATGATACTAGGTTCCGTCGAAGGAAAATAAAATTGTTAGAAGCGAAGCGTTGCCCAAGTTTGGAGTCATCACTTTAACAAGTGAGTGCATAGTTACTTTCATCTTACACATAGATATGAAGTATTTAATATAAATTACGTTTTATGTGTGCATATTATTTGCGTTCTTGATATCTATGTCAGATGAACAAAATATGCACGTTTTACTTGATTTAAACTGTATATGTATTTTATACCTATAATTATGATGGGTAAAGATGGGTAGATGAAAGATGAGATGAATGATGGGAGATGAAAATGATATAGATGATGAGAGTTGAAAGATGATGAGAAGCCTTGACCTAAGCGATGGCCCAGTCATCTAGCAGAGTATAGATGACAACCACGAAATATTCTAGACAGTCCAGTGGAATGCTAGCAGGCTCACCGTAGGTGTTGTGAAAAATATGTTCACCAGATGTACTCTAAAAACCCTAGCAACTATGGACTTAGTGCCTCTTAAACAAACATTGGCAGCTATGGTCTTAGTGCCTTACAAATGAACATTGACACCTATGGACTTATTGCCTTACAAATAAACGTTGGCAGTTATGGATTTAGTGCCCCATAGATGAACGTTGGCAGCTATGGACTTAGTGCCTAATAGATAAGATCGACATCTATGGACTAAGTGTCTGTTATATAAACCCTGGCGGTGATGGACTTCGTGCCTAGTTCTCAGGGAAGATACTTGAGAATAAAGAAGATAATGGGGATGGGTAATTGAGTTAATTATTTGATGATGAAACATAATAACTATATTATTGTGGGTTGAAAACCCTATGTACTCACCAGGTTTTCCAACCTGACCCACTCAGTTTATTTGTATCACAGATATTGATACGAAGACACATTACACTGAGAGATTATGGATTTATATTAGTTGCTTATTCATTATTCATGTTTGATAAAGAACCTATTGTGTTGATACAATCGACTTTTCTGTTTATTGTTGAGTTTTATTAGGATTAGATGAACTATCAATCTTGATATGCTTGCATCTTATGATTTTGTGACTTATGAAATTATAGGACTAGTGTTTTGATAAAAAAAAACTAGGTTTAAATAGATAAGTTGATAAATTAATGTGGTATTTAATATATGATGAACATTCGTATATTGTTTTGATGTTTATTACAACGAAATTTCAATCATTGTTTCAGTTCTTGCATAATTCGAACTTAATACTAGTTTTTTTTTATTGTTGGTCCACTTGATCATTGAAAAGATAATCTCACTAAATCAAAGGATTAGAACTTTGAACATAGTTCTATTCATATTAGGAATCGATAAGCAACGAAACATAAATCCATTGCACTATCCATAAAATCAAACATAGAGACAAGGTGAATCATATCTAAACGAAAGTCTTTTTTTTAAATCTTGTCTTAAAAATCATTTTCTGTTTCTTCTTAAGTTTAATTTGCTTTTGTTAATTGATTTTAAGTAAACTGGACTTGCAAAACCAGAATCCCCTCCCCCATCTTAATTTCTTTTTTAAACTAGTTAACTTTAGTAGATATTTTAGCTTTTAATCATTCATATTCCCTATGTTCTATACATGACTTACCTAAACTATTCTATTAGTCGATTAGGTACACTGCCTATTACGTGTTAGCTAGTATAGATTTGTTTGGTTTGTAAATAAAAAACTAGCATATAAATTACATATCAATGAAAAAACAGGCAATTGATTTTGACCCGAGTGATGCTACATTGTTTTAAATCAGAGTCTTTGTTGGATAAAACTTGTTGGTGGCTCTTTGGTACAGGTATGAAGCGGTATACGGTAATATTTCACTACTTCATTTTGAATGCAAGTTTATCTATTTTGCCACATAACTTACCATCTTTAATATTATTTAACTATTCATGCATTAAAACTACACTTGGAGTGTTTCTTTTTCCCCCATTAAGTCATGTATAGATATATAAGATCTGTCAGTTTTCAAGACTGAATACACCATCTGAATGGGACTAATGATCATTTGGCCCATACATTCAAAATTCACAATATCATCACTTTCTGTCATGTTTAAGTAAAAAAGAAACAGTCATCTTTAGTTATTCAGTTCTTAACTAATTAAGTCAAAATGAAACTACCAATTTTTCAATCATATATTATTTGTTGGTTTAAACTTTATAATAGGGCACCAGAACTTCTATTGGGAGCAAAAGAATGTTTAACACAAATTGACATGTGGTCATTGGGTTGTAGCATGGTTGAACTATTATCTAAGCAACCATTATTCAATGGGAAAACATAATTTGATCATATTGACAAGGTAAGTTGACTATATTATATAGCTCGTGGGTTCGAGTCCCACAGATGGCGCCAAATGTTGCGATATGAGCTTGGGCCACTGGGTCTTGAGGTCTCGGATCTAGATTGGAGATCTAGAAATGGTGGCATTAGCGAGTTCCCTGCAATATACCTATCTGCCATCACAACAATTTCGTTAGAATTGCCCCAGGGATTGTTCCCTCGGGAGCAAGCTCCAATGATGAATTTGGATTGGTTGGTATGAGATGGTTCCTCCTGTCCGAAGGGAACCATCTTGGTGGGTTAGGTGTGTGTTTGGCCATGGAGGCTGATCTGCCAAGGAGGGGGAAGTCTAAGGGTGAAAGGGTCCTTAGAATCTCATTCGAAACTCTAGGTTAGAGAAGATGCCTCCTCAAGGAGGAGGACAAATTCTATTTATATGGGATAATTAGGTCAAATGGAATTAGGTCATGCCTTAGGCCAACCCAAATCAGGTCAGCTAGCAAGGAGTTGGGCAAGGCCATCCACGGGTGCTAAGGACCAAAGTCCAGGCTCAAGGCCACTAGGGAGAGGGCCCAGGTCTGGCACTAGGCTGGTTAGCGACCATTATCCAGCCCGTCCTAAAGATAGCAACTCTGGTATCTTTAACGTATTCTTAGATGGATATGTTAACAGTTACTATTTTAGTCTTGAATATTGATAGTCTTTGGTGACTAATCATTGCATTGTAGATATTTAAAATACTTGGCACACCAAATGAAACAATTTTGCTTGATTTTCTAAACTTCCAAAGGTGAAGGTGAGCTTTGTCAAGCATCAACAAGGGTTCAATTTCTTGAATTAAGTAGTTAATGTGAAATTAAATGTTCATATTTTCTTATGTTTGCCATTGTTTTCCTAGGTGTCTAGCTTTAATGGTTTTAAGGTATGCCTTTCTAGCTTCAATTGGTGATGTGAACAATTTAGTTATACCAAAACTGCCGTTGGTTTTATTTACCATTTTTTGGTTTTTTTCTAATTTTCTCATGTATAATTTATTGAGGAGAAAATTCTCAGTAACATCTTTCACTGGATCACCTAATATGTCTGATGTTGGATTTGATTTGCTGAATAAACTTCTAACTTATGAACCTAACAATGTATTTATTATATTCAGTTCTAGTTAAAAAAGTTTTATAAGGTTATAAAGTTTTATTTCTCTATTTATTATCACAAATGAATTTGTAGAATTTTTTGAAATAAATTTGGGGATCTGTGCAGTGGATAATAGTTGAAGCAGCTCTTAACCATGAATGGTTTCGGGAAGCTCCTCTCCTTAAATCTAAAGATTTATGTCCACTTTTCCAACTCAACATGCATAGGACGGGTAGGTATAACTTAACTCTAGATTTTCACAACTTTTAATTTATAGTTGAAACTTGGGAATTTGGAGGAGTTGGAATGTGAATTCCTATAAAAATTGCATTTGGTTGACAAAATCCTAGGAATTGGAATTATTTAGATTTTGTGGTTGAATGAATTGTCATTCATTGGCTAATAGCGAAGATTTAGATTCCATTCCTTAAGTTTTATTTAAAAGAAAAAAATGCCCTCTCGCTTCTTTATTTCCATTCCTTCCAAAAACATTTTGCCAACCTAAGGGTGTGTTTGGTTCGTGAGGGAATTATAACTCGAGATTCCGTTCCACAATGTGTTTGAATGCTCACAAAGACAACCTTTTTCTAAAAAGTAAACATATAAACATATAAGTAGTTTTATTCATTCTATTTCAAATTATAAGAAATATATTATTTCATTTTCATTCCACAAGAAGTAATTTTTGGTTACTTATTTCAGGCGTGTGCAGAGGGTAACGAAGAGTCCTTGATCCCTTAGAGGAGCAGCGTCGGAAGGAACAAGCTAAATTTGGTACAGGTTGTTTTTTTGGCAGAGGGTAAATTAGACATTTTAAAGGTGAGAGAGCCCATGACACCCAATGGAAACAAAAAGAAACATTGGTTTTTAAGATATGATCAGCCATGCTATTTTGTATTGTATACCAGGCACACCCTCATACATAGCATAGGAGGCTGAATTCTTATTTGTGCAACTTTGACTTTTAGTGGAAGCTTTGGTTATGTTCTGTATGTAACATATTTTAAGTTGTAGTTAACAATTTACAAATTTGGATTTAACTAATTGAAACATCCCGATAATCAAGGGTAAAAATTTCATTTTTATTATAAGCAAAGCACCATTGTAACTTTATCCAAACATTTAAAGTATTTCAATTAAGAAAATTATCAGAGTTAATTCCCAAAGATCACACATTGCGGAAAACATGGGTGTATGCGCTGCGATCAAGCCGGGCCCTTTCCTTTCGAAATGGAAGTACCTGAAACCATAAACCACAAGTGTTAGCACAAAGCTTAGTGAGTTCCCCAAATACCACATACCACACATACCAATCGAACCATAAATAACATTCATATAAATGAGCCATACTTAGCGTACATATACCATAATAAGTAAAGGTGTTATGTGTCATCCATAGTCTTGACATTATGCCATGAGCCGCCTCGTGGTCTTCCTTGTCAAGCCGGGGGCCAGAACCCTGGGTCTTACAGACAAGTGCCAGGAGCCATCTTCGGGTCTTCCATGCAAGAATCACAAAGATAGCTAGCATACAATCTACAGCTACATAACTAACATTTGCCACAATTCAGACTCTGGTCTTTCATACAAATTGTCAGGAGCCGCCTCCTGGTCTTTCCTACAAAATGCCAAGGGTTACCCGCGGGTCTTCCTACCATACACAAACCAAATGGACCGGCATTGGTGCCTTCGACCCATAGAAAAATGAGGAGACCCACCTCGAATGCAGAAGCTCGCTGAAAGAAATCCTTAGCTACTGCTATGCAAGCTTCCTAAGCTATCAATACCAACAACACACCCAGTTAGCAAAAGAGTCCCAAGCTATACTCCATAATCCTTACTTTGGGTAAAATGACCATTTTACCCCTCACCCATCATGAACCAAAATTAAGGCCCAAATCCAAAGATCCACAAAGTCCCACTAATGGCCCCATTTTCCAAATTAGGCTCAACTCCATATGGGTCTTATCCTAAGCCCATAGTTTTCTTGATTACAAAATTGATTACCTCAAATACCCCTTTAGAATAACTTGGTCAAAGGCAAAGGTCAAAAGTCAAAGTCAACAGCCTGAGTTGACCCAACTCGTCGAGTTTATCCTTCAACTTGCTGAGTTCATCTAGCAATCCGTGAAGTCGCGAAAAGCCAAGCTAACTCACCGAGTTTATCCATAAACTCGACGAGTTCGCCAGAAACCCACATCTTAATACATTAAGTCAATATTATCGACTCCAAGGACTCCACAACTCAGATCTTGACCAATATGAGATCAAGAATGGTAAAGTTTCCAAATTTACCCCTAGGAACCATCTAAAGGGGTCCAAACCCAAACCCTATACTTAAAAGAGTGAGGGCTTAACCATTAAGCACTTACTCATCAAGGACAAAACCCCAAAATGCAGATCTGGCCCCATAAAGCTAGATGGCCATGTAAAGTTTCCAACTTTACGTTGGAGTATGATTAAGGGAAGCTCAAAAGCTCAAAAAGGGCTAAATGAAAGACTTAATGAATGCATGAGCCCTTAAATCCATAAATTTGGCACCTTTATGCCAAAAGAGCTCATGTGGACCTTAGATATGAAAGATTAATCATCTAGGACTTCTATTACCCCCAAAAACCACCCATTCATGGCTAAAAGAATACAACTAACCCAAGAAGAGATCTAAGAAATCTTAAGCAAGGTTAGAACTTTATACCCGAAATGTGTTGGAAATGGAGCAGAGAATCAAGATCAGAAAGCTCCTACTTGAACCACCACCTTGCACCAAGCTTCTCTTCCTTCAAAGAGTTTCAAACACACCAAAAAACACCCACAATGAGCTCACAACACTCAAGGAGGCTCTAGGGTTTCGAGATTAGGGTTAGGGGTTATGGAGGTTGGGAATGAGGCCATCACCTGGGAATTAAGGTGTTTAAATAGGGTGCGAAACCCTAAAAATTAGGGTTTCTCAATCAGCATCCAACTCGCCGAGTTCCCTACACCAACTCGCTGAGTTGGTTCATAAAAACACGCAACCTAAAAGCCTCCAACACGTTGAGTTGTCCGCCATCAACTCGATGAGTTGGTCCTTAGAAAAGGGGATTTATTCCATAAATAATCTTCTAGATTCCGGATGTTACAACTCTCCCCCATTTAAATTAGATTTCGTCCTCGAAATTGCTCTTACTAACACTCATACCAAAACAAACAACCTGAGGAGCACAAACGAAAATTGCGTGCAAAAGATAATCTTCCCAAGACAACCAAAACCCACATCGAAACTTCCATCCCAAGGATAATAATCAAACCCTCAGCCTCTGCAAACCAATTCTACTTTACTAAGATCTGAAATCTATTGTGATCCGACTCCCTGACAGATCGCCCATGCTGAAACAACTCCATGCCAAACTTTCGACGAGCAACCAGCCAAAAATAACACTTCCCACCCTGATCATACAACGGCCTATCCAAATTTACTGAAACCATCCTTAGAATAGTTCTTTAAGCCCGATGAAGAATGAAACCACAATTCTTTGAATAAAACCAATCCTATCATACCTGAATTTCGAAACCTAAAGTCTTAATTGTATGACTCCCTGTCAAAATCTTCCACACTGAACTGCCACCATGCCAACCCCATAGAGTTTCATACCAAAAGAAATGCTTCAAATTGAAAAAAACACATTGACCATGTACAACTACAGAACACTTATACTCGACAAGAGGCTCAGACAAGCCTTCGAGTAGAAGATTCATCCCTACAACGGTTAGACTCCAACAAGAGCTGCGTAATAGGGTCAAATCAATTACTCTGAGATTATTCAATCCCACTGCGAGTGACTTAGCATTTCCCAATCAACCGGTTACCCCACTCTCACACGAAATCTCAAATCACAACTACTGCCTCCTGACAGCTTTCCACAAACAGCCGACACCTCCCTAATCCCAACTCCTGTCAACTATTTGAAATACTGAATTCCCGCTCGACTGCTAGGCCATAAGGCACTCCCACAGTCTCCCCATGCGACTTCCATAAGAAAACTTCAACTGACAATAATTACCTGAACCATCACGACGCTGACCAGATGCCAAACTAAACGCTACAGTACCAACTGTGGCCTTGTCTCATATTTGGTCTCTCGCGACCTACCAACATGTTTTGACCCTCCCACAACGTTGCGAACGGACCCACCTTGGTCTAAACCATCTGAAGAAATCCGTAAGCAACTCACAAACTTGCTGCAGTCCCACCGCTGCACAGGGACCGGTGAATGCTACGGGCCACCCCGCAGTCTTACAACACTCCTACTCAATCTGCGAACTAGTGAATGCTACGGGCCACCCCGCAGTCTTACAGCACTCCTACACTATCAGACCGCTGGTGAATGCTAGGAGCCACCCGTAATCATGCAACACTCCTACACTATCTGACCGCTAGTGAATGCTACAGGCCACCCCGCAGTTTTACAACACTTCCACCTTACCACAACTGCTTCTGATTCTGGATACTCGAACGATTCTCCCCTACTTTGATTCGACTAAGCTCTAACAACACCTAATATTGGAAGGATTCCCAATCCCTCTAACCTTTTGATGATCAAAATAATGACAACCTGCGCTTCCCAATGCTACTGATCCATTTACTAGCCAAACTCAAAAGATCGCACAACCTATGAAGACCAGTTGAACACTCCATGAAACCCAGCAGCACTGATAATTCTGAATACTATAAAATGATACCATACTTAATTCCTGGATTCCAAAGAACAAATACTTCAATAAAACCTCAGCAACAGACTACTTCCCTCAGCACCTCCAAAAGCCAATCCAAGCACAATTGCTAAAACCACTAAATCCAGGCGATGCTAGACAACTATCTCGCTGAATCCTGGTCATAAACCTTCCACACAGTGCCCCCAAACCCATCTCGACTACAACCAAGATAACACGGAACACTCCAAACCCGCTATAAGAGAAAGAACCCTTCACTAAACCACTACTGATTCATGGCATGCAAATGGTATATAAAATTTCTTAAAGATATAACCTAAACATAAGTAGAGAAATAAACTAAAGATATGCTTACCCAAAATCGATGCAAGATTCCAACAACAAAATTTAGATAAAACTAAAAAGAAAGCAAAAGATACATACCTGCAACATTACCTGCTAGAGTCCTGACCTCCCCAGACTGGCACTGCAAAGCTCGACTCCTCTCCACTGGGGCTCTTGCTCTACCCTCTCGCCCATTGGTAATCCTCAAAGTAGCTGGAGCAGGCGCACTCACTGCTCCTCCTCTCAACATTGAACATTCGGCCTTCTTGTAGCCCACCTGATCGTAGTGAAAACATAACGGGCTTGCCCCCTGAGGACAATCCCTACCGACGTAACCTACCCTGCCACACTAGTAGCAGCCCAAACCCTTGGAACGACAAATTCCATCATTCAATTTCCTGCATGTGTTGCACTGACCCTGGTCCTACTGGCCTCTCAAACGTTGATCAGAAGTATTGGATCTCTTCCTGGGACCCTCTACTGTATGCACCTGATCTGATCCCCTCTTCCCGAGGTGCTCTTAATCGATCTCCCACTCTCGGGCTCTAGAAACCAATATCATTCAGGGTCTCGCACCCTGAAATACTTATAAACTCTCTGATGTCATCCCACAGCATATCATGATACCTCACCTTCTTTATTTCCTCATCTGCTGGATATTGCGGTACCAATAAAGCCCTCTCCCGAAACTTGGCAGTGATCTATGCCTTAGTCTCAGTATTCTGGAGAAGATCCATAAACTCTCACACCAACTGTTTCACCTCAATCGCAAGAACAAACTCAACTTGGAACCTGTTCAAGAAATCATCCCATGAAATAGCATCAACAAAACCATCACCCAACTCACTACCGATCTCTTCCCACTAATCCCATGGCTTGTCATTCAACATGCAGGAAGCATATCTAACCTTCGCCTCCTCGGGGCAGAAACTCATCTTGAATGCGTTAGCCATATCCGCTAAACATCTCCTACTGACAATGGGGTCCCTCTCCCCATGGAATGTAGGAGCTCCACAAGCACAGAACTCCCGAAAAGAAAGACTCCAAGCTGCAACAATATCCATAATCTCAACACGAAATGCGCCCAAGCACTCATCCAAGATATCCAAAATACTGCAAGAAATCTCCGATGAAATGAACTCTCGCAACTGCTCGCTAATCGGCTCAGCACCTGCACTTGAGCAGGAACCCGAACCACCTCCCTGAGTGCTCATCTCTAAACTGAAATACGACAAGCCAACAATCAGAACATACCTAAGAGTACTCCTCCCATCATCTTCTTAGATTCTCCAATACTCTCAATTCTCACCAATTTGAGTATGACTCATGTGCTTTTAGTAGTACAGGCCCAATACTACCTTCCACACCTATTCATACATTCCTCATCAATCCTCCCTGATCCTCTAACTCACTTCCTCAAACCAATGCACCAAAACTCACTAAACCACACCACTAAACCCATTGAAGCATATCCTAGGCTTTCCTAGGTTCCCGATCTCACCCAACCCTCAGCTATTAAAGGACTCTCACCAATTTCAACTAACTTCCTCATAAATACAGTCACGTGCAATAGAGATCAGATAATCCTTTGAGTAAAAGACTCAACCCTAGAACGGTTGGACTCGGACAAGAGTTGCGCAATAGGGTCAAATCCATCACTTTAAGATTATTTAACATGTGTCGCATGTGACTTAGCATATTCACTTAGCAGCCAGTTCACGTAACTAAGAGTCCCAAAAAGCACAAAGCAAGTTGCATTCAGGCAATGGAAAATTAACCAACATACACTAATCAAGCCATTTTATCCACTTATTAGATATACACACTAGCACGCGATGCTAAAGCTCATACAATCAGGCATATAAAGGCATCTCCCTATCATGAAACACTGAGCAGATCCTTAGCCCTATTCTAGCATGCAATTATCATAATCATACCATAGATCATAATAAACGTGTATTGGTAATCTGGGAACCACTTACTTGAGCTCGACTGATTACACGCACCACACCCCTTTATTTTATTAGAAATTCCTTTTTAATTAAATATTTATTTTATAGAAATTTCACCAAACCCTAAGTTTAAGTTCAGAAACAGTCAACAGTATGTCCAAATCCCTCAAACCAAGGCTGTGATACCAAGTTAAAACATCCCGGAAATCAAGGGTAAAATTTTCATTTTTATTATAAGCAAAACACCATTGTAACTTTATCCGAACATTTAAAAGTATTTCAATTAAGACAATTATCAGAGTTAATTCCCAAAGATTACAGATTGCGGAAAACATGAGTGTATGCGCTGCGATCAATCCGGGCCCTTTCCTTTCAAAACGGAAGTACCTGAAACAATAAACCACAATTGTAAGCACAAAGCTTAGTGAGTTCCCCAAATATCACATACCACGCATACCAATCGAACCATAAATTGTTGGATCTATATGCCCAAGAATCATTATGGAGTGATATTGCTAATAATATATGATCCTATACGGTCACACCTTTATCAAGTTGTCATATTTTGTATATTTATTATTAATATGTTTATTAATAAATAATATCGATTCTTTTATTTTCATTAGGGAATAATTATTGTTTTTGTGAAAATAATAATTATAAGAGAGTATTAATAGTTATTATTTCATATGGTATGAATTAATAAGTAATACACAACATTTTAGACTAGTTGGATTATTTTGTCTTTTACCTAAAGACAAAGTTTATATTTTATAAACTTGGAGTTTATAAAAAAAAAAAAAAAAAGAATCTTACTTTTTAAAAGGCATAATGATGGTGTAGGAGGTTGCTTTTTCAACCTTCCACCTTTTGTCTCCCATGCTTCTAAATGCTAACATTACTTTAGATTATTTTAATGGTTAGTGTTGGATTAGGTGTCTAGCCCATAACTATAAATTGTATGTACTTGACCCGAGAGTAGCATGGTCCTTTTGGGTAGCTTTCACCAGAACAATCTGATAGGATAGACATTTGAGAAAGAGGTTATTTATAATTTGTTAATATATTACAAGTATAATATATTAATATGAAATCATGTTATTTAATTAGTATTGATCAAGAATTAGTTTTGAATTAATTTAGTGATCAAAAGAGACTAATTAAATTAATGGAGACTGATTATGTAAATCAATGATATATATATATATATATATATATATATATATATATATATATATATATATATTGTGACAACCGTCAATTTTCAGTCAAGTCAAAGTTAACTAAAGTCAACAAGTCAAACCGGTCAACTCAATTTGCCATGAGTATTAGAGTTTACGTTATGTAATTTCTAAACAACTCTCTATTCTATCGAGAAATCATAAATTGAAAAGTGCGTACATCTAGATCTCCTTAACCTAAAACTGTGGTACGTGGCGAGCCAAACCGATAAAACAATGTTGCATACTCATCGGGAGTATGCAAGATCCTTAAACAAGGCTTAACGAGGCTTACGGACCCTGCATTGCGAAGCCGAACACTCAAAAAGGTCACCAATGAAACCTCTCTCAATCGTTTTCACTTTATCTCTCTCTATGTGAAATCTCTCCCAAATCTCTCTTTGTATGAGAAATCTCTCCAAGTATGTGAAATCTCTCCCAAATCTCTCTTTGTATGAGAAATCTCTCCAAGTATGTCAAATCTCTCCCAAATCTCTCTAAGTATGTGAAATCTCTCCCAAATCTCTCTTTGTATGAGAAATCTCTCCAAGTATGTGAAATCTCTCCCAAATCTCTCTTTGTATGAGAAATCTCTCCAAGTATGTCAAATCTCTCCCAAATCTCTCTAAGTATGTGAAATCTCTCCCAAATCTCTCTTTGTATGAGGAATCTCTCCAAGTATGTCAAATCTCTCCCAAATCTCTCTAAGTATGTGAAATCTCTCCCAAATATCTCTCGGTATGTGAAATCTCTCCAAGTATGTCAAATCTCCCCCAAATCTCTCTAAGTATGTGAAATCTCTCCCAAATATCTCTTTGTATGTGAAATCTCTCCAAGAATGTCAAATCTCTCCCAAATCTCTCTGAGTATGTGGAATCTCTCTCAAATCTCTCTCGAAATCTCTCCCAACTTTCTATAATCACTCGGGGCATCCCGACCCTCGAATTTGGCGAAAACAGCCCAAAAACGGAAGTCTACGCGAAAAACGGACCTTAGGACCGAAACCCCTCTTAGGAACCGAACCCTCCTGATGAAGAAGGCTGCTGATCCGAACCGAAGGTACTGTTCACTAACCGAACCGAAGGTACTGTTCACTACTGTTCACTACAGTCCGTTCGGTTTTGACATTCTCGCCTCTTATCTCCGAACCGAACCTCACCTTCGCTACTGACCCTTCGGACCGAGCCTTCGGACCGGACCCTCGCCCTTCGCTTCTCGCGTCTGACTCGCGCTTTTCGCTTCCGACTCAAACCTCAGCATGGACCGAGCCTCGGCCTAGGGACCGAACCTCGGCCTAGGACCGAGAGGTCTCGCTGGGAACTCATTTTCTCCCGGTTTTCGCGTAGTTTTGCGTTTAAGGCCCGTTTTTAATTATTTTAACGCGGGGTTTTCACCCAAAATCATATTTTAGCATAATAAACCCTAAATATTCACAATTTAATCATATTTTCATAAATATCTTTATTTAAATAATAAAAGCAAGTGGGTAAAGTACAAAGAGGTGGAGTGTTGACTTTGCTTTACTTTATGACACAAGCAACCACTCCCACACCCACTCAATGACCAGCCACACCTCCCCACCTTACCTAGGTCACATCAATGTCTTTTCCACTCAATCATCACTCCTTCCCACGTTTTTGGGAGCTGAATATTCATCCTCTCTCCTCATTTCTCTCATTTTCTCTCTTTTCACCAAAAAGAGCAAACTCTTTTCTCTCTCACTTTCCCTCTCTAGAACTCGAGATTTGAGGGCTGATCTTTGGGTTTTCCTCCACATTTGGTAAGAATAATTCATTCTCTTTATGATTATCTCAATTATTTCCACTCAAATCATGGATATCTTACACAAACTCCATTATAATTGTGTTAGATCTTCGAATCTTCAAGTGATTCTTCAAGTGTTCTTGGGTTGAACACTTCTCTTCTTCAACACTTACCTACTGAAATCACTTAAGGTGAGTTCATACCCCCATGTTTTCATGTTTTCTCAAGTTTTTAGGGGGGGAATACAAGTTAAAACACCAAGAACATAACTAAATTTTTCTAACAGCCTTCATCAGAAAAGTTAAACCCCATTCACGGACTGTTTTGGACAACTTAAACATTTTAGTTTTCAAAACTGTTTTAGGTGCATGTAGTTCCACTTCTTAGCTTTAAAATTACTACTTGCACATCTCCATACGATTTTTCTACAATTTATGGTGATTTTTACAAAACTGTCTATCATTTCAAACATCAATCCGGACCAGTCTGTGATTATGGACTTTTTCACATAAGTAAGAAGTCAATAAAAATTATAATAAAAATTATGAACAAACTAGACTCATTTTCCAAACTCTCAGAAGTTACAGAACTTGATTTGGACATTTTATGATTTTTCTACAATTTTTCCAATAACAGTTACAGAAAATGTTATTAACAAAAAAAAAACACTATAAATTTCATTTCACCTTGTAACATGTTGAGCAAGGTATACATCGTTATGTGATTATGTGTAGTTGCAATATATGACAATTTTGTATTCTTATATAGACATACATCAGAAAACAAATGGATTTACACCTCCACAAGTATGGTAAATATATAAATGATATTACAAGGCTATATCCATTAAAATATAAACATTGGTAAATTATGACAAGTAAGGCCTATGGTCACTACCCACACAAATAATTGATAAACTATAATAGGTATAGTTTAGGGTTATTTATATAACAAACACATTATTAAAGGTTTTACACATACAAAAGAGTTATTGCCACTATGGACAATTATGATAAACTATAATAAGTATAGTTAAGCCATTATACCCCCCACAAACGAACACGCTAGTTATAGTCGGTATAGTTATGGTAAATATATATTACAAACAAAGTGATAAACTATAATAGGTATAGTTTATGTTTCATCTACCCTATGAACTTAATTACAAGAAAGGAATTCACCACCACTTTTGATAAGCTATAATATGCATAGTTCAGGTTCACTAATCACTATTACTCTCCGGTGAACTATGATATGTATAGGTTATATTCACCATCACCACCACTTTTGATAAGCTATAATATGCATAGTTCAGGTTCACTAATCACTATTACTCTCCGGTGAACTATGATATGTATAGGTTATATTCAACATCACCACCACTTTTGATAAGCTATAATATGCATAGTTCAGGTTCACTAATCACTATTACTCTCCGGTGAACTATGATATGTATAGGTTATATTCACCATCACCACCACTTTTGATAAGCTATAATATGCATAGTTCAGGTTCACTAATCACTATTACTCTCCGGTGAACTATGATATGTATAGGTTATATTCACCATCACCACCACTTTTGATAAGCTATAATATGCATAGTTCAGGTTCACTAATCACTATTACTCTCCGGTGAACTATGATATGTATAGGTTATATTCAACATCACCACCACTTTTGATAAGCTATAATATGCATAGTTCAGGTTCACTAATCACTATTACTCTCCGGTGAACTATGATATGTATAGGTTATATTCACCATCACCACCACTTTTGATAAGCTATAATATGCATAGTTCAGGTTCACTAATCACTATTACTCTCCGGTGAACTATGATATGTATAGGTTATATTCACCATCACCACCACTTTTGGTAAACTATAGTATGCATAGTTTAAGTTCACATTAAATTTTCGCATTGTTAGACTTCAACTATAATCGTTGAGCGTATATGCTTGAGTCATACAAGAATTTAGTCTAGATTGGCTTAGAATTGGTGGTGCCCGCCTCATCTCCTGTTCCTCGTTGGGTTGTGGACCTAGGGCAGACCCACTATATTCAACGTTTTATCTAACTTAAATCTTATATAACTTATATACGCTGGATGATTATAGGGGAAATCTACGGGTCAATCTAGAGTTCATCAACACATCATATAGGAATATTTTGTTTACACTTAACTAAGAAAATATTGGATTTTCTGGAGATCAAACTCTATCGATTTTAAAAGGAAAAACGGTTTCTACTCCAACAAAACTCTTATGAACTCACCAACTTAATTGTTGACACTTTTCAAAACTACTTGTATTCTTAGGAAATCAGTGAAACAGGAAAACTACAGCGCTTTGAGGATGGGACGTTAAACCGTCAACAATTTATTTTTGTCACCATAATGTAATTGATTTTGAAACATGTAAACATATACTTTGGTGTAACTTTTTCAATTATATTTATGATGGTTGTATTTACTTTGAGCCCTATTATACACGTTGTTGTGATACTGTACATGAAGTCCTCCACCCCTGGACGTTTCCGCCATCCTTGGTTTGGGGGTGTGACATATATATATATATATATATATATATATATATATATATATATATATATATATATATGGTTTGGGCTATTGATCCATGATGGGCTAAGTTTATGTAAGTTTCCATGAAGAGTTATCCCACATGAGATATGAATCATAACCCAAGTGTATGGATTAGGGTTTACCCATGACTCTTGGATTCCTACAGTATATATATGGCCCCATGGCCTAAAATCGGTTACCCTATTTGTTCTTAGAGTTCATAGAGCCGATATTAGTGCATTGGAACCACTCTCTCAAGTCATCCAATTGTTGGTGGTGTTTGTGACTTATTAGAGACATCACATTTGAGGTGCTAAGTTCTTAAAGGCCAAAGATAACAAGCTACAACAAGAGGTAAACAATATGACTAGTCTTATGATTCAATTATCAAATTTTGTATGCTAGTTTAGGCTTCATGATTTGGAAAACAATATTGCATGTATATGTAGAGGCAAATTAGATCCAAAGCATCTAGGGTTGTATGTGCACCATAGGAGTGTTATAGTGCTCAAAACCATTCAGTGGTATCAGAGCCTAGGGTGTTTTCTCTAATATTGATGCATTGGTAATTGTTCAAAGCAAAAAAATCGTTTTCTCTGGAATCTGACTGATAACTACGACGTGGTCAATGTGACTATGACGTGGTAACTATTCAGTGGATATTTTTTTTTTGGCCTGGATTGGATTGGGATCACTACCACAAACTGTTTTGCATCATAAAATCTGTTTTTTCTGATATGGTAGTAATTATACTCTTCAAATAAAAAGATAATTGTAAAAATTTTAAGATAATTGTTCGTTTATATTAAAAACAAGATTACTTGTAAATTGTTGATTTCATATTATCTTGCTTTATGAGTTTGGTTAGATCAATCCCAGATTATATGATAATTTTATTTGTTAAAATTGATCTAAATGTTTTTAATGACTTTCATAACTTGTCCTCAAGTTATGGAACATGAAAAGTGAAATCCATTAAAATGACATTAAACTTATAAGTTATGGAAATGAAGAGTTTGAAGAGTTTCAAAAGTTGCCCTCAAGTTTTGGAATTTGTAAAGTCTCACTAATGAAACATTTAATTCCAAACCCTAGAATTTTAAAAGTTAAAACTCAACCCTTATACTATTATTATATTAAAAGTTAATACTTAAATATATACGTATAAGACAAGTCAGTCTTACCGTTAGTAGGCCTCATTCACGAAGCCGGTCTATAAGGGGGGTATAAGGTTACTACCTATAAAATGGTGGTTTAATGGTTGTCCACTCTCACCCACCGCTTCCTTGACTAGTGGAGGGTCATAAGCCGTACGGGTAGCATAGAACATTAATTCTCGTTAAAAGTATAATGATAATGATAAAGTAACTAAATGTTTTATTAAATTCCTAGTCTTATTTACTTTAGGAAAATGTGAAAATGATGTTGTTCTATGAAATTGCATTTGCACCTTTCCAAGTCGTTAATGGAGCATGTGTGGTTAATCGGCACAATAACTTGAACTAGTAAGGGTGGAAAAGGGTAGTTTGATGTTTGTCATAGATCAATGGAGCGTGTATGGTTAACCGACACATTGATTAGGTGATAAATGACACCGAGTGTACCAAACACATTTGCATGGTTATTCACACCTTGTTTGTGATCCTCGGTATCCCAGTCACAAACTTGAAGGGCATAATCGAGATTTAAACATGCCATTGAAAAGTTCAATGAATCTCAAAGGAATCTAGGAATTCCAATTCATTTAAAACCTAATAATCAATTTCGTATTTTCATGGTGGAAATTGGTAAATCGCCATTTACCTACCTTCAAATATTTTACAATTAGATTACGGTATCCCTCTTCCAAATTGTGAAATATTGTTATGGGTGCTAGCCTTAATATTTCATTTGGGTGTTATATTAAGGATTCTTATCTAATCTAAACTTTGTCTTTCTTTTTCAGATGTCTTCCAACACCGCTTCCGACTCAAACCCTTCGGGCTCTTTCTCCCTCATGAATTTGTGTGGGAGGCTCATCTTTGATGGTTCGAACTTCAATAACTGGATTCGGAACATTAGGATGGTCACTCGCTACGAGGACAAGGAGTATGTCATCGACAAAGAGCTTAAGGAGATTGATGAAACCACTGCTACTCCACAATGACAACTGAACTTCAAAAGTCCTATGAGGACTACTACCCTTTCGAGATGCACCAAGACTTGATGGAAAGATACCATCAAAGTGCTCGTCAGGAAAGGTATGAAATCATTTCCTCCATGATTACAACAAAGATGAAGGATGGAGAGGCCATCACATCCCACTTGCAGAAAATGCAAAGGTTTCTAGACCGCTTGTTGAAGTTGAATGTGAACTTTGATGAGGAGTTGGCCATTGATCTTATTCTACACTCTTTGCCTCCTTGTTATGATCAATGTCGTATGACTTATCATATGAACAAGGAGGAGGTCACTCTTAGCAAGCTTCAATGCCTTTTGAGAACTATTGAAAGTAGTCTAAAATGAAAATCTTTTGTATCTACTCCTACTACTGCTGACCTTGTCCTGGCAATTCGACATGGGAAAGGGAAGAAGAGGAAGACTCCTTCTAAGAGCCGCAAGGGAAATTCTGATGATGGATCTTGTTCTAGTGGTACCGAAGTTGGTTCTGCTAATCCGTCTACCAATCCGAAAGAAGCAGAATCTTTCTATTGTCATGATAAATGGCACTGGAAGCGAAGCTGCCCCAAATACTTGTTGGATGTGAAGGATGGGAAGGTTAAGCCCACCCATGCAGGTATTTATGCTTTTCTATCTAATAACTCATCACATTCTTGTTCTTGGGTCCTTGATACAGGTTGTGGTTTCTACATTTGTTCTTATTTGCAGGGACTAAAAAGAAGTAGGGATGTGGAGCATGGGAAGATGAACTTGATCATGGGGAATAGGAAAATATCTTCTGTCACCAAGATTGGAGTTTATTCTTTATTGCTTAGTAGCGGGTTAGAATTAGATTTGAATAATTGTTGCTACTCATTCGACATGGCGAGAAATATTATTTCCTTTCATGTTTTGTACAAACAAGGTTTTAGATTTTCATTTGACAATGAAATTGGTTCTATTAATGCTTTTTATAATAGTGTATTTTATTTTAAAGCATTGCCTTGTAATGGTGTATATAAAATTGTGATGGTGGTATACAACTTAGGAAATAATATGTTGCACATTGATTCGTCCAATAGTTTGGACAAGGCATGCTCGTGGCATTGTGGTCTTTAACATGACAACAAGAAGCGCATAAGTCAACTCCCAAAGGCTGGTGTGTTGGAGTCATTTGACTTAAGGTCAGATGACACTTGCGAATCTTGTTTGCTTGGAAAGATGACCAAGTCACCCTTCACTGGTACTTGTGAAAGAGGTGAGGGTTTTTTGTATCTCATACACACCGATGTCTGTGGACACTTCAAAACCGCCACAACGGATGCTAGCCGCTTCTATATGACTTTTACTGATGATTACAGCAGATATGGCTATATCTACTTAATCAAGCATAAGTTAGAAACCTTTCAAAAGTTCAAAGAGTTTAAACAAGAAGTGGAGAATCAGCTGGGAAGGAAGATAAAGATGCTCCAATCTGATCGAGGTGGTGAGTATCTTAGTATCGAGTTCTTAGACTTTCTTAAAGAATGTGGAATTATTTCACAATTGAAGCCACCCAAGACACCACAGCTTAATGGTGTGGCTGAGAGGCGCAATTGAACCTTGTTGGACATGGTTCGTTCCATGATGAGTCGAGCTTCGTTCCCTATCTCATTCTTGGGGTACGCATTAGAGACTGCCGCCCATATTCTTAATGTAGTCCCAACTAAGAAGGTTGCCAAAACACCTCACGAGATGTGGACAGAAAAGGTTCCCTCGTTAGCACACATCAAGGTTTGGGGTTGTAAGGCTTTCATGAGACACAAGACTCACGATAAGCTTGAACCTTGTGGTGAGCGTTATATTTTCATCGGCTACCCACATAAGTCCTTTGGATATCTCTTCTATAGACCGAGTGACAATGTTGTCTTCGTTGTGAGGAGAAGAGTCTTTTGCGAGAGAGAAATCATATGCTAAGAGGACAGTTGGAGGCAAATTCACCTTGAAGAGCTTCAAGAGTTGAGTGATGAAGGAACCTCAAACACTAGTGATCAATCTGAGGAGGAAACTCCTATTGAACCAATTGACAAGTGTGTACTTCTGAGGCGTTCCGGTAAAGTTAGTGTTCCACCTGTGTTATATGGTTTCCATATAACATCTGAGGGTGATACATTTATCAGTGATAGCACACTAGTAAATTTGGATGAACCTAACAAATACAAGGAAGACATGACAGGCCCCGAGTCTGCAAAGTGGAAAGAGGCTATCGACAGTGAGATTCAATCCATGTATGACCAATCAAGTTTGGAACTTGGTTGAAAATATATCGGGTTGTAAGACAGTCGGTGCAAATAGATCTTCAAGAAGAAGACCGTCATGGATGGGAAAATACACACATATAAGGCACGACTGGTTGCGAAGGGCTTTACTCAAACTCATGGAATCGATTATGATGAGACCTTCTCACCAGTAGCGAAGATTAAATTTATAAGGGTTATGATAGCCATAGTTGCATTTCATGACTATGAAATATGGAAAATGGATGTCAAAACTGCTTTCCTTAATGGAAAGTTAGCTGAAGATGTTTACATGAGTCAGCCAGAGAGTTTTGTCAATAGAGTGTGTAAGCTTGAGAAATCCATTTATGGATTGAAACAAGCATCTCACAGATGGAATCTTCGTTTCGATGAGAAAGTCAAAGAGTTTGGATTTTCGAGAAGTAAGGATGAGTCTTGTGTATATGTCAAAGCTAGTGGGATTATAGTTAGCTTTCTGGTGTTGTATGTGGATGACATACTTCTCATAGGAAATGACATTCCAACCTTGTAGGAGGTTAAGTCCTGGCTTGGGAAGTGTTTCGCTATGAAGGGCCTTGGAGAAGCTGCTTACATCTTGGGGATAAGGATATTGAGAAACATGAATAAAAGACTAATTGGACTTAGTCAGAGTACCTACTTGGACAAGCTCTTGAAAAGGTTCACCATGGAAAATTCCAAGAAAGGTGACTTAACCATCCAAAACAATACCAGACTGAGATGAGTCTGAGTACAGAGGCTGAGATAGCAAAGATGAGTCGAGTACCATATGATTCCGCGGTTGGCTCGATCATGTATGCTTTGAATTGTACTCGCCCTGATGTGGCCTTTGCTTTGAGCATGATCAGCAGATATAAAGGGAATCCTGGTAAAGCTCACTGGACTACGGTTAAGAACATTATCAAGTACCAACGGATCAATAAGGATTGGGTCCATACCCTCGGTGGGAGTGATGACTTAAGAGTGACCGGGCATAGTGACAATAGCTTTCAGACCGACAGAGATAATTTCCGCTCTCAGTCGGGCTGGGTTTTTACCCTGAATGGAGGAGCAATAACTTGGAAAAGTTCTAAACAGGACACTGTAGTTGATTCTGTTGGGTTTTAAGCACTATAACACTCCTATGGTGCACATGCAACCCTAGATGCTTTGGATCTATGTTTTCTCTAATTATACATGCATTTTCAATTTTCCAAAGCATACATCCTAACTAGCATACAATGGAGGATATACAATACAAAACTCATACTTAGATGAATACCTCTTGATGTAGTTGTAGTTCTTGGCCTTTAAAAGCTTTAGCACCTCAAGTGTGATACCTCTAATGTGTCACAAACACCAAATGCAAGAGGAGACTTGAGAGAATAAGCTAGTTAGCACAAAATCAATATCAAACTCTTAGAATGATATGGGTAACCGATTTTGGCACTAGGGGATTCCTTTTATAGTGTAACAAATGATAGGGTTACATCTTTGCAAACCCTAATGCACCATGACCTTTCATATTACTTAGGCTCCATGGGTTAAACCTCCACGGACTATCACATTGGTTTAGCCCATCCTAATTAACTATGGATCATTGGCCCACACTATAATAATCATTGATTTACTTAATCAATCCCCGTATATTTAATTAGTCTCTTTTGATCACTATATTAATTCCAAATTAATTCTTGATTAATGCTAATTAAATAATATGATTTCTCAATTAATATATTATACTTATAATATATTAATAAATCACAAATAGCTATATTCTCAAAAGTCCATCCTATCAAATTGCACTGGTGGAGGCAACCCAAAAGTACCATGCTACAATCGGGTCAAGTACATCCCAGTTATAGTTATGGGCTTAGACACCAAATACAACAGTCTCCTACTTGGATAAGTCTAATAACTATAGCTGCCAATGCGACTTCAAGATCCGACTTAGAAATCGTAGTTTTCAAAAGCCGCTATCGACTCTGACCCAGCTAGTGACACGTCCTTTAGATAAGGGATCATATATTCCTCTGTTCTTCAAGATATCATGCAGACGAATACGTGGAACATAGTCATACTTATTGTCTTGCTGTTTGTTTCCCGATTTCCGATTTGTCTTACATAGAAAAAAACTGAACACATCAATTTAGTTCTGACCGGGCCCGACACATAATTCAAAACAAATCATCGAGGGGCCCAAAATATCACTTTTAATCCTCTTAGGATAAAAGGAACAGATAAACCTCGACATTATATGCTTGTACTAACTACTCATTAAATCATGCACAACGATACGTTTTATAACATCAAGTTACTGATTCATTTTCATATCATCAATGCACAACCAACTCGTAGTCAACAACTCATATATCTTGGTTTGAATATTATATGATATTATCGTCTCACAATCACTCATGATAAATTCCATGAAATGATTCAGGTGAGCGTGGGTTTAGTCTAATGCTCAAATCTTATTTTAGGAGCACTCATGAATGGTGTAGCAAACTTTTGTTATGTCTAACGCCTTAGACAATCTACAAGCCAACTCATAACAGTCTAGCCTCATAACCTACTTCCAAAGTATGATCGACTGTGGATAGTTTGAATAATCTTATTATTCTGGAAGTCAAAACATGCAAACGTGAAACAATAATAAATAAGTGACACAAGACAGTAACTTTACTTATAAATAATACTCCTTTTATTTAATCATCAAATGTCAATTACAGTTTAGCTATTAAAAGTTTCAAACATTTATCTAATCACTAAAACTAATATCGTCCGTTAGCCCAATGCCCCTTGTATGCTGCAAGTGCCTAACCCAACTCAGTCCCTTCATTAGGGGATCTGCTGGGTTGTCCTCTAACAATATCCTCTTCACAACAAGGTGTTCTTTTTCTACTTGATGTCTTATGAAGTGGTGGTTTCTATCGATATGCTTGGATCTACCATGATCTCTTGGTTCCTTGGCTAAGGCAACCTCCCGTTCATTATCGTAGAAAATCTCTACAGGCTCCTTTATGGCTGGCACAACTCCAAGGTCTCTGATGAAGCTCTTCAACCATATCGCCTCTTTTGATTCTTCGCTCGCTGCAATCTACTCTGATTCACATGTTAAATCAGCTACAGTCTCTTGCTTGGAACTTTTCCATGTTACTGCTCCTCTATTTAGGGTAAACACCCAGCCCGACTGAAATCACAAATTATCTATGTCGGTCTGAAAACTGGCGTCACAACCCTGTCACTCTTAAGTCATCACTCCCACCGAGGGTAGGGACCCAGTCCTTACTCCTCCGCTGGTACTTGAGAATGTTCTTAACCGCATTCCAATGAGCTTTACCAGGATTCCCTTGATATATGCTGACCATACTCAAACAAAAGGCCACATTAGGGCGAGTACAAGTCATACCATACATGATCGAGCCAACCGCGGAATCATATGGTACTCGCCTCATCTCTGCTATCTCTACCTCTATACTCAGACTCTGAGTCTCACTCAGTTTGGTATTGCTTTGGATGGTTAAGTCACCTTTCTTGGAATTTACCATGCTGAAACGTTTCAAAACCATGTCTAAGTAGGTACTTTGACTAAGTCCTATTAGTCTTTTACTCCTGTTTCTCAATATCCTTATCCCTAGAATATAGGCAGCTTCTCTAAGGTCCTTCATAGCGAAACACTTCCCAATCCAGGACTTAATTTCCTGTAAGGTTGGAATGTCGTTTCCTATGAGAAGTATGTCATCCACATACAACACCAGAAAGCTAAATATATTCCCACTGGCTTTGACATATACGCAGGACTCATCCTCGCTTTTAGAAAATCCAAACTCTTTAACTTTCTTATGCGAGATGCTTGTTTCAATCTATAAATGGATTTCTCAAGCTTACACACTCTATTAGGGTACTTTGCATTGACAAAAACCCTCTGGTTGACTCATGTAAACATCTTCAGCCAAATTTCCATTAAGTAAAGCGGTTTTGACATCCATTTGCCATATTTCATAGTCATGAAATGCAGCTATGGAAAGCATAACCCTTATGGATTTAATCATCACTACTGTTGAGAAGGTCTCATCATAGTCAACTCCCTGAGTCTAAGTAAAGCCCTTCGCAACCAGTCGTGCCTTATATGTGTGTACTTTCCCATCCATGTCGGTCTTCCTCTTGAAGATCCATTTGCACCCGACTGCCTTTCGACCCAGTATATTTTCAACTAAGTCCGAAACCTGATTGTAATACATGGACTGAATCTCGCTATCCATTGTCTCTTTCCATTTAGCAGACTCAGGGGCCGCCATGGCTTCCTTGTAGTTGTTAGTTTCATCCAGATTTATCAATGTGTTATCACTGATAAATGTATCACCCTCAGATGTTATATGAAAACCATATAACACAGGTGGAACACTAACTCTACTGGAACACATTAGAGGTACGGACTGGTCGATCGGTTCAACAGGAGTTTCCTCCTCGGGTTAACCGTTAGTGTTTGAGGTTCGTTCATCACTTAACTCTTGAAGTTCTTCAAGGTCAATTTGCCTCCCACTGTCCTCTTGGTATATGATTTCTCTCTCGCGAAAGACTCCTCTCCTCGCAACGAAGACAACATTGTCACTCGGTCGATAGAAGAGATATCCAAAGGATTTTTGTGGGTAGCCGATGAAAATACATTGCTCACTACGAGGTTTGAGCTTTTTATGAGTTTCTTTTCTCACAAAATCCCACAACCCCAAAATTTGATGTGATCCAACGAGGAAACCTTCCCTGTCCACATCTCGTGAGGTGTTTTGGCAACCTTCTTAGTAGGGACTAGATTAAGGATGTAGGCGACAGTCTCTAAGGCATACCCCTAGAATGAGATAGGTAACGAAGCTTGAATCATCACGGAACGAACCATGTCCAACAAGGTTTGATTGCGCCTCTCAGCCACACCATTCAACTGCAGTGTCCCAGGTGGCGTCAACTGTGAAACAATTCCATATTTCTTAAGATAGTTTAGGAACTCGATACTAAGATACTCTCTTCCTCGATCGGATCACAGTATCTTTATCTTCCCGCCCAATCGATTCTCCACTTCTTGCTTAAACTCTTTGAACTTTTCAAAGGTTTCTGACTTATGCTTGATTAAGTAGATATAGCCATATCTGCTATAATCATCAGTAAAAGTCACATAGAAGCGGTTAGCATCCCTTGTGGCGGTTCTGAAGAGTCCACACGCATCAGTGTGTATGAGATCCAACAAACCTTCACCCCTTTCACAAGTACCAGTGAAGGGTGACTTGTTGAGCTTTCCAAGCAAACAAGATTTGCAAGTGTCATATGACTTCAAGTCGAATGACTCCAAGACTCCAGCCTTTTGGATTTGGCCTATGCGCTTCTTGTTGACATGTCCAAGACGAAAAACCACAAGCATGCTTTGTCCAAAACATTGGACGAATCAATATTTAACACATTATTTCCTATCTTATCTACAACCATCACAGTTTCATATATACCATTACAAGGTAATGCTTCAAAATAAAATGTACCATTGTAATAAGCATTAATACTACCAACTTCATTATTAAACGAAAAGGTAAAACCTTGTTAATACAAACTGTGAAAGGAAATAATATTTATCGCCATTTCTGACGCGTAACAACAATTATTCAATTCTAATTCTAATCCACTACTAAGCAATAAAGAATAAACTCCAATCTTGGTGACAGACGACATTTTCCTATTTCTCATGATTAAGTTTATGTTCCCGTACTCCACATCGCTACTTCCTTTTAGTCCCTGCACATCAGAACAAATGTGAAATTCACAACTTGTATCAAGGACCCAAGAATTAGCATGTGATGAGTTATTAGAAAGAATAAGGTAAATACCTGAAAAGGTGGGCTTTATCTTGCAATCCTTAATATCCTTCAAGTATTTGGGGCAGCTTAGTTTCCAATGCCCTTTTTCATGACAATGGAAGCACTCTGCATACTTTGGATTGGTAGAGGGATTAGCATAACCAACTTTGGTCCCATTGGAAGAGGATTCATCATGACACTTTCCCTTGCGGCTCTTAGAGGGAGCCTTCCTCTTCTTCCTTTTCCCATGTCCAATTTCCAGAACAAGGGCAGTAGCAGTAGGAGTAGGTACAACCGACTTGCCTTTCAAGTTGCTTTCTGCGGTTCTTAGAAGGCCTTGAAGCTTGCTAAGAGTGACCTCCTCCTTGTTCATATGATAGGTCATACGGAACTAATCATAACAAGAAGGTAAAAAATGTAGGATGATGTCAATGGCCAAATCATCATCGAAGTTCATATTCAACTTCATCAAGCGGTCCACATATCTCTGCATCTTTTGCAAGTGGGCCGTGATGGAGTCTCCGTCCTTTATTTTGGTTGTGATCATGGAGGAAATGATCTCATACCACTCCTTCCAAGCACTTTGATGGTACCTTTCCATCAAATATTGGTGCATCTCGAAGGGCCAAAAGTCCTCAGGACTTTTGAAGCTCAGCAGTCATGGTAGCAATCATTATACATGACACCTTTGTCGCATCCCTCTCATGAACCCTATATTCCTCGATTTGTTCGGGAGTAGCTGTTTGTTCATCAATATCCTTTGGCTCTTTTTCTATGACATATTCTTTGTCCTCATAGCAAAGTGCCATATGAATGTTTCTTATCCAATCGTTAAAGTTTGACCCATCGAAGATAGTTCTCCTAACCAAATTCATGAGGGAGAATGAGCTATAAGGGTTTGAACCTGAAGTGTTGTTTGGGATAGACATTTGAAAAGAAAGAAGAACAAAGTTTAGATTAGATGAGAATCCTTAATATTACACCCAAATGAAATATTAAGGATATGACGCAACACAATATTTTACAATTTAGAAGAGGGATGTTATAATCCAATTGAAAAATATTTTAAGGTAGGTAAATGAAGATTTACCAATTTCCACCATGAAAAAAGAATTAATATTAAGTTTTAATTGGATTGAAATTCCTAGATCCTTTGAGATTCATTGAACTTTTCAATGGCATGTTTAAATCTCGATTGTTCCCTTCAAGTTTGTGACTGGGATGCAGAGGATCACAAATAAGGTGTGAATAACCATGAAAATGTGTTTGGTGCTCTTAATGTTACAGATCACCTAATCAATGTATCGGTTAACTACACACGCTCCATTGATCTATGATTAACATCAAGCTACCCTTTTCCACTCTTGCCAATCCCAGATTAGTGTGTCGGTTAACCACACACGCTCTACTAACGACTTAGCAAGGTGCAAAGCGCAATTTCATGAAATAGCACCAATTTCACATTTTGCCTAAAGTAACTAAGATTGAGAATTTAATAAAAGTTTAGTTACTTTATAATTATCATTATACATTTAAGGATAATTATTGTCAAATCCTACCCGTTCGGCTAATGACCATCCACCAGTCAAGGAAGCGGTGGGTGAGAGTGGACACCCATTAAACCACCATTTTATAGGCAGTAACCTTATACCCCCTTTATAGACCGGCTTTGTGAATGAGGCCTACTAACGGTAAGACTGACTTGTCTTATATATATATATATATATATATATATATATATATATATATATATATATATATATAATTATTAAACTTTTAATATTATAATAGTATAAGGGTTGAATTTTAAACTTTTAAAATTATAAGGTTTGGAATTAAATGTTTCATTAGTGAGACTTTACAATTCAAAAACTAGAGGGCAAAGTTTGTAACTTTCAAAACTTTTGGTTTCCATAACTTATGAAAACTTATGAGTTTTTAATGTTCATGAATGAGACTCTTCACATAACTTGAGGACAAGTTACAAAAACTCATTTCAAGAACAACTTAGATTAAGTTTAACTTATCACCTTATCATATAACATACTATTGATCTAATCTAACTCATATAGCAAGGCAATTCATATCAAATAATACAAATAATTACTTTATTATCTTAAAATTTGACAATTGTCCTTTAATTGGATGAGGATCATCATTACCAAATAAGAAAATACATTTTTATGATTATAAAACAGTTTGTGGTAATGATCCTAAACCAATTCTGGCCAAAAACTCGAAATTCTGCAACCAGAGCCATCTACCCGACGAGTGCATGATCATGACTCGTCGAGTTTACCTTTTACTGAGTGGACTCGACGTGTTCATCAGTCAGAGGCCATAAAATCGATGCGAGTTCATCAGCCAGAGGCCGGAAAATTGATGTCTTGGTTCTGATACCATTGTTGGGTTTTAAGCACTATAACACTCATATGGTGCACATGCAACCCTAGATGCTTTGGATATATCTTTTCTTCTAATTATACATGCATTTTCAATTTTCCAAAGCATACATCCTAACTAGAATACAATGGAGGATACACAATACAAAACTCATAGTTAAATGAATAACTCTTGATGTAGTTGTAGTTCTTGGCCTTTGAAAGCTTTAGCACCTCGAGTGTGATGCCTCTAATGTGTCACAACACCAAATGCAAGAGGAGACTTGAGAGAATAATCTAGTTAGCACAAAATCAATATCGAACTCTTAGAATGATAGGGTAACCAATTTTGGCTATAGGGGATTCCTTTTATAGTGTAACAAATGCTAGGGTTACATATTTTCAAACCCTAATGCACCATGACCTATCAGATTACTTAGGCTCCACGGTTAAACCTCCATGGACTATCCATGGACTATCACATTAGTTTAGCCCATCCTAATTAACCATGGATCATTGACCCACACTATAAGAATCATTGATTTACTTAATCAATCCCCGTATATTTAATTAGTCTCTTTTGATCACAAAATTAATTCCAAATTAATTCTTGATCAATGCTAATTAAATAATATGATCTCTCAATTAATATATTATACTTATAATATATTAATAAATCACAAATAGCCATATTCTCAAAAGTCCATCCTATCAAATTGCATTGGTGAAGCCAACCCAAAAGGACCATGCTACAATCGGGTCAAGTACATCCCAGTTATAGTTATGGGATTAAACACAAAATCCAACAGATTCAACGTGCGAATCAGAGTACATGGCAGCAAGCGAAGCGTCGAAGGAGGCGATATGGCTAAAAAACTTCATCGGAGACCTTGGAGTTGTACCAGCTGTAAAGGAGCCTATGGAGATTTTCTGTAACAATGAGGGTGCGGTCGCCTTAACCAAGGAACCAAGGGATCATGGCAGATCCAGGCACATCGACAGAAAATATCCTTCATAAGAAATCATGTGGAAGGACTCCTCGTGGTAAAGAGGGTAGTATCATATGAGAACCCAGCAGATCCCTTCATGAAGGGACTGAGTAGGGTTAAGCACTTGCAACATGTGAGGAGCATTGTGATGAAGGACGATATTAGTTTCAATGATTAGATAATTGTTTAGAAACTTGTAATAGATAAAATGTAATTGACATTTGATGATTAAATAAATGGTTTTTTATTTATAAGTAAAGTTACTATCTTGTGACAATTGGTTACTATTGTTTCCTTTTGCATGTTTTGACTTCCATAATAATAAGATTATTCAAACTATCCACGGTCGATCATACTTTGGAAGTAGGCATTGAGGCAAGACTGTCATGAATTTGGCTTGTAGATTGTCTGAAGTGCTTAGACATAGAAAAATATTGCTACAACATTCATGAGTGCTCATAAGGTCCGAGTATTGAATTAAACCCACACTCACATGAATCACTTCATGGAATTTATCACGAGTGATTGTGAGACGATAATATCATATAATTCTTCAAATCGAGATATATGAGTTGTTGACTATGATTTGGTTGTACATTGATAGTGTGAAAACGCATTAGTAACTTGGTGTTATAAAACGCACTATTGTGTATGATTTAACAAATAGTTAGTAGAAAGCAGATAATGTTGAAGTTTATCTAATCCTTTTAATTCTTGGAGGATTAAAAGCGATATCTTGGGCCCCTCGATGATTTTGTCTTGACTTATGTGTCGGGCCCGGTCATGACTCAATTGATGTGTTAAATTAAGCTCTATGTCAAACAAATCGGAAATCGGGAAACAAACTATTGAACAATAAGTATGAAATTGTTCCATGTATTTGTCCGGCTGATATCTTGAAGAGCATAGGATAATATGATCCCTTATCTAAAGGACGTGTCAGAGTTCGACAGCGGCTTTTAAGAGCTACGATTCCTAGTCGGTTTTTGAGTCGTACTAGCAATTATAGTTATTAGACTAATCAAAGTGGGAGACTGTTGGATTAGGTGTCTAAGCCCATAACTACAATTCGTATGTACGTGACCCGAGAGTAGCATGGTCCTTTTGGGTTGTCTTCACTAGAACAAGCTGTTAGGATGGAAATTGTAACACCCAAAGTCAGGAAGGCCAAGAAAGGAAAGGAAACCCTAAGTTTAAGGAACGACTCGTCGAGTCCAAGGAGGAACTCGGCGAGTCCGAGCGGGATCCGGGCCAAGGAGTAAGGGACCGACTCGGCGAGTCGGCCAAGGAGACTCGGCGAGTCTGGTCTGAACGAGGAAAACCCTAAATCCGGGACTTGGAGCCTATTTAAACGTCTCATTCTCTCCCCTAGGGTTCCTTTACTGCCTCTTTCACCCAGAAAATCGAACCCTAAGCCCCATTGTTTCTCATTCAAGCTTCCAAGCCATTTTTGGGGTGATTTGAAGGAAGAAGAAACAGAAGAATCATTGAATCTTGAAGGATTGGCCTTAGATCTGGAGTTTGTGGAACCTTTCTGAGTTATTGAAGGTACTAAGTCGTTTCCTTCATTACATCTATTCTAGTTGTGATTTTTGGGGCTTTTTTTAGCCATCATTAGTTATCCATTTGAGTTACAAGCCAAATCTAAAGTTGCTACTTCGGATAAAGTAGCCGCCCTTGAGCTGATTAGGGAGCCTCCTTGCCTTAAACCCTAGTTTATGGTGTATTTAGCCTAGATCTCCTTCTCTACACGTAAAGTTTGCAACTATACGTGAGGAATAGGCTTGGGAAGGGTAGATCTACAATTTGGAGTCCATGCATGACTCAAAAGTCCTCTGCATGAATGAAGATCTGAATGGACTCAGCGAGTCCTTTGAGTGGACTCGGCGAGTAGCATGAAGATTAGGAGCAACTCGATGAGTGGGATGAGCAACTCGTCGAGTCGAATGAAGATTGCCTTGTACTCGGCAAGTCTGTTCTTGGACTCGGCGAGTCAGGACGCGAAACCCCAAACCCTTCGAGTTGAGACTCGAATCAGTGAGTCGAGTGGAGACTTGGTGAGTTGGACAGGTCAGGACTCCGAAATCGGTAGACTCGGCGAGTCATGGACTGACTCGGCGAGTCGAGTCGCGAGTGGAAGGACTCTGAGCATGTGAACTCGACGAGTCAGTAGGCAGACTCGGCGAGTAGGGTTGACCTGGAAGGTTGACGATGACCAAGACTTTGTCGTTGACCAGAGTTGACTTAGTTGACTTTCGGGGGATAGTTAGACTAAGTGTTGCATTGATATTGGTAGCTCGGGGAGCTAGTGAGCAGGAGTTCAGAGAGTTGTAGGGCAATAGCTAGAGGGTTTATCAGCAAGTTCATCAAGAGCAGGTGAGTTTCCCTTTTGTGTGAATGGGTCTAAGGCCACAATGTCGGCCCACGTAGTTATGAGTAGAAGACCCGGGGGTTAGCCCTACGCACAGTATGCTAGTATGATATTCAGGACGAGATCCAATGATAGCGGGCGGGTGCCAAAGGATTGGTTTATATGATAGTTTATACTTGTTGTCTGTGTGATACATGTATGTGCCTGGTAGGGAGGTGAGTATGGGCGAGGTCCCGTATCTCACCAATAGCAGAGTGTGGATGGTGTACCACATCTCATTAGCAGCTGAGCAAGAGCGAGGACCAAGTTAAGGAAGGAGTGAGTGTGGGCTGGGCTCGTATCTCACTATCAGTAGGAGCGTGGACGGGGTTCCATGTCTCATCAGTAGCAGGACAAGGGCGTGGCCCAGGATAGGCGAGGCCTTAGGATAGGATCTATTGTATATGTTTAGCTTATGTTTTGCAGTATGATTATGTGCTATTATATGTTAGCAGGCGAGGCCCTGTGACAGGCGAGGCCTGAGTGAAACAGATATGTATCCGAGCGGGGCTCGAAGCCAGGCGGGGCCTGGAGCGGCGGGGCCGTTGTAGCAGGCGAGGCCCGAGGTAGGGGCGAGGCCCAGGATAGCGGGCGTGGCCCAGTATGTGCAGTATGTGGTTATGCATGGTATGTGGTAGGGTGGGGAACTCATTAAGCTTCGTGCTTACGGTTTTCAGTTTTGGTTTCAGGTACTTCCGGTAGCGGAGGGAAGAGCTCGGGGTGATCGCATGGCACACACCATAGACTAGACAGCCTGGGAATGTTTTACTCTGATAACGAACATGTGTTTTGGAAATTAATACTCTGTTTATGTTTTGGATTGATGACTTTGCTTTAAGTAATGTTTTATTAAAAGAAATTTTTAGTCTTGAATTTTGGGACGTTACAAGTTGGTATCAGAGCCTTGGTTTGAGGGATTCGGACATGCTCTCGGGTATGTCTGAACTCAAACTGAGGAATTGGTATAGAAGTTTTCAAAATGAAAAGAGAGTTTTAAGAAAGAAAACAGTTTTAGAAAAGCAAAAAGAATTCAGAAAGAAAAGAATTTTGATAAGAGAAAAGGGTGTGGTGCATGCAATCAGCCGAGCTCAAGTAAGTACCCCAAAATACCCATACGAGTTTATGTTATGATTATCAGTTAATAGAACAGCATGCTAGATTAGGACTAAGGATCTAGGGAGGATGCCTTATGTGCCTATTATATGTGCTTTTGAGTTGCATGATAGTGCTGGTTAGACAATAGTAGGATAGCCTGTTTAGGTTATGCCTGAGTTTATGAGTTTGTGTTGCATGCTAGTACAGATTCCTGATATGAGATTATGATTGCTTGAGTATGTTCTGGTTAGATTTTCACTTGTCTAAATGTTGCTTGCTTTGTGCATTCTAGGATTCTGAGTGATGGGAGTTAGCCATTAAGTGGATACGTCTCATCACATGTGATCAGGGTTGAATAATCTCAGAGTGCTGGATTTGGCCTTATTGCGTAGCTCTTGTTTGAGTCCAACCGTTGTAAGGACGAGTCTTTTACTCGAAGGATTATCTGAGCCTCGCCACATGTGATGGTGTCCAGGTAATGGCTAATTGGCATCACAAGGAGTCCTTCAGCAGCTGAGGACTGGTTTGGTTTGAGTCAGAGGTTTCCCTAGGGAAAGCCTAGGATGAGGTAGTGTTGGGAGCAATAGTAGTAGAAAAGGGACCTGGTGGAGTCGAAGCAGTTCCTGAGGAAAGTACAGATAAATGTGGAAGGTAGTATGGGCTCGTACTACTGAAAGCAGAGGATCTGTACTCGATTCGGGAAAAGCTGAGATGAGACCGGGGAACTTGTAGTGTGTGTGTGTGTGATCCCTCCGTAGTGATGTGTATTTTGATGGTTGTGTGTTATGTATGTCAGCATAGTGACGTTGCGAGAGAGACTAGTGGGCAGATCAGGCGCCAGAGAGGGATCAGGCTCGGGTTCAGGAGCCGAGCAGCTCGAGGAGCGAATGAGAGAGTTGATATCAGCGGAGGTTACGTGCAGTATTCTAGACCAGACTCCTGTGATCTTTGGCATGGTCAAGGAGGGTATATTAGAGATTTTGGATGAGAGGCTGGGAGCCTTCCATACCGAGATGATGGCTTTGATGGGAGCGCGTACTTTGACATTTTGAGAGTTCAGGGCTTGCAGGGCACCAGATTATCATGGGGCTAGGGACCCCATCGCTAGTAGCAGATGGTTGGCTGATGTTGCCAATGCATTCCGTACGAGCCGGTGTCCCGAGGGGGACAAGGTCAGACTCGCTCCTTGTCTTCTGAAGGACAGAGTGAGGGATTGGTGGGAAGAGATTGGTCATGATTTGGGTGATGATGCCGCGTTGGACGCGATGACATGGAGCGATTTCTCGGCCAGGTTCAGGGCGGAGTTTTCGCCAATTATTGAGGTGCAGCAGTTGGCACGGGAGTTTCAGGATTTGACGCAGACCACTGAGACTGTGGTGGAGATCACCGCCAAGTTCAGGGAGAGGGCCCTTCTTGTTCCGCAGTATGTCGTGGATGAGGAGATGAAGAAGGCCCGATATCATGAGATGTTGAGGGCTGACATCAGGGAGTTTGTGAGCAGGTCCAGCTGTAAGATGATGGAAGATATGATCTCTCGGGCTAGAGAGAGGGAGATTGACTTGGAGCAGATCCGAAAAAGGAAGCCGGATGAGGTTCAGGTAGCCACAGGCTCGGGTAAAAGTCCCAAGGGATCGGATTCGAGATCGATGGATTTTCAGGACCGCAGCCGATGCGGGAAGTGTGGTAGGGCGCACGGGGGCGGGTGCAGGAGTGGTAGCGGTGGTGAGTCTAGTTGTTTCAAGTGCGGTCGGACTGGTCATTTTAGCAGGGATTGTACTGTTACCACCACTCAGGGATTAGACTTGATATGTTTTCACTGAAATCAGCGGGGCCACAAGAAGGCCCAGTGCCCCAGTTTGTTTTCGGCAGGACGGGTGATGGCATCCGCCCCTGCAACTTTGAGGATCACGGACGGTCGTCAGGGCCGTGCGGAGGTGCCTGCGGTAGGAGGCAGGGCTTTTCAAATGACTACCCTGGAGACGTGAGCAGCGCCGGACGTTCCAGGTATGCGACTTCCGTTTTTAGTTCTTTTATTTGTGCATGATTATACTGTTATGGTTCTGCATCATTATCAGTATGAGTATTTTATTTTGGGTGGCTCGCTTTTGATTGAGTTATATGCCATCTGCATACCTTGGATATTTGGATAGTAGTTAAGGGATGGGTTCTATTGGAGAAGGTTACTTAGGGTGCAGTAACTGTAGCAAGCCTGGGAGGGACTTGGTATGTCTCTCTAGTTCGGAGCCGTATAAGTTTTAGAAATGAACTGGTTAGATCCCTAGTTATGGTAAGCTTGGGATTCCTCAGCAGATTGATTATGGAATGGTAGCAAGGATTGGGATTTCTATTCATTGAGCAGCAAGGTGTAAGCAGGATCGAAGTGGGGGAGAATCCTCTGAGTGTACGAGGGTAAGAGCACGCAAATCCAGAATGAGTATGCGATTTCTGAGAAGGAAAAAAAAGAGGTAGTTAAGCGTTTGATGGATTGAGTAGTTCAAGGTTGGGAGTTTGAGAAACTCCCCATCAGTTCGTGCGTGTAATGGTGATGGTGAGTATGTGGTTTGGAATTCAGGTTGAAGGATCGCCTGTAGGACTCGAGTGAGTCGGAATGAAGATCTTGAGGACAGATAGCATGGGATGCTTTCGTGTTAGTAGGCAGTGGCAGAGGTAGCATGTAGAGCATGGAAGAGCGGCAGGAGAGCCGTAGCCTCCTCAGCAGCAGTCAGTGGTAGAAAGTGTTGTAAGACTATGGGGCGGCCGTAGCATTCACTAGCATTCAGTGGTGGAAGGTGTTGTAAGACTACGGGGCAGCCGTAGCATTCACTAGCAGTCAGTGGTAGAAGGTGTTGTAAGACTACGCGGCAGCCATAGCATTCACTAGCAGTCAGTGGTGGAAGGTGTTGCAAGACTACGGGGCAGCCGTAGCATTCACTAGCAGTTAGTGGTGGAAGGTGTTGTAAGACTGTGGGTAAGTCGTAGCATTCCCTAGCAGCTAGTTAGCGGAGTATGGGCGGAGGCCCGTATCTCCTAGTTAGCGGAGTGGGGCGAGGCCCTTATCTCCTAGCGATCAGATAAGGATCAGGAATGGGTAGTGGATGAGAATGATAGGGAGTTTGCCTGTATAGTCCTAGAGAGGTGAGACCTTGGGAGAGGCCGCTCCAGGATATAGTTGGGTGAGACCCGTGGGCGAGGCCCGTATGAGAGGAGCAGTATAGGTGAGACCTGAGAGCAGGGTTGCTCAGTAGTATGGTTGGGTGAGACCCGTGGGCGTGGCCCGTGCGAGAGTGGTTAGACAAGTGAGACTAGAAGGATAGAGGCGGGTGAGACCCGTGGGTGAGGCCCGCGAGTTTTAGTAGCACAGGTGAGACCTAGTAGGGACCATAGTGTCGGATAGGGGATCGGGGATCCCAGGATTGTAGTGCCTGAATGGCAGAATAGTTTGAGCACTTATAGGTAGGCGAAGCATCTTCGAGAGTCGCTGGAAGCGACTAGGAGTTGTGTTGGGGCTAGCGACCGGTGGGAGCCAGTAATCCAGATATTGATAGATTGTTAGGGACCAAGGTGGTCTCAGTTCCTCTGGGAAGCCAGAAAAGAAATAGCAGAAAGTTTCAGTCAGTAGCAGTGCTGGTAAGCCGTTTATGGTGAAATTCAAATAGTTGGTCGTGGGGTGCTCGACACCAATTATAGTAGAAAGAAATGCCGGTGGATACTGGTGATAATGACCCGTACTGGAAGTAGCGGGAGTTATGGATTTGGTGAAGATAGGATCTTCACAGTGATAGAGGAAATAGTTGGTTACGGAGCATTGCCTTGGAAAGGCAAGGACATCGCGCAAGGAAAGAAGGGGTGAACACCTATGGTGTCAGTGCGGTACTTGGAGAGTACCAGAAGGATTGTCGGTGGGGTAAGTTGTGTTTCCAGAATGTTCAGGGTCAGGTTTGACCCGAGATTATCATCCGCAAGGATTGATGTTAGTCAGAATGACCGAGTGGAAGACCAGCGAAGGCATGCAGCTGGTGTTGGAATAATTAGTAGGGTATTGGATGCAGATCGCAGGCGGTGGGCCATAGCAAACTTTGAGGACGAAGTTTAGTTTAAGTGGGGGAGAGTTGTAACACCCAAAGTCAGGAAGGCCAAGAAAGGAAAGGAAACCCTAAGTTTAAGGGACGACTCGTCGAGTCCAAGGAGGAACACGGCGATTCCGAGCGGGATCCGGGCCAAGGAGTAAGTGACCGACTCGGCGAGTTGGCCAAGGAGACTCGGCGAGTCTGGTCTGAACGAGGAAAACCCTAAATCCGGGACTTGGAGCCTATTTAAACGTCTCATTCTCTCCCTTAGGGTTCCTTTACTGCCTCTTTCACCGAGAAAATCGAACCCTAAGCCCCATTGTTTCTCATTCAAGCTTCCAAGACATTCTTGGGGTGATTTGAAGGAAGAACAAAGAGGGGAATCATTGAAGCTTCAAGGATTGGCCTTAGATCTGGAGTTTGTGGAACCTTTCTGAGTTATTGAAGGTACTAAGTCGTTTCCTTCATTACATCTATTCTAGTTGTGATTTTTGGGGCTTTTTTTAGCCATCATTAGTTATCCATTTGAGTTACAAGCCAAATCTAAAGTTGCTACTTCGGATCTAAGAACATGTTGGCCTTGTGAAGCATAAAGTAGCTGCCCTTGAGCTGATTATGGAGCCTCCTTGCCTTAAACCCTAGTTTATGGTGTATTTAGCCTAGATCTCCTTCTCTACACGTAAAGTTTGCAACTTTACGTGAGGAATAGGCTTGGGAAGGGTAGATCTACAGTTTGGAGTCCATGCATGACTCAAAAGTCCTCTGCATGAATGAAGATCTGAATGGACTCGGCGAGTCCTTTGAGTGGACTAGACGAGTAGCATGAAGATTAGGAGCAACTCAACGAGTGGGATGAGCAACTCGTCGAGTCGGATGAAGATTGCCTTGTACTCGGCAAGTTTGTTCTTGGACTCGGCGAGTCAGGACGCGAAACCCCAAACCCTTCGAGTTGAGACTCGAATCAGTGAGTCGAGTGGAGACTCGGTGAGTTGGACAGGTCAGGACTCCGAAATCGGTAGACTCGGCGAGTCATGGACTGACTCGGCGAGGCGAGTCGCGAGTGGAAGGACTCTGAGCATGTGAACTCAGCGAGTCAGTAGGCAGACTCGGTGAGTAGGGTTGACCTGGAAGGTTGACTTTGACCAGGACTTTGTCGTTGACCAGCGTTGACTTAGTTGACTTTCGGGGGATAGTTAGACTAAGTGTTGCATTGATATTGGTAGCTCGGGGAGCTAGTGGAGCAGGAGTTCAGAGAGTTGTTGGGCAGCAGCTAGAGGGTTTATCAGCAAGTTCAGCAAGAGCAGGTGAGTTTCCCTTTTGTGTGAATGGGTCTAAGGCTACAATGTCGGCCCATGTAGTTTTGAGTAGAAGACCCGGGGGTTAGCCCTAGGCATAGTATGCTAGTATGATATTCAGGACGAGGTCCAATGATAGCGGGCGGGTGCCCAAGGATTGGTTTATATGATAGTTTATACTTGTTGTCTGTGTGATACATGTATGTTCCTGGTAGGGAGGTGAGTGTGGGCGAGGTCCCGTATCTCACCAATAGCAGAGTGTGGATGGTGTTCCACATCTCATTATCAGCTGAGCAGGAGCGAGGCCCAAGTTAGGGAAGGACTGTGTGTGGGCTGGGCCCCTATCTCACTATCAGTAGGAGCGTGGACGGGGTTCCATGTCTCATCAGTAGCAGGAAAAAGGCGAGGCCCAGGATAGGCGAGACCTTAGGACAAGATCCATTGTATATGTTTAGCTTATGTTTTGCAGTATGATTATGTGCTATTATATGTTAGCGGGCGAGGCCCTGTGACAGGCGAGGCCTAAGTGAAACAGATTTGTATCCGAGCGGGGCTCGAAGCTAGGCGGGGCCTGGAGCGGCGGGGCCCTTGTAGCGGGCGAGGCCCAGGATAGCGGGCGTGGCCCAGCATGTGCAGTATGTGTTTATGCATGGTATGTGGTAGGGTGGGGAACTCACTAAGCTTCGTGCTAACGGTTTTCAGTTTTGGTTTCAGGTACTTCCGGTAGAGGAAGGAAGAGCTCGGGGTGATCGCATGGCACACATCATAGACTAGACAGCGTGGGAATGTTTTACTCTGATAACGAACATGTGTTTTGGAAATTAATACTCTGTTTATGTTTTGGATTGATACTTTGCTTTAAGTAATGTTTTATTAAAAGAAATTTTTAGTCTTGAATTTTGGGACGTTACAGACATTTGAGAAAGAGGTTATTTATGATTTATTAATATATTACAAGTATAATATATTAATATGAAATCAGGTTATTTAATTAGTATTGATCAAGAATTAATTTGGAATTGATTTAGTGATCAAAAGAGACTAATTAAATTAACAGGGACTGATTATGTAAATCAATGATATATATGTGTATATATATATATATATATATATATATATATATATATATATATATGGTTTGGGATATTGATCCATGATGGGCTAAGTTTATGTAAGTTTCCATGAAGAGTTAGCCCACATGAGATATGAATCATAACCCAAGTGTATGGATTAGGGTTTACCCATGACTCTTGGATTCCAACACTATATATATATATATATATATATATATATATATATATATATATATATATATATATATATATATATGACCCCATGGCCTAAAATCGGTTACCCCTTGTGTTCTTAGAGTTCATAGAGCCGATATTAGTGCATTGGAACCTTTCTCTCAAGTCATCCATTTGTTGGTGGTGTTTGTGACTTATTAGAGGCATCACAGTTGAGGTGCTAAGTTCTTAAAGGCCAAAGATAACAAGCTACAACAAGAGGTAAACAATCTGGCTAGTCTTATGATTCAATTATCAAAGTTTGTATGCTAGTTTAGGCTTCATGCTTTGGAAAACATTATTGCATGTATATGTAGAGAAAACTTAGATCCAAAGCATCTAGGGTTGTATGTGCACCATAAGACTGTTATAGTGCTCAAAACCCTTCCTTTAGGCCTTATTTTTCATGGGCTATATAAGAGATGCATGAGGCTTGCATTTTTGCCAGAGTGAAGCTCTTCTTCTTCCTTTCTTTCTCTCTAAAGTTGTGGGTTTTCTACTCCTCTCCCTTTCTCTCTCTCTCTTTTGAAGTTAGTTTGATGGTTTAGAAGCCCTCTTGAGTTGTTCCCTTTAGTGCTTAATTGAGTTAAGCACTTAAAGGCTTTAAACACTCAAGAATACAAGAAGGAACTAGCATTCCAAGTGCCTTACTCTTGATGGTGGATACTCGTAGAGAAGATCATACACTTTGATCTTTTGTTATCTTCACCAACACCCCAAAACCAAGTGGGTTCATAGGCTTCAAAGGTTATCTCTAAAAATCGTATGGTTGTTTTTTATTTCATTCTAACATCTATAAATGGATCCATGATGGTTCGGTTTTGTTATGAACTAAAAATAAACTTGTTATTTTTAAAGTCTTCCGTTGTCGGGTTTTTTTTCTTTTTTTTTGAAAAACAAACTTTTATTTCGTATCAAAACCCAACAGTGGTATCAGAGCCATATTTTATATGTTAGATGATTTTTTATGTTTGATAATCTTTGGTTTTTTTGGAAAACAAGCATGGATTTCTTTTGGTTAAGAAAAATCCGTATGTGTCTTCTTTGACAACTTCTTGGTTAAAATTGTTTATTTTTATATATAACCATTTTTCATGCATTTTGGTTATATAAAAGTTGTCTTAGAAAAAAAACAAAGAGTTTGTTGTTATGATATTTGATATGTTGTTGTGTACAAACAAGCCATTTGGACCTTTGTGTTGTGTTTGGTTGATATTTATTTATTCATATGATGTAATAAATAAATAAATATTTTTCATTTGTTGATTTGATGTAATAAATTAGTTGGACTAGTTGTATTTACTTTAAATGTAAGAAGATCAACAAATTACCACCTTGAAGACCTTTTGAATTGTCCCTTAAATCTTTTAGGAAATACTTAATAATTCTTGCGATGGCTAATAAAAATTATTCCTAGACATGATTTGGTTTATACACATGATAATGCATACTTGTGGTGTTTATTTTATGTTAAATGCATGTTATGTTTTATGTATGAAAATGATTTTTACATGTCCAATAATATTTTTTCATAAGATAATATCACTTGGATTTTGAGTAAAAAATATTTAAAAGATAACATAAGACGTTTATAAATGGATATTTATAAAAATGTTTACCGGTTAAAACTCAATTTTTTTACCTGTTAAAACTCAATTTTTTTTTAAATAGTTTTATTGTAAAACTTATAAATACCCAACTTTAAAATATTTGAAATCATTTAAAAGATGTTTAAACATTATATAAACTCCATGTCTTTATAATAAATAAGGATTTTTTATTAAAAAGACTAAAATCGGCTTATAACGTTATAACGACAAATAATAAAACTAGTGATTATTTTTGCGTCGAAACTTAATATATGATATTGGTGTTTTAGACATAACGCAACATGTTGAGATAATGTTTTATTCATGCTAAATGAGATTTAAAACATAAGTATCATCATCCAAGTTTTGGTTTATCAAAATATGACTTTTATCATAAGATACATAAAATTGCGTTTATAAGATAACATGAGTTTATTCTATAAATTCATGAAGTCGTAAGTTTTTTATTGTTAAAGGGAGATTTAAAATAGTGATTTTATAACTCATCCAAAACTCCAAGTCTTAAGTATAAAATATAGTTTATTAAGACTATTACCGGTTCTTAAAACCGATCTACGACTAAACTTTAAAATACCGGATTTTAGTTTATAATTGATCGCGGTTAATGGAAAATAAAATAAAATTTTATTTGGCACCTTAATAACCTCATAACAAGTGATATGAATTCTACAAAAGGGTATATGAATTGTTGGATGCATGCAATATTCATGAGAGCATGTTTTTATAAACTATAATTGTAAAACATATATAAACCCTTATTTGCAAAACTTCAAATCTATGCAATCCATTTAAAATTCACTTGGGATTTTTCTATAGTTCATATGGATTTTTGGTCACCTTATTCATTTGAGTTGTCAAAAATAGTCAATGTGTTTTTGTATTTGCTTATGGGATAAAGGTCACCTAACCATTTGTGAAATAGAGCTCACATGTTTTTTAAATGGATGATTTGATCAATTTATTATGTGATAAAGGTCGCCTAAGCATAAGAGTTTTGAGGCATACATGGGATAAACATGCCAAACTAAACAAAAGTTGTTTAGGATCCCATAATCTAGGTGTTACATATTGTATGCAATTGATAATCGCTACCTATCGAGTTTAATTAAGTTTGTGGGATAAAGGTCGTCTAACCATTTACTTGTTTCGTTACTTGGATCTTAGACTTTAATAATTAATGTTTTAAGAAACAATAAAAGGTATTAATTAAGACTAAATATTGAAAATACTAAATGAAACTTTGTTAAATTCTGTTGATAGCTGTTAATATTTTACGCCCTGCAAAACCTCTCTCTTGTTGAGTTTCAAGAGACGGTAACATTTGATGGTTATAATTTCTATAATTAGTATAATATCTAAAGGTTCTACCTTTAAGATAAATAGAAATTATATATACTGAGAGATCCCATACCTGAGTAACCTCTACAACTAGTTAGTCTGATCAAGATACTTTGATAGAAGTATTATTGTGATGATGTTGACATGTCTCACATCATACTGGAGTGATTAACCATGACTTGCTGAAAGTCTTGGGTAATTATGAAATATATCAGATGTCTCATCAAGTAAAGCAGATATTCAATCAGAACACTAGAAATAGCTTCAAGTCTGTTTAAGCATTGAATAAAAGGAAGTCTAAGAGATTATGCACTCATATAGACCTATAGTTCAGTTAAGGGAAATACAGCATAAACCCAGAAATCAAGAAATGATCAAATGATTAGTGTTATTTCTATTGTGGAAGACACTAGACACTAAAATAGGAATTGATCCTCTAATCTCATCGAGTTGAAGAAGTCTGACTTGGACAAGACTTCATATATATATATATATATATATATATATATATATATATATATATATATATATGATAGAACTATTTATTTTTCCATCATTCACTTGAGTATGTAATACTTCATGTGACACTAATAATTGATATTATGTGTTGATGATTGAAATAAATAATCAACTGATCACAAACGAATGGTATTTTGTGTTGAAGATATAACAAGTGTTATTATAGTCTTTTATTTAAACAATCGATACATTGTACCTATCCTTATAGGGACATGTAACAGTTGTAATTTATAAATAAATCTAGATTTACTTATCGTTTAATGGATGATCACATTCACATTCTGAAACGATGTATTATGTGTTAAAAATATTTTCTCATAATGTTATTTATGAAGTAAATCTATAATCTTTCATTAAATTAATAGTTCTGATCATAACACCTATATAATCAAATGATATTTGATTGGAACTTATCCATGTCATAATCATCATTACAATATATATATATATATATATATATATATATATATATATATATAAAATAAATACATATACCAACTTCAAAAGGACGAAGTTTTTGAAGGCAAATGAGTTTGATTCGTTTGATATATGTGAATCATATTTATATGGGAAGATGATTCACAAGTGTCTTTATCTATTAGTAGTTAAAGAACAAAAGGCTTGACAAAGAATTATACATAAGTGATGTAAGTAATTTTTTTCAATCCATGAATAGATTTGGTGATAGATACTTAATCAATTTCACTGACAACTTTTATTCGTCGTTGATGAAACCTTTTGATTTGATCAAATTTTTCATAGTGAAGATTGAAATATGACTTAATGAGATATTCATTAACCTTTAGTTGTGATAAAGAAAATGATTTTTGTAAACCAAGTCTTCTTGGAACATCTTAGGAGTTGTGGAATCGATTCACAACTCATTCCGTCAAAAACACTCATTCGTCATTAGTATGGTTCTTGTGGCATAGGATCACTTGGTCACTTGAATCTATCTTTTGATATTCGAGGTAGCCTTCGAATTCACTAGTGGGATAGGGTCACCTAGCCACTAGCTAAATGTCGATAGTACAAATTTTTGAAGAGGATAAAAATAGACCTTTCAGTCTATTATATGATGTTTTAAAGGAACTATTTACTTTATAAAATTTTGGAATTATGCTCACTGCAACAAATATATATTGAACATATATATATTCCAACCAAACAAGTGGATTAGATGCTTATATTAGGCTAAGGATAAAATGGTTTATCCTTATCTAAAAGGTATAGAGTTATAGAGCTTATGTTAAACAATAAGTTTAACCACAATAGTATCTACTAACTACATTTATTTAGAATGTCCTAAATGATTGTTAGGATGAAGTTTCTACTAATCCCACTAATTGTCATTCCTAAGACAAGTGATTAGAAAGTAATTTTTCTAAGTGGAGCTATATGGAACTTTAAGAGCTAAAGAGCCATAAACTAAAATGCATCATAGTTTGGAACTAGCAAGTTTTCAACTCTTGTTGAATCTGCTCAATGGTTGATTAGAAACTAATAAAACACATAGTGATGCATTCATGTATGATTATCAAGTATGAGCTTGATTAATCTTCCTCAATATAGTTTGACTATAGATAGTGTTTTCAAGGGAGAAAACATACATGAATAAAAATATTTCCAAGATTTGAGCTAACATCTCAAAGTAAGAATCTTCTTTCTTATAAGTTAATTACATAGTGAAATTTAATTATAAATCTAGATGATTCTTGCATTTTCTACAAAGCTAGTGGGAGCACAGTAACATTCCTAATGTTATATATAGTTGACATATTAATTCATGGAATAAAGATCTATATAGATAGATCATGGCAACTTAAAGAATTAACGAAAATTGCATTAATTGTCAAGGATCTTAAAGGAGCTTAAGATAAAGGACTCTGACAGAGTCATCTTGTCAAATACCATATGACATGATTTTGAGCAAAATCCTAGTGCAAATGTTTTTGAAATAGATAATATGATTGTATTCTGTATGTTGATGCAATTAGATTAATCATATATGTCATGATTATGCATAAAGGCCAAATAAGTCGTATGCTTAGAGCATGGCGAATGATAACAATATAATCTGAGAACAAGTCATTGTGTGACTTATATGAATATTCCAAAGTACTCGTGAGAACTAGAGAAATATTCCTAGTCAACGGAGTGTTTGAAAGAAAGCTATGTTTAAAGTTGTTATACATGTGCTAAAGTTTCAAATAGATTGAGATGACTCTCAGTCACAATCTGTAACGACCCAATTTTCAAGTCCAAAAATTTCATTTTTTAATTAAACACTTTGCAAAACGTTTGAAAATAACCAACATTCGATCATATCATTTCTTAAAACATATTACGTGTCTGAAAACCAAAACATGAAATCAACCCTAGTGTTAGAGTACAAATCCCAGAATAACCTCGTAGTGCGGAAAACGAGATGTGTGTATGATGTGCCGTTACCGTGCCAGCTCCTTCCCCTTCGCTGAAGAGGTACCTGAAACCAAAAGTATAAACTCTAAGCACGAAGCTTAGTGAGTTCCCCCATAATACCTCATACCATGCAATCATACAATGAACAACTAGGAGATACGGGCCTCGCCCACACTCATGGAGATACGGGCCTCGCCCACACTCTGCTATCTGAGAGATATGGGCCTCGCCCACACTCCGCTATCAGGGAGATACGGGGCGCATCGCCCACACTCCACTATCAAAGAGATACGGGCCTCGCCCATACTCTACTATCAGAGAGATACGGGCCTCGCCCACACTTAGCTACTCAACCATAACATACAAGTATCACACAGACAACGAGTATAAACAATTATATCATACTGACATATATCATAATCAAACTCAACTATGAGATACGGGCTCCGCCCACACTCTGACACCAACATATCGTCTATATGGGCCGGCCTCGGTGCCTTAGACCCATTCCTACTAGAAGGAAACTCACCTCGAAAAGTAGCTACCGAAAGTCTGACTGCTAAACGTCTGACAGCTGCACCGGTAATCCTCCGGCTATAAATCCATAAACATAGATTAGCCACTCATAAATACCCTTAGGTCAAACGACTGACCCACCCCTGGTCCAAGGTCAACTCCTTAGTCAAAGTCAACTTCCAGTTGACTGGACTCGCCGAGTCATGGCACAGACTCGCCGAGTCCTTCTCCTACTAACCCGGTCCTACTCGACAAGTCCCTCTTCCCACTCACTGAGTCACCCTTAACTCACTGCTTGGGACGATTTAACCGACTCGCGATCCTACTCGCCGAGTCCAAGAACAACTCGCCGAGTCCCCACGAGCAGATCTCTTACTCGCTTCCAAATCCTCACCTGAGCATCCTTTATGAGGATTTGGGATTCTGGGACTATTGCTACACGTTAAATTGCTAATTCCACGTGCAGATACGAAGGGTTGGACCTTCAACACTTAAAACCCTCTTACTCAGTAACAGTTCATATGACTCGCTGAGTTTTAAGAACAACTCGTCGAGTTCCAGGCAAACTTCATAGGACTCGCCGAGTTGTTCATCCAACTCACCGAGTCTAAGACCAGCTTCATAGAACTCACCGAGTTCCACTTTGGGACTCGTCGAGTCCCTTCGACCCATTTCCCATACAGACCAAATTTGAGACATGTAACGCTTCCAAACCATAGATCTATGCTCCTACGACATGCTTATCACGTAAAGTTGCAAACTTTACGTGCATGCATGGCCCTATAAGCTCCAAAAGGCAAATACAAGCTCTTTATGAGGTCATAAACTAAATAGGGACCTCAATCACTTCAACCACAGAGACTTTATACTTCTAAGATGCCCATAAGGTCCGGATCTGAAGTCCTTTCAGAACATAGAGCATAAACACATGGAGTTTGAGGTTTTAGGGCTTGAAAACCACCAATTTGGGACAAAAAGGGGATCTAATGAACTAGTGATCAAGGTAAGAACTTTTCTACCTGAATGAAAACTTCTCACAGTGATTCCGGATCTACCTCCCCTCCTTGCACTCTTCAACCTCCTCCTTTTTCTTCTAAGCTCCAAACCTCCTTCACAGAGCCAAAATCACTCACAAGAACAATATCGGGGCTAGGGTTTCGCTCTACAGCTCTCTGGAAGTGTTAGGGACAAAGGAGGCCAAGTTAGAGCGTTTAAATAGGGTGCAAACACTCGGGTTAGGGTTTTTGCCCAAACAGGGTCTACTCGTCGAGTCCGGGAATTGACTCGCCGAGTCCAAAGCTCAGACCCCGCGTCTTATGTCGCTCCTACTCGGCGAGTTGGTCCTTCAACTCGCCGAGTCCAAGGCAAAAATGCATAATTTAAGAAATATTAATTACAAGGAATACGTACCAAGAACCAGGTGCTACAAATCTCCCCCACCTATTTTAGACTTCGTCCTCGAAGTCTGCTGCTCAATCTTGAAACAGCTCGGGGTAGTGCTCAATCATCTCTTCTACCGGCTCCCAAGTCCACTCCGATCCCTTCCGGTGCTACCATTGCACCTTCTCGAGTTCCACTCTCTTGTTCCTAAAATCCTTCGACTTCCGGTTGAGGACTGCTACTAACCTCTCAATGTAATTCAAGATGTCGTCGATCTGAACATCCTCCAAAGCACCACGGCCGAGTCGTCCACCAGACACTTCCGCAACTGAGAGACGTGGAAAGTACTGTGGATCTGGCAGAGTTCGGCTGGCAGATCCAACCTATACGCTACCTTGCCCACCCGGGCTACAACCCTGAATGGCCCAATGTACCTTGGGCCCAACTTCCCTCGCTTCCTGAATCGGATGACGCCTTTCCATGGCAACACCTTCAGAAGAACCGTATCCCCGACTTGGAATTCCAAGTCTGAACGGCGCTTATCGGTATAACTTTTAGGCCGACTCTGTAGTCTGAAGCCTGCTCTGAACCTGCTGAATCTTCTCGGTCGTCTTGAGCACCACTTCGGTGCTCCCCATGACCCTCTGGCCAACTTCACCCCAACATATCGGGGTCCTGCACCTCCTCCCATACAACATCTTGAAGGGAGGACGGTCAATACTCGCGTGGTAACTGTTGTTGTATGAGAACTCAGCTAGAGGAAGATAGGTATCCCAACTACCACCAAAGTCTAGCACAAATGCCCGCAACATATCCTCAAGAGTCTGGATGGTCCGCTTGTTGGATTAGTGTCTAAGTCCATAACTATTTTGGTATGTACTTGACCCAATGGTGCATGGTCTTTTTGGGTTGCCTTCACCAAAGCAACTTGATTGGAGAAATAAATAGAGAGAGAGGTTATTATGATTTATTAATATGTTATAAGAATAATATATTAAAGGAGAAATCATATTTGTTTAATTAATATTGGTCAATAATTAATTAAGAATTAATTTTGTGATCAAGTGTAATTAATTAAACTAGAGGGGCTGAATTGTAATTATATGATAGTTACAAAATAAGGTAAGGATTATCTTATATATATGGTGAACGAATTTGAGGTGATAATCCCTTAGAATTCGACTAGGATAAGGGTTTATAAGACTTATCTTATGGTTGCTTGGTGGGCAAGCAACTAGATAAGGATAAGGACTAAAACCCTAATCTTTACACCTATATAAACCCCCTAAGGCTCATGAATTCGTCCAACCCTTCCCAAGAGGTCCTAAGGACGAATTCTAACCTCCCTCCTCTCTCTTTATACCTTCTCCACTTGCTTATGGTGTTTGTAAGCCATTAGAGGAGTGACACTTGTGACTCTAAGCCTTCCAAAGTCAATTCAAGGAGGAATTGGGATTGTTATTGCTACATAACAATCAAGGTAATATCATAAACCTAATTACATGTGAATTCTGATTTCCATATGCTAGAATTAGGGTTTATAGTCTTGGATTCAAAGTATGTACAATAAAGAAACCTAGATCCAAGCTTTAGGGTTTGTATGAGCACATAGGATGTCTTATGACCAAAACCCATCAGTGGTATCAGAGCCATGATTGGTTTCTATTGTATTGATGCTTGATGTAACTGAAAATCTTGTTTTGGCCTCACTGTTCGACCTGACTCGGCGAGTCACTCTTGGACTCGGCGAGTCAGCCCTACTCGGCGAGTTCCAGAGAGTGACTCGGCGAGTCGGTGCGTCAGATAGTGCTTATCTCGGGATTTCTTGCTGTTTTTGCATTGGGATAGTTACCTTATCATGTTAGATTAATATTAATCCGATTATATGATATATTTGACTATATTTTAATCTAATTGAACATATTTATCAATTAATAAGATAATTGTTTCCTTATAAGATAATTGATTAATTATTTTGAGTAAATTGATAAATTGTTTTTGCAAGAAATTATCAAATATGGATAATTATGTAATTAAATGATAATTTGAATTATTTGTTATTTGATCCCTGTTGTCATGAAAAGTTTCATATTTTGCCCTTAGGTTTTATAGTTTAAATTTGAACCCCAAAGGTTTGTTGTCTTGAAATTTAAATAGTTGAAACCCTAATGTTTAGAAAAAGGTTTCAAAACTTGCCCTCAAGTTTTGGAATTTAAATTTTGATTAAATAGTTTGATTTTGATGCATATTTAAATTCTAAACCCTAATGTGTTGAAATGTTTCAAAACTTGCCCTCAAGTTTTGGAATTTAAAAGTTGATTAAAAGTTTAATTAGGAATGTTAAATTCTAAAACCCTAGCATAGTTTTGAAAAAGTTCAAATCACACCCTTATGGTTTTATTAATTAATTAAGGTGTATAATTAATAGAGATTTAATAAATCCATAAAAGTTTAGGTTTACAATTAAAAGTATAATTGTTAAATAAGACCACTTAGTATTTTGAAAGTATAAAATACACCCTATACTATATATAACATTAAAAGTCTAACATTATATATATATATATATATATATATATATATATATATATATATATATATATATATGTATGAGTAAATGTCAGTCTTACCATTAGTAGGCCTCATTCACGAAGTTGGTCTCTAAGGGGTGTTTAAGGAAATTGCCTATAAAATGGCGATTGAATGGGTATCCACTCTTACCCACCGCACTCTTGACTAGTGGAGGGTCGTTAGCCGAACGGGTAGGATAAGACGAAACCTTCCATTATAAGTATAATGAAGTATAAAAGTAACTAAATGTTTTCATATAATTCCCAATCTTAGTTACTTAGGCAAAAGTGAATTGATGCAATTCCATGAAATTACACTTTGTGCCCTTGCGAAGACGTTAGTGGAGCGTGTGTGGTTAACTGGCACACTAAATGGATCTAAGCAAAGGTAGCAAAGGGTGACTCAATGTTTGTCATAGTTCGGTGGAGCGTGTGTGGTTTACCGGCACATCGAATAGGCGACCGCAACATGTGAGGGCACCATGTAAGTTTGCATGGTTATTTACACCCGCTTTGTGATCGTCGGCATCCCAGTCACAAACAATAGGGGCATATCGAGATTTAAACATGCCATTGAAAGTTCAATGAATCTCAAAGGATCTAGGAGTTTTCATAGATTTAAAACTTAATTTTTTTTTTCGTTTTTCGTGGTGGAAATTAGTGAATCGTCATTCACTTACCTTCAAATATTCTGCAATTAGGGTTACGGCATCCCTCTCCCGAGTTGTAGAATATTGTGTTGGGTCCTAGCCTTAGTATCTCATTTAGGTGATTTACTAAGGACTCAATCTCACAACTAACTTGAATTCGTTTTCTCCCGTATTGTAGATGTCAAAGTTCGACAACTATGGTCTTCCCAAATCCCGTGGAACAAGCATTCCACATGAAGATGATATTCCACGATTCGATCGAGGAACAAGAGATCATGCTTCACTTCCTCCTCCTCCTCCAATTATTCTCCCTAACCCACAAGTTCAAAGGCTTGAAAAGTTCAAGATCACTCAAGCCCTTTTGGCAAGTAAACATAAAGAAGGAAAATCGGTGAGTGCACACGTCCTAGGGATGAAGTCACACATTGATAGGTTAAGAATATTGGGATCCGTTCTCTGTGAGGAAATGGCTGTTAATTGGGTTCTTCAGTCACTTCCTAACTCGTATAGTGAGTTCGTAAGAGAGTACTATATGATGAACCGCGACGTGATCCTTATAGATCTCACCTATATGCTTATTGTTGCTGAATCAGCAATGGTTTGGCGCAATAGAAAAAGCAAAGTTGATTGGTGAATCTGCCTTCAAGACCTCTATGGATATAGACAATGGCAACAAAAGACATGCTATGATCGAAAAGTTTGATCATAAGAGAAAGGCAATGTCTGAAGTAGTTCCATGTTCTGTTCCAAAAGAGTCAATTTGCTTTTATTTCCAAGAGAAGGGGCATTGGATACAAAGCTGCCCTATTTACCTAAGAGATCTAAGAGATGGGAGAGTCAAACGTATGGCTTTGCTTTAGGTAAAATCCATTGACTAACTCTTTTAAGCTTCTATTCTAGATTCTTAATACATAATGTGATAAGATTACAATTGATGTTTTGTAGGATCGAAGAAAAGAAAGGAAGCTTAAGGGAAGAAGTGAGCAAAAATCTAACCGTGAAGGAATGGATTTCGATCGCATTTCTCGAAGATTAGATTCTTGAGCTACTACTTAGAGTTAGAATTAGATTGCTAAGAAAGATGTATTAGCATAAGTTTTTCAATGAGTTGCATTGTAAGGACATATTTTTCCGCAATAAAATAAATTTTGATTTTAAATTTTATTTATTTATCCTTACAATGGTGTTTCTATTATTAGCAATAATGGATTTGGTTCTTATTATGTTATTTATGGAAAGTCAAGAATTTACCAAATAGGGAGAGTTTCTCATCGCCCAAGTTTCAATTGGACAGAAATTTGGAATCATGCAACTTGGTTGCACGATGAATGAGAAATTTCATATTTGGAAATTAGACTAATTCGTTGACAAGGTGTCAAGTGAAGGACTAGGAGATCGAGTACACAAAGTTGCGTATTGATCAAGTCGACCATAAGAGTAACAATGATATTCGTCATGATTTACTAAAGGTTTAGTAAATATGATTATACTTACAAGATTAAGTGTAATTCTGAATTGATTGAAAAAGTTTAAATCAATAGCAGAACGAATAAGAAGAATCAAGTAGGCAGAAAGATAAAAGTTTCTCCATTCTATGAAGAAGGGAGAGTAGCTTTTATGCTTTATGATAGGTCTTAATGATTAAGAATCATATCTCACTTGATCCTCTAAGTGAGTCTTAGTGCAATTGTATGTCTAAGAAGAGGAATCAAGAATTGAAGAAATGGTTAAATCAATAAGTCAATCATACTTCGTTCCAATAACAAGTCTTAAAGTTAAGATTGTGACATTGAGTGAAAGATATTAAGAAGGTTTGTAACTTTCATTAAATGTGGAAAGTTGTGATGTCTTGGATAAGACAAAGACCAACTAGGACCAATTTATGAAGTGTTTTTGATAAAAGCTACACTAACTCTTGAATATTTGTTTGTCAAGAAATGGTTTTTGACAAGAGAATCTTATATGTCAAGGAGTCAGTGGGAGTCTTAATGGTCTTGAAAGGTTTCAAGAACAAATCAAATAAACCTTATCGATCATCACTAGCACACGAGTTGAGGTTTACAACCTATCGTGATGACATTATTTTGTTTCCGTCCCAATCCAATCGAGTTAATTATGCATGTGAGTTCTATGAGTTCTCATTTTGAACGCATAAGAGGCAAAGCACCTTAATCAATGAAAGGTACATTGATAGGAAAGGGTGAGCTCCTTAACTAATTGGAAGACATGGTGGGCAGCTATGCTACCATAAGGCAAGAAATCAAGATTAAGAAAGTTCGGTCCATATGAGTTTGAATTTGTCGTAAACTTTAGTTTTGACAAATTCACATGGATAGGAACACATACACCGTTTAAATCTAAGTGTCATAAGATTTCCTCCTTCATGAAAATGATTGTGAGGAAATGCTTTCACTAAGAGAGATTTTAAGAAGATAGTGATTGTAAAATTGCATTCTCGAATTCGATTATGGTTACGGTATCCCTTTCCATAATTTGAATTATGAGGTTTGGCAATTAGTCTTAATTGTTTAGACACACATATGAACTATCGAAGGCAAATGTGTATAAGTTCAAGAAACATTGATAAAAGATTATCAAAGCACTAAGTATTAGAAACATGAACTTAAGAAATTCAATAAGCATTGTTTTTCTGAAAGTTAAGATGTTTATGAATACATGTCGAAGCTAGTGGGAGCATAAGTGTTATGTTTTATAATAATCATCAAAGATAGTGGGAGCATAAAAGTTATGATTGTATGATTATTAAGGAAAGTATTGCAAGGTTAGCAATATTAATTATAGAAAACAAGATTCATACTTTGCAAAGTCGCAATAGTTGAAGAGTTGTTTTGCTATAATTAAGGGAGAGAATATTATGCTTCGTTTCAAATCTAAAGGTTTAGGTTGAGAAATGTTAATAAAATTTAGTCAAAGGTACAAAGTGTGTTCTTAAAATTTCGATTATGATTACGGCATCCCTCTTCACAATTCGAATTTTAAGAACATAGCAAATAAAACATTATGTGTCGTGTCCCATACGCTTCGGGTATAGGATTGATTGCAAATGCTTTAATGTTTGACCATTCTAAAATTTTCCAAATGTCTAGCACATTTAGAGGGAAAAAGGACAAGAATTGGTTTTGACTAAAATAATTAAACAACTATCAAAGGACAATCCACGTTCGACGAGGATTGGTCGCTTGTAAGTAGTTGGAAGTATAGTATTGGAAAATATGGAAATGTTTCCATATTGGATGGACCATATCAACATCATTACGAATAGATAAGATTCTATTAAGAATGAGTTGTCATATGGAACATATGGAAGTGTGTCCATATTGGGAATTGAATATTGAGAAATCTATGACTAGATTAGAAACTTCTATGCAAAAGGATGTTCAAAGAAAGTACTTTGAGTAAGAGACATCACATCTATGGAATTGTCTTGTAACAATCTCCGATAGAAGACTTTGTAATATCATTGGCAATAGTCTTTGTGACTTTGGTGCAGTGACATTACAAAAGAGATCATTGCATAAAATGTTAGAATCTAGCATATTCTATAAGTAGCAAGAATTTGATATTCTTTCACTTATGGAAAAGGATTTGGAGTTGTGAAATGAGAATGATTGGAAATGTGTTCAATATGATCTATTTCACAAAGTAAGAATCATAGGTAAACATTGTGTGCATGCTAGGAGCATGGGACAAGTGTAATAATTCAAGTAAGAAATTGATTACCCGAAACGAAAAATAATGAGTAATCGATATGGTGATAAATAAAAGGAGTTTTATTTATACTCAAAGGTTTGAGGCCATATGGGATTAGTATTATTCTTGTGTTTCACATTTGCATGTTTTGACTTCCAGAATAATTGAATTTATTAAGAATAATTGAATTATTCGAACGGGCCACATTCGTTCATATGTTGGAAGTAGATATGAATGAAGACTGTCGTGAATTGGTGTGTGGATTGTCTAAAAGAGTATTAGACATAAGCAAATGTTTGCTGCAACGTTCATGAGTGCTTATGAATGTGATTTGAGCATTGGATTAGACCCACGCTCACTTGGATCACTCCATGGATTGTATCATGAGTGATTGGTGAGACGATAACATCTTATATTCTTGAAACCGAGATGTGTGAGTTGTATCTTGCAAATCGGTTGCACATTGATAATATGTAAACGCACCAGTAACTTGGTGTTATAAAACATATTGTTGTGTGTGATTCGGTGCGTGAGTACAAGCAAGCATTGTATCAAAGTTTATCCGTTCCTTTTATCCAAAGTAGGATAAAAGCGATATCTTTGGGCCCCTCGATGGTTTAGTGATGACATACGTAAATGCTCGGTCGGGCTAGGGCTAATTTGATTTGTTCAATTAGTCAATCATCATAAATCAGAAATCGAGAAGTAGTACAAAGAGAATGATTTGAAATCATGTCTCATATGATATCTAGAATGGAGGAATATATGATCCCTTATCTAAGGACACGCGTATTTGATATGATCAGAGTTGACAGCGGCTTTGGAAAGCTACGATTGCAGATCAGGATCCGAAGTCATACGCAGAATAGTTGTTAGACTTATCCAAGTGGGAGACTGTTGGATTAGTGTCTAAGTCCATAACTATTTTGGTATGTACTTGACCCGATGGTGCATGGTCCTTTTGGGTTGCCTTCACCAAAGCAACTTGATTGGAGAAATAAATAGAGAGAGAGGTTATTATGATTTATTAATATGTTATAAGAATAATATATTAAAGGAGAAATCATATTTGTTTAATTAATATTGGTCAGTAATTAATTAAGAATTAATTTTGTGATCAAGTGTAATTAATTAAACTAGAGGGGCTGAATTGTAATTATGTGATAGTTACAAAATAAGGTAAGGATTATCTTATATATATGGTGAACGAATTTGAGGTGATAATCCCTTAGAATTCGACTAGGATAAGGGTTTATAAGACTTATCTTATGGTTGCTTGGTGGGCAAGCAACTAGATAAGGATAAGGACTAAAACCCTAATCTTTACACCTATATAAACCCCCTAAGGCTCATGAATTCGTCCAACCCTTCCCAAGAGGTCCTAAGGACGAATTCTAACCTCCCTCCTCTCTCTTTATACCTTCTCCACTTGCTTATGGTGTTTGTAAGCCATTAGAGGAGTGACACTTGTGACTCTAAGCCTTCCAAAGTCAATTCAAAAAGGAATTGGGATTGTTATTGCTACATAACAATCAAGGTAATATCATAAACCTAATTACATGTGAATTCTGATTTCCATATGCTAGAATTAGGGTTTATAGTCTTGGATTCAAAGTATGTACAATAGAGAAACCTAGATCCAAGCTTTAGGGTTTGTATGAGCACATAGGATGTATTATGACCAAAACCCATCACCGCTCACTCTGACCATCTGTCTGCGGGTGAAAGGTGGTGCTAAAATGCAGACGAGTGCCCAACTCGTCGTGAAACTTCTTCCAAAACCTGGAAGTAAAACGCACATCCCTGTCTGAAATCACTGATATTGGCACCCCATGTCGTGCCACTATCTCTCTGATATAGATGTCGGCCAACTTTTCGGCCGAGATGCTCTCCTGAATCGGAATAAAATGGGCGCTCTTGGTTAATCGATCCACGATGACCCATATCGAATCCACCCTCCGCGCGGTCCTGGGAAGCTTCGTGATAAAATCCATCGTAATATCTTCCCATTTCCACAACGGAATATCCAACGGTTGCATCTTTCCGTGTGGTCTCTGATGCTCGGCCTTGACCTTCCTGCAGGTCAAACACCGCTCAACGTACCAAGCCACATCCCGCTTCATGCAGGGCCACCAATAGTCTAGACGAAGATCCCTATACATCTTCGTTGCCCCGGGATGACTGGAGAATCGGGATTTGTGCGCCTCCTCCATCAAGATCTGGCGCACACCTCCGAGATACGGCACCCACACCCTACGGTGTAGTGTCAATAATCCTCATCTATCATAATCGAAGGAGGAAACCTGACCCACTATGCATTCACTCTTCCGATGTCCCTCCTTCATGCCCTCCTACTGGGCATCCCGAATCCGCTCCAATAGCGGAGTCACCACTATCATCCGCATGCAGATATCCCTAATCGGCGCCGCCTTGCGGCTAAGCGCATCGGCCACCACATTGGCCTTCCCCGGGTGGTAAAGGATCTCACAATCATAATCCTTCACCACATCAAGCCACCGACGATGCCTAAGTTCAGATTTGGCGGGTCTATAAGGTACCTCAAGCTCTTGTGGTCCGTGTAAATGGTACACCGAACCCTATAGAGGTAATGTCGCCAAATCTTGAGGGCGAAGACCACCACCCCCAACTCTAAATCATGCGTCAGGTAGTTCGCCTCATGAGGCTTCAGCAGCCTAGAAGCGTAGGCAATGACATGCCCTCCCTGCATCAGTATCGCGCCCAACCCCGAAATGGACGCGTCATGATATACCACAAAATCCTTTACGCCCTTTGGCAGGGCTAAGATTGGCGCCTCGCACAATCTCTGTCTCAGAACCTCAAACGCTGCCTGCTGCTCAGGCCCCCATCGAAAGACCACGGCTTTCTTAGTCAACCGTGTCAGGGGTACGGCTATCTTGGAGAAGTCCTGAATGAATCTCTAATAGTAACTCGCTAATCCCAGGAAACTCCGAATCTCAGATGGAGACTTCGGAATCTCCCATCTCATCACGGCCTCTATCTTGGCCGGTTCAACCAGTATACCGTTCTGGTTGACAAGGTGCCCAAGGAATTGCACCTCGCGCAACCAAAACTCACACTTGGAGAACTTGGCGTACAAGCTCTCCCTCCTCAGGATCTCCAAAACCTCTCTCAGATGCTCCTCGTGCTCCACCTGCGTCTTGGAATAAACCAATATGCCATCAATGAAAACTATCACAGACCGATCCCGCATCGGTCTGCACACGCGGTTCATGAGGTCCATGAACGCGGCAGGAGCATTGGTGAGCCCAAACGGCATCACCACGAACTCATAATGGCCATAGCGCGTCCGAAACGCGTTCTTCTGCACATCCTCCTCTCTGACCCTCATCTGATGATAACCCGAACGCAAATCGATCTTGGATAACCAAGATGCTCCCTGTAATTGGTCAAAGAGATCATCAATCCTCAGGCGTGGGTAACGGTTCTTCACCATTACCTTGTTCAGCTCCCGATAATCTATACAAATCCGATGCGACCCGTCCTTCTTCTTCACAAATAGAATCGGGGCTCCCCAGGGTGAACTGCTCGGTCTAATGAATCCCTTGTCTAACAGCTCCTGCAGCTGTATAGACAACTCCTGCATCTCAGGAGGAGCTAACCGGTACGGTGCCTTAGCTATCGGAGCCGCACCGGAGACTAGGCCGATCCTGAACTTCACCTGTCGCTCCGGAGGTATTCCAGGAAGCTCCTTTAGGAATACATCAGCGTAGTCTCATACCACCGGAACCTCGCTCACCGTCGCCTTACCCGCCTCCCGGGTATCCATAACATATGCGACATATCCCGCGCAACCCTGCTGAAGGTAGCGCCTAGCTCTCGCTGCTGAACATACTGTGGGTTCACACTGTGGCCTCTCGTCGTGGATCGCCAACTCTCCCCCACTTGGGGTCCTGATCCACACCAGCTGTTGTGCGCAATCTATCACCCCCCATTAGGGCTCAACCAATCCATGCCTATAATCACCTTGTTCCCACGCAACGGAATGGGAACCAAATCCACCAAGTAGCGCTCCTCAAACAACCTTAGAACACAATCTCTGAACACTGTTGATGCCCGCACCGATCGATCATCGGCAATCTCTACCTCTAAAGGGCAATCCAACATGCCTGGAGACTCAGTAAACTTCTTGCTAAGCGCAAGAGAAACAAATGATCGGGTAGCCCCCGAATCAAACAACACCTGAACTGGGATACCGTTTACATGGAACGATCCTAAATAGAGCACATACATAAAGCATAAATAAGAAATCATACCCGTCACCACATCGGGCGTGGCGCGTGCCTCCTCTGCAGTCAGCTAAAAGGCCCGACTCCTCACCACTTGAGCCTCCGACTTGCCCTGCCGGCCATCTATGATCCTCAAAGTCGCTGGAGCTAGCGCCTTCACTGGCGCTGATGTTGCTGTCAACTGGGGGCAATTGGCCCTCTTGTGGCCCCTCTGGTTGCAGTGGAAACACAGCAACTCAGATGTCTGAACAACCGAGGTAGGGGCAGTACAATCCCTGCTAAAGTGTCCCGCCTTGCCGCACTTGAAGCAGCACGACGATCCCAATCTACATGCTCCCTCGTGCGACCTACCGCATTTCCCGCAGCGGCCCGGTCCTCCTTGGCCTTTCGGCCTACCATCTGATCCCTTGGGCTTCTTCCACGAAGCCCCAGCCACCTGCCCCGCCTCTGCCTTCCTCTTCCGGATATGCTCCAAATCAATCTCCCTCTCCCTTGCCCTGGCAATCATGGACTCCGGGGTAGGGCAAGCTGAAAAGCTAACATGCTCTCGAATGTCAGCGCGTAGCATGTCATGATAGCGGGTCCTCCTCATATCCTCATCTCCTGCATACTGGGGCACCAGCAATGCCTTCTCCCGGAACTTGGCGGTGATCTCCGCCACGGTCTCCGTAGTCTGTCTCATGTCTAAGAACTCCCTGGCCAGCTACTGAAGCTCGACAGTCGGTGCAAACTCTGCCCTGAACCTGGTCACAAAGTCCGACCAGGTCATAGCCTCAATAGCCGAGGCTCCTAACGAGTCACCGACCGACTCCCACCAATCTCTAGCTCTGTCTCTCAAACACCATGCTGCGTATCTCACCTTCGACCCCTCAGGGAAAAGCTAGTCAACTACGCAGACTCAATGTCTGCAATCCATCTTCTGGCCGCAATGGGGTCCTTCGCCCCATGGAAATCTGGTGCACCACTGCCCCTGAAGTCCTTAAAGGACAGTGTGTGGGATCCTGACAGGCCTGACGCCATATCACTCCTGAACGCCCTGAGGCGATCCTCTATCAGCTCGACTATCCCTTCCTTGGTCGACCCGAAGATGATAGGGGTCGACTCAAGGATACCTCTAGTGATCTCTGAAGCGATGAACTCGCGTAGGCTCTCATCAACTGGCTCGGACCCTGATCCCGAAACCGATCCCTCTCCTGAGCTGCCAACTGCTGGCGTCAGACGTAGTACCACCATTCTGCAATACACCATAATAATCATCAGTGATACTAACCCACTAGAGGGATCACATCTACAACAAGTTCCTTAGTCTTGCCTTAGCCTACCTTGACTTGAGTATGGATCCTCTGCTTTCAGTAGTACGGACCCATACTACCTTCCACATCTATCCGTACTTTCCTCAAGGACTGCTTCGACTCCACCAAGTCCCTTCATCACTACTGCTCTCTGCTAGCCTCGTCCTAGGCTTGCCTAGGGAACTCCCGACCCTACCCTAATCAGTCCTCAGCTGCCGAAGGTCTCTGTGTGATGGTGATTAGCCATCACCTGAATACAATCACATACAACGAGGCTCAGATAATCCTTCGATTAAGGGGCTCACCCCTACCACGGTTAAGACTCAAACAAGAGCTATGAAATAAAGTCAAACCCCTCACTCAAGAATTATTTGACCCTGATCGTATGTGACCTAATGTATTCACCTGATAGCTAATCCCCACCACCCGAAGTCCCTCAAAGCACAAAGCAAGCGACATTCAGATGAAGAGGGAACGATATCAACAATCACATCCTCAAAGAAGGAAACTATACTAGCATACAATGTTAAGCTCACACTTTCAGGTATAACCTATACAGGCTACCCTACTGCTATCTACTCAATACTAGCATGCAATTTTTATAAGCAGAAACACATATAGCAGGCACATAAGTCATCATTCCTAGATCCTTAGTCCTATACTAGCATGTTGTTCTATTGATAAACATAACATATCTCGTATGGGTACTTTGGGGAATACTTACTTAAGCTCGGCCGGTCGCGCACATCACACACTTCATACTTTTCCCGAGACTCTTTAGTTTACCTCTTGGGAAAAATCATTTTCTTAGAAAATTCTTTTATTCCCTCGATTTGAGTCCAGACACTCTCGAGGGTGTATCCGAATCCCTCAAATCAGGGCTCTGATACCAACTTGTAACGACCCAATTTTCAAGTCCAAAAATTTCATTTTTTAATTAAACACTTTGCAAAACGTTTGAAAATAACCAACATTCGATCATATCATTTTTTAAAACATATTACGTGTCTGAAAACCAAAACATGAAATCAACCATAGTGTCAGAGTACAAATCCCAGAATAATCTCGTAGTGCGGAAAACGAGATGTGTGTATGATGTGCCGCTATCGTGCCAGCTCCTTCCCCTTCGTTGAAGAGCTGGTACCTAAAACCAAAACTATAAACTGTAAGCACGAAGCTTAGTGAGTTCCCCCATAATACCTCATACCATGCAATCATACAATGAACAACTAGGAGATACGGGCCTCGCCCACACTCATGGAGATACGAGCCTCGCTCACACTCCGCTAGCTAGGAGATACGGGCCTCGCCCACACTCCGCTATCTGAGAGATACGGGCCTCGCCCACACTCCGCTATCAGGGAGATACGGGCTTCGCCCACACTCCCCTATCAGAGAGATACGGGCCTCGCCCACACTCCACTATCAGATAGATACGGGCCTCGCCCACACTCCACTATCAGAGAGATACGGGCCTCGCCCACACTCAGCTACTCAACCATAACATACAAGTATCACACAGACAACGAGTATAAACAATTATATCATACTGACATATATCATAATCAAACTCAACTATGAGATACGGGCTCTGCCTACACTCTAACACCAACATATCGTCTATACGGGCCGGCCTTGGTGCCTTAGACCCGTTCCTACTGGAAGGAAACTCACCTCGAAAAATAGCTACCGAAAGTCTGACTGCTAAACGTCTAGCTGCTGCACCGGTATTCATCCGGCTATAAATCCATAAACATAGATTAGCCACTCATAAATACCCTTAGTTCAAATGACTGACCCACCCCTGGTCCAAGGTCAACTCCTTGGTCAAAGTCAACTTCCAGTTGACTAGACTCGTCGAGTCATGGCACAGACTCGCCGAGTCCTTCTCCTACTAACCCGGTCCTACTCGACAAGTCCCTCTTCCCACTCACTGAGTCACCCTTAACTCACTGCTTGGGATGATTGAACCGACTCGCGATCCGACTCGCCGAGTCCCCACGAGCAGATCTCTTACTCGCTTCCAAATCCTCACCGGAGCATCCTTTATGAGGATTTGGGCTTCTGGGACTATTGCTACACGTTAAATTGCTAATTCCACGTGCAGATACGAAGGGTTGGACCTTCAACACTTAAGCCCTTCTTACTCAGTAACAGTTCATATGACTCACCGAGTTTTAAGAACAACCCGTCGAGTTCCAGACAAACTTCATAGGACTCGCCGAGTTGTTCATCCAACTCGTTGAGTCTACGACCATCTTCATAGAAATCGCCGAGTTCCACTTTGGGACTCGTCGAGTCCCTTCGACCCATTTCCCATATAGACCAAATCTGAGACATGCAACGCTTCCAAACCATAGATCTATGCTCCTACTGCATGCTTATCACGTAAAGTTGCAAACTTTACGTGCATGCATGGCCCTATAAGCTCCAAAAGGTAAATCCAAGCCCTTTATGAGGTCATACACTCAATAGGGACCTCAATCACTTCAACCACAGAGACTTTATACTTCTAAGATGCCCATAAGGTCCGGATCTGAAGTCCTTCCAGAACATAGAGCATAAACACATGGAGTTTGAGGTTTTAGGGCTTGAAAACCACCAATTTGGGACAAAAAGGGGATCTAATGAACTAGTGATCAAGGTAAGAACTTTTCTACCTGAATGAAAACTTCTCACAGTGTAGATTCCGTATCTACCTCCCCCTCCTTGCACTCTTCAACCTCCTCCTTCTTCTTCTAAGCTCCGAACCTCCTTCACAAAGCCAAAATCACTCACAAGAACAATATGGGGGCTAGGGTTTCGCTCTACATCTCTCTGGAAGTGTTAGGGACAAAGGAGGCGAAGTTAGAGTGTTTAAATAGGGTGCAAACACCTGGGTTAGGGTTTTTGCCCAAACAGGGTCTACTCGTCGAGTCCGGGAACCAACTCGCCGAGTCCAAAGCTCAAACCCTGCGTCTTATCCCGCTCCTATTCAACTCGCCGAGTCCAAGGCAAAAATGCATAATTTAAGAAATATTAATTACAAGGAATACGTACCAGGAACTAGGTGCTACACAATCGGTCGTGTCTACCTTATGAATGAAGAGATAGCTACATGGATAGTGGTTTCATGTAGATATTAGTTACAGTTACAGAGTTAGAGTACCTCATGGTTTGGAGAACCACGTACAAAGATGCTTAATGTACGGTTCATTATGACTATGAGTAATCACATTGCGCAAGTATTGGTATCTAAGTCATATTCAAGCATCTAATTCATTCTCAATAGTTTATATATATATATATATATATATATATATATATATATATATATATATGTGTGTGTGTGTGTGTGTGTGTGTGTGTGTATAACTGAAAATGATTGTATTCATAAAGTTTACACAAATCAAGTTTCTCAAATCTACTTAACAAAGCTGCTTCATTAGCTAAAGCATGAAAGTCAAGCTGGTGCTATAGAGCATTGTTGATACAAGTAGATGTATTTGATTGAAATTTAGTATTTGGATATTGGAACAATAAAGCAACATATATTCTAATGAATGATAAATTGGATATGAGTCTTTCATTAAATAATTGTTGTGTTCTATATTAGCATGTTTAAATCCTTGAATAACTAGGTTATTCTAAATGTCCATAGTCGTTCATAGGTGTGGGGTCATCTATGAGGTAAGACTAATATGAGTGGATTGGTGGATTCTCATAGAGATGAGAATGGCAAAGAGCTGCTACCAACTTCATAGGTACTTGATTGTGAGAATAAGTATTGGACTTGACCTACATCAAAACCACTTTATGGATCGTAGTCAAGAGTGATGTCTTGATCAAGGTTGTATCTTTTTTATCTTAGACCTGAGATACATATTTGGGACTTGAGGTGTAGGGATTGTTGTGCTTAGACATGGTTTAACGTTGTTTCGTAAAAAGAATTTATAAGGGTCATCATTGGGTATGACATGAACTACATTGACAGGCGTATGCAGTCAAGATGATCTTTGTATTCTTAGACATGAAATACATATTTGGGACTTGAGGTGTAGGAATTGTTGTGCTTTGACATGGTTTGACGTTGTTTCGAAAAAGACAATCATAAGGGCCATCGTTGGGTATGACATGAACTACATTGATGGGAATATGTAGTCAAGATGGGATTTGTCCCTCTTATTCGTTGAGAGCATGACATCTAAGGCCTTGGTTAAAGTTGAACAGTAAATGAGATTGATCGCGATCCATATCTCATGTTTGACATGATGGCTAAGACAAAGGAATAATTGATACCAAACCTTTAGTAACAATTGTAGCTTATAGCTCCTAGAATTGGTTGTTGATGAGATGGCATCCTTCGTATGTTGTTGGGGGCAGTAGCCCGTTGCTAGACGTCAGCTACTGTCTATGTTAGACTATAATGAATCTTATGCAAGTGGGAGATTGTTGGATCTATATGTCCAAGAATCATTATGAAGTGATATTGCTAATAATATATGATCTTATAGGGTCACACCTTTATCAAGTTGACACATTTTGTATATTTGTTATTAATATGATTATTAATAAATAAATAATATCGATTCTTGTATTTAATAGGAAATAATTATTGTTTTTGTGAAAATAATAATTATAAGAGGGTATTACTAGTTATTATTTCATACGATATGAATTAATAAGTCATACACAACATTTTGGACTAGTTGGATTCTTTTGTCTTTTACCTAAAGACAGTTTATATTTTATAAACTTGGAGTTTATAAAAAAAAATCTTACTTTTTAAAAGTCATAATGATGGTGTAGGAGGTTGTTTTTTCAACCTTCCATCTTTTGTCTTTCATGCTTCTAAAGGCTACCATGATAGTGTGATCAAAATATTGTTTCTTTGAATATTTCGTATATCCAATTAGAAAATTCATATTGTAAAAAATCTTAAGAATTTTTGAAATATTATGAATCAAGCAAACCACCTTAATTTCATTTACTATCTTTTGACCAAACTTTCCTTCATATGCACAATCAATGAAACAACAACCTTAGGTTTGAGTATGGTTCTAAAAAGTTTGCTATGACTTCGTCATGACGTCAATGTTTGTACTTGACTTCACATCTTGAGAAAATGTCACCTTAAGTCATTATATATATATATATATATATATATATATATATATATATATATATATATATATATAGATAAAATGAATAATAGTAGAAAAAATATATAAAATTATAAATTGTATACAAAATTGTCACCTTAATGCACGTCTTAACAAATGTCGTGACTTCTCATGACTCACAAAGCTTGAGGTTGACATGATCACGACGCCCTATGTTATTTGGAACATTAGATCATTGGAAGCAATTTTGACTTTTTATTTGACTAATCGAAACAATAGTCTCAATTGCTTTTCAAATAAGAACATCATATTGAGCAGACAAGATTTTTGTATTTAATTTTTTTTTTAATCCCACAACTTTTTTTTTTTTTTAATTAAACAACAAGTTCAATTGTTATCGTACAATAAATGAGATGGAAAACGGACAACAAGCTGTGCCGCTAAGCAATTTTATATATAACATTGGAGCAGTAACTAGCAATTCTATATATAACATACAGCAGTTATATATAATATACAATTACCAACAATCATGAGACAGAGTGAATAATGGTTATATTATTATTTGATAATCTCACCTAATAGTTTACAAACATTTAATGACAAAAAATCTACAAAAGTGCTTGGCCTTTGGCCAAGCCTCTATATATAAATCATGGGTGTTATTATATTATATATATATCTTCCTTATTCGCATAAATTATCAAATGATAAGGATTAACGCATAATTATAATCACAAATACGATACACAAAGCAATTTGGAGTACATATAAAACTTTCCTAAATCATCCCGTTATGTCTCACATGTGGTGGGATTTACCCTTTTATTCCTCCACCTTTTTTCTAATTTTCCATACTTATTTTATTTTTTTAAAAAATTACAGGGTCAATCTTTATTTATTTATTTTTTTTAGATTTTTAAATTTTGTTTTATAAATCTCATCTCTTTTTTATTAATTTTTAATTTAGAAAGATTTGTCTTTATATAGCTTATTTTATAGTTAAATTTTTATGATTTTGTTTTAGTAAATTTTATGGTCTTTTTAAATTTTGACCGAACCTTCTATTGTTTCATATAATATTTTTTTTTTAATTTTGTTTTATACATATTCATTTCCATGACTTTATTTTTTAAACAAAAATTCCAACACCCGGGTTGCAAACCCTAGTTTACAACCTTTCACAATTCAATATCATTAGAATTCAATTCAACAACGAATGCTTCGTTAATCATCACCAACTTAGAACACACATAACCAACTTCTTAAAAAATCAAATGATTTTTCAAGAAATTTTATGATGCTAGTACTTATTACTTTTTTATTTTATCTATATTTGCATAACTAACATTAGAATATACTTCTAAAACCCCATGACCCAAATAAACAAGAAACCTTCATGCAAAATCTCAAATTTAGTCCAAACATTGTATATAATAACAATATCACGACAACAAAAAAACAAAACTACCAATTCAAAGATGAACTCAAACAAAAGAAACTCGACGCTAATAAATGTGTTGAAATGCATATCATCATATCATCTAAAATTAAAATACAAGCTCATGTGGTTTCATTCCTGCCTTGAGAGAAAATCTTGCACCCAAATAACTCTTCAATTCAGGAACACCCTCAATTGATTTGATCAAAGCGGCGTCTACTGTTTTTTGATCATCTTTTTTCTCTTGTGGCAGCTGGCTCTTCTCCTATATAAATTTCAAATTCAAACCAATAAATCAGAATTAGAACATTATTATTTGATTAATCTTTTTGTAATCTTACCTTTTAAATGTTTCTATTACAACAATGTACTTTGATTGATTGTTTAATGGAATATCCTACTTTTATTTATTCCTATTTCAACATTGAACTCTAAAAAATAAAATCATTTAACAACAAAGCAATTTCTAATGCTATAGGAAGTAAAATAATTGTAGTTGATATGCTATAATTGAGTAGATATTCCATAGGACAATGCCTTAATAAGAAAAGAAATTAAAAAATAAAATACTAATTCAGAATAAATAAAAGTAAGATGCTATCACATTGAACCAATGGAAGTAAATTGATATTTCTTGCAACGAACTCTAAGTAATCTAGTGAAAGTATGTGGTTTTTCTTGTAATTAACTGTGTATTTAGGATGATTTAAGGTTGAGATAATTTTTATCAAAAAGATTAGAAATTTTAATGCATATATCCACAGAATATTCAGTTACCTCCTTTTCAGCTTCAAAGAACTCGCCTTCACCCTTCTTACTCTTCTTCTCGACTTTCTTGGAGAAATACTTGTCATCAAACTTCTCAACGTTTACTCCATTAATGTCGACCTTGGTTGAAGTGGCAATAACGTAAGATTGGTTCACCCTTCTCAATGGAACACCATTAATCTTGAATGGACCTGATAAAACCTAGATTGTTTAGCAACCAATGCACTAATGGCGCTGCTAAAAGCAAAGCACAAAATCTGTAAGTTCAATGGTATAGAAAAGCTCACCTGTGACGAGAAGCAATCCAGATGTAAGTTGTTTCAAGAACACAACTCTCTTCCCCTTGAACCTTCCAGCCAATATAATCAACACAGTTCCTGGAGTGATACTAGCCCTATATAACATCAAACGCATACATCAAATCAAAATGAACACGAATTAAAATTTGAAAAACAATCAAGAAGAACTGAAGAGTTATCGTGCAAATCAACCTGAGCTTAGTGGGCCTGGCTTTGCGCTTGTTGACAAGGGGTTTCTTGACATCGTCGGCAGGGTAAAACTTCGGCGGCTTGACGGCGACGGGGGCATCGGCGGGCTTCTTCTCGTGGGTAGGGAATTTGCCGCCGTTTTTGGCCTTGATGGCCCAGAGTCCTCTCTTGTGGTACATCTGGGAGCGGGAGTATTTCCCGACACCCCTGATGAGATCTGGGTTCCGGCATGTATGAGGAGTTCTCTGCTTTGGCGCCATTGATGGATGACCTTCTGATGCTTCGCTAGCTCCGGCGGTGTGGAAATGAGGCGACGAAGAAGAAGGGGTTTTGAAGAAAATTGGTGATTCTAATACTTTTGCTGAAACCCTAGTTGGGTGATCTTTGGGCTTCTTTTCTTTTAGGATTGGACAAATCGCAGTTGGGCTTATTTGTTTTGCCTGTTTTAACTTTTTCTAAATACATCCCATTTGATAAAGATAATAGATTATCTTAGCCATCCTAAAATAAAATAAAAATAAATAAATAAATAGATTATGTTAATAAAAAATATATTTAATTATAGCAAACTAGTATTTAAGTTATAGAATTTCACTCGACGAATCAATATAAATGAAATATTTGAAAATAATAATGTAACTTTTTATAAAATTTATAAAAAAAATAACCATTTATTCAGGATACCATATTGTGAAATACTTATCGTTATTTTGGAGTTGGAGGTGGTTGTTACGATTTGAATTCGGAATTTAAAACTCATTCGTTCCGGACTGGAAAAGCGTATTTCGGACATAACTTTGGAATGTATGGTCATTCCAGAGTATTGTTCCAGATAAAATTAGGTTATTTGTAGGTTCTTTGTTCCTCTATAAATAACATATACATTTGTCTTTGTCTGTTTATTGTGTTTATTACTGCATAAACCCTAATTAGCTTTCAGATACTAAAAAATTAGTTTATATAAGGATTTTTTTCAGAGTGCTAGTCTCTAGTCGAGGGCAATAACATCGAATCAATGGTTCTATGCAGTATATTGCTTTATACTATACATGTTTTGGTGTATATATAAACAATGATATCAACTTCGGTGGGTTACATGTGTTGGTTGCTTCCAAGTTCAGGTTACACGCTAATCAAATGCATCTATCCTTTCAATGTCGTAGATCAAATATAGTTATGCAGATTCTTAACGGTAGTTGTGACATCCCGGAATTTCGGACATAAACTACGAACGACTAAATTACAGTAAATTTGTTAGTAGTTTAACTCATTCGGTTTTAGTGCATATAATATAAAATAATTGAGCTTACTGCAAATATTAAAAAATGTCAGATGATACGTTACTTCCAAATGTGCAAACTGTCAAACAAATCAAACAACTCAAACTGCAACGTTGATTAATGCGTCTGAAAAAACTAAAATTTCGTATTAAGCAGTTTTGAGCAAAGCAAACATTAAAAGTCTTATAGTACATGTTCCCCTGTTTCCGAAAATATAAAGAACGTCCAACACAGAGTTCGTATGCAAAAGATACGATAGTTTTAAGAAAACAGATAGTAAACACTAGTTATCTCTAATCGCGTAAAACGGAATCGATCCGTTGAGGCACTTACACACCTCCGCTGGAAATTTCAAGAGCGTTTTTGGACACAGGCTATAGCTTACTATTTAATTTCATACTTAAAATATTTTTAGCAAAAATATTTGCGAAAATCGAAAAATCGAGCGTTGTGGGCTATTTAGACGCGAAACTTTAAACGCGTTTTCCCGGAGTTTCGTAACTCAAAAAATTAATCCGTTTGAGTTTTTGAAATCCTTGAATTAAATTCTAGTCCCTTCACAGACTCGTCGAGTTCTACCTTGTACAGAATCGGGACAAACCGACTCAACTCGTCAAGTCCCTCCCTAGACTCGCTGAGTTCCTCAGTCTGTTTGGTCCATCTTAATAGATTAAGCCCCCAACTCTTCAGATCTAAGCTTCATACTCCTCATAGACTCTGAAAATGTCCTTTTAAAGGGTAAAGTATCCAACTTTACCCATTAATACCTTTCCTTAATTGGTTTAGCTCAAACCCTAAGTCTTTAGGACCTAGATCTTGGTCCACAAGTCATCCATACTCCAAACTAAAACCTACAAACAGAGATCTAGACCCTAAACACTACATGGACATGTAAAGCTTCTGCCTTTTCCTCCATGCATGGCCTTTTGGGGCTTAAAAGGCAAAGATGACATCTTAGAGCTTGCATAGGGGCTCCAATGGCATAAAGTTTGCACCTTTATGCCATAACAACCCTTAATGATTCCAGATCTGAAGGTATCCTCACTTGGAACGTCCAACTCCCAAAGATCAAGCTTCTTGAACCAAAACCCAATAAAGTGAAAATAAGGAGATCTAAGAAACTACTAAGAAAGTTAGAGACTTGATTACCAGAAAAATGATAATGATGAAAGGAAATCTCTAGATCTACTATCTTCTCCTTGAATCCTCTAGCTTCTTCTTCTTCCACAAGCTTCAAGACACACAAAGATCACTAAAAAATGGCTCACAAGCTCACAAATGCATTAGGGTTTCTGAAACTAGGGTTTGGGACTTGGAGGCTGGAAATGAGGCCAGCTAGTGGGGATTAGGATGCTTAAATAGGGTGCAAAACCCTCAAATTAGAGTTTCATCCTGGTAGCCCTACTCGTCGAGTCGAGGCTCTCAACTCGTCAAGTAGGTGACTTAAAATTCCGCATCCATTCTGGTTTCTACTCGACAAGTTTGGGGATCCCAACTCGTCGAGTAGCTCTACAAAAGTGAATAAATTATAATTAAATGTGTACCAGGAACCAGGCGTTACGATTCTCCCCCACTTGTCTTGGACTTCGTCCTCGAAGTCAGCTGCGTCGGGAAACAACTCCGGATAATGCTCCCTCATCTCCTCCTCGGGCTCCCAAGTCCACTCGGAACCCTTACGGTGCTGCCACTGCACCTTCACCACCTCAACCCTCTTGTTCCTCAGCTCCTTCGTCTTCTTCTCGAGAATAGCTATTGGTCTCTCGATGTAGTTCAGGATGTCATCAACATGAATATCCTCTAGAGGCACAACCGATGAGTCATCCACTAAGCACTTATGCAGCTGAGAAACATGGAAAGTGATGTGGATCTAGCTAAGCTCTGCTAGAAGGTCCAAACGGTAAGCAACCCGACCTACTCGAGCCAACACCCTGAATGGACCGATGTTTCTGGAGCGAGCTTGCCCCGCCTCCTGAACTGGATGACACCCTTCTAAGGTGACACCTTCAGGAGGACCATGTACCCCCACCTGAAACTCTAAGTCTGAACGACGCTTGCCGGCATAGCTTTTCTGCCGATTCTGAGCAGTCTGGAGCTTGCTCCGGGCCTGCTGGATCCTCTCAGTGATCTTGAGTACTACATCAGTACTCCCCATGACCCTCTGTCCGACCTCGCCCCAATAGATTGGGGTCCTACACTTCCTCCCATAGAGCATCTCAAAGGGAGGTCGGTCTAGGTTGGCATGGTAACTATTGTTATAAGAAAATTCTGTTAACAGAAGATACGTATCCCAACTACCATCAAAATCCAAGACACATGTGTGTGGCATGTACTCGAGAGTCTGTATCATCCTCTCGCTCTGTCTATCTGTATGAGGGTGAAAAGTGGTGCTAAAGTGGAGACGAGTACCCATCTCATCGTGAAACTGCTTCCAAATTCGGGAAGTGAAACAAACATCTCAGTTTGACACCACCGAGACAGGCACTCCATGTCGTGCCACTATCTCACGCACATAGATATCGGCCAGCTTCTCAGCCGATATAGTCTCCTGGATCGAGATAAAATAAGCACTCTTGGTCAACCAATCCACGATGACCCATATCGAATCTACTCCACGTGCAATCCTGGGAAGCTTGGTGATGAAATCCATGGTGATATCCTCCCAGTTCCACACAGGAATATCCAACAATTGCATCTTGTCATGGGGTCATTGGTGCTCATCCTTGACCTTCCTGCAGGTCAAACACCGCTCCACATACCATGCTACATCCCGATTCATGCAGGGCCACCAGTAATCAGGGTGAAGATTTTGATACATCTTCGTCACCCCAGGATGGATGGAGAACCTCGACTTGTGGGCCTCATCCATCAGAACCTGTTGTACTCCACCCCAGTACGGAACCCAGACCCTCCCATGCAAGTTCAATAACCCACAGCTGCCATAATCAAATGAGGCTACCTGGCCTATGAGCCCCTCACACTTCTGACGCTCCTCCTTCATACCTTTGACATGCGCCTTTCAGATCTGCTCCAACAACAGAGTAATCATTGTCATCCTCAAACATATGTCTCAAATCGGAGCCGCCACTGCCTTGTGGCTCAGAGCATCGACCACCACATTGGCCTTGCATGGGTGATAAAAGATCTCACAGTCGTAGTCCTTCACCATATTTAACCACCGACACTGCCTCATGTTTAGATTCGGTTGATCCATGAGGTACCTCAAACTCTTGTGTTCCGTGTAAATGGTACAACGGACCCCATAGAGGTAATGCCGCCAAATCTTGAGGGCGAAAACCACAGCCCCCAGCTCTAAATCGTGCGTCAGATAGTTCGCCTCGTGAGGCTTCAATTGCCTTGAAGCGTAAGCTATCACGTGACCCCCTGCATCAATACCGCGCCCATTCCTGTGATCGAAGTGTCACAGTAAACCACAAATTCATCGACTCCCTCTGGCAAAGTCAAAATTGGTGCCTCACATAACCGCTGTCTGAGAGTCTCTAAGGTTGCCTGCTGCTCAGGCCCCCTGCGGAATGTCACCGACTTCGTGGTCAGTCGGGTCAAAGGGACAGCGATCTTGGAGAAGTCCTGGATGAATCTCCGGTAATAACCCGTTGATGTGCACGATAGTACCCACTACTTTTATAATTTATAACCTAACTAACTAACTAAAATGCACCTAGGCAGTGTACCTAGTCGAATTATATAATAGTTTGGTAAGTTGGGTGTCGATCACAGGGAACAGTGTTATTAATTAATCTATTTACTACTAATCAATCTAACTATTAATAAACTAAAAAGGGGTTTTTATCTAATTTTCCAAGTTTAGATGAACTTAATCCTTTAACAGAAACTCAATCAATAAACAAAGCACTTCTATTAGTTTGAATCCGCTTTCATTCAATGGTTATACATTAGCTATGACTATTAGTGTTGGTGACCAATTAAGGAAGTATTAGCAATTTAGTTCTAAATCTACTAATTATTAATCAATTCATGTAAATCTATTTATGGTCATACAATAGTTAACACATAATCAATTATTAAATAAGATTGGAGCCATGAACGATTGATTAATCAAAACACAATTACAGTCATAATATGAATTCTCTAACACAACTTGATTTAATGATTCAATTACTAATCTAAGATTGGTTTGATCTTAGCTCCAATAAACTAGTTTTCACTATATTATTAGGTATTCAAGTTCATGTAGATTTGTGTTCACTAACTACACAGAACAAGAATTCAAAGCAATCAAATAATTAATTCAAGCATGTTAGGTAAAATCAATCAACACAAGCATATCACCAACAAGTAAAGTTAAGTCTAATGCATTAAAACCATGAGTTCCAGCTTATCTAGCTAACAGAAGCAGCTAGATTTAGCTGGACATATTAACAGCTAAACAAACAAATACTATAATCAAAAACATGTTTAAACGTACCAATCTATAAAGACAAATTATGAACTCTTCCTTCCTTGGTGTTAAAACCAACTTCCAGAGCTTCTTTTCCTCTGAATTTCGTTTCCAAGAATCCTCCTAGGCCAGCCAAAGTTATCCCCAATCGTAAAGGAAAATGATATATATATATATATATATATATATATATATATATATATATATATATATATATATATATATATTTTCTGGAAAACCACCGTTCACGTCGTGAGAATTTAAAACTCACGTTGTGAACTCAAGGTAATCGTGATCGTCAAGGATTCCTTCACCCGGATGTTTATCTTCTAATTCTTTCCACTCACGTTGTGAACCATCAACTGTTCACGTCGTGAGTACGTCTTTTTTAGGTGTTTTTCTTGTCTTTCAAGCCTTCAACCTCCAAAGTTCCATCCTTTAACGCTTGTAGTCCCTTTCTTCAAAATGTCTTCTTTTTTGGCTGCAAAATATAATTTAACCTTATAAGCATCATTATTCTATGCAAATGACCAAAATATATATATATAAATATACTTAAATATTGCCTAAAAATATGTATAAATATGGCAATATCACCCGCTAGACCAAGAAAACTCTGAATCTCAGTTGGAGACCTCGGAACCTCCCACTGCATCACAACCTCTATCTTGGCCGGATCAACCAGAATACCATTCTGGTTGAAATGTGCCCCGAAAACTGCACCTCGCGCAACAATAACTCACACTTGGAAAACTTTGAAAAAAGTATATCCCTCCTCAGTGTCTCCAGCACCTCTCTCGGGTGCTCCTCATGTTGCTCCTGAGTCTTGGAGTAAACCAAGATGTCATTATTGAAAACTATCATAGACCGGTCCAGCATCGGTCTGCACACGCGGTTCATGAGGTCCATGAACACGACTGGAGCATTGGTGAGCCCAAACGACATCACCACAAACTCATAGTAACCATAGCGAGTCCTAAAAGTTGTCTTCTGCACACCCTCGTCTCTAACTCGCATCTGGTGATAGCCCGATCGTAGATCAATCTTGGAGAACCAATATGCACCCTGTAGTTGGAAACAAATCATCAATCCTCAGGAGGGGATAACGGTTCTTCACTGTTACCTTATTCAGCTCCCGATAGTCTATGCACATTCGATGTGACCCGTCCTTCTTCTTCACAAACAGGATCGGGGCTCCCCACAGCGAACTACTTGGCCTGATAAATCCCTTATCTAGCAGCTCTTGCAGCTGCGTAAAAAGCTCCTGCATCTTGAGAGAAGACAACCGATATGGTGCCTTGGCTATCGGAGCCACACCAGGGACTAGGTCAATCCTGAACTCAACCGGCCTCTATGGAGGTATCCTAGAAAAATCCTCCAGGAAGACATTCGGGTACTCTCGCACGATCGGTTCATCATCCATTTTCGCCTTACCCTTGTCCCGAGTATCCATAACATAGGCGACATAACCTACACAACTCTATTGAAGGTAGAGACTCGCCCTCGCTGCTAAATACAGAGTTGGTCTACACTATGACCTCTTGCCTTGAATCACTAACCCTCCCCCACTAGGAGTCCGAACTCTCACTAGTTGTTGCTCGCAGTCGATCACTGCCCCATTGGGGATCAACCAGTCCATACCCACTATAACCTTTTTCCCTCGCAGGGGAATGGGGACCAAATCCACGAAGAACTGCTCGTCGAATAACTGTTGTGTACATCCTCGATGCACCCTCGCAACCCGAACGGTCCTATCATCCGATTTTTCTACATCCAGTGGACAATCTAGATCCACCAGAGCTCCAACAAATCGCTTGCTAAGTGCAAGCGACACAAAAGATCGGGTAGCCCCCGAATCGAACAATATCAAAGCTGATATACCGTTCACTAAGAACGATCCTATAACAAAACAAGTAAACATAAGCGATAATCAATACAAATAAAGAGATAAGGAGATAATGGTAAGACGACCATCTGTAATCCTCAACGTAGTATGAGCGGGCGCCGCCACCTATCCTGCCGCTGCTAAACCCAAACATTGGTCCTTTGTGGCCCCTATGGTTGCACTGAAAGCAAATCAAATATGAAATTGTTGTAGTGGTGGTGGTAGCAGTACAATCCCTGCTCATATGACCAATTCGACCGCACTTGAAGCAGCCCAAACTCCCTGCCCTACACGCCTCCTCGTGCATCTTGCCACACCGGCTGTGGCCCTGCTGGCTCCTCGATCTGTGATCTGATACCTTAGGCTTCTTGCCCGAACTACCTATCTGAACCCCATCTGGTTTCCCTTTCCTTTTCATCTCCAAATCTAGCTCACTCTCCTGAGCCCTAAAAATCATATCCTCCAGCGTCTTGCACCTGGATCAGCTCACAAACTGGCGGATATCACTCCGCAGCATCACATGATATTGGGCCTTTTTTCATCTCCTCGTCCGCCACGTACTGCAGAACAAGAAGAGCCCTCTCCCTGAACATAGCGGTGATCTCGGCCACAGTCTCCGTAGTCTGCTGGAGGTCCTGGAACTCCCTCGCCAGCTGTTTCACCTCAATCACATGTGCAAACTCGGCCCTAAACCTGTCCGAGAAATCACTCTAAGTCATCGCATCGATAGCGGCATTATCACCAATAGCTCTCCCAAGATCCTCCCACCAATGTCATGCCCTGTCCTTCAAGAGCTAGGAAGCAAGTCGAACCTTGTACCCCTCGAGACATCTGCTAGTGCGAAAGGCGTTGGCAACATCTGCCAACCATCCACCGCTAGCAATGTGGTCCCGATCCCCACGATAGTCGGGAGCTCCACAGGCTCTAAACTCCCTGAATGTCAGTGTGTGCCGCCACCTCAGTGCGGAATTCACTCAGCCTCTCATCCAAAAGCTCCAAGATACCCTCCTTGATTGTACCGAAGATCATCACTCGAGGGATCTCACACACTACAAGTTTCCTGGATTCATCTCAGCCTTCCTTGATTCGAGTATGGATCCTCTGCATTCAGTAGTACGGGCCCATACAACCTTCCACATCAATCTGTACTTTCCTCAACAACTGCCTCGACTCCACCAAGTCCCTTCTACCGCTATTGCTTCACACGCTAATCTCATCCTCGGCTTGTTGTAGGGTAATCACCAACCCACTCTCCACCATCAGTTGCATAAGAAGTCCCTGCTATCTCCCCTTAACTAGCTCGTGAATATTATTACATATCATTAAGACTAGATAATTCTTCGAATGAGAGGTCTTACCCTACAACAATTGGACTCAGACAAGACTCCTTAACCCCGAAATAGCAACTTGGTTATAGCTGACAGAAAGTAGAAAGACTCTAGCTGCAAAATAGAGCTAAACCTAACCTTTTGAAATTATTTAGTCCTTGCAATTACGTAATTTAACATATTTGTTTACTAGTTAGTTAAAGATAACTAGAACTCCTAAAAGCACAAAGCAAGCAACATTCAGGCCTTGAGTAAACATAATCAAGCATATCCTATTTAGGCCATCATATTACTGACTAATCAATACTAGCATACAGTTCAATAAGCTCATAAAACAGGCACATAAGGCATCCTTCCTATACCCTTAGCCCTAGACTAGCATGGGATTCTCATACACATATAAAAAATGTTGGGTCAAAATATGGTTTATACTTTACTTTTCTGGGCAATTATATTTTTGTGTAATATTTTATGAATTTATGGCCTAGTTTACGTGTAACACCGTAAATTTTCAAAATAATTTTTCTTTTTCAAAATCACATAATGTATCACATCACAAATCAAAATCCATAATCAATACTGTTTTCAAAAACAAATCCCAAGATCTCTACACATAATAAACTCCATTGGTGTGTGTGTACGTGTCAAGCCGTCGCCTTCCCATGGTCCTTGCTGGTACCTGAGACATCAAACACAACAACTGTAAGCATAAATGCTTAGTGAGTTCCCCAAAATACCACATACCACCAATACGCCACTCAAGGCTAAATCCGACCCTCTGGTCTAGATGTCTCAGCGGGACCCTCCAGTCCCGCAGCTCGTCGGACCCTCCGGTCCAGTCACAGCTCATTGGGCCCTCCGGCCTGGTCAAAATCGTTGGACCCTCTGGTCCGGTCTACACAATCATACAGCATACATATAACACATAGCACGTAATCTCATACATAGCACATAAGACCCTCTGGTCAACTCATAATACCACTCAAGGTAACGTATAGTGAGAAGACTCACCTCGTGGAAAGTCTAAGATCTCGCGTACTCGATATCTCCAAATCCCAACGACGACTCTACCTCGCCTAATCATAAAAATATCATTTAGTAATCAAAGACTTCCACAACTAAAACTTTACCCCTTATCATCATCCCTCAGAGGGTAAAAGACCATTTTACCCTTCCTTGACCCAAAGTCTCCATGTTGACCAAAACCCTAAAAGTCAACAAAAGTCAACCCTGTGAGTACGCGGGGCGTACTGCTTGACGTACACGGGGCGTACATCGCCAGCCCATGGATCGGGGTCTCCACCCAATACGCTGCGCGTACTAGGAGTTACGCCTGGCGTAACCATCAGATTCTAACATACTTCATTTCTGGTCTTAATCGGTTAAGCCATTACTCCAACTTCTAGATCTGACTCTGTTTATGCGTCTAAACCCTTAAAGTCGAGACCTTTAAGCCTTGGCATGGCTGTAAAGGCTCCAACACTTCTTAACATCATTATATTCCAACTCAAGAACCTAGATCTCATGCATGGTGTAACATTCACGTCCAAGATGTCATTTTTATGAGTCTACAACTCCAAAAGACCAGAAGTATGATGGATCTAAGCTTATGGAGACCATTTGCACAAAAAGTCTCCACCTTTGGGACTAAAACCCTAGAAAATGGTACTTGAAGCATATAACATGAACCAAGTGACAAGATCCGAACATTTTACCTGATAATGAAGCTTCAACCCTTGCAAAGCTCAGATCTACACTTGAACACCACTTCTAGCCTTCCCAATGAGTTCTTCTTCTCCTTTGCTACCTTGGAATGGCACCACCAAGCTTAGAATACTCACAAAATGGCTTAAGAACGAATGCACACTCTCTTTAGGGTTTATCTCGGAGGGATGGTGGCTGAGAAGTCCAGCCACACATTCCTTTTATAGCCCTCCAAAGGAATTAGGGTTTTTAGGTCTGGACCGGTTACGCCCAGCGTACCTGAGGGTGAACGCGTCCAAATGAGGCGCGCGAGTACGCGCAGCGTACACCTTGTACGCCCAGCGTACTCGCCTATCATGAAAACCCTAAAATGACAACATAACCAAGATGCAGGGCCAAATAGAAGAATACTTGGATTTCGGGCTGTTACATTACGGCTGAGTTTATGGTTGTAAACACCTTACGGCCGTAAACTCATTTTACGGCCCATTTGTTTTCGGCCCATACTTCCAAGTATAAATAGAGGTGTTAGGGTGAGGAGTAGAGATTGATGAACCCTAGAGAGTTTACGGCCAGAGAAACAGAAGAACTATTGTGTGTTAGTGTGTGTGTGAATCTCTTGTATCCGGATCATCATTCTATTCATTAATACATTGAGATTCATCATCTTCTTCTTCTTCTCTTCTATTTGATCTAACATCATCCGTTTGATTGGGATTCCGCACCATCAAACAGATCTGATTGATACACAAACAGATTAGGGACTTACAATTGGTATCAGAGACTAGTTGTATCAGTCAAAAGGATTTTTTGTTTCGTCTGGGATCTGAATAATTGGTGTTTCCGGTCCAAGCTTATGGTCGTAAACACCAAGTTCTTGGGCCGTAAATCTATTTTGGAGCATTATTTGATCTTATTTTCGAAATATTTTTGCGTTTTCGGATAGATCTCGCAAAAATAAGAGGGGTTTGTTCTTCGTGTTTTTCATAAAAACGGGTTTTTGATCGAGTTTTGGAGCTTCAAAGTCGAAAAATCGGTCTTTTTGGTCGTAATCAGCGAGGGGGTGGCGGCCAGCAGCTAGGGTTTCCGAAGTGTTTGTGGTCCGAGGAGTTCATGGCCTCGGAGTTTACGGCCGGTCCGAGGTTGCGGTCAGCAGCCTGTCCGAAGTTCGCGCCCAGAAGGAATCCTCGCAACAGCAGCCTCGGTCTTCGCTTCGGAGTTGATCGTCGAACCTCCTCGCATCAGCCTCCTCACCTCGCAGCTTCAAATAAAAAGGGAGGAGCGAATTTGGAGTGGCCAAGGAATCCAACTCACGACCTCCCATTCTTCAACTAGCGCCTTAACCAACTCCTCTAGCATCACCTTTGTTCCTTTCCTTCGCATTCTTTACTCAAAAACACACTATTTCGGTTCCAAGTTTCGCAAAATTGTCATTTTTAGCCCAAAAATTAAATTTCTTGTAATTTTAAATTCCTTTTTCATCCAAAATAAAAAAAAATTAATTTTTTTATATAATAATTTTTAAATTCCTTTTTCATCTTAAAATAATAATAATAATAATACTAAAAAAAAAATAGTTTTTAATTTTTGACTTTTGTCTTCAAAAATTTACTTTGACTTTCAAGTTTGACCTTTGACTTTAATTTTTAACTTTCTCGTTTGACTTTTAAATTTTCAAATTTAGCTTTTCGGTTTGACTTTTGAGTTTGACTTTTCAAGTTTTACTTTTGAGTTTGACTTTTAAGTTTGACTTTTGAGGTTGACTTTTTAAATTTGACTTTTTAAGGTTGACTTTTGAGGTTTATAATCAAAGGGTTTGACTTTTAAGTTTGATTTTGGTTTTTAGTTGTGCTTTTTAATTGATTTTAAGGTCTACGAGGGAGTTGAAACATGAAAGAGAGTCGTCAGGATATGTTAAGACAAAATTTCAACATTTTCGATTATATCCCTGGAGAAACCCTGGAAGCTCAGTTGCAGCAATTTACCACACTCACTACTGAGATGAATATTGTTGGGATCTTTTTGACCAAATCTGAGATAAACAAAAAGATATTGAATTCACTTCCGAAATCGTGGGATATGAACATGGCTATCATCAAGAAGACAAAAGATCTCAATCATCTTAGTATTGCTGATGTAATTCAAGAACTTGATATTTTGAAGTGTAGAGAAACAATGAGTTCTGAAAACATTGTGGTCACTGAAGTTACATGTACTCCAGCTTGTGAAGCCACGATTAAATTTCTTCGAGAACAAATTGATTTATTTAAAAGAGAAGTTGAGGACCTGAGATATGAAGGATATCAGCTCAGGAAAGGACAGAAACCCCTGAAGGCTGAATTAGAAGCAAAAACCAAGCACTTTAGGAAACTTCAGGAAGAGTATAGCAATAAGTGTGAAAATTATGATTATGTTAAGAGACAACTTGCTGCTGTAACTGAAGAACTTGACGCTTTAAAAATTAAGTGTGGAAAACCTGATGTCAGTTTCTAAAATTATATTGTGTCAAGTCAGACAGTCGAGTCCTTATATGAAACCAATTAAAATTCAAAGAAAATCAAAACAAGGGTCTAGGGTATGATAGTGTACCTCCTCCTTATAATCATAACTACACATCCATCCCTATGACACAGGACGAAACTGACAGGGAGCCACATCTTCGATATGGCAAACGAGCTGGATTTGTGTCAGGAGGAGTTATTAATGTTGAAAATACTGATGTTTCTGTTAGATGTGCAGGTAAATTAGCAGAGGATGAGAACAAGGAGAGTTCTTCTGAACAAACCAATGACTCCTTGAACTCTAAATGTGTAGCTTCGAACTCAACTGCTTTTGATCAACCTGCCGTTGAGAAATACAGGCCACCAATTCCAGCGAAACAGAGTGCCTCCTGCAATTGTGCATGTTGGAAAAATCAGAGACAAGGCAAAGATACGCCACTAGGGGCAGGAAGAAACAACTTCACAGTGAAGAAAAAGACATGTTTTCACTGTGGAACACCTGGACACATTGCCAGAAATTGTCCAAATCGTGCATACGTTCCCTACTATGCACAAGGCTGGCAGAACGCGCCAAGAGAGAGATACTTCAAAAGAAACCCCTCGAGATCATGATCAGACATTGACGACTGGAATGCCAAGAAGGCCAAGAATTCAACTCCCAAGGCCAAGAATCAAACTCCAAAGGCCAAGAATCTGAATCCCAAGGGCAAGAAGGGAATATCGACCAAGAAGTCCAATCCAAGAGATGCTCCCGTGAAGCCAAAATCAAAGTCATCTCAACGTTCGACATCAAGTTCAAAAGCAAGTACTGAGCCACCCATCGGATCGAAAAAGAAATGGGTTAAACCCAACTACAAATGGGTTCCGAAGGCTCAATCTCCCAAATCAACTAAGGATTCTAATATTTCTATGTCTTCTGTTTGTGATAAACAGGACATGTCATGGGAGAGAGTAACATGCAAGGATGTCAAAGGTCGACCTAGTTTTAAAATGGACTGGGTTCCAAAGACCAACTAATCCCGCTCTGTGTCGGAGCAGCTATGGAGGCATATCATCAAACTTCGGTTTGTTGGTAGTGGCTGTTCCAGGCACATGATAGGGGACATCTCTCAACTGTACAACATTCAGACCTTTGTTTGAGAGTATGTGTCCTTTTGCGAGAAAGGAAGAAAAGAAGGGATCACATGGGGTTTGTGCTTAATGACATGAAGAATTTTCGGATCTGTTCTGAGCTTACGCGTGCTGTTCTCAAACCTTTTGGATGCAAATTCAATCGGTGACTTACGGTTTGAGTTTTCTTCTCTATACTCCTGAGTTTTTCTTAAGCTGATTCGCTTTAAAGAATAATTTTTGTTTTAGGATAGTTTAAATTTGCGCATTAACTTTCGTTTCTCTCCTATGAACAAATTTAGGGGGAGAAATAAAAACAAAACAAAAAAATTAGAAAATTTTAAAAAATCCAAAAACATCAGAAAATCAGAAAATAAAAAATATATTGGTTATGAAATGTGTTTGAGGGAGATGTTTTGGGAAGTGATATTATCAGGTGATAACAGGCAACCTGAGTCTACGTAACGTACCCGAAGTTGAAGGGTCTATGCTCTGGTTTGATGCGTCGGTAGGCACGGAAATTTTTAAATGGACTTGACTAAGGAGAGTTGAACTTAGGAAATTTATAGACTTGACAAATCTTGACCTAGTTAGATACGTTCAGCCTGACAATACGACGCTCGGATAGGTTGAGCAGGGAGATATATATGGGAATTTACTCGTCACATTAATTGAACCCGTACTTGGAACCGTGGCTTAACTTTTCCTTGATGTGCGGATTCTGTCCTTAATTCCAGTTGGATGGGGTGACTGGTAAATTCCGATAAATTAGGTCTGTAGAATATCATTTTCTTTCTTTCCATCTGTTAGTCATATGTTGTCTCCTTTGCGTGACTTCCAATCCGACCTGGTACACAACATATGCAACTCTATTTCTCTGCAGGCTATATATATATATATATATATATATATATATATATATATATATATATATATATATATGTGAAATACTTCTTATCTGTTAGCCATATGCTGTCTCCTTTGCGCGACTTCTAATCCGACCTGGTACACAACATATGCAACCTTCTTCTTCTCAACCCCTCTAAAGTAGTTAGCAATAGAATTCTGAATCTCTTCTCTCTCTGAATGGTTGTCTGCTCACCCGGTGTAAGGAGTACTCTGGAAGTTCTTGATGGCTGGGGCATATGTGACAACCGTCAATTTTCGGTCAAGTCAAAGTCAACTAAAGTCAACAAGTCAAAACGGTCAACTCAATTTACCCGTGGGTACTAGAGTTTACGTTATGTAATTTCTAAACAACTCGCTATTCTAATGAGAGATCATAAATCGAAAAGTGCGTACATCTAGATCTCCTTAACCTAAAACTGTGGTACGTGGCGAGCCAAACCGATATAACAATGTTGCATACTCATCGGGAGTATGCAAGATCCTTAAACAAGGTTTAACGGGGTTTACGGACCTTGCATTGCGAAGCCGGACACTCACATTCGTCACACACAAAACCGCTCTCAATCGTTTTCACTCCATCTCTTCTTATCAAGAATCTCTCCCAAATCTCTCCAAGAATGTGAAATCTCTCCCAAAACTCTCTAAGTATGTGAAATCTCTCCCAAATATCTCTTTGTATGAGAAATATCTCCAAGAATGTGAAATCTCTCCCAAATCTCTCTAAGTATGTGAAATCTCTCCCAAATATCTCTTTGTATGAGAAATCTCTCCAAGAATGTCAAATCTCTCCCAAATCTCTCTAAGTATGTGAAATCTCTCCCAAATATCTCTTTGTATGAGAAATCTCTCCAAGTATGTCAAATCTCTCCCAAATCTTTCTAAGTATGCCAAATCTCTCCAAGTATGACAAATCTCTCCCAAATCTCTCTCAACTTTCTATAATCACTCGGGGCATTCCGACCCTCGAATTTGGCGAAAACAGCCCAAAAACGGAAGTCTACGCAAAAAACGGACTTAAGGAGCCGAAACTCCTCTTAGGACCCGAAACTCCTCTTAGGACTCGAAAGTCCTCTTAAGGGACCGAACCCTTCTGAGCCGAAGGCTGCTGAACCGAACCCGAAAGGTCCTCTCGGGCCCGAACCTCGCATGCCACACCCGAACCCGAACCTTCGGTCCATTTCGGATCATGGTGCCCTCGGTCTAGTTCGCTTCTGACTGCTTCGGACCGAGCCCCTCGCCTTCACTTCTCGCTTCTGGTTCGCCCCATCTCGCTCCGGCTCGGCATCATTAGGGACCGAACCTCGGCCTAGGACCGAGAGGTCTCGCTGGAAATGCTTTTCTTCCCGGTTTTCGACTAATTTCGCGTTTTAGGCCCGTTTTTAATTGTTTTAACACGGGATTTTCACCAAAAACTTTATTTTAACATATAAGGACCCATAATTATTAAATTATCATTTTTTTAAGGATAAAACCTTATCCAAAAGAGTGGGTGAAGTACAAAGGTGGAGTGTTGACTTTCCTTTATTCTATGACACAAGCAACCACTCCCATACCCACTCCATGTCACTATTCACCACCAGCCCATCCCTAGTCACTTCATAAGTCCTTTCTCATTATTTTCAGCCATTCCCACGTTCTTAGAGCTGGAACATCCACCCTCTCTCCTCACACTTCATTCATTCTCTCATTTTTCCACCAAGAACCACACTCCAAACTCTCTCATCTTTCTCTCTCAAATTCGAGAGCTTCAAGGCATACTCCAAGACTTTTCTCCTTCATTTAGTAAGTATCATCATCTTTCTTATGATTATTACACATCCTCCTACTCAAAATCATAGATTGCTTACACAAACATCATCACCTTCTTGTTAGATCTTCGAATCTTCAAGTGATTCATCAAGTGTTCTTGAGTTGAACACTTCTCTTCTTCAACACTCATCTACTGAAATCACTCAAGGTGAGTTCATACCCCTACATTTTCATGTTTTCTCAAGTTTTTAGGGGGAGAATACAAGTAAAACAACAAGAACAAAACTAAACTTTTCTAACAGCCTTCATCAGAAAGGTTGGACCCCATTCACGGACTGTTTTGGACAACTTAAACATTTTTGTTTACAAAACTGTTTTAGGTGTAAGTAGTTCCAGTTCTTAGCTTTAAAATGACTACTTGCACATCTCCATACGATTTTTCTACAATTTATGGTGATTTTTACAAAACTGCCTATCATCTCAAACACCAATCCGGATCAGTCTGTGATTATGGACTTGGTCACACAAGTTAGAGGTCCCTAAAAATTATGGAAAAATTTATGAACCAACTAGACTCATTTTCCAAACTCTCAGAAGTTACAGAACTTGATTTGGACATTTTATGATTTTTCTACAAATTTTCCAATAACAGCTACAGAAAATGTTATAAATAGAAAAACACTATAAATTTCATTTCACCTTGTAACATGTTGAGCAAGGTATATATCATTATGTGATTATGTGTTATTGTAGTATGTGACATTTTTGTATTCATATCTAGATATACACCAGTTAACAAATGAGTTTTCACTAGATAATACATAGAAATAACCAAGTGTTATAATTAAAGTACACCCATTACATACAAATGTATTATTAAACTATGTTAAGTATAGTTTATGTACTTTACTATTTCTACCCTTGTTTTGATAAACTATAATAGGTATAATTTATGATACTTTACAAAATACAAATATATTTTCAGAAGGGTACATTTATACAAAAGGGAACTTTCATTACGTTAAGTGTAAATTCATTACAAAAGCGTTTTCATAAAAGAGTTTTTATACATTACAAACGTTTGGGATAAACTATAATAGGTATGGTTTATGTTTCCATTAACACAACAAACACATTTCGGAAGGTTTTATTCCCACGGGAAAAGGCTTTACACTTATGCACACCACACGTAAACTTGTTAACCTAAATTGTGAGACATTCTCTTCCGTACGTCCGAGTGCGGAATCTAATTCCTGCCAGTTATAATCAGAGTCTCCTGGAGGGAGAACGTGATAGTTGTGTATAGATCTATATTGGGTTTGACACCCCACACCTCGCTGCTAGCTACAGCCGGACCTGCAGGTCTGCGGGTGACAAGTCTCATTTCAGTTTCGCGACGCCTGAGAAATGTCGTAGCAGGTGTATTCAGTCATTAGTATGATTATAGCGGCTCACATAGGGATCTAACAACATAAGTTTACAGGGATTTGCATAAATCAAAAGGGGTTTTATGTCAATTTAAAATCACCTTTTTATATCAATAATTACAGATATTATGGTATATTTTTAGTCTTGGTACTTAAGATATGACAACCCAAGTTGTCCCGTTACATTTCCCCGTTACCGTTAACTAAATATTCCACTGTATAAAAGTTCCGTTAATTAGAGGGCGTCAATTTAATAAACATTCAATTTGTTTACATTTAACATGCCGTTAAGTCGTGATAAAAAGAAATAAAAGCACATAACACCCATTTCCATTTATTTGGAAAATGTTAAGTTTTATTGTTACGACCACTAAATCGGGTGCGACCAAAAGCCCCGTTTAACGGCAGTATCGGGTAAAATTCCACTGAGCCCCGACTCGGAACCCTATATAAGGGTGAGTGGAGTCCATTGGAGACTTTTTACACTCTCTCTCTATACTCTCTCTCTAGACCCGTTTTCGCCCCGAATCCGCAACCAAACGCTTCCAAATTGTAAGTCCGCTTACCCTAGCTTATTCTAAACATATTGATTCGTGTTTATAGCCCAAAAATCAAACCTAGAAGCTGTTGAAAAGGAGTTTACGGCCTAAGCTCCTCCTTAGGCCGTAAACACTTAAAATGAGGCCAAAATGACCCCAAAATGTCCCTAAAGGCTTAGAAATAAATAATGGAATTAGCCTAGGAGTGTTTGCACATTTAAAACAATCATTTTGGGGCATAAAAGAGAGTTTACGGCCCAAGCACTTGCTTAGGCCGTAAACACCTCTAAACTATGTCAAAATGCCTCCAAAACACTCCCAAACCACCCTTAGGCTTCATACATAATTTAGGGACTTAGTATGTGGGGTTTTGATCACTTAAACACATCAAAATGAAGGGGAAAAAGGAGTTTACGGCCCAGGTATGTACCAAGGCCGTAAACTCCCCATAACATGCCCAAATGTTAGTTTTCACCCCCCAAATGGCCTTAGACATTTACCATAAAATACTAGGATTGAAACAATGACTTAAACACAAGAAATGGAGGGATAAAAAGGAGTTTACGGCCCAAGCAAGTGTCTAGGCCGTAAACTCCCCAAAACACATCCAAATGATAGTTTTAATCCCCCAAAATAGCATCACACCTCATTATAAATTGCTAGAAGTGATATAAGGGCTTGAAACTTCACCAAACTAAAGGGATGAGAGTTTACGGCTGTAAACTCCCTTAGGAGTTGTCCCTAGGCCGTAAACTCCAATATAATGCCCTTAGAAGCCTTAAACCCACTCATGCCCCTTTGGAAAAGTACTTAGAAAAATCCCATGAATAAGTAGAAGCCTTAAAACACACTAGATACCCTCACCATGAGTTTACGACCGTAAACTCATGGTGAGATGTCCCTGGGCCGTAAACACAACTTTGGGAGTTTACTCTCGGATAGTAGGCTCCACTCCTAAGCCATACACACCTTTAGACGCTACCCGGGACACCCAAACACTTATCCAAAGTGTTTTCCGCTCCTGTGAGCGCATATATTTGTTTAATTAGTATTAAATATACTAATTGTATGTGAACATATGTTATCATATGTTAAATAGGTCATTGTGTGTGTTCAAGTCCTTGCGTGACACCGAACGCCCAAACGGCACCTTCGTCGGACCTACTTACACCAGGTGAGTTCATACCCCAGAATGAACCTTTTAAATGTTTTTACATGTTTTATAGGGGGGGGGGGAATACAAGTTAAACATGCCAGTTATCATATCAATCACATGTGATTGATAACCCACATGCACAAGATTTTACCACTGTACACTGTTTTACTGAGTAGGACACTATAATGGTTTTCAATTGTTTCAAAACTCTTAGTTATACTGTTTTGTTTAAATTCATTCTAAACTGATTTATGAAAGATTTCCAAAGGTTTTCAAACACGTTTTTACAAAAGAATACAAATTGTGATTTTCTCCGAATATAAAGGTTTTTCATCAAAGTTTCTCTTTCACGACGTATACTTTTACTTAATAGATACTGTTGCTTCGCTTATATTTATTTTATACTCCTACTTAGTAATGCTTTCACTTATACTTATAGACGCTTATACTGTCACACCCCAAAACCATGAACGGCGGAAACGTTCTGGGGCGGAGGACGTCATGTATAGTATCACAACACAGTAAATGTAAATAAGCAAACAACATCATCCATTGCATTAAATATATAATTTTAATACAAGTGTGTTCTGTACAGTTATAGACACCAAAAATAATGAAACACAAAATAATATGAGATGAGTCTTGAATGCACTCCATCTTCTCAAAAGCTGGCCTCGGTACCTGTCTACTGATGACCTGAGAATACAAGTTATTTTGAAAGAGTTTATCAGCATTAAGCTGGTGAGTTCATAAGTATTTTAGTGTCAATGTTTCTTGTAAAAACGTTTGAACCTGTCTCAATGTATAAGTTTGTGAAAATGTAAGTAAATGTTTGAAAGTGTTTGTAAAAGTTTGAATCTCTCAGAAAAACCTATATTTTCTATTAAAGTAACCTTCTACCAAGGCTAAACTGTTTTGTAAACTTGTCTGTTGTAAAAGTGTGTAATTTCCCAAGTATAACTATCATTTGATAAAAATATAGTTTGTACATTAATGCTTAAGTGATGTTATCACTAAAATATGTAATGGGTAAATCATTGTAGTACTGTAGCTTTGTATAATAAGACTACTATTGTACTAAATACTACTACCTTAAACCGGATTTATATTAAGGTATAATGTGATAAATTGCACCATGCTATCGACTGGTAACAACGACACAATGAATGGTCGTAATAAAAGAAATGACGTTTGGCACCCGCAGACCTGCAGGTCCGGCTGTAGCTAGCAGCAAGGTGTAGGATAGTCAATCCAGTATAGATCTATACGCAAACTCACGCTCCCCCTCCAAGAGAATTCTGGCTACAACTCGGGTCATGACATTTAAGGCATGCTCCGACACAGTGGATCACAATTATTACGTAGTTATGTATATGTATTGTTTCTCGTTCTAGTATGACTGTATATGTACTTGTTTCTAGTATATCTGTATATGTATTGTTTCTAGTATATCTATATATGTACTTGTTTCTAGTATATCTGTATATGTATTGTTTCTAGTATATCTGTATATGTATTGTTTCTAGTATATCTGTATATGTATTGTTTCTAGTATATCTGTATATGTACGATCCTGTGTTACCCAGACGGTAACTAACTAATGAGGTACTGATGAGTATGAATACGGAAGTACTTTTATGTCTATATATGTATATATGATATATAAGTAATATTGAAACGACCTTCGGATGATCACCCGAAATCCCACCAGACCACATCTCAAGGCGCGAAAAGGAAATAGGGCGGATGGTCTTCCTAAGTCCTTTAAACATTATTTATACATCTATACATATATGGGCATGCAATTGAATATATAAAAGCATAAATAAGTTTTCATAAAACAATTGAAGCATAAATATGATTTCAAGAGGAGATCGACTTGATGTCGATCTATAAAACAATTTGAAGGCATAAGTTAATAAAACAATTTAAGTATAGGAAGCATTTTTTTGAATCACAGTCTATAAGTAAGTTTGGATAGTAAAACAGTTTGTAAAACATTTCAAAGTAAAGCAATTTGATAAACAGTTTGAACAGTGGTAAAAATCGTTGTTTTCCTAGTTATTAATCACATGTGATTAAATGCAATCACATGTGATTGAAGCAATAACTTATAAGTATTTGACTTGTATCCCCCCATAAAGTGTTTTAAAACATTTAAAATCATTTCAAAGGTTGATTCAAGGGGTATGAACTCACATGTGGTGAGTCGTTTGAATTGCAGTGTCGGATACCGTGCTAGGTGGCAAACGGAGACTTGTTTACACGCACGAGCCTAGTTATCATATAATAAGCATATATATAACTAATTAGACAAATAATAACTTAAATAAATAAGTTAAGACACTTAGAAAACAGTTAAACACTTTTATGAGTGTTTAAGGTTCAAATGGTTGCATCTAAGTTGCTACGGGACAAGGCAAAAGGGTTTGAAACATCAAATGGCCTTGTATAGGAGTTCACCATCCAACAAACCCCACACCTTGGAGTTTACGGCCGTAAACTCATGGGTTTATGGCCGTGAACTCCTCAAATGGTGGTTTTGGGTGTTTTGTGGTGCTATCTTGATCCTAGAACACTCCTAGCTTTGTTGGAATAACACATGAAGTAGTTTAAGGCTCTAGAACACTCCATATGGGAGTTTACGGCCTAAAGTCCATTCACCCTAGAGTTTACGGCCGTAAACTCCTATGGGGTGATGGCTTTTAATTGTTTTGAGGCTTTTAAACATCAAGGATGGCTTCCATGAATTTATCTAAGGCTAATGGGGACAAGAGGCACACTTTTGTGCCTTCACTTGGAGTTTACGGCCCAAGATATGTTCCTTGGCCGTAAACTCCTTTCAAGGAGTGATTTTTATATTCTCCATTCTAGTCCCAAGTATTCAAGGTAAATTGTCTTAAGGCCTAAGGTGTGCTTGGAATGATTTTTACCCTAGAAAAAGGGGTTTACGGCCCAAGAGGGGTTCTTGGCCGTAAACTCCTACTAACTTGTGATTTTGATGGGTTTTGATGTTCTAAATAAGCACAAGTATTAGTGGGTAAAGTCCTTAAGCATTAGGGGGAAGTTTAGGGCACATTAAGCCCTTGAAAAGGGGTTTACGGCCCAAGGAAGTTCCTTGGCCGTAAACTCCTATAACTTGTGTTTCTTGGATGATTTCTAGCCTATAAAGATCATACACAATGTCCTTGATAAGTTGTCTAACATGGGGATGGGTCTAGAAAGCATTAAAGTTCCATTTTGGAGTTTACTCCCCAAGAACGTTCTTGGGCGGTAAACTCCCAGATCTTGTAATCTGAACATGTAATTTATGTTAATAAGCACCTAACAAGTATTGAATCACATATAGAAAAGTAAACTCACAATATGGGATGAAAACCCGAAGATCCGTCAGAGAGAATATGACTTTTCTCTATTTGGAATTGTGAATAATGAATTAATTTAATTCAGAAAACTATTTGTAGTCCTGGAATATTTTGGCAGAAATTATTTTTATTCCTGATATTGGACTGTAACATTATGAAACTTGAAATGCCCAAATTTCACAAAACCAGGAGCATCCACTCTCCTGATATTACCTAAAACATAAACCCCAAGGTACACAAACTTGTTCGGAAAAGCTTGAAAATCACTGAAACTGAACTAGCTTCTATTGAATAGATGAGGTTCGTACAAATGGAAATTTCGGGTTGTCACATCATCCCCCTGTTAGAGGGAATTTCGTCCCGAAATTAGAATTTAAGCAAATAAAAGTTACAAACAATTAAGCGAAAAGATGAGGGTATTTCAACTTCATCTGATCCTCGCGTTCCCAAGTGAATTCCGGTCCTCGCTTGGCGTTCCAGCGAACCTTCACGATAGGGATACGGCTTTGTTTCGTCTGCTTGACCTCACGGTCCATGATTTCTACAGGTTCTTCCACGAAGTTGAGGCTCTCGTTGATCTCGATCTCGTCGAGTGGGATTACGAGAGTCTCGTCGGACAGACACTTTTTCAAGTTAGATACGGGGAATGTAGAATGCACGTTACGAAGTGTGTCGGGTAGATCAAGTTTGTAAGCTACGGGGCCGACCCTGGCAAGAATCTCGAAAGGCCCTATGTACCTTGGATTAAGCTTTCCACGCTTGCCGAAGCGTATCAAGCCTTTCCAGGGTGAGACTTTGAGAAGGACTCGGTCTCCCACCTGAAATTCCAAAGGTTTTCTTCGTTTATCGGCGTAGCTCTTCTGTCGGTCTCTAGAGGCTTTCAATCGTTCACGGATTTGAACGATTTTCTCTGTCGTTTCCCGAATGATTTCCGGACCAGTGAGAGTACTGTCGGAAGCTTGCCCTCTTGCTAATTGGGTATCACCAACCTCAGCCCAGCACAGAGGGGATCTGCACTTGCGGCCGTAGAGAGCTTCGAATGGAGCAACCTTGATGCTTGTGTGATAACTGTTATTATAGGAAAATTCGACAAGGGGTAAATGAGTATCCCATGCCTTCCCAAAATCAATCACACAGGCTCGCAACATATCTTCCAATGTTTGGATGGTCCTCTCACTCTGTCCGTCGGTCTGTGGATGGTAGGCTGTGCTCATGTCCAGCCTTGTTCCTAGGGAATGTTGTAGGGATTGCCAAAATCTTGAGGTGAACCTACTATCTCTATCGGAGATAATGGAAATAGGTACACCATGCAACCATACAATTTCCCTAATGTATGTTCTCGTAAGTTTCTCCATCTTGTCGGTTTCTTTGATAGGCAGGAAGTGTGCAGACTTGGTCAATCTATCAACGATGACCCATATGGTGTCAAGTCCACCCGTCGTCTTGGGCAACTTGGTTATGAAATCCATAGTGATCCGCTCCCACTTCCATTCCGGGATCTCTGGTTGTTGCAGTAAACCAGAGGGCTTCTGGTACTTGACCTTAACCTTTGCGCAAGTAAGGCATTTACTCACGAAGGTAGCAATCTCTGCTTTCATATTAGGCCACCAGTATAGCTTTTTAAGATCCAGCTACATCTTATCTGAACCTGGGTGGACGGAATACCGAGTGTTGTGCGCCTCGGTCATGACCAAGTCTCGGAAACCACCGTGTTTCGGTGTCCAGATCCGGCTCATGATATATAAAGCTCCGTCACCCTTGGCTTCGAAGTTCTTGTCCATTCCCCTAAGGGATTCACTCGACACATTTTCAGGTTTCATGGCCTCAAGTTGAGCCGCCTGAATTTGCTTAGTCAGGTGTGAATGGATGGTTATTGATAATGACTTGACCTTGCGACCAGAATATTCTTTCCGACTTAGGGCGTCTGCTACTACGTTGGCTTTACCCGGGTGATAACGAATATCGCATTCGTAGTCACTGAGTAGCTCGACCCACCGTCGTTGTCTCATGTTGAGCTCCTTCTGATCGAAAATATGTTGTAAACTCTTGTGGTCGGTAAAGATAGTGCTCTTCGTTCCATACAAGTAATGTCTCCAGATCTTCAGAGCAAACACTACTGCTCCTAGTTCAAGATCGTGGGTCGTGTAGTTAACCTCGTGTGTCTTCAACTGTCTCGAGGCGTAGGCGATGACCTTACCTCGCTGCATCAGAACACATCCGAGTCCTTGATTGGATGCATCGCAATAGACTACGAAGTCTTCTATTCCTTCTGGAAGGGATAGTATTGGTGCGGTGCACAAGGCTCGTTTGAGCGTTTGGAACGCTCTTTCTTGCTTCTCTTCCCAGTCAAAGGCCACGCCTTTCTGGGTCAGGGTCGTAAGAGGCTTCGCTATTCGGGAGAAGTTCTGAATGAACCTGCGGTAGTAGCCAGCGAGACCTAGAAATTGACGAATTTCTGTAGGCGTCTTCGGTGCTGACCAGTTCTCAATGGCTTTTATTTTGGATGGGTCCACGTGGATTCCCTCTTTGCTTACCACGTGTCCTAAGAATTCGACTCTTCGGATCCAAAATTCACATTTCGAGAACTTCGCATAAAGTTTCTCCTTTCGTAATGTCTCTAGAACTTGTCGCAGATGATCACCATGCTCTTTCTTACTTCGGGAGTAGATCAAGATGTCGTCAATGAAAATGATGACGAACTGATCTAAGTAAGGTCGGCATACTCTATTCATCAGATCCATGAAGACTGCGGGCGCATTGGTCAATCCGAATGGCATCACCACGAACTCGTAGTGTCCGTAACGAGTTCGGAAGGCTGTCTTCGGCACATCCTCCTCAAGCACTCGTAACTGGTGATATCCGGATCTCAGATCAATCTTGGAAAAATAGTTCGCCCCTTGCAGTTGGTCGAATAGATCATCTATGCGTGGCAGAGGGTAACGATTTTTGATCGTCAATTTGTTGAGTTCTCTGTAGTCAATACACATACGGAATGATCCGTCTTTCTTCTTAACGAACAAGACCGGTGCTCCCCAAGGTGAGAAACTTGGTCTTATAAAGCCCTTGCTGAGCAGTTCGTTAAGTTGACCCGAGAGTTCTTGCATCTCGGCTGGTGCTAAACGGTAGGGCGACTTGGCTACTGGGGTAGCTCCTGGGACTAAGTCTATTCTAAATTCGACTTGTCGTTGCGGAGGTAATCCGGGTAGTTCTTCTGGGAAAAGGTCGGGGAAGTCGCTCACTACTGGGAGGTTCTTTAGTTCCTTCGTTTCTAGGTTCGTGTCGACGACGTGAGCAAGGAATGCGTGGTATTCTTTGCGCATATATTTCTGTGCTTGAATACTAGATATAATGCGAAGACTCGCACCAGGTTTGTCGCCGTAGACTATAAGAGTTTCGTTAGACGGGAGGTTTAGTCGGACTGCTTTCTCGTAGCACATGATGTCGGCGCGATGAAGACTTAACCAATCCATGCCGATAATAACGTCGAAACTTTTTATTGAGACCGACATAAGGTCGATTGGGAATGAATGGTTATCTAAGGTTAGAAGACAACCTAAGTATATGCTATTAGTACTTTCAGTTTTCCCATTGGCCATTTCTACTGTGAATTGTTCATTAAGTGCGTGTGGTTGTTGCTTAAGCATGCGAGCAAATTTGTGGTTTACGAAGCTTCGCTCCGCTCCACTATCGAACAGAGTGCATGCATAGGAGTTATCAAGGAGGAACGTACCAGTTACCACTGTCGGGTCAGCAACTGCTTCCCCGTGGCCTATCGCTAGTACCCTCCTTGCTCCTCCAGTATTCCTCGCCTTAGGGCAGTCCCTTTTAAAGTGGCCCGCTTCGCCACATCCATAGCAAGTTGGGCTCACGCCAGAGCCAGGAACTTGGGAGATCGGTTGCACCGGGAACTTACAGAATCGGACGGTGTGTCCTTTTCTGTGGCAGTTAGTACACTGCATTTCACGGCAGGCGCTGTTGTGGTGGAAGTTGCATTTGTTGCACTTCGCCAAACTTCCAGAATACTGCTTCCCCGGAGCAGTAACAGCAGTAGGGGATACCGCAGCATGTACTGCTACGATTTGCTGTTTCTTTGAAGCTCGCTGCTTCTTCTTCTCATCCCAGAACTTCCGCTTATTGCCAGCGGGTTTGGAGGGTTCTGGGATGGCTTGGGTGGTTGTGGTTGCAGGGGTCTTGACTCCATGGTCAATGAGTCTTTGTGCCAATCGCTTGGCACTGTCGAAGGTAGCGGGGTTGGATGCTAAGACATTCCCCTGGTACGGAGGCACTAGCCCCCATACATACCGTTCAATCTTTTTCCCTTCAGTGGGAACCATATTGGGGCATAGGGCCACCAGTTCGCTAAAGCGGGCAGTGTAAGCGATCACGTTGGTGCCCTTCATGGTCAGATTCCAGAGTTCATGTTCTAACTTCTGGACTTCGCCCCTCGGGCAGTACTCCTCATTCATGAGGTCCTTCATCGTTGCCCAGCCCATATCGTTAGCCACGACGAGAGTTAGGGCTTTGATGTGGCCGTTCCACCACGTTAGGGATTTATCCTCAAAGGGTGCACGCGGCATATTTCACTTTAAATGCAGCAGGGCACGAACAGATTTCGAAGACTGATTCAGTCTTCTCAAACCATTGCGAGAGAGCAATGACTCCGCCGGTGCCATAGAAAGGCTTCGACTTGCAGTTTGTGAAATCCTTGTAAGAGCACTCCCTTGAGCGCACAGGGATTTCGATCGGAATAGATTCCACAGGGGTTCCACCTCTGCTGGCATCTGATGAGTGATACTGAGCCATGGCAGTTGCCACTGCTGCAGCTACGATAGCATTCAGGGCTGCAGTATCGATGACTGCAGGTGGTGGAGGCGGTGGAGGTGCAGGAGTATTCCTAGTCCTGGGAGATTTGCGAGGAGGCATCCTTCAGCTATAAGTTTATAAAGACATGAAGGATGATAAGAATCAATTTGTAAGCAACGTGAGAGTGACCCATGTACTAACTAACCATAGCCCAACAGTTTGAATGAGTGCTTGAAATCACAATAAGAAATATTAGTAGGAATACACAAGTGTACAAATTTTTCCCACAGATTAGATAGATTTCAATAGTACGGGTATTACTGATGTAATAAGTTCAAGGAAAATCGACCTAGCAGTAGGTCTTACATCATACCATAAGGACAAGACTGACAGTCCTAGATTCCTAATTAGAGTATCGAAAGTTAGGAATATTTTACAGACAAGTGCTACTTAGAGCACATAAGTTCAAGGCTATCCCTAAATCAAAAGACAGAGATGTTCTAGACATCATCTAATGGCGATGGGAGTTTCTCGGGCGAGCCCTGAGGTCGGACACTTGGCGAAACACCTCTTGAAGGTGTCGGTCCTGAGTTCTCTGACGAGCTCGAAGTTCTAAGACTTCAGCATGGGAGGCAGCCAACTGTTGTTGTAGGGTTTCGTTGGTTCTCCGGGTCCGTTCCATGTCTTCTTCAAGACGGCAGATGCGGACTGTATTGACGCCTGAATTGGCATCAATCTCCATGACCCGGTCGATGGCTGCTCGACCTTGCTCGACATTACGAGCTATTCTGCGGATGATTACCGGCAGAGCTCTGTCAGCAGAGCCCCCATCGTTAATGTTGTAAAAGGTTCAGTCCCCAAAGTATGGTAAGGGCTGACCCTGCTCATCACTCCAGCGGTTCAGGTTGTTTGCCCACATGGGTGTAGGACCTGGAAATGCTGGTCGAGGGTTGTTGTTCGGGGCTTGACCTACAAGCGGTAGGTTGTTGACTTCAGGCTCGGAGTCAGATCCATCTGAAAAGCCTTCTGCGAGGTGATCATCCAAAGGGATTGGATGCTCATCTTCGGGCTCTTCATCGATCCACCCTGCATTGCCTTCATTGGGAAAGTATTTCCTAGTATCATCCCGATGTTCATTGTTATACCATCATTTGCTCTCTTATACTCAATGGACGAGTTAGTAGTAAATCCAGCCATTACTATCAAAGCTATTGGACATCAATGGTATCGGAGTGCGCCTCTTCACGAGGGTGATTTAAGTGGTCGCCATGATGGAATCCAGCCATTTAGATCTACGCGAGAAGAGAGGTATAAGAATATAGTATACGTGTAACTAGTAACACAAAATACACCTATAGCATTTTAAGTTTAAGTTCTACTGATCTTCTTGTGGTATTGTTGGTAAGTTTTTAGACTTGTTAACATATCACAACCATTCTAGGGCATATGCTAATCACTCCTAGGACCAGCATAGTTGATCAGGCTATGCCATTCCCAGGACTGACCATACATCCCCGGGCTCACTTGTGATATTCAACAATCGTAATACTTTTGTTTTTGTCATTGTGACACTGATTTTAGTATGAATGCAGACTAGTATACTTAATTAAATATTTTATTATTTAAAGTATAGACTCTTGGTCAGAGTGTTTTAATCCCATTTGGGTTTATAGATTAGTATATCTTTTATGGGTTGATATACTTGATTCACTATAAACAATGCTCTGATACCAATCTGTCACACCCCAAAACCATGAACGGCGGAAACGTTCTGGGGCGGAGGACGTCATGTATAGTATCACAACACAGTAAATGTAAATAAGCAAACAACATCATCCATTGCATTAAATATATAATTTTAATACAAGTGTGTTCTGTACAGTTATAGACACCAAAAATAATGAAACACAAAATAATATGAGATGAGTCTTGAATGCACTCCATCTTCTCAAAAGCTGGCCTCGGTACCTGTCTACTGATGACCTGAGAATACAAGTTATTTTGAAAGAGTTTATCAGCATTAAGCTGGTGAGTTCATAAGTATTTTAGTGTCAATGTTTCTTGTAAAAACGTTTGAACCTGTCTCAATGTATAAGTTTGTGAAAATGTAAGTAAATGTTTGAAAGTGTTTGTAAAAGTTTGAATCTCTCAGAAAAACCTATATTTTCTATTAAAGTAACCTTCTACCAAGGCTAAACTGTTTTGTAAACTTGTCTGTTGTAAAAGTGTGTAATTTCCCAAGTATAACTATCATTTGATAAAAATATAGTTTGTACATTAATGCTTAAGTGATGTTATCACTAAAATATGTAATGGGTAAATCATTGTAGTACTGTAGCTTTGTATAATAAGACTACTATTGTACTAAATACTACTACCTTAAACCGGATTTATATTAAGGTATAATGTGATAAATTGCACCATGCTATCGACTGGTAACAACGACACAATGAATGGTCGTAATAAAAGAAATGACGTTTGGCACCCGCAGACCTGCAGGTCCGGCTGTAGCTAGCAGCAAGGTGTAGGATAGTCAATCCAGTATAGATCTATACGCAAACTCACGCTCCCCCTCCAAGAGAATTCTGGCTACAACTCGGGTCATGACATTTAAGGCATGCTCCGACACAGTGGATCACAATTATTACGTAGTTATGTATATGTATTGTTTCTCGTTCTAGTATGACTGTATATGTACTTGTTTCTAGTATATCTGTATATGTATTGTTTCTAGTATATCTATATATGTACTTGTTTCTAGTATATCTGTATATGTATTGTTTCTAGTATATCTGTATATGTATTGTTTCTAGTATATCTGTATATGTATTGTTTCTAGTATATCTGTATATGTACGATCCTGTGTTACCCAGACGGTAACTAACTAATGAGGTACTGATGAGTATGAATACGGAAGTACTTTTATGTCTATATATGTATATATGATATATAAGTAATATTGAAACGACCTTCGGATGATCACCCGAAATCCCACCAGACCACATCTCAAGGCGCGAAAAGGAAATAGGGCGGATGGTCTTCCTAAGTCCTTTAAACATTATTTATACATCTATACATATATGGGCATGCAATTGAATATATAAAAGCATAAATAAGTTTTCATAAAACAATTGAAGCATAAATATGATTTCAAGAGGAGATCGACTTGATGTCGATCTATAAAACAATTTGAAGGCATAAGTTAATAAAACAATTTAAGTATAGGAAGCATTTTTTTGAATCACAGTCTATAAGTAAGTTTGGATAGTAAAACAGTTTGTAAAACATTTCAAAGTAAAGCAATTTGATAAACAGTTTGAACAGTGGTAAAAATCGTTGTTTTCCTAGTTATTAATCACATGTGATTAAATGCAATCACATGTGATTGAAGCAATAACTTATAAGTATTTGACTTGTATCCCCCCATAAAGTGTTTTAAAACATTTAAAATCATTTCAAAGGTTGATTCAAGGGGTATGAACTCACATGTGGTGAGTCGTTTGAATTGCAGTGTCGGATACCGTGCTAGGTGGCAAACGGAGACTTGTTTACACGCACGAGCCTAGTTATCATATAATAAGCATATATATAACTAATTAGACAAATAATAACTTAAATAAATAAGTTAAGACACTTAGAAAACAGTTAAACACTTTTATGAGTGTTTAAGGTTCAAATGGTTGCATCTAAGTTGCTACGGGACAAGGCAAAAGGGTTTGAAACATCAAATGGCCTTGTATAGGAGTTCACCATCCAACAAACCCCACACCTTGGAGTTTACGGCCGTAAACTCATGGGTTTATGGCCGTGAACTCCTCAAATGGTGGTTTTGGGTGTTTTGTGGTGCTATCTTGATCCTAGAACACTCCTAGCTTTGTTGGAATAACACATGAAGTAGTTTAAGGCTCTAGAACACTCCATATGGGAGTTTACGGCCTAAAGTCCATTCACCCTAGAGTTTACGGCCGTAAACTCCTATGGGGTGATGGCTTTTAATTGTTTTGAGGCTTTTAAACATCAAGGATGGCTTCCATGAATTTATCTAAGGCTAATGGGGACAAGAGGCACACTTTTGTGCCTTCACTTGGAGTTTACGGCCCAAGATATGTTCCTTGGCCGTAAACTCCTTTCAAGGAGTGATTTTTATATTCTCCATTCTAGTCCCAAGTATTCAAGGTAAATTGTCTTAAGGCCTAAGGTGTGCTTGGAATGATTTTTACCCTAGAAAAAGGGGTTTACGGCCCAAGAGGGGTTCTTGGCCGTAAACTCCTACTAACTTGTGATTTTGATGGGTTTTGATGTTCTAAATAAGCACAAGTATTAGTGGGTAAAGTCCTTAAGCATTAGGGGGAAGTTTAGGGCACATTAAGCCCTTGAAAAGGGGTTTACGGCCCAAGGAAGTTCCTTGGCCGTAAACTCCTATAACTTGTGTTTCTTGGATGATTTCTAGCCTATAAAGATCATACACAATGTCCTTGATAAGTTGTCTAACATGGGGATGGGTCTAGAAAGCATTAAAGTTCCATTTTGGAGTTTACTCCCCAAGAACGTTATTGGGCGGTAAACTGCCAGATCTTGTAATCTGAACATGTAATTTATGTTAATAAGCACCTAACAAGTATTGAATCACATATAGAAAAGTAAACTCACAATATGGGATGAAAACCCGAAGATCCGTCAGAGAGAATATGGCTTTTCTCTATTTGGAATTGTGAATAATGAATTAATTTAATTCAGAAAACTATTTATAGTCCTGGAATATTTTGGCAGAAATTATTTTTATTCCTGATATTGGACTGTAACATTATGAAACTTGAAATGCCCAAATTTCACAAAACCAGGAGCATCCACTCTCCTGATATTACCTAAAACATAAACCCCAAGGTACACAAACTTGTTCGGAAAAGCTTGAAAATCACTGAAACTGAACTAGCTTCTATTGAATAGATGAGGTTCGTACAAATGGAAATTTCGGGTTGTCACATATACCGATAGACGCTCTTACTGTGACATCCCCTAAATCTCGGCCAGAAAAGACCGATTTCATTTATGCTTTTTAAACATTTTCAGAGTAAATCCTTTTAGTTTTAAAAGAGATGCGAAATTTGTTCCCAAAAAAACAAAACATGATAAAATAGATATTTATCAAAACATTTCATAAAGAAATATGATTTCATTTCATAATCAAAAGTCGGGATGTCATGTTCCGATACAGATCATAAAGCATAAACGATAACATTACTAGTCGTTCAACAAATATATACATATACAGACTTGTAAACAAAACAACTTGATGATTCGCCCATCTTAAGCTCTTGCGCCACTTCCTGTAATACAAATAAACTGAGTAGGTCAGGCTTGGGAGCCTGGTGAGCATATAGGGTTTTCAACCCACAATAATTATATTTAATTTCAACAATCCACAATAAACCCGATTACCCATTCCCGTTATCCTCACTTTTACGTCCCTAAAATAACTTCTATTATAAGGAACCTAATTCAGGATTTTCATCGGGACGGACATTACTGCAGAGGGGCTTCCTTAACAATAAGTATCCTAAAGGCAACCATGTGAGGGATAGAGTACACCGGTGAACACATCGTTCACAACACCTATAGGTAATGAGCCTGCTAGTGTTCCACAGGACAGTCTAGAATAGTCTGTGGTCGTAATCCATACTCTGCTGAATGACTAGAATAACACCAATAACACCAAGGCCTCTCATCTGTTTATTTCACACCAATTATCTACCCATGTTCTACCCAACATATTAGTAGATAAAAATATACATTTTTATACATTGTTTAAAAACCTGTATAGTATGCTTTAATCAATACATATTCCACATAACAGATGAGGCATACACACATAACACGTATTTCATAGAGAATATATCAGATCTATGAGATAGAAGAGAGTGAATATACATTCACACATATAACCACAAAATATATACACGTAGCATGTATTTTATATTAAATACTTCATAATATTGCGTTGGAATGAAAATAACTACACACTCACTTGATCAGAAGATGATCCGACAGCACTACGGCTTATAGAAGTAGTATACTTCGATAGATCTGGAAGATCTTCACCAAAATCGAACTCCTCGCGGGCAGAGCTTCGGCTCGGGAATAACGCTCTTCGGGATCCTCGGGGCTTCGGATCTTGCTTCGGGGCTCGGGAATGATACTGGGGCTTCGGGATATGATTGGCACGCAAACCGAGGCAAAAACTAGGGAGAAGAAAGAGTTTGAACAAAAGAAAATGGCTGATTTCGAGTTCTATTTATAGGCTGAGGGTCTGGGATTACGCGGGGCGTAATCTCAAATTACGCAGGGCGTACTCAGTACGCTGGGCGTAACTTGGTTACGCGGGGCGTACTTTGACGTCACTGCATGCGTCGATCTGTGGCACTCGAGTATTGGTCAGGCAACTTGCATCCGACTGAGTACGCTGGGCGTACTCAAATTACGCGGGGCGTAATTGACTCGTCGAACTTCTAAATTGCGTAACTTTGGCATACGAGCTCCGTTTTCGACGTTCTTTATATCCACGCGAAGGTCAGACCATACTCTATAACTTTCATTTAGACTCTGTCGGCTAATTTTGACTTTATTTTTTATTATTTATTTTTAGAAGGCCCGGACAGGAAAACTTCGTTATAAAATCATAACTTCTTCGTCCGACGTTCGTTCTCGCCTATCTTTTCATCGTTTCGCTACTAACAACGAGATCTTCGATTCTCGTTTAGATTGTTTCGGCTAAAAACCGCTCGATCTCAAATCGAGTATTCGGGCTGCATACTGCTAAGTCGAAACTTAGAAAAATCATAACTTCCTCATACGAAGTCAGATTTGGCGTTCCTTTTATGCACGCTCTCGGTTTAACGAAATCTACGACTTTCGTTTAGATCGCTAAGGCTAAATATCGCTCTATCTTAAATTCATATTTTACATCACTCGGCGTCGTGTCGGTTCTGTCGCGAAACTTCGACAGGTCATAACTTCTTCGTTATAACTCGGATTTTGGCATTCCTTATATCTCCGGAATCCTTGTTTCAACAACTACAACTTTATGCAAAGATATAGAGCTTATCTCACACTTTAATTTTGACGCTTATTTTATTCTTAATTCATTAAATTATAAAAATCAAGAAAATAAACACATAATTCACATAATTCACAAATAATACATTTTTATTATTTCAAATTGGGGTTACAAAGGTTAACCTAGACTATTACATTGCTAAAAATGGCAAGCCCAGAAACACGGGCGTTACACTTACTTCACTTATTGTCTTCTCTACTTCGTGATATGCTTATACTTGATCGACACTCTTACTTCACTTGTGACCGCTTCTACTTCACTTGTTCGACACCCATACTTCACTTGCGACCGCTCCTACTTCACTTGTTCGACACTCCTACTTCACTTGCGACCGCTCCTACTTCACTTATTAGACACTCCTACTTCACAAGAATCACTTCTACTTGATACACACTCAGTCGTAGTTAGATGTATGTATGTGCTTGTATAGATGCATATAAATAATGATTGAAGGACTTAGGAAGGCTTGTCCGCCCTATTTCCTTTTCTTCGTTGAGATGTGGTTTGGTGGGATCGGATGTCCATCCGAAGGTCGTTTGATTCATTACTTATATATTATGTACACAAGCATAGACATACGGGTTTACTTCATTCAATTTAGTTAAGAGTCTCTACCTCTAGTTCAACACTTACATTAGAAACCCACTAGTTGGAAGTCTCTACCCACTATTTGGGATGCATCTTCAGGACACGGCCTTCTCCGTCGTCTAGTTGGTAACCAGAGTCTCCTGTAGGGAGAGCGTACATTGTGTGTATAGATCTATACGGGATTGACAACCCCGCACCCAGACTGCTAGCTACAGTCCCGACCTACCAAGCCAACGGGTGACAAATGTCACATTTTAGACGCTTGTAGGGCGTCTGGTACTCTAGTCAGTATGGTTACGAGTATCTCGGGTTACCTTATAATTCATTGGCTTTAAGGTAACGGTATTTCGCCAGCAATTTACACTGTATGCTGGTAATTCAATTTCAGAGTCACACTGTTTTGACCTTACAAGACGTATCTTTCATTTGATACTGTCTGGGGTCTGTCTCCTCTGTTTTGACCTTACAAAACGTATCTCTTATTTGATGCTGTCTGGGGTCTGTATCCACTGTATTCACAGTATCCACAGTATCCACAGTATTCACTGTTTTAGACCTTGCTAGACATATCTTTCATTTGATATTGCCTGTGGACTGTATTCACTGTGTTCACTGTTTTAGACCTGGCTAGACGTATCTTTCATTGGATATTGTCTGCGGTTTGTATTCACTGTTTTAGACCTTACCAGCTGTACCTTTCATTTGGTACCTTCTGGGGTCTGAGTCTCTATTTGTTAGACTGAACCAGGCGTGTCGTTTGTTCGATACTCTCCTGGAGTCTATGATTCCTTGCCTTAGTCAGCAGTCCTCACTGCTGAGGCATATGTTATTCCCTAATGTCGTTTGCTTTCCTCAATAATCAAATTCAGTATTTTGATAATGATAGCAATTTAGGGAAAACTACTTTTTACCACATAACACTGACCAGCCTTGGTAGAAGGCTGCTTTATTAAAGAAAATATAGGATTTTCTGGAAAGAACTCTAATGCACTGTAAATACTTAAACTACTACTTTATAAAGTTATTTGGATAAATGTCACTAAATACTTATGAACTCACTAGCATTTGTAAAAACGCTGATAATCGCTTTTCAAATAACTTGTATTCTCAGGTTAGCATTAGACAGGTACATCCCCGGAGCAGTTGATGAAGATAGCTTAGTGCCATGCCGTACTTACTTATATTTGCTTGTATACTTTGATACGTTGTAATGTAGCCATGTAAAATTATTACTATTAATGCAATGTCTTGTTGTACTTTGATTACTATAATGCATGTGTTGTGATACTTGACATGACGTCATCCACCCCAGAACGTTTCCGACGTTCCGGTTTTGGGATGTGACAGATTGGTATCAGAGCATTGTTTATAGTGAGCTAAGTATATCAATTCATAAAAGATATACAATCTATAAACACAATGGGATAAAACACTCTGACCAAGAATTATACTTTAAAATATAACCATATTTTACCAAAGTATAATAAAATCCAGAATCTAAACACTCGAACAAAAGTATCACGAGAAGAACAAGAATAAAAGTCTTCGGATGTTGAGCATTACCATTAAACCTGGGCAGTTATGTAATCGTAAGCTGAGATAAATGTAACCTGATCAACTACATTTATCCGAGTTGCGATGAACGTGTGCTCGGGAGTGATGGTGGTGTGCAGCAGGTCTGAAACTTACCAACTAGGAATGCTAGAGCCAAACATAAAGTTAAAAATACTATAGGAGTATTTTAGAACACTAAAAGATCCACACTAATCCCAGAATCATAATCAGAAGATAAGAATCAAACAAGAATTAAAATACCATAGGGGTATTTTAGAATCCATTAACAACCTTGCGTGAATAACTAAAAAGATCCTTATTGATATACCTACAACTACAGAGGGTATACTCCCAAGGTTGTATATAATAAGGATCCCATAGGCTGAGAATGTGTGGTTTCGCTCTATTTCCTTTTCCTCTTGGGATGTGGTTCTAGAGTAGTATCACATATTCGAAGGCCTATCGGATCTAAGCTATATATGATTTGTATACCCTGTGTAATCGTAGCAGGACTCGATATGGATCATCCAGTGAAATGTTAATAATCTCTTAGGATTCTTTAGACATTTCTATTCTCGCACGAACCTTGTAGAAAACCCTACCCACTTCAGTGCTTGACAGAAGAGTTGATTCCGACCTCGAGGAGGTTCATTGAGAAGATTTCCTGTTCGGAAATAAATGAACTGTGTCGAGACTATTGAATGCACCAAGTGCCCATATTCTTTTAGGGACAGTGGTGAGAGATTCGCCTAAACTTCCGAGATTCCCAGTCATCCATCATGAAGTGGTGACATCCAGAGTTGGAATCAGAAGGAAGGCGGAGTAGAAATTCAATATGTCTTCACTAGAAAAGAACCCTAGGTAACTACCCGAAGGAAACCAACGCCGATTCCAGTCAAAGATACGAGGCAGACCGAGGGAGCCAGTACATGGAACCCGGGAATTGTCTCCTCCTCGTGTTCGTCACACTAATAAACCCTTAAAATAATACAATTTGGTGAGTTAGTGGTTACACTACTCACGCTATGTGTTAGGTAGATCGTCGATTCCCGTTGCCAGATACACGATTAGGGCGGATCCCCGCACCTTTATTGAGAGTGCTTAGCCATGAGCTTTCATGAGCCTCTCTTTCCGCAGTTTCGTCCCGAACCGTTCTCAAATCTCTCCAGGCGGGAGAGTGAAACCTTTCCCAGTATAAAAGGTAACTTAGTAGGGACGAATCGCATCTTATGGCCTTTTCCGATACTCATACTCCTACCTTGATTACTAGGACTACATCATAGGGATGTAGGTCGACACTCAGACGACCAGTACCCAAGGCACGGGAAAAATTTATGCCTAATACGTTCAGGACAGAAATGTCCAGGGTTAACCATCGTCTCTCATTATCTTGTATTCCTTTCCGTGTAGGAAAACCATGCCACCGAAGAAGCGTAACCAATCCGCAAGCAAGAAACCTACCCTCTTATTCGATGAAGCTACGTTCCAAGCTACAGTCTCAGCAGCCGTAGCAGCTGTCATGGCTCACCTGAATGCTAACACCGCCAATGTTAGCAAGGGCCCTGTCGGGATTTCAAATCTTGGCGATGGACAGCAGCAACCAACACTTCCATACGCAGCCACCTAAGAACCTCCACTGAACCGACTAAATAGAAAACTTAAGATAGAGGAGGGAAGTACCTCGGCTCAAGGACCTTCCGAAGGGAAACAAGCTGAGACAATCTATACCCCTATCAATCCTTCCCTCCCGACCTCAAGAAGACCATACCTAGGAGACCTTCCCCACTGCAGCAAGTGCAACTACCATCATCATGGTGTCTGCCGAGAGCTCTATTGTGCTAGGTGCCACATGTTGGGGCATACTGCTCGCGTCTGCAGAACCCCGGTTGAGTTCATTACATCAACCACCAATGTGGCGACCCGCACAGTTTGCCACCTATGTGGTAAAATGGGACACTTCAAGAAGGACTGCCCAACTGAAGGGAAAGACAAAGACACAGGAGGAGTCTAACTCTAATGCTTAGGGAGAAGCATCAAGGAACTCGGTAGATTTTGGTACGTCTCTCAATCTCAGATAACTAAACTGAATACATTAAAAGATTAATTCAAAATGTAAATTCTTCCCAGTAAGGCGAAATTCGCAGCACTGTTATAAAATTTAAAATTCATTAGGTAAAACTATAATGGCTAAACATATACATTACAACCATGTATATTTAAGATGGACAGACCTAGAGTGAGCGAATGCCGCCTCATTTCCTATTCCTCGTTTGGTTATGGATTTAGGGCGGGGTCGCTCAGTCAACAGTCCTCCCCACCTTAAATATACATGACTAGTATAGGTGAGGCGATTATAGAAATGCCTTGTGAGAATCCATTCATGAAAAGGTACTCTATTCGGAAACACTTAGAACTCTCTATAGTTCCGCGTCGACTCTATCGGTCCAAGTATCCGCGGTAGTGATACATAGGACGAAACCCGAGACGCCTAGAACTTGTGTGCCTGTTCGGCACATGACTCTATCGATCTTCACTTTATATCATGTCGGAGAGTGCCAACTTCGACGACTCTATTGATCACGGTTTGACTTCGTGCAACCGTGTGTACATCCTTAGTGCTGTGTAAAAAGAACTTCTCCATAGCCATGTCGGCAAATAAAGGTTCTCCCGAACCTAAACCTAACACAAATAATCAAACCTAATGTGATCCGTCAATCGTCCCTCTTACCTCAAACCTTCCGAAGTACCCAAGAGAGGGTACCATGCGCCGTTGACCGACCCCTCGTAATCAGATGAACACCGAAGTGAACGACACTGCAGATACTCCAGAAGACAACAACCATCCGAAGCGTACTTCATAGTTTCCCCAAAAAGACCCTTCGCACCTCGCACGTCAGGTTCGTAAGCATAGAGATTAGAACTCATGGGACTGACCACTATAACTAGGTATATGCGTAAAGGTGGCATATAATCGAGATAAAAAAGATTTAAGGTGTGTGTTTCCTCCCTATTCCCTGTTCCTCGTTGGGTTGTGGGTTTGGGGTGGAGTCGCACAGCTGAACATCCTGCCGACCTCAATTATATACTGCTTGCATACACCCGGTATTTGTAGTTAGGCTAAGCATGAGCTCTACCACAAACCTCCTAGAAAAGACCTTCACCCTATTCCATAACATAGGAGCCGGAATCAAGAGAATCACTGCGGGTTAAGCTAGTAAAGTCCCGAGTGATGAGACCCTATACCCACTAGATTTGACCTAGACCGAGGAAACTCAGAACCTTCGGAGGAGTAGTTGCAGAATATGCTCGCACTACTCAGGAACTTCGTCCGCCTAGTTATAGACGAGCAGTGCCGATCATCCTCCACCCTCTCGTGTGGAGGAAATCGTCGTCGCCCTGTAGACGATAGACTTCATTCTCCGAAGTGAACACTAGGATACCGAGAACCACAGGATAACCTTCGCAGCCAAGGATACTTGATCAAAGAGCGAAAGTAGTTGCGTTAAGCCTCATGACCCTGATCCCGAAGAGGTTATAGACTTGAAACCAGTCCTGGTGTTAGTCGAAGGGTTATGCAGGAGCATACACTTTCCACGCTAGAATAAACCACAATCTTAGAGATTCATTGGACTATTAGGTGTTCCACGAATACTATCTCACGCAGAGATAGTAGAACCACCTCCCAAGATAGTCCAACACTCGTCTGGTGAAACCTTATATTCCCGACCTCCAGGGTTTCCGCATCTCAAGCTTCGTTAGTGCAGATTCCTTTTGCACAAGCTTGAGATAGACACTCTACAGCGAACCAATAACCATAGTCACGCAACCCACTCGATGATCTAGAAAGTCCCTATCAGCCAGTTGACAGAAAACACGAAACCAAAGACCACTCGAGATTCTTAAGAACCAACATGAAGGACTACACGCACAGTACGAGTGAGAATGTTAGGAACTTCGGAATGGCGATCACGCCAGTGATGATCTTGCCATAGAAGTACACTATGTTCTGAGTACTGAAAAGCTTTACCATTCCGAGAGCTTAGGACCATATGAGAATTCTCATGGAGATTTGGTCCAACCCTATTCAGGCCGCTACTACCTTCGGATATACCGCAAGATTCACACCCGGTCGATCCACTTCTTAGACTTGATATGTGATTTCCCGACAACACTCTTCATGCCTCACTCATCTTGATAGAATCCATTGAGAACCCTAACCTTGTGGATACATTAGTTGGAACCCACTAGCTACACGAGACGGAATTCGCATCCCGTACGTGAAGGTCTGTCGGAATGACAAACACAGACTAGAGTTCACTTGGGAATGCGAGGACAACTGTGTAAGAAGTACTCTCTTACCTCTACTTGGCCATTCATACCTACTTCCTTGCCTAGACCTGAATTTCGGGACGAAATTCCCTCTCACGGGGAGATGATGTGACAACCCAAGTTGTCCCGTTACAATTCCCCGTTACCGTTAACGGAATATTCCACTGTATAAAATTTCCGTTAATTAGAGGGTGTCAATTTAATAAACATTCCATTTGTTTACATTTAACATGCCGTTAAGTCGTGATAAAAAGAAATAAAAACACATAACACCCATTTCCATTTATTTGGAAAATGTTAAGTTTTATTGTTACGACCACTAAATCGGGTGCGACCAAAAGCCCCGTTTAACGGCAGTATCGGGTAAAATTCCACTGAGCCCCGACTCGGAACCCTATATAAGGGTGAGTGGAGTCCATTGGAGACTTTTTACACTCTCTCTCTATACTCTCTCTCTAGACCCGTTTTCGCCCCGAATCCGCAACCAAACGCTTCCAAATTGTAAGTCCGCTTACCCTAGCTTATTCTAAACATATTGATTCATGTTTATAGCCCAAAAATCAAACCTAGAAGCTGTTGAAAAGGAGTTTACGGTCTAAGCTCCTCCTTAGGCCGTAAACACCTAAAATGAGGCCAAAATGACCCCAAAATGTCCCTAAAGGCTTAGAAATAAATAGAGGAATTAGCCTAGGAGTGTTTGCACATTTAAAACAATCATTTTGGGGCATAAAAGAGAGTTTACGGCCCAAGCACTTGCTTAGGCCGTAAACACCTCTAAACTATGTCAAAATGCCTCCAAAACACTCCCAAACCACCCTTAGGCTTCATACATAATTTAGGGACTTAGTATGTGGGGTTTTGATCACTTAAAAACATCAAAATGAAGGGGAAAAAGGAGTTTACGGCCCAGGTATGTACCAAGGCCGTAAACTCCCCATAACATGCCCAAATGTTAGTTTTCACCCCCCAAATGGCCTTAGACACTTACCATAAAGTACTAGGATTGAAACAAGTACTTAAACACAAGAAATGGAGGGATAAAAAGGAGTTTACGGCCCAAGCAAGTGTCTAGGCCGTAAACTCCCCAAAACACATCCAAATGATAGTTTTAATCCCCCAAAATAGCATCACACTTCATTATAAATTGCTAGAAGTGATATAAGGGCTTGAAACTTCACCAAACTAAAGGGATGAGAGTTTACGGCTGTAAACTCCCTTAGGAGTTGTCCCTAGGCCCTAAACTCCAATATAATGCCCTTAGAAGCCTTAAACCCACTCATGCCCTTTTGGAAAAGTACTTAGAAAAATCCCATGAACAAGTAGAAGCCTTAAAACACACTAGATACCCTCACCATGAGTTTACGGCCATAAACTCATGGTGAGATGTCCCTGGGCCGTAAACACAACTTTGGGAGTTTACTCTCGGATAGTCGGCTCCACTCCTAAGCCATACACACCTTTAGACGCTACCCGGGACACCCAAACACTTATCCAAAGTGTTTTCCGCTCCTTTGAGCGCGTATATTTGTTTAATTAGTATTAAATATACTAATTGTATGTGAACATATGTTATCATATGTTAAATAGGTCATTGTGTGTGTTCAAGTCCTTGCGTGACACCGAACGCCTAAACGGCACCTTCGTCGGACCTACTTACACCAGGTGAGTTCATACCCCAGAATGAACCTTTTAAATGTTTTTACATGTTTTATAGGGGGGAATACAAGTTAAACATGCCAGTTATCATATCAATAACATGTGATTGATAACCCGCATGCACAAGATTTTACCACTGTACACTGTTTTACCGAGTAGGACACTATAATGGTTTTCAATTGTTTTAAAACTCTTACTTACACTGTTTTGTTTAAATTCATTCTAAACTGATTTATGAAAGATTTGCAAAGGTTTTCAAACACGTTTTTACAAAAGAATACAAATTGTGATTTTCTCCGAATATAAAGGTTTTTCATCAAAGTTTCTTTTTCACGACGTATACTTTTACTTAATAGATATTGTTGCTTCGCTTATACTTATTGTATACTCCTACTTAGTAACGCTTTCACTTATACTTATAGACGCTTATACCGATAGACGCTCTTACTTCACTTATTGTCTTCTCTACTTCGTGATATGCTTATACTTGATCGACACTCTTACTTCACTTGTGACCGCTTCTACTTCACTTGTTCGACACCCATACTTCACTTGCGACCGCTCCTACTTCACTTGTTCGACACTCCTACTTCACTTGCGACCGCTCCTACTTCACTTATTAGACACTCCTACTTCACAAGAATCACTTCTACTTGATACACACTCAGTCGTAGTTAGATGTATGTATGTGCTTGTATAGATGCATATAAATAATGATTGAAGGACTTAGGAAGGCTTGTCCGCCCTATTTCCTTTTCTTCGTTGAGATGTGGTTTGGTGGGATCGGATGTCCATCCGAAGGTCGTTTGATTCATTACTTATATATTATGTACACAAGCATAGACATACGGGTTTACTTCATTCAATTTAGTTAAGAGTCTCTACCTCTAGTTCAACACTTACATTAGAAACCCACTAGTTGGAAGTCTCTACCCACTATTTGGGATGCATCTTCAGGACACGGCCTTCTCCGTCGTCTAGTTGGTAACCAGAGTCTCCTGTAGGGAGAGCGTACATTGTGTGTATAGATCTATACGGGATTGACAACCCCGCACCCAGACTACTAGCTACAGTCCCGACCTACCAAGCCAACGGGTGACAAATGTCACATTTTAGACGCTTGTAGGGCGTCTGGTACTCTAGTCAGTATGGTTACGAGTATCCCGGGTTACCTTATAATTCATTGGCTTTAAGGTAACGGTATTTCGCCAGCAATTTACACTGTATGCTGGTAATTCAATTTCAGAGTCACACTGTTTTGACCTTACAAGACGTATCTTTCATTTGATACTGTCTGGGGTCTGTCTCCTCTGTTTTGACCTTACAAGACGTATCTCTCATTTGATGCTGTTTGGGGTCTGTATCCACTGTATTCACAGTATCCACAGTATTCACTGTTTTAGACCTTGCTAGACATATCTTTCATTTGATATTGCCTGTGGTCTGTATTCACTGTGTTCATTGTTTTAGACCTGGCTAGACGTATCTTTCATTGGATATTGTCTGCGGTCTGTATTCACTGTTTTAGACCTTACCAGCTGTACCTTTCATTTGGTACCTTCTAGGGTCTGAGTCTCTATTTGTTAGACTGAACCAGGCGTGTCGTTTGTTCGATACTCTCCTGGAGTCTATGATTCCTTGCCTTAGTCAGCAGTCCTCACTGCTGAGGCATATGTTATTCCCTAATGTCGTTTGCTTTCCTCAATAATCAAATTCAGTATTTTGATAATGATAGCAATTTAGGGAAAACTACTTTTTACCACATAACATTGACCAGCCTTGGTAGAAGGCTGCTTTATTAAAGAAAATATAGGATTTTCTGGAAAGAACTCTAATGCACTGTAAATACTTAAACTACTACTTTATAAAGTTATTTGGATAAATGTCACTAAATACTTATGAACTCACCAACATTTGTAAAAACGCTGATACTCGCTTTTCAAATAACTTGTATTCTCAGGTTAGCATTAGACAGGTACATCCCCGAAGCAGTTGATGAAGATAGCTTAGTGCCATGCCGTACTTACTTATATTTGCTTGTATACTTTGATACGTTGTTATGTAGCCATGTAAAATTATTACTATTAATGCAATGTCTTGTTGTACTTTGATTACTATAATGCATGTGTTGTGATACTTGACATGACGTCATCCACCCCAGAACGTTTCCACCGTTCCGGTTTTGGGGTGTGACATACGACCACACATCATTCATTACGGGATTTTTCTCAAATCAGAAAGGGGTTTTACGCCAATTTAAAACCACAATTATAGCTTTAAGTATGACAAAATACTTGTTCATTTCGGTCCTGGTATTTAGGACTACATGACTTTTATAAGGAAAATATTGGATTTTTCTTGGTGACATACATCTTCTTTCAAAGATCGATTTTCAAACTCTTACTGTCAAAAGCTTATGAACTCACCAACCTTTGTGTTGACAATTTTTCAAAGTTACTTGTATTCTCAGGAATTCAGTGAAACAGAAAATCAACCACATTTTGAGGATGGGTCGATAAATCGTCAAACAGTTCATTTTGTATCATAATATAATTGATTCGAATCATGTAAACATATACTTTGGTGTAACTTTTTCAATTATATTTATGATGGTTGTATTTACTTTGAGCACTATCATAGTCGTTGTTGTGATACTCTACATGAAGTCCTCCACCCCCGGACGTTTCCGCCATCCTTGGTTTGGGGGTGTGACAGCATATCAGGAAGCGGGAAACACGTCCAGTACACTTAAAATTGAACTCATACAGATTGTATATAGATCTCGCTGCTCGATTTAGGTGGACAACAATATCTCTGGTCGTCGTCAGATGAATGGTCCTTAAGATATAGTATTTAAGGAATTAGGATCAGATATAATTTTTTAGGAACTTAAGTTCACCTTGTCTTGTAACAAATAGTATGTCCTAAATTTGTCACAAATTTTTCGTGTTTAAGTGGACCACAATACCGACGATCGACCAGACAAAGATGTGAATATGAAAGGTACCGACAAGTGGATAAAGGCTGTCTAAAAACTTTGATCCCAAATCACTCTTAAAGTTAGATATCATTTTTATTTTTGTTAAATTTGTCATAGTTTCTTCTAATTTAAATATTAGGGGAGATTTAAAAATAATAAAAAAAAATCAGAAAAATTCAAAACTCAAAGAAAAATCAGAAAAATTAAAAATCCAAAAATAGTATTATTTCTGTTTTATTTCTTGTTCAGAAAAATAAAAAATCCAAAAATATGTTTCTTTCTGTTTTAATTTGTGTGCTAAGTTTTCTTTTAGTTTTGTTTTGTCTTGAAAAGTGATTTCAGGTGAAGATGAAACTCATGGAGTTAGTGTTGAAGATCTCTGAGCCAAGGTTTCATCCGTGAGCATCAAAGAATTCGCATTCGAAGGAGCAAGAAATGAAGATTATTCTTTCAACATTCAATCCTTCAACCCCAGAAGCAAGGTGAAGCTGCAATTCAAGATTATGTGACAGATTGCATTGAAGCCTCCTCAATCAGTCTGCTGCTATCTTTGTATCTGCTGAAGTGATCCAGAAGATTTGTTCTCTCTGAAGATTCTCAAGCTGAAAGTGCCATCTTTCAAGAATCAGCACGTCAAGCCTCCTCACCCAATGTGCGATCAATGCCAAATTCTAAAGAAATGCCCAACTGCACAAGATGAAGTCATTCATTGAAGATTCATATGTTCATCCTGATGCTGTGAAGAAATTGAAGATAAATGCTGAAGCCAAGCTCTCATTAAAGATTGACAAGAAGAGCCAGCTACTTTTTAGGGGGAGCTTGTTGGGTCATTAAGAAAAGAAAGCTATAAACCAAGGGGGAGATTGTTGGGTCAAAATATGGTTTATACTTTACTTTTCTGGGCAATTATATTTTTGTGTAATATTTTATGAATTTATGGCCTAGTTTACGGTCGTAAACACCTTACAGCCGTAAACTCATTTACGGCCCATTTGTTTCCGACACATACTTCCAAGTATAAATAGAGGTGTTAGGGTGAGGAGTAGAGATCGATGAACCCTAGAGAGTTTACGGCTAGAGAGACAGAAGAACTATTGTGTGTTAGTGTGTGTGTGAATCTCTTGTATCCGGATCATCATTCTATTCATTAATACATTGAGATTCATCATCATCTTCTTCTTCTCTTCTAATTGATCTGACATCATCCGTTTGATTGGGATTCCGCATCATCAAACAGATCTGATTGATACACAGGCAGATTAGGGACTTACAACAAACACATAAGGCATCATTCCTAGATCCTTAGCCCTATTCTAGCATTTAGTTCTCATAAACATATCATAACATAAAGTTGTATTGGTAATTTGAGAGTATTTACTTGAGCTCGACTGATTGCATGCACCACACCCTTTTCTCTTTCTTTTTTCAAAAATTCTTTTCTCTTTTCAAAGTTCTTTTATAAAATGATTTTCCTTTTGAAAATTTTCATACCAAGCCCTTAGTTTGAGTTCAGACACACCCAAGAGTGTGCCCAAATTCCTCAAACCAAGGCTCTGATACCAACTTGAAACATCCAAAAAATACGGTCCAAAAATTTCATTTTTAAATCATTAATAAAAAACATAAGTATCATTCATCATATAAAAGTCATAAATCGTGTATCTCAAAAATATCATAACATCTATCAATATATCAAAATCATATGTCAAAACATCAGAGTGAATCCTCCCAAGCTAAAAGTTGTGGTGTGTGCAATGCAGTCATCCCGAGCTCTTCCCCTTACTAGCGGAAGTACCTGAAACTAAAACTGAAAACTGTAAGCACGAAGCTTAGTGAGTCTCCCCAAACTACCACATACCATACACATAAACAAATATAACATACATTGGGCCCCGCCCTGCTACCTCGGGCACTGCCCATCATTGACCTTGTCCGGCATCGGGCCCCGCCTGGCATCGAACAAAGCTAGGCATACATATAAGCATAACTACTAATACACGTAACATGAGCATAATCGCCTAATCATAAACACATAAACATTCTTCGGGCCCCGTCTGTTATCAAACCAAAATCCGGAAAACATACAAACATTCCTCGGGAACCGCCCCAACATCAGACCATAGTCCGAAACATATAGATACAAACACATGTAATAATCACAAAGACATCAAGCATACTAACATTCTTCGGGTATCGCCCCGACATCGGGTCGAAACCCGGAAAACATATAAACCTACATCGGGCCCCGCCCGACATCGGACCTTAATCCGGAACATACTATCATACATAAATGGGTCGGCCTTGGTGCCTTCGACCCATTCCTATTAGAGGAAAACTCACCTTAAATGTCAAGTGCAGTAACTGAACATCTATGCTATTGCAACTGACTCTACTCACACCCTATACAAGACAACCCCTTAGATACCATTCCTTACTTCAATACCCCTTCACGAGTCAACCTTGGTCAAAGTCAATCTCCAAGTCAAAGTCAACACTCAGTCTAAGTCAAAGTCAATAATCCGAGTTGACCCAACTCGTCGAGTCATCCTCTGACTCATTGAGTTCCCTTTCTACTCATAGTCGTGATAACACGAGCCAACTCATCGATTCCCTTCACAGACTCGTTGAGTTCTACCTTGTACAAAATTGGGACAAACCGACTAAACTCGTCGAGTCCCTCCCTGGACTCGCTGAGTTCCTCAGTCTGTTTGGGCCATCTTAATAGATTAAGCCCCAACTCTTCAGATCTAAGCTTCATACTCCTTATATACCATGAAAATATCCTTTTAAGGGTAAAGTTTCCAACTTTATCCATTAATAACTTTCCTTAATGGGTTTAGCTCAAACCCTAAGTCTTTAGGACCTAGATCTTGGTCCACAAGCCATCCATACTCCAAACTAAAACCTACAAACAGAGATATAGACCCTAAACACTACATGGACACATAAAGCTTCTGCATTTTCCTCCATGCATGACCTTTTGGGGATTAAAAGGCCAAGATAACATCTTATAGCTTGCATGGGGGCTCCAACGACATAAAGTTTGCACCTTTATGCCATAACAACCCTTAATGATTCTAAATCTGAAGGTATCCTCACTTGGGACGTCCAACTCCCAAAGATCAAGCTTCTTGAACCAAAACCCAATAAAGTGAAAATAAGGAGATCTAAGAAACTACTAAGCAAGTTAGAGACTTGATTACCAGAAAATGATGAGGATGAAAGGAAGTCTCTGGATCTACTATCTTCTCCTTGAATCCTCTAGCTTCTTCTTCTTCCACAAGCTTCAAGACACACAAAGATCACTAAAAAATGGCTCACAGGCTCACAAATGCATTAGGGTTTTCTGAAACTAGGGTTTGGGACTTGGAGGCTGGAAATGAGGCTATCAAGTGGGGATTAAGATGCTTAAATAAGGTGCAAAACCCTGAAATTCGGGTTTCATCCTGGCAGCCCTACTCGTCGAGTCGAGGCTCTCAATTCGTCGAGTAGGTGACTTAAAATCCCATGTCTATTCTGGTTTCTACTCGACGAGTTTGGGGCTCCCAACTCGTTGAGTAGCTCTACAAAAGTGAATAAATTATAATTAAATGTGTACCGGGAATCAGGCGTTACAGATTGTATGTGTGTGTTATTTTACTTTAAATTGAAGCCTAAAGAGCTTCAAATCTCACTCACAAACTCATCTTCTCTTCCTCTCTCTCAAGTCTCGATCCTTCCCTCTCTATACCCTCTCTACCTCTCTAAATTACAAACATACATACACCACCCAAACCACCACTCTACCACCCTAAACCCACCCTACACATCCCTTATAACCCCCATTAAACACCAGCATCATCCTAGACTTCCCTCCATTCAGATCCAACTCAAAATAGGAGGAGAAACCGGAGATTGCCATCACCGGAATCCCCCCTGCCACCTCGTCACCACTGATTGCAACCACCAAAATAAGTAAATATAAAAGAGGGGCTGCAACACTCACCTTAAAGTGTGATTGTCGATTTGTTTCGAGAAGGGATGTGAGAAAACTGGGGTGTATTGCCGTAAACACGATATTCCGAGATAATTTTGATTCCCTAAGGAAATATTAACATAAATTAATATGTGGAGAATAATTGATATTTTAGCTAAGTAAATGATTTATTTAATAATTTTCCAAGGTTTTATTAATCCAAAATTTATATATATAATCTTCGATTAGAGTATACAACCAGTGTTTGCAGGCACGAAGGTGTTTCATCCCTTTTGATAACTAATTACAAGTCTAATTCTCATTTACAAACAAACACAAATCTAATTACAATAACCATTATCCTTACCTTCGATGAAACAAGATATATTACCGTATTTATGAGCCAATGAATGGCTTCCAAGGGAAAGGCAATGAGGTACGTTTTGAAGTTTTTTATTTTTATTTTTATTTTTATTTATTTTTATTTATTTTTATGGTTTTGAAGAGATCTAAACCTATTTGGTAGGAATGACACCAAATTTTAATACACGATTCACTTAAAGCTCTCTTTAACTATATTTTAGACGGATGATGTTGTTTCAAAACGATATAGACTTGGCTGTCTCGCTAGGTGTTTTTGATTGATTGCTACCGTATGAGACGATTTGATGAGAGCTCTAAGATCTAATTAAACTAATTTGTTACAATATATTTTTGGCTTCCCAGTCCTACTGAAATCATAAGACAAAACCGAACTAGTGTAATTTGAGGGACATAATATGTTTTGTATTGTGAATATCTAGACCCAATAAAAAGCATATCGGTCGACGATTTATCTTTTGAGTCTTTTATGTTAAAATAGAGTGAGTCATGTTCTAAGTATTATTTGTTTTAATTTCTGCACTTTGACTCTATATATATATATATATATATATATATATATATATATATATATATATATATATATATATATATATATATATTAAATAAGTAGCACTTCAGGAGTATAGCCAATCTATGGCCTTTGAGACTTTGTGAGTATTCCCCCAGGAATGTTTACATTTTCCCACCTAATTATAAAATCTTGGATGGATGGAAAGAAAATTGTTACATGGTTTCATCGAAAGTTATGTGTTCCATTAGTTGCCTTAGAAATTCTGATTACTCCAATGAATTTCGTAGAAAATCACGAAGTATAGTATTAAAAATAAAGTTAGTGTTATTTGTTTGTCTATTTATTTATTGAAAGTTGAAATACTAAAAATGCAAATAAATAAATAAATAAAATAAAAAAAGTTACGAAAAAAAGTGAAAAGGAAAAAAGAGTTAAGAAAAGAGTATGAAACAAAAAATTTAGTTATATATATATATATATATATATATATATATATATATATTAAAAGAGAGTACCCTTATGAATATTATGAACAATACTTTATTTTGATTGTACCATTTTTTTTAATAAAAAGAAACCCCTAAAGCTATGTGTTATGTTTCCTTCACTCCTTATCCTTCCATGTTTCCTCTACCACCTCAAAAGTTTAATACCTTTTTTCCCACATACCGATGATCCTTCACAAATATTTCTTCTCTTTTCCACCGACATACCCAATAGTTTTTTCCACCACCTCTGATCATCATCTACTAGATGGATCCTTCTCGCTTTTCTTTGATTATTTTGTGTTTTGTGTGTCTTTCCCGCTTGCCTCTTCGCAAAAATCTTCAATCAAACCTCATGAATTTCTTCCCACGCTACTTGTGTTCACTTTACCCCTTTCTGCACCCGGAGCGGAATATCTCTGCCAAACGTTACAATCTCCTGGTGTGCGAGGTCTCTATTTCTTGGCTACTTTAACAGTAATGCTTCTTCGGTGTCGACGACTGTTGACTGTGGCTTCTATACCAAAGTTTCTATACATAATTTTACTAGAATCGAGAACCTTAACCGAAAAGGGTTCATGCATAATATAGCAGTAACAAGTAGGTGAAGTATCCGTTGTTCGATCATCGATTGAAATTCTACTGAAGACGTCGGATAAAGAAAATTAGGGTTACAGTTTCCAAGAGGAAAACGAAGGTGAATGCTTCAACTTTTTCTTTTTGTGCTTTTTATGTTTCAATTTTTGGGTACTTCAATTTTCGTTCCTAAATGTTGGTGTTCATTGTATGTGACTTTTCTTACCCACATAATGACTATTTGGTTTTGTGATCTTGATTCTGATACATTAAGTGAGTAAGTGTATATGAAATTTTCCGGTGATCTTCATTCTGATATATGACTTTTTGTTACCCACATAAACATCAATTTTTGTTACAATGTTGGTAGCCCTTGTGGCCCAAATTGTCATCAATCACTCCTCAAAGGCTTCTACATATGAAAATGGTAGGTACATACTACATTCTCTTTATTTTGGCCATAAAAGAAGAGCTTGGATTCATTATTTGTTATCTCTTTTTCAGATGTACAAGGAGAGCTTGCATCCCCTGTTAATTAAGGAAAACAAGTGACACAGGTTTAGTTTTGAACTCATATTTCACCAATTTGAATTTGGGAAGTTCATTTGGCGCCTTTAAATAGGAATCCTACCAAGTTGGTTCTATAGATGAACTAAATTGTAAATTTTGTATGGATTATATAAAATTTAGAATTTTAACTTGGGCCCTTTTAACTTTGGTCTGTATGTGATTCTGAAGACGGCTTGACTGATTTAGTTATCAAACAATATTTGTTCTTCAAAACTTAGGTACATATTCACCCTTTAATTAACAAAATATAAGTTTTTATCATGATTTATGATGCGTACAAATTATATCTACTAGTTTTAACCAACTACGTGTCTACTAATGCACCTATAGACAGTGTACCTAATCAGTATATAATATAGTAAAGTAAGTTGGGTATCGAATACAGGAAACATATTTAATTTATTAAAATAACTACTAAAAAATAATCTAAAAGCAAGCAATAATTAAAAACGGGTTTTATTTGATTTTTCAAGTTCAGAAAAACTTAAGCACTCAACTAAAAATTGTTTTAATTAATATATTAAAAATATCTTTCGTTTAGTTTCGAATCCACCTTTTTCCTATGGTTAGTTACTATTTATGGATTATTAAAGTTGGTTACCAATTATAATGTAATTAGCTATTTTGGTCCAATAAACTAATATTTTCACCTAGGGATGAGCAACGGGCAAGACCCGAACCAGACTGGCCCGAAGACCGAAAACCCGAAGACCGAAAATCGTGAATCACCTTACCCAAAAACCGGACCATTTTTGTGTGTATCGGGTCCGGGTTCGGTCCGGTTCGGTTCCAGGTATTAAACCGGGTTTCAGGTTTTGGACCTTTTTTTGTAACGGTGGAATGCGATGGAGAGTTGGAGGGCCGAACCCAAAAAAACAAGTTGTTAATCATAGATTACCTAGAGAAATAGGTAATTGTCACTGCCGTGAACTATGGAAGAGCTGCACAAAAGTTTTTTTTTAGTTGTCGCTCGTATGGACGAGCCTCACAATTTCTAAAAACACTAATAGTAAATAAATGTTCATGTTTTTTAGAAAAAAAAGCCTAATAAATAATATTACGATAGATACATTACATAATATTCACTTTGGTGAGACATGTGGTACTTAATTTTTAATTTTAATACACAATCACATTAGATACATTCTTTTTTGTAGAAATAATTTATAATTCAATAAAAGCTTTGTAGCATTAACTAATAAGTCAATATTATTATTTATATATTCTAAAATATGTACAAAAGGAATTACGGTGAAAAAGTTTTCCGGTCCGGTCCGGGTTAAATCCCGTATTCCGGGTACGGTCCGGTCCAAACCCGAAGCCCGAATAGTGGTAAAAACAAAACCCGAAAACCGGCCCACTAAACTGAATATCCGGTCCGGTCCGGGTCCGGTCCCGGTTTTTTTCCGGTCCGGTCCGGTCCAGCGGGTCATATGCTCATCCCTATTTTCACCAGTTCATGTACTACTGTGTATGGTCATACACAAGCAAATACATAATTAGTTATTAATTGTTATTGAGATATGTAAGATTTATTCAAGGCAATTAAGTAAACACAATTATGGTCATAATTATGTTATCTAACACAGCTAGTTTTGTTACTTTTATTACTTGATCTAGATCTGATCACTCCTAGCTCTAGCAATTTAATAGTCACTAAATCACTAGGTAAACAAGTTCATGTAATTCAATGGTCACTAAGCTACACTTAACTTGAATTTAAGTAACAAAGTCTGTAACAACCCGAAAATTAGGATAAATTTTTTCATTTGATATGTAGAAATTACAACCATGTTTTGTTTTCTAAAATTTTATTGCATCATAACATATCCAAAATATCAGAGTATCCAAAACCATGAATGCGGAAATACTGGAGAGTGGATGTTGCGCTATCAAGTCGGGCCCTTTCCCTTAGAACCAGAAGTACCTGAAACACCCCAACAAACTGTAAGTAAATGCTTAGTGAGTTCCCCAAATACAAAAACATACAACCACATAATATTATGCAACACACACACACACACACACACACACATATATATATATATATATATATATATATATATATATATATATATGTATATAATTGACATGGTCACCCTCCATGGTCTTCACCTGGAATGCCATAGGCTCGCCCCATGGTCTGATAACCAAGTGCCATGGGCACCCTCTATGGTCTTTACCTGGAATGCCATGGACTCCCCCATGGTTTGATAACCGAGTGTCATGGGCTCCCCCATGGTCTTCACATAAGTCAATTACATGCCAACAAACAAACCATTGCATATGAACTATGAAAACCTCATATCAGGTAATGGGTCGACATTGGCGCCTTCGACCCATTGGTATAATGAGAAGACTCGCCTCAATTTGCTGAAAACAATAGTTGCTTGACTACTAATCCAAAATCTCACACTGTAAAAATATACAAATAACCCTAATTAGGATCATGACACAACCTAGTCAAGGGCCAAAAATCCCAAGTCCAAGTCCCTCAATTATGGCCCAAAAGTCTATCCTTCATTAATGGGCCCAGGATCAAAGTCGAAAACTATAATGGACCACATGGATTAATAAAGGCCCAATCATGACATCAATAGCCCAAAAATAATTTCCAAGGCCCATCTACCCTAATCGGTCTAGGCCTAAGGCTAAGTGGAGTTCAATTAACTCAAAAGTCCACCGAAATCCCAACACCTACAGGAGAGCGTACGCCCAACATACCTCAGAAGTACGCCTAACATACTGGGTTCTTCGGTTATACACACAACGTACAGGTCGGTACGTGCAATGTACAAGCGAATAATGCACAAGAACCATTAAGTGCTTAATACACGAAGACTCCACATTCCAAATTCAGATCTAGGTCGTTTCTAAGGTCCTAAGGCATAAAGTTGGCACCTTTATGCCCTTGCATGTCATGAGAGAACCCAATACCTAATTTAATCCATTAAGTCTTGTTTTAAGCTCTTAAGCTCATGCAAGAAGTCACCACAACCATCAAGCTATCATTTTTATGCTTCAACCTAGACAAGGGAACCTATATCTTGTTGGATTAGATGTCTAAGCCTATAACTATTATTGGTATGTACTCGATCCGAGAGTAGCATAGTCCATTTGGGTTGCATATCATCACGAAAATTTATTAGGATGGACTCTTGAGAGAAAGGTTATATATGATTTATTAATATATTATAAGTTATAATATATTAATATGAAATCACATGTTTTAATTAGTACTGATCATGAATTAATTTAGTGATCAAAAGAGACTAATTAAATCTATAGGGACTAATTATGATAATTATTTATATTTATATGTGTTGGGCTTATGATCCATGTTGGACCAAGTTTATGTATGGATACATAAAGAATTGGGCCACATGAACCATGGATCATAAACCCATGGGTATGGATTTGGGTTATACCCATGACCCTTGAAATCCAACATATAAATACATGCTCTTAACCTAAAAAACGCCTACATGCTTGTTCTTGGAGTTCATGGGTGTTTTTTGGTGCACGGAATTCTCTCTCAAGTTCCACCTTTGTCCATGATGTGTTGTGACTTCATTTGAGGCTTCCACACTATTGGGGCTAAGCTTTTAAAGGCCAAATTCATCAAGTTCTACAAACTATACAAAGAGGTAAAACTTCTAACTAGTATTTTATGTAGTTTATATCATTTGTATGCTAGCTGTAGGCTTAAAGCTTTGGAAACAATATTGCATGTATAATTAGAGAAAACATAGATCCAAAGCTTTTAGGGTTGTATGTGCACCATAGGATGTTGTAGTATACAAAACCTAACAGTGGTATCAGAGCCATGGGTTGTTTTTTGTTATATTGATGCAAATGTTTGATTTTCAAAGTTGAGAAAAAAAAGAAAAAAAAACATGAAGTTTGTCAAATTTTAAGATAATTACTTGTTTTTGTGAGCAACTAATTATTTGTAAAATTTGAATAATTTGTTATATGATTTGATTAGGTCAAATTTAGTAAAAGATAAAATGATATGATTATTTTATTAGTTTTAAAAGTTTGACCTAAAGAGTTTTTTTTTTGAAACCTCATAAGTTATGGATATGAAAGTTTTTTTTTAAAAATTTGATTCAAAGTTTTTTATGGAGTTACTAAACTTAGTTTTAATGTTTTAAAGAATTTCATAACTTGTTCTTAAGTTATGGAACATGAAAATTTTCATCATAAAACAAGCATTTAACTTCATAAGTTATGGAATCCAAAAGTTTTCAAGAGTTACAAAACTTGCCCTTAAGTTTTGGAGTTTGAAAAAAGTTTTTTATGAAAAAAAATTGAATTCTAAAACACTTGGGTTCATAACTTAAACAATTAATTAAATGGTTTTAATTTTGAATTTAATAATTGGAATTATGATGTTTTGTTGAATAGTTCAAATTAACTCTTATGGACTTTATTAATAGTTAATTAAAACGTTTAATTAAAAGAGTATTATTAAATCCATAAATATATGGTTTGATTTTAATTAAATAAAAGTCCAGTTTAATTAATAGATTAAACCACCATGTATTTTAAATGTCTAAAATACACCCTTATACTATTATAATATTAAAAGTTTAATAGATTAAAAAGTCGGTCTGACCGTTAGTAGGTCTCATTCACAAAGCCGGTCTATAACGGGGGTATAAGGTTACTGCCTATAAAATGGCAGTTTAATGGGTGTCCACTCTCACCCACCGCTTCCTTGACTGGTGGAGGGTCGTTAGCCGAACGGGTAGGATAGGACATTAATTCTCCCTTCATTAAAATTATAATGATAAATATAAAGTAACTAAACTTTATTAACTTCCCAATCTTAGTTACTTTAAGAAAATGTGAATTTTGTGCTAACCCATGAAATTACACTTTGTACCTTACCAAGTCGTTGGTGGAGCGTGTGTGGTTATTCGACACACTAACATGGACTAGTAAGAGTGACAAAGGGTAACTTAATGTTTATCATAGATTGATGGAGCGCGTGTGGTTAACCGACACATCGATTAGGTGATAAAGTTAAGGGTACCAAGTTAATTTGCATGCATGGTTATTCACGCCTTGTTTGTGATCCTCGACATCCCAGTCACAAAATTGAGAGGGCACAACCGAGATTTAAACATGCCATTGAAAAGTTCAATGAATCTCAAAAGATCTAGGAGTTTCAATCCAATTAAAACCCAATACCCTATTAGGTTTTCATGGTGGAAATTGGTGAACCGTCATTCGCCTACCTTCAATTATTTTATAGCTTGGATTAAGACATCCATCTTCCAAGTTATAGAATATTGTGTTGGGTACTAGCCTTGATATTTCATATTGGGTGTCATATTAAGGACTTAAATCAACTAACTTGAATTTCTCCCGTTGTAGATGTCTAGTTCCGACAACTATGATCTTCCCAAATCTCTTGGAACAAGCTTTCCTAATGAAGATGATGTCCCGCGATTTGATCATGGAAATCATACTTCTCTTCCTCTACCTCCTCCAATTATTCTCCCTAACTCACAAGTTCTTGAAAAGTTCAAGGTCAGTCAATCCCTATTGGCAATCAAAGTCTATATGTGCTTACATCTTGGAGATGGAGTTACATATTGACAGGTTGGGAGAGTTGGGTGTCGAAGTATAGAGGTAACTGGCTGTTGACTTGGTTCTTCAGTCACTCCCTGATGACAGATCATGACATGACCCTTATTGATCTTACCTATTTGCTTGTTGCTGCTGAATGAACAATGATTTAGGGCACCGGTAAAGCAAATTTGATTGGAAGATATACTTCCCAACCTTCCATGGACATTAACAATGGTAACATTAGAAATCTAGAAAAGCTTTCTCTTCCCTATGGAAAGGGATCGGCCATAGTCAACCCGGTTGACCAAATGGTAAAAAGAAAGGCTAAGTCTGAGATAGTCCCATGTACCATTACCAAAGAGTCCATATGTTTCTATTGCCAAAGGAACGGGCATTGGTTGCGAAGCTGCCCTATTTACCTTCAAGATCATAAGGATGGTAAAGTCAAAAAGTTTGGCTCTACTTCAGGTAAGTCCACTATCTAACTCTATTAAGTTCCTATTTTGAGATTCTTATTACATGATGTGACTAGGTCGCATTTTGATGTTTTAAGAATCAAAGAAAAGAGAGGAAGCTTAAAAGAAGAGTACACTGATTCTGATCGTGAATAGATGGATTTCGATCGCATGGTTCGATGATCAGAATTTTGAGCTGTTGCTTAAGAGTTATGACAGATTGCTTAGGAATGTATAATAACATAATTTTATATGTATTTGAATTGTAAGAATAAGTTTTTTCGCAATTTTAAAATAAAAGGAAATATTTTTTGATTTTATTTATTTTAGATATCCATACAATGGCATTTGTGAAATATTATTGTTTATATGATTCCATTGATAGCAATATTGGAAAATGAATTTGATTCTTTCGTTTGTGGTAGTGTCATAATTTACCAAATGAGTAAAGATTCTCATCATCCAAGTTTCAGTTGGATAGAAACTTGGAATCGTGCAATTTGTATTGTATGATGAATGAGAATTTTTCATCTTTGGAAAATTAAGACTAATTCCTTGTTCACATGTTCGAGTGAGTCAAGTGAAGGACTATAGGATCGGGTACACTTGGTTGTGCACTGCTCAGGTCCACCACAAAGTTCGATAAGGCTATTCGTCATGATTTACTAAAGTTTAGTGAATATGGTTATACTTACAACTTTAAGTGTAATTCTGAAACATTGGAAAAGTTTCAATGTAAGGCAGAACGAATAAGAAGAATCAAATTAGGTAGAAAGATAAAAGTTTCTCCAATCTGTAGTGACAAAGAACATGGTTTGGCATGCGGAATTAAAGCTTGCACAATTGAACATGGTGATTTGGGTGTTTAAGAGATATATTGAATGTATATGGTGTTACAAAAAAGGAACTAGATCTAGACTACATAAATAACACACACTTACACACTCACTTCTACATCTCTCAAGCACACCTCTACAAGTGGTATGAACCCACTATTTATAGAGGTGTTTACATGTCTCTCTCTCACTCTCTAACAAATGGGTCTAAAGGCTAAAGCACCACATGCAAGTGGGTTTTACAAAAGTCAAACATTTACAAAGTCATGAATGAATAACTTTGCACCCCAACATTCTCCCCCTCAAAGTTAGGAATGAATGACCCGCTTCAAATCTTCCAAAAGAAAGCACTACGCGGTTCGAGCCTCAAAGGTGACACATGTCGAAACGAACTTCAATCTTCAAATCTTCCATGACTCTTCAATTTGGGCTCTAGGATGTGATACCATACAATCCGAGCAGCAACGAATGATCAAGAGTATTCCAAACTCCAAATAATCACCCAAAGTTGCGCATAAAAACACACCCTAAAAATCTTTAATAATTCCAAACCCATTTCGAATACATCACTTCCGAACTTCCAATTGCATCATCTCATAATCTTCAAAATTTCAAGATCACTTCGGTCTTCAAATCCGCGTAATATGAAAAATTCAAGTTCGAATTTCCATATAAAACTTCTCCCCCTTTTTATAATCGAAATTTGATTATAAAACCCCAAGGAAAAAGAACGTGCTCTATTCGGAATGTTTCATGTTAAAACTCCCCCTTAACATGTGGCATAAACTTTGTGCTTCAATCCGAAAAATCCAAAAAATAATCAATTTTTATTGTCGTTCACGGATTGCCTTTGACAAAATTTCTCAAAAATGGGTAGAAATTGTCAATTTCAAAATTCTGCAGTGACTCGTTGCGTCCAAAACAACTTAATATGCGAAACTCTAGCCCATTTGCGAAACCGGGCATAAAGCATAAATTCGCACCAACTGTAGGGACCAGATTTGAAAATTCTGCAATTGCATCATTTTATGACCCCATTTGCGAAGTTGGACCAATTGTGTCATTTCGTGAAAAGATCAGGGACCAAATGCGAACATATTTGTTTTCTTCTTCATTGAACGATTAACAAGGAATGCTTCGCATTTTCATTCCCACACTCTTCGCATCTTTCACCCAATTTATCAAAATATGCGAAATTGATTGAGACTCAATGCGAATATCTCCAACCCATAACAGAATTCCAATTTGCAAACCAAAATTAATATGCGAACCCAAGTGAACATTAAAATCGATCCATAGATGCGAACTCGGGTTTTATATTTTCGCAAAATCGACATCAACGACTCGAAAATCTTTCCAGTTCATTCCAAAATTATCACAGATCCATCGACTCCAAGCTTACGAAATTGGCTTACAATCCTTCGTTATCAAACTCTCAGCTATTCGATTATACATCGATTTCAAAATCATCAATTTCTTCAAACATCTATCTTTGACAATCGATCACCAAACAACAAACGAGACTCAAACTTTCGCAATCGATTTCATCAGCCTTCCCAAGTTCGTTCCTGTCCTTCAATTCACAACTCCAAAATCAAAAGTCGATTTTGAAAATTACAATATCGACTCTTCTCAGCCCAACCCAAAAAAAAAACCGAATAGCCAACAGAACTCCAAATCCATCAATCATCGATTCCAATTTTAAGAATCTCCAAAATCGATTTTGACTTTCAACATAACAAACCGATTTCTGGATTTCAAGCAATATCATTCGATTTTGGCAATCGGTTCTTCAACTCACGCCATTAAATTGATTCAAAAATACAAACAATAACATCAGATTGAATCAAACACAAAAGGAACTCTATTTTGACTTTATGAGTTGACTCCGACGAACATCATATAGATTCTACCATATTCTCACTTCGATGTTCAATTCAAGCAAATATCAAACGATTGTATCTTCAAAATTATAAGAAATCAAGATCGAAGACACATACTAAATGGAGTACTCGATTGATTTTATAATAATATAGTCGGTGAAAGGAAACCAAATACTATCGAGTTGAATGATCTATCAATCAGAATAATCTGTCAATTTAAATCAAGAATTCAATCGATCAAAACGAGAGTGATTTATATGAAATTTGAATGAAGATTAAAAAGAACCTGTTGATCTGAGTCTTCAAATCGAGAGTGACGAAGATATCAATAAAAACAATTTGGGCTCATTATCTTTATTGAATGAATAGTAGATGATATGACTTTGGGCTCAAAGAAATCAGACATTAAAAGTAGACGATCTTGGATTTGGGCTCACGATGAGGATCTGATGAATTTTAGATCAATGAATAGTCGACGGAAATTTGATTTTGTTTTTAGTTAAAATTGATCAATAAAAATATTGGATCAACAATGAGGTTTGAAACGAATTAGATCCAATGAATCAAAACGATCAAAAATAAAGAACGCTACGCACAAATTCAATGAAATTAAGAGAGATCATAGAGAGAGACTCACCAAAATTGTTCAAATTGCGACAAAATTTGCCAAACCGAGAATCGTTCTTCAAAAATCACCTTGATCTTGAAGACCCGCTCTGATACCAATTTTAGTGACAAAGAACATGGTTTGGCATGCGGAATTAAAGCTTGCACAATTGAACATTGTGATTTGGGTGTTTAAGAGGTATATTGAATGTATATGGTGTTACAAAAAAGGACCTAGATCTAGACTACATAAATAACACACACTTACACACTCACTTCTACATCTCTCAAGCACACCTCCACAAGTGGTATGAACCCACTATTTATAGAGGTGTTTACATGTCTCTCTCTCTCTCACTCTCTAACAAATGGGTCTAAAGGCTAAAGCACCACATACAAGTGGGTTTTACAAAAGTCAAACATTTACAAAGTCATGAATGAATAACTTTGCACCCCAACACAATCTGAAAAGATGGGAGAGTACTTGAGTATCTTGCTTTATGATTATCTTAGTGATTATGAAACCATATCACAATTGATTCTCTAAGGACATCTTAGTACATTTGTTTGACTAAGAAGAGGAATCGTGAATTGTTGAATTGGTTAAATCAAAAAGATTAATCATACTTCGTTCCAAAATTGAGTCTCAGAGTAATACTCCAAGATTGTAACTTGAGTGACATAATCCTTAGAAGGTTTATAACACTTTTCAAATGTAGAGTAAAATGTTTTCTACTATTGTACATTTGAAATTGGTAAGTTGTGATGTTTTTGGATAAAACAAAGACCAACTAAGACCAATTGAGTGAAGTGACTATCTTGATAAGAATCCGCACTAACTCTTGAATATTTGTTTTGTCAAGGAATGGTTCTTGACAAGAGCATCTTATATGTCAAGAGGTCAGTGGGAGTCTTAAATATCTTGAACAAGTTTCGAGAACTAATCAAGAATAAAACATGTTTATCACTAGCACACGACTTGAGGTTTGTAACCTATCGTGTTGACATATTCTTATTTTTTTGCCCATTCCAGTTAAAAGTTGACTATGCATGTGAGTTCTATGAGTTCTCAATTGTTTGCATAACTACTTGGAAGCAATGGTAGGCCCTTGTGCTGCCAGGTGGCAAGAAGTTAGGATTGAACAAGTTTAGTCCATATGAGTTTGGATGTATCACTAACCTTGTCTTATGATTATGGTTTTGACAAATTCACATGGATAGGAGCACATACACCATAAAATCTAAGTGTCATAAGGTTTCTCTCCGATTCATGAAAATGATGGGGAGGAAACGTTTTCACTAAGTAGATTTTAAGTAGATAGCAATTGTGACATTTGCATTCTCACAGTCGTTAGTGGAGCGTGTGTGGTTAACCGACACACTAACATGGACTAGTGAGAATGGAAAAAGGTCTAAACATTATGATTATGACATCCCTCTTTGTAATTTTTTAGACACACATGTAAGCTATCTAAGGAAAGGTGTATGATTTTGATAAAGTCTTATCAAAGCATCTCGTATCAGAAATCTGAACTTTGGTAAGAAAGTCAATAAAGTATTGATTTTTAGAAGTCCAGTTGATTTCCGGATACATGTCAAAGCTAGTGGGAGCATAAGTGTTATGCTAATAATTGTCATGTTAGTGTGACCATAATTATTATGTTAAGTATTGCAAGTTAGCAATGTTAAATATAGAAAACAAAGTTTCAAATTTGCAAAGATGCGGGGGTTTGAAAAGTTGTTTTGCTATAATTAAAGGAGTGGAAATGATACTTCATCCTAATTCTAAAAGCTTAGATTGAGATTTTGATCAATTTTAGTCAAATATATATGAATGTTATGTTGGAATAGTTTAACATAAGGAAATTCTATATATGGAAATGTTAATTGCGTTCTCAAAATTCGATTATGATTACGACATCCCTTTTCATAGTCTGAATTGTGAGAACATGGAAAACAAAAATTCTAGCAAAGGACTAGTCAAGTATCATGTCTTTATGTTAGACATCATGAATCTTGGTCAATATGCTTTGGGTATTGGATCGATTACATGTGCTATAATATTCATCCGTTCTAAATTTTCCAAATGCCTAGGGCATTAAGAGGGAAAAGGACTATAACTGGATATGACTAAAATGATTAAGAAATTGTCGAGGACAATATTAGGTTTACCAAAGATTGGTTGCTCATGGACAGTTGGAAGTATAGTGTAAATTTTGGAAGGACCATATTGATGTATTCTAAAAAGAGGAAACTCTTGTTTAGAAGTGATAGTCAAAATGGGAGTGTGGAAATGTTTCCATAGGTGGAAGTTATTAAATATGTGTAAGATTAGAAAACTTAATGCAGGAAGGATGTTCAAAGGAATGTACTTTGAATGTGAGACTTCGTTTCCATGGAATTCCTCTCCATTGGAATACTTTGTAAATGTTTGTTGCCAAGTCTTTGTGACTTTTGTTCATAGTCATTACAAGAGGATCGATGCATATAAGTTTAGAATCTAACAGATTTCAGTATATGGCAAAGAATCTTGTATTCTTACATTTGCAATAAAGATTTGGGATTGTGAAATGAGCATTATTAGAATCATGTTCAATTGGTCTATTTCACAAAGTAAGGATCATAGACAAACATAGTGTTCATACTTGGAGTATGGCATAATTATTGTTTGGACAAACATAGTGTGCATGCTTGGAGCATGGCATGACTATTGTTTCAGTTCAAGTATTAAGTTGATTATTTCAAACATTATGCAATGAATAATGTGTAATCAATATGGTGATTAAATAAAAGGTGTTTTATTTATATTCATAAGTTTTGAGACCATATTGGATTCAGTTATTCTTGTGTTTCACTTTGCATGTTTTGACTTCCCGAATAACTAGGTTATTCAAACTCTCCACAATCAATCACACTTTGGAAGTAGGTATGAATCAAGGCTATCATGAATCGGGCTTGTAGATGTCTAAAGTTTTTAGACATAACAAAAGATGTTGCAACATTCATGAGAGCTCTGGGAATGAGATTTGAGTACTAGATTCAACCCACACTCATTTGAATCACTTCATGGATTTTATCACGAGTGATCATGAGACGATAATATCTTATATTCTTCAAACCTAGAGATATGATTTATTGACTACGAGTTGGTTGTACATTGATTGTATGAAAACGCATCAGTAACTTGATGTTATAAAACGTGCCTTTGTGTATGATTCAACAAGTAGTTAGTGCAAGCATATGAGTCGAATTTTATCCATTCCTTTTACCCTTGGAGGGATAAAAGCGATATCTGTGGGCCCCTCGATGATTTAGTGATGACAAACGTAAGTGCTCGGCCGGGCCTGTACTAATTTGAAGTTGTACAATTAGTCGGTCGTCATAAATCGGAAATCGGGAAACAACAAATGGAAAGAGAGAATGATTATAATCCATGTACCAGTCCATATGATATCTAGAATGGAGGAATATATGATCCCTTATCTAATGGACGTGTCATTGACTAGGTCAGAGTTCGACAACAACTTTTAAGAGCTAAGATTGCTAGTCGGATTTTGGAGACATACTTGCAATAATAGTTTTAGACTTATCCAAGTGGGAGACTGTTGGATTGGATATCTAAGCCCATAACTATTATTGGTATGTGCTCAACCCGAGAGTAGCATGGTCCATTTGGGTTGCATATCATCAAGACAATTTGTTAGGATGGACTCTTGAGAGAAAGGTTATATATGATTTATTAATATATTATAAGTTATAATATATTAATATGAAATCATATGTTTTAATTAGTATTGATCAAGAATTAATTTGGAATTAATTTAGTGATCAAAAGAGACTAATTAAATCTATGGGGACTAATTGTGATAAATAGTTATATTTATATGTGTTGGGCTTATGATCCATGTTGGACCAAGTTTATGTATGGATACATAAAGAGTTGGGCTACATGAACCATGGATCATAAACCCATGGGTATGGATTTGGGTTATACCCATGACCCTTGAAATCCAACATATAAATACATGCTCTTAATCTAAAAAACGCCTACATGCTTGTTCTTGGAGTTCATGGGTGTTTTTTGGTGCATGGAATTCTCTCTCAAGTTCCACCTTTGTCCATGATGTGTTGTGACTTCATTTGAGGCTTCCACACTATTGGGGCTAAGCTTTTAAAAGCCAAATTCACCAAGTTCTACAAACTATACAAAGAGGTAAAACTTGTAACTAGTACTTTATGTAGTTTATATCATTTGTATGCTAGTTGTAGGATTAAAGCTTTGGAAACAATATTGCACGTATAATTAGAGAAAACATAGATCCAAAGCTTTCAGGGTTGTATGTGCACCATAGGATGTTGTACTATACAAAACCCAACAGAACTAACACCCTTAACCTATGCAGTTGTCCAAACTCACAAGAGAAGATTGATGGACCAAGAAAGGACTCAAAACCTAACCCTAACTCAACTAATCATAAACAAGAGCAAGGTATGATCTTTTTACCTCCACAAGCTTCCCAAGATGCTCCAAATGCAAAATCCAAAAGCTTTTCCCGCATTCAAGGATTGCTTCCAATTCCTTCTCCTTGCTAGCTCACCAAAAAGGAGGTATTTGAGGCAATTTCAAGCTTAAGAATAATCACAAAGGATTTAGGGTTTTAGGGATGTCTGAAAGTAATGGAGGCTGGTTAGGGTAAGGTCCAAATGGATTAAGAACATTTAAATAGGGTCCTTGCCCTGAAATTAGGGTTTTGGTCTTCAGCCATGTACGCCCCGCGTACGTGGTACACACCCGTGATCAGCCCTCCCTAGTACGCTAAGCGTACACATATGTATGCCCAACGTATGTAGGGACCCTTTATGCAACAAAATTTAATTCTAGGTGGAAATGAATAAATACCTGAACTTCGATCGTTACAACCGCCCCACTCGGATTAGACTTGGTCCTTGAAGTTTGATGATGCGAATAAGTCTGGGTAATGCTCTCTCATCTCGTCCTCCGGCTCCCAAGTCCATTTGGAGCCCCTCCGGTGTTGCCATTACACCTTTACCAGCTTCACCACTTTATTTCAAAGAGCTTTAGTTTTTTCATCCATAACTGCAATGGGCTTCCCAAAATAGTTTAGGCTCTCATCCACCTGAATATCATCCAATGAAATAACTGCAACCTCATATGATACACACTTCCGTAGCTAAGACATGTGAAATGTGTTATGGATCTGACTCAGCTCATCAGGGAGATCCAACCGATACATAACCTTGCCAACTCAGGAAGAGATCCTGAATGGACCAATGAATTGGGGTCCTAAATTGCCCCTCTTCCGAAAGTGGATGACACTCTTCTAGGGCGACACCTTCAGCGGTACGAAATCCCCCACCTGAAACTCGAGATCCGGACGACGTTGGTCAACATAGCTTTTATGTTGACTCTGCGCGACTCACAACCCGTCACACACTTGCTGAATCAGATCAGTGGTCTTAAGCACCACTTCGGTGCTTCCCATGACTTGATGGCCATTCTCCCCCTAACAAACTGGAGTCATACATCTCCTTCCATACAACATCTCGAATGGTGGTCGATCAATACTAGCATGATAATTTTTGTTGAAGGAAAACTCTGCTAGTAGGAGGTAAGTATCCCAAATCCCTCCGAAGTCTAGAACGGATGGCCGAAGCATATCCTCGAGCGTCTGGATCATCCGCTCGCTCTACCCATCGGTCTGGGGGTGGTAAGTTGTACTGAAATGCAACTGAGTACCTAATTCCTCATGAAACTTCCTCCAGAACCTAAGGTGAACCGAACATCACGGTATGGGACTACATATATTGGCACTCCGTTTCTGACTACCACCTCTCGAGCATAAAATATTCGCTAATTTCTCAACGGATATACTCTCAATAATTGAGATAAAGTGCGCATTCTTGGTCAGCCTATCCGTAATAACCCAAATAGAGTCAACACCCCGCACCGTCCTAGCTAATTTTGTGATAAAATATGTGGTGATCTCCTCCCATTTCCACATAGGAATGGGTAACGGCTAAATCTTGCCGTGAGGCCTCTGATGCTCGGCTTTGACCTTCCTATAGGTCAAACATCGCTCAACAAACCAAGCAACTTACCGCTTCATGCAGGGCCACCAGTAGCTCAATCTCAGGTTTCGGTACATCTTCGTGGCCCCTGGATGGATAAAAAAGTTGGACTTATGTGTCTCCTCAAAAATCTTTTGCCTCACTCCCCCAAATGATAGAACCCAAACCGTACCACACTGAGTCAATAATCCCAGGCTGTCTCTGACAAACAATGGAATCTGTCTCCTAATCTGCTCAGTCTTCCAATTCTCCTATTTCAATCCTTCTACCTGTGCCCACTTGATCATATCCATCATTAATGAGGTAATCGTCATTCTCAAGCAAACATATCGGATTGGAGCACTTGCCTCCTTACTGCTCAAAGCATCGACCACCACATTGGTCTTCCCAGGATGATACAAAATCTCGCAATCATAATCTTTTACCATGCCTAACCACCTCCTCTGCCGCATATTCAAGTTTGGTTGATATATCAAATACTTCAAACTCTTATGATCAGTGAAAATGGTGCATCGGACCCTATATAAGTAATTCCTCAAAATATTGAGGGAAAATACCACTTCCCCAATTCCAAGTCATGAGTGGGGTAATTCGCCTCATGAGGCTTCAGCTGCCTCGAGACGTGAGCAATCACGTGTCCCCTCTGCATAAGGACAACCACCAAACTCGAGATAGAAGCATCAAAATATACCACAAAATCATCTAATCCCTTGAGTAACGCCAGAAATGAGGCCTTGCGCAATTTCTATCTCAAAGTCTCGAAGGCCAACTGCTGATCTGGACCCCACCGAAAAGTCACATTTTTCTTGGTCAGACTAGTCAAAGTGTAACATCCGGATTCTCAAGTATATTATTTGCTTATTTATTTTTAAGGTTTATTGAGCAACTCGACGAGTTGGTGCTACAACTCGCCGAGTAGAGTCGGGTGTGGCCAAGTGGGATTAATGATCTACTCGACGAGTCCGAGAGTCGACTCGCCGAGTAGGCGCTGGGAGAGGAAACCCAAAATTCCCGGGTTTGGGGCCTATATAAGGACACTTATAGCCTCATTTGCGGCTCTCCATCTGCTTCCCTTCACTGAGAGAAACCCTAATCACCCCTTGAGCTTTTGAGAGAGTATTGAGCCATTATTTGAGAACTTTGGTGCATTTTTGGTAGAGAGGAGGAGGATTTCAAGCAAGGATAGTGAAGAGGCTGTTAGATCTGCTGCTAAACATCAAGGAGCTTTTGTTTAAGGTATAAAGTTCGTATCTTTTCCATTAGTATGAGTAGATCTCATGATATGAGAGTTACGGCTTCATTTCTATTTTATTTGGGGACTTTGAAGGCTTTGAACATCTTTTTAGAGTTCGACATCAGATATGGATCTTGTGAGGTCCCTTGAGTCAAAAGTCCCCTGCTTTATTCAACCATGTTAGCTCCTTGAATGAGAAACTCCTTCTCAAGCATGTTATTGGCATTTCTAGCCCTAAAGTGCCATGCATGAACGTAAAGCTCGTGGCTTTGTGTGATATTCAAGCCTTGAGAGCTTAGATCTAGAGTGTGAGGGAGTTTTTTGCCTTGAAATCGTCTGAATACAATTGAGTCTGAATGGAGTCACCGAGTGGATGAGCCAACTCGACGAGTCGGTTAGGGTTTGTCCCGATGAGCTGGACCATGCGATAGCTCGAAGAGTTAGGGTTTAACTCGACGAGCTGGTCTTTCAAGAGACTATTAAGGAACATTGGGACTCAATGAGTCACACGAGTGCACTCGACAAGTCAGGTAAACTGGGGCTGTTGACTCGATTTTGACTTCTGTGGACTTTAAGGTTTGGTCAAATGGAGCAATGGAGATCAAGGAGGGTTAAAATGGTATTTTACCCATTCCTAGGGTTAGAGTGAAAGAGAGAACAACTTTTAGTGTATTTGAGTTCAAGTAGGGTATTAATTAGAGATAATTATCCTATTTGGTAGGTGGGGGCTAAATCGAGGATTCCGAGTACGAGACTTTTACTTGCTAGCTTACGAGGTGAGTCTTCTCACTATACTTTACCTAAAGTGGTAATTATGTGTGACCAGAGGGTCTTATGTGCTTACTTGAGTTGTGCATTTGCTTGTGTGATATATATATATATATATATATATATATATATATATATATATATATATTATGTGTTACCAAGACCGGATCGGAGGGTCCAACGAGCTGTGAGACCAGACCAGAGGGTCCAACGAGCCATGGGACTGGAGGGTCCCATTGAGACACATAGACCGGAGGCTCTTATAGAGTTTTATCCTCGAGTGGATAAAGTGTTGTATGTGGTATTTTGGGGAACTTACTAAGCTTCGTGCTTACCATGTTATGTGTTATGTGTTTCATGTACTTCCGAGGATCGCGAGAAGGCACCGACTTGATTGTACACACACATCTGAGCTGGAGTTATATTTACTTTGGATCCTGGATTCGTAATTAAACGATTTTTGAAAAATGTATTGATATTTGATACTTGAGGTTTTTGGAGAAACGTGACATGTGTTTTATTGTGTTTGGAAAAATGAAAAATTTGGTTTGAAAATTTACATCGTTACAAGTTGGTATCAAAGCCTTGGTTTGAGGGATTCGGATGCACCTTTAGGTATGTCTGGACTCAAACTGAGGATTTGAGAAAATTTTTTAAGAGAAATGATTTTTTTAAACGAGTAAGAGTTTCTAGTAGAAAAACGAGAAAGAGTAGTGTGTACAATCAGCCAGAGCCCGAACGGTGATTTCCCAAAATACCCTTACTTTCTGTGTGATGAGATATTTATGAGATATTATGAGATATAATATGCATGCTAGAGAGTAGGCTAGGTATTTCATATTTTAGGATTAGAGTGGCCCGATTTGTGATGCCTTAACCTAGGAGTTACTGCTACCTGTGATTTGCTTTGAGTGCGAGTATGTAGCAGAGAAGAACTTATGAGAGGTCTACTAAGAGAGTAGTCTATGTTCGGTGAGATATAGAGTACTTGCGATCGGGGATCATAGGAGGAGGATTGGGGGTGAATACAGACGCAGTGTGGAAGGTAGTATTGGGTCCGTACTACTGGAAGCACCGGATCGGTGAGCAGTCCAAGTAAGAATCCTTAGGATGCTAAGGAACAAGTAGGGGTGAGCGATCGAGTGTGAGTATACTTGAGTGAGTCTCTGATTATTTTATGTTGTGTTTAAGAGACATCATGGTGGGTACACGCCACAACCCTGAGAGCAGTGGAGTTAGCGATGATGAGATTCGCATGATGATTCATGAGGAGGTGGCCGCAGCTATCCGAGAGGCCATCCCGGAGATGTTTGGGTCTATAAAGACCACCTTGATTGAGACGTTTGATGAGCGATATGCTACTGTTACCGAGGCGGCTGCTGCTGCAGCCACCCAGCTGTTGCTGCTGCCAGGCTATAGGGGGGTGACTCGTTGCTGTACCGAGAGTTCAGCAACACAAAGCCACCATAGTTTGATGGGACTTAGGATCCGATTTCTGCGATGAGATGGATGTCTGACATTGAGGGGTGTTTCTACACTTGTTCCTGTCCGTAAAGAATACTTCATTTTTAGCAATATCCTTCTTGAATCCATCTTCAAATCCAAAAGTCATATCCTCATTTCCCACTCATAATGTAAGCTTTGACTCGCAAATATCCACCAAGGATCGTGTGGTATTAAGTAAAGGGTGTCCAAGGATTATCAGGACATCTTTATCCTCCTTCATATCTAGCACCACAAAGTCGATTGGAAAAATAATTTTCCAGTTTTTACCAATATGTCCTCAATTATGCCTCGAGGATAAGTCACCGAACGATTAGCCATATGAATTGTCATCCTAGTAGCCTTCAATTTTGGAAGGTGGAGCTTTTGGTAGAACGAATATGACATCAAATTTATACTTGCTCCATAATCGGCTAAAGCATATCTCTTCATGTTATTTCTGAATTCACATGGAAGTGTAAGGTGTCAAGGATCTCCCATTTTCCTTGGTATCCCCTCCATAATAACCATGGAACTTTGCTCACTAAGAACTACCTTGGAGGTCTTCTTTAGTTGTTGGAGAGTGTTGAGTAAATCTTGAAGAAATTTGGCATATTCGGGAACCTTGGCTAAGGATTCAATAAAAGGAGTATTGCTCGGAATACCCTGGACTTGCTGCATAAACTTCTTATGTTCTTGTTCTAATGAGTGAACTTTGGATCTAGAAGGAAATGGTAAAGGAGGTTGATAAGTTTGAGCACCAGAAAGATTTTTCTGCCCAGACTGAGACCACATCGTGAGGATTGAATCCTCATGTCGTGTTGACGGTGTTTCAGCAACAATTTTTTCTCTGATTTTCGTCCGCTTTGGCTGTGCTTCGGGCTACTTTGTTTCTTCTTCTAAGGCCTCCAAGAACTCAGAAATAGTGTCTTCTTCAATAGTTATGGCCATGACATGTGGTTGTGGTTTATTATAAGGATTTTTAGGAGGTAAACGCTCATTAACTAATGTAGTTGATTGTCTGAGTTGAGCTTCAATAATTTTAATGGATGCTTGATAAATTCTCATGATAGCATCAGCCGCATCGTGACTTTTTTCAGAAGCTTCCATGAATCTATGAAGCATTGACTCTAAGTCCACTTTTTTCTCGGGTTGTGGTTGTTACTTTTAGTAACAGCCCTGACCGGTTTGCCTATATTTCTCTTCCTTTTGCTTCTTGTATTCCTCATACGACAACCACTCTTTCTTCGACTTTCTCCAATCTTCATTATAGAGGTCTCCACTAGAGTAGTATACCTAAGCTTTCCTATTCCCGTTTTCATCCAAATGGCAATCTTTTGTCAAATGTGGCCCATTATAATTTTCACAACCCACATATATTGTGTGTATGGACTGGTCCATCTTCGTCATTCTTCTATCCATGATACTTAACATTACCAATATCGCCACCATGTCTTCCAAAACACCATTTCCAATCCCCATAGCTCCATCATTACGAGGGTTGTGATATTACCGTGATGCTTTGAAAAGTCTTCGATTAGTTCCTTAATTTCAGCGGGATTTTTCTTTGTTGAAGGTCCTTGAGAATCAAGGAGTTGCCTTGTCGTTACGTTCACCCCATCGTTGAAGATCGAGACTTCTTGTTGCTCATTTAGATCATTTTGGGGACAATTTCTTATTAACCCTTTATATCGCTCACACGCCTCATATAAAGACTCCCCCACTTGTTGCTCAAAATTAGTTATTTTTTTTTAAGTTTAGCAACCTTGGATGGTGGGCAAAATTGTTGGAGGAATTCTTCATGCATCTGTGCCCAAGTGGTGATTGTTCTTGGGGAAGTGCCTTTAGCTAATCTTTTGCTACTCCCTTGAAGGTAACCGAAATCATTCTTAACAAGACAGTCTCTCGTGGTACATTTGGAATATTGAAATAGTCAGCAATGTCATTGACCTCATCGAGGTGCTTGTATGCGTCTTCATGATCTTTTCCGGAAAATGGGATATCCTTTAGCACGGAAAAGATGTGTCCCTTAAGCACGAAGGTAACAGTAGCAGGAATTGCGGGTTGCACAAGTCCTAGACCGGCGTCCTCTTGTATTTTTTTCTTGTATGCCTTCATCGTCATGTCAACAATGTCCATTATGTTGCTTTTGGGATCGCTTTTGGGTTCGCTACTTTTTTCTGTTTTTGTTTTGGGCTCGTAACCAACTTCCTTTTTGTTAGGAGTTTGCTCAAAGCTTTTGAATGTACTTTCGTTTTTCAGAATGTTGCTTGATTCTCCTACGCTCTTGTCCTTCTTTTTATGAAAAGTTTACTCTGGATCTTCAAGTTGTTGTGTCAATGGCATGTTTGATCTGCGGGCCATATACTACTGAAACAAAACAAAAACAAAAATGTAAAAATGAACTAAAAAAAATAAAAAATCCTACTGAACGATTACCATGACGTGGTACTAAGTGCCACCTCGTGGCATAGCAGATAAACTAAAACAGAAAGCAAAAACGAAATAAACTCTAAAATATCAAAGCTCACGTCGCGAGCTTTAAGAGCTCACGTCATGAGTTCAGTAGTTCATAAAAAATAAACTAATACTAAAAAGTAACTTTTTGCAGGGTTTACCTCACAAAAAGGATTGATTAACCAAAAGCAATTAAATTAAAAACTAAAATAGACGTTTCCCTGGTAACGACGTCAAAAACTTGATGCGTACAAAGTATACCTACTGCTTTTAACCAACTACTTGTCTACTAATGTACCTATAGGCAGTGTACCTAGTCAGTATATAGTATAGTAATGTAAGTTGGGTATTGAACACAGGGAACATATTTTATTTATTAAAATAACTACTAAAAATTAATCTAAAAGCAAGCAATAATTAGAAAGGGGTTTTATCTGCTTTTTCAAGTTCAAAAAACTTAAACACTCAACTAAAAACTATTTTAATCAATATATTGAAAACACTTTCGTTTAGTTTCGAATCCACCTTTTTCCTATGGTTAGTTACTATTTATGGATTATTAAAGTTGGTTACCAGTTATTATGTAATTAGCTATTTTGGTCCAATAAACTAATATTTTCACAAATTCATTTACTACTATGTATGGTCATACACAAGCAAACACTAAATTAGTTATTAATTGTAATTGAACTATGTAAGATTTATTCAAGGCAATTAAACAAACACAATTATGGTCATAACTATGTAAGATTTATTCAAGGCAATTAAATAAACACAATTATGGTCATAATTATGTTCTCTAACACAACTAGGTTTGTTACTTTTATTACTTAATCTAGATGTGGTCACTCCTAGCTCTAGCAATTTAATAGTCACTAAATCACTAGGTAAACAAGTTCATGTAATTTATTATTATTCACTAAGCTACACTTAACTTGAATTTAAGCAACAAAGTCACAAACTTTAACATGCTAGGTAATGATAATCAAATACAAGCGCAAAACCAACTTAAAAAATCCATAAATTAATAAACTAATCCATATATTCAAGGTTTCATCTAGCTAAACGAAAGTAAACGAGTTTAGCTACTAACAACTGAAATTAAACGCACAAATTCATAAGCAATTGACATGATTCAAGTAAATCAAACCTAATGTGATGATTGAATCTTCAAATTCTTAATCTTCAAGAAAACTCTCCTTCCAATGTATATTTTTCACAGGTTTTTGATCTCCTAATTCGAATATCTCAGAACATCCTCTCTCCCAAAAGCTTTTTAAATCGATAATGCAAATGAGTATTTATAATTTTCCAAAATACGTGGCTCAGGTCATGAGATAAGGGTCTCACGTCATGAGCTCAGTACATATCTATATTGTGCAAGGATTCTGACTTTCCACGTACTGATCATCTAGAAACTTGACCCTCACATTCTGATCTTGGTTTTAGCTGAAATCTTTTTCTTTTAAGCTCCAATCCTCCAAAATTCCAATGCTTGTCAATTCCAGTCCTTATTCTTCAAAAGTGTCTTTATTGGATGTAAAATGTAAATTAATCTAATAAGTATTACATATTTTTGCAATTAACCAAAATATTACTCAAAATATATTAAAATATTGTCTAAAATATGTATAAATATGACAATATCAAGTTAATACTCTTCTTTTTGTTTAATGTTAGGTTAGTTTTGATTTTACCCAAACATATTTTTATCAATTTCTAATAAGTTAGTGGTAACAATTTCTTTACATTAAAAATGGTTTTACCCTATTTGTTTGTTGAAACCATGGTAGATAGTATAATTAAGCACATAATTTAATGACTTTGAAAATTTATTTTGTGTTTTTATGATTCCCAATAACTTTTTCTTCATTTGTAGTGAAACTATTGCAAATGATTGTAATTTCCTGTTAAATCCCACTGAATTTAGCCTTTTTTTTTGTTTCATTGAACATGTATTATGTTTGCAATTTCTTCCTTCATTATCAAAATTAACTTATGAATGTGGAGAAGAGAAACAACACATGGACAGTCGTATTGAATGATCGTGAAGATTTACATTTGTTTCTTTAATGGTATTAAATAAAGGGCAAATTGCAGATTTCCTGCATTTCTCCTTTAATTTTAGATTAATTTTGCACTTTATGGAATGCATTTATATAAATATTCTCTTTGGTTTTTTACAGGAGGAATTTGATAACGTATTCTTACAACCACGTCGCATTAGACATGAATCAACAGTAAGTAACGCTATTTTATATTTCGTAGTTTATTATTTTAGTGTGTATATTTCGCATTTTATATTCGTAGTTTATAGGATAAATTATTATAGCAACCTATTTTCAGATTGATGTTTGTCTCACAATTATAGCTTCATTAAATCATATACTTTCATAGGAGACACCATTTATCGCATAATCGGAAGCTTGAGTGGTAATAAAAAATTTAAAAAGTCAATAAATTACATTCATTTACAAGCATTTGGTTGTATATAGTAAATAGTAGTTACATTTCTTACATTTGTTCTATTTTATCCCTTAAAAATAGGTACATTGGCAGGGAAGGGCCTACTAACAAGAGAGTGGGGGCAAGTGCCCCCAATGGATACACAAGAATTACATGATTATAGGAATTTTTATGGACCAAAATCTTTCTTTTAGTATGGAAGGCTCCTATCTAATTTAGGCTAGGTTGTAAGAAAGTTGGGGGCAGTGGGTGAATTTTGAGCTAAAAATAGTAAATTAAAGGTTAAAGCTAATGGTGGAAAATTAATTTGTGTGCCTCTCAGCTCCAACCCATACAACATTTAGCAATAAGAGCCAAGACTCGGGAACAAAATAATAAAAAAGAGCACGATTCTAATCTTAATATTTTCTTGGTAATTCTAAAAATCCTTAATTTATTACTTAACCTTTTGTTATGTTTTATCTTATATAAATATTTGTGATTGTGATAAGTAGTAACTATACGTATACGTGTAAACATGTAATCTTTATAGTTAATTAGGTGTGAGACCCATGTATTACATGAGTTTATTTAAAAAAATTAAATATGAAATTTAACAATTTGAAATGTTTGAATTTATAAGAAAAATGAGAAATTTTTTGAATTATTAAAATTCTGAGACTTTAATGTATTGAATACATTACATATATAAACCCTTTCTAATAAATACCTTACATATATATTACCTTTCATTGAAATTTTAATTTAATAAAATGAAAAATACAATAAAATGACAAATTAGAAAATAGAAAATTTTAAAAATTTTAGAAAATGCCATGTGTCCAAATAAAGGAGAAGATGACATGTGACAAAAAAACCTTCATTTATTATAGCAGATTTTTGTGTAATTTTGTTAAATTTATGAAATTTTATAATTGGTTGAACTTCGAATATAGGCTAATGTTGTTTAGTAATTTTAAATAACCGAATTCTTATTAATTAACATTTTGTAATGTTTTATATCTTTATATAACTATATGCGATAGTGATAAGTAGTGAGTGTGTGTGTGAACTTTAATTATAGTCGATTTTTGTTTGATTTTGCTAAATTATGAATTTTTACAATTCGTTTGAAGTTAAAACTTTGAATATAGGCTATTTGATGTTAAATATGAATGAAAAATAGAGTTATTGTGGATTTGTTTTTTGTTTTTTTTTTTTTTTTTTTTTTTTAAATTACATGTGATTTTTTTTTGGAATGAATTAGTATACGATATTGACCTGACCTAAAATATTTTGACCGATTAGATTGGCACGATTATATAGTTTGATCTAGTGCCCCCAACATGAAATTTTCTTGATATGCCATTGTACCTTGTGGTATGTAATGAGGAGGTAGAAGATGAAAAGCTATTCAGTGAAGTTGTTAAAGCCGTTCAATCCCATGCATATACTGAACCAAGTCAAATTTATTAGTATTTTTTTACATATTTTTTTTTATTATGAATACTGTGTTGCAAAAACATTTAAAAAGAAAAACACTTATGCTAAACTTTTAACTCTTAGATCCTCTTGATGATCTCAATGGGATGGACGTTGAAAGAAAGGTTTATATCTCATCTCTATTTCCACTTAAAATTTTGTAATAATCACGGTTATCTCCCTCATAGCGTTACAAAATGTCCTTGTATAGTAGGCCCATCTTAGTCAGCTAGAAATGAAATGGACCTCGATTCAATTTTGTTCCTTTGTTATACAATGGTTTGGTTTGTAAATATTTCAAAGGAAGTGAATAGAAAGTGATGTTAAATGACCAAAATACCCTTATGAAATTGGTTCATCTTGGTATAGGGTTCATCTTGTGTAATAAGTCCATTTTAGTTGGCAAGAAACGGAATGAAATTTAATTCCATTCCCTTGCTTTTTATAATAGTTTGGTCTGTAAATCTGTTAAAAGAATTAGAATGTAAATTATTGCTGAATGACTTAAATATCCTTTTTTGTATTTGAACAGGGGTTTGATCCTTGCACCACTTCTTGGGCACCGTCTGGACATGAATAACATCAAGGTAGGTGATTGATTACATAAGGCATAAGGGCACCACTTGTTTTTTCAAAAACCTAACTACATTGCCATTAGGTGCAGTTTCCATTTTTTGGAGTAAAATGTCCTAAATAGCAATGTACTTTGCATTTATAACTACTTTTTTTCTGTTTTTTTAGCAATTTCTTTTAATTTCTTTACAAAAAAAAACAAAATACATTGCCATTTGGTTCATATTCCATTCTTTTGTTATAAATGGATTAAATAGCATTGTACGTTCAATTTACAACTTTTTTCCTTAAAAAAAAATTGTTTTGATTTTTTTTCCAAAAAAGAAACACCAAATAGCAATGTATTTTGAGTATACACCTTTTGGTTTTTCTTTTCAACAATTTATTTGATTTTTATCAAAAACCAAAGCACATTGCTATTTGTTGCATTCCATCAGTTGTATATTAGTTGGTCAATCATGATTAGGGGTGTTCGTTTGGATGGATCGGTTTGATTCAATCCAATCAAGTGAATCCAAATTGATTTCGGTTTTCAAAACATGGATCCGAATAGTCCAAACTAAATTCAAATTCGAACCGATTCAATCAAATTACAATTCGGTTGGATCGGTTTTTATAATTCGGTTTTTAAAAACTAAAACATTTTAAAATGACATAATTATAATATTACTGAATTTTAGACAAGAAGCAAAAACAAATTATTTAGTTACGATTTGAAATTTATAAACAACTATTAAGAAGCTATATTATATTTTAATATTTTATAGATAAAAAACTTTTGAGAGAAAATGCATATTAATATATTTTATTAGGTGAAACTTTTTGAACCTATTTCAAAAAATAAATTACAAAATTAATAAATACTTATACATATATATTAAAAATAAATAAATAATAAACTGTTATTCGGTTTTTTTGGACTATTCGGTTCTTATTTTATAAACCATAACCAATCCGAAATCCAAAATAATAATTCGGTTTTGTCGAAAACCAATCCAAAAATCCAAATATCCGAATCAAATAGTCCAATCCGAATTGTCTAATTGGACAATTCGGTTTTATCCAAATACTGAACAACCCTAATCATGATGCCTATTTTTTACAGATCTTGACGAAGTGAAAGCATGAGAATATTATTCAGATGTTGGATTCGTCTGAAACTGCACAAGAGTTATAAGTTCTCAATGGACCTGCTGCCGATTCTCTTTAGATACTATCTTTTTGCCCTAATTTAGTATCCATTTATATTTCAATAAAATGCATAGTGATATGTTATGCTGTAACTATCTTGTAACATATTGCAAGAAGGCTTGAGGAAGAAGAGAGTTACACCGATTTGACAGTAAGAACCCAAATCCAATCGTTAGAGTTTCCATCTCAATATTCAACTATTCATTTTTTTTTTCATTTTTCAAGTTTATGTTTCTTTGATTTAAACTAATGATTAATGATTATTGAATAGTGATATTTTTTATTATTGGATTTCAGGTTCGATTTCATGTCCTTAATTTTTGTTTTGTAGTAGCAAAAAAGATAAAGAAACATGGAAGGAAAAATGCTTGATCATGGCGATTAAGTGTATTTGCAAACACTCGATGGCTTCCAGCCCCCGCAAAGCGGGGAAATCTTCACTAGTTATTATTATATATAGTATTTTCTCTTTAAATTTGAGTCACTTGGAATTTGGTGATAACTTTTGAAACGAAACAGGGTAAATAAAAGGGCATATTTGGTAGGAATGCAAAAATGAATGTTGTTCAAAATAGGCGGGAAACGTTTATGAGGATTGTGAGAACCATCTTGGTGCTAGTGGTGGTATATGGTGGCTAACAGCGGCGGGTGGCGGCTGAGCCACCCGACCGGAGTATAGTGGCGGCTGAGCCATGGGGGATGATCTAGTGGCGGTTGAACCACTTGGGAGAGAGTCTCGGGAAGAGTCCCCCCCTCTATGGAGGAGGTACTATTCATTATATAGGGGACAATTAGGTCAGGCCTTGGGCCTGCCCAAATCAGGCCCAACTAGTAAGGAGTTGGGCAAGACCGTTCGGAGGCGCCGGGTGGGGCTGGCGGGCGCGCACCAGGAGAGGATGGCAAGGGAGTTCCAGGCGAGGGAGCACCTGGCCGAGCCGGTAGGAGAGTCCCCAGCAGGGTTGGCAAGGGAGTCCCCGGCAAGGCTGGCAAGGGAGCGCCAGGCAAGGCTGGCGCGCTAGAGCAATCTAGGCCAGGCCAGTGGACCATACCTCATCAAGTCCCCCCAGTCTGGTGTTATTGGTACGCGGCCAATGACATCGGACTGGACTTAGTCATATAAACCAACATGAGAGTCCCCAGCGAGGCTGGCAAGGGAGTCCCCAGCAAGGTTGGCAGGAGAACGCCATGAAAGGCTGGCGGGAGCGCGCCAGGCTAGGAAGGCACGCTAGAGCAGTCTGGGCCATGCCAGTGGACCATATCTCATCAAGTCCCCCCCAGTCCGGTGTTATTGTGTCACACCCCAAAACCGAGAATGGCGGAAACGTTCTGGGGCGGAGAACGTCATGTAAAGTATCACAACAAAGTATAACAATAAACAAGCAAACAACATCATCCATATATAATTTTAATACAAGCGTTTACAAACTCGTACTTCAAACCACGTTCAAACGTTTTGATACAAACACCGACACTAAAATACTTATGAACTCACCAGATTTAATGCTGATAAACTCTTTCAAAATAACTTGTATTCTCAGGTCATCAGTAGACAGGTACCAAGGCTAGCTTTTGAGAAGATGGAGCGCATTCAAGACTCATCTTATTATTTTTATTTACATTTTTGGTGTCTATAACTATACATAACACGCTTGTATTAAAATTATATATGGATGATGTTGTTTGCTTGTTTACTGTTATACTGTGTTGTGATACTTTACATAACGTCCTCCGCCCCAGAACGTTCCCGCCGTTCTCGGTTTTGGGGTGTGACAGATTGGTATCAGAGCATTGTTTATAGTGAATTGAGTATATCAACCCATAAAAGATATACTAACTATAAACCCATTGGGATTAAAACACTCTAACCAAGATTCTATACTTTAAATACTAAAATATTTAATTAAGTATACAAGTCTGCATTCATACTAAAATCAGTGTCACAATGACAAGAACGAAAGTATTACGATTGTTAAATATCACAAGTGAGCTCGGGGATGTATGGTCAGTCCTGGGAATGGCATAGCCCGATCAACTATGCTGGTCCAAGGAGTGATTAGCATATGCCCTAGAATGGTTGTGATATGTTAACAAGTCTAAAAACTTACCAACAATACCACAATGAGAGCGATGGAACCTAAACTTAAAATACTATAGGATTATTTTGTGCTACTACAAGCTACTTATATACTAGATTCTTATACCTCTCTTCTTGCGTAGATTTAAATGGTTGGATTCCACCTTCCCGAAGACCCGTACTTTCCACCCCAATGAAATGCTGGATGGCTGGATGAAGAGCCCGAAGATGAGCATCCCATCCCTTTGGATGATCACATCGCAGAAGGCTTTTCGGATGGATTTGAATCTGAGCCCGAAGTCAACAACCTACCTCCAGTAGGTCAAGCCCCAAACAACAACCTTCGACCAGTTTTCTCAGGTCCCACACCCTTGTGGGCAACCAACTTGAATCGCTGGAGCGATGAACAAGGTCAACCCTTACCTTACTTTGGGGACCGAAGCTTTTACAACCTCAGCGAAGGTGGCTCTGCGGATCGAGCTCTGCTCGTCTATGTCCGCAGAATAGCTCGTAATGTTGAACAAGGTCGAGCAGCCATCGACCGGGTCATGGAAATTGATGCCACCTCTGGTGTCAACACAGTCCGCATCCGTTGTCTTGAAGAAGAAATGGAAAGGACCAGGAGAACCAATGAGACCCTGCAGCAACAACTGGCTGCCTCCCGAGCCGAAGTCATAGAACTTCGAGTTCGCCAGAGGGCTCACGAGTGACACCTTCAAGAGGTGATTCGTCAAGTGGCAGACCTCAGGGTTCGCCCGAGGAATTCCCATCGCCGTTAGAAGATGTCTAGCACATCTTTGTCTTTTGTTTAAGGAATAGCCTTTAGTATCTGTGCTCTAAGTAGCACTTGTCTATAAAATATTCCTAACTTTCAGTACTCTAACTAGGAATCTAGGAACTGTCAAACTTTTCCGTATGGTATGATGTAAGACCTACTGTTAGGTCGATTTTCCCTGAACTTATTACATCAATAATACCAGTATTATTGACAACTATCTAATCTGTGGGAAAAACCTGTACACTTGTGTTTTCCTACTAATCTTCTATGTTGTGATCTCAAACACTCATTCAGCTATTGGACTATGGCTATTTAGTCCATGTGTCTCTCTCAGCCCGCTTACAATTGATTCTTACCATTGTATTCACCTTTATAAACTTTCAGCAGAAAGATGCCTCCTCGCAAATCTCCCAGGCATAACCCTGCACCACCACCACCTCCTCCTCCGGTCATCGATACATCAGCCCTGAATGCTGCAGTAGCTGCGGCAGTGGCAAGTGCCATGGCTCAATATCACTCCACTGATGCCAGTAGAGGTGGAACCCCTATTGACTCTATTCCTGCTGAAATCCCTGTGCGCTCGAGAGAGTGCTCCTAAAAGGATTTCACCAACTGCAAGCCGAAGTCCTTCAAGGGAACTGGCGGAGTCATTGCCCTCTCGCAATGGTTCGAGAAGACTGAATCAGTCTTCGAAATTTGTTTGTGCCCTGCTGCAAGCAAAGTCAAATATGCCGCGTGTACCTTTGAAGAAAAAGCCCTGACGTGGTGGAACGGCCATGTTAAAGCACTAACTCTTGTAGTAGCCAATGACATGGGCTGGGAAACTATGAAAGACCTCATGATTGAGGAGTACTACTCGAGGGGCGAGATCCAGAAATTGGAGCAGGAGCTGTGGATCCTAACCATGAAGGGCTCCAACATAGTCGCATATACCGCCAGATTCAGCGAACTGGTGGCCCTCTGTCCCAATATGGTTCCCACTGAAGGGAAAAAGATCGAGAGGTACATATGGGGGCTGGTGCCTCCGTATCAGGGATATGTCCTATCATCAAACCCTGCTACCTTTGACAGTGCCAAGCGACTGGCACAACGACTCATTGACCATGGAGTCAAATCCCCATCAGCGACAACAACCCTAGCCATCTCAGAACCCTCTAAACCCGCTGACACTAAGCAGAAGTTCTGGGATGACAAGAAGAAAGAACGAGCTGCCAAAAAGCAGCAAGTTGTGGCTGTGCATGCCGCAATAACCCCTGGTGCTGCTACTGCTCCGGTGAGGCAGTATGCTGGAAGTTTGCCTAAGTGCAACAAATGCAACTTCCACCACAACGGCCCCTACCGGGAAATGCAGTGCTCTAACTGCAACAAGATAGGACACACTGTCCGTTTATGCAAATCTACGGCGAGGCCGATCACCCAAGTCCCCGACACTGGCGTGAGCCAGGCTTGCTTTGGATGTGGCGATGCGGGCCACTATAAGAGGGACTGCCCCAAAGCAAAGAATGTTGGCGGAGCGGGGAGAGTACTAGCGATAGGCCATGGGGAAGCAGTTGTTGACCCGACGGTGGTGACCGGTACGTTCCTCCTCGATAACTCCTATGCATGCATTCTGTTCGATAGTGGAGCGGAGCGAAGCTTCGTGAACCATAAATTTGCTCGCATACTTAAACAACAACCGCACACACTTAAAGAACAATTCACAGTATAAATGGCTAATGGAAAAACTGAAAGCACGAATAGCATATACTTAGGATGTACCCTAACTCTAGATAACAATTCATTTCCAATCGACCTTATGTCGGTCTCGATTAAAAGCTTCGACGTCATCATCGGCATGGATTGGTTGAGTCTTCATCGCGCCGACATCATGTGCTACGAGAAAACAGTCTGTCTAAACCTCTCGTCTAACGAAACTCTTGTCGTCTACGACGACAAACCTGTTACAAGTCTTCGTATTATCTCAATTATTCAAGCACAGAAGTATCTACGTAAAGAATACCATGCATTCCTTGCTCACGTTGTCGATACGAGCCTCGAAACGAAAGAACTAAAGAGCATTCCAGTAGTGAGCGACTTTCCTGACATCTTCCTAGAAGAGCTACCAGGATTACCTCCGCAATGACGGGTCGAGTTCAGAATCGACTTAATCCCAGGAGCTACCCCAGTAGCCAAGTCACCCTACCGATTAGCACCAGCGGAGATGCAGGAACTATATGGTCAACTTAACGAACTGCTCAGCAAGGGCTTTATAAGACCAAGTTTCTCGCCTTGGGGAGCATCGGTCTTGTTCGTTAAGAAGAAAGACGGATCATTCCGTATGTGTATCTACTATAGAGAACTCAACAAACTGACGGTTAAGAATCGTTACCCTCTGCCTCACATAGACGATCTATTTGACCAACTGCAAGGGGCGAACTACTTTTCCAAAATTGATCTAAGATCCGGATATCACCAGTTACGAGTACTAGAGGAGGATGTTCCGAAGACAGCCTTCCGAACTCGTTACGGATACTACGAGTTCGTGGTGATGCCATTCAGATTGACCAATGCGCCCACAGTTTTCATGGATCTGATGAATAGAGTATGCCGACCTTACTTGGATTAGTTCGTCATTGATGACATCCTGATCTACTCCCGAAGTAAGGAAGAGCATGGCGATCACCTGCGACAAGTTCTAGGAACTTTACGAACAGAGAAGCTCTATGCGAAGTTCTCTAAATGTGAATTTTGGATCCGAAGAGTCGAATTCTTAGGACACGTGGTAAGCGAAGAGGGAATCCACGTGGACCCATCCAAAATTAAGGCCATTGAGAACTGGTCAGCACCAAAGACGCCTACAGAAATTCGTCAATTTCTAGGTCTCGCTGGCTACTATCGCAGGTTCATACAGAACTTCTCCCGCATTGCAAAACCTCTTACAACACTGACCCAGAAAGGCGTGGCCTTTGACTGGGAAGAGAAACAGGAGAGAGCGTTCCAAACGCTCAAGCGAGCCTTGTGCACCGCACCAATACTATCCCTCCCCGAAGGGATAGAAGACTTCGTTGTCTATTGCGACACGTCAAATCAAGGGCTCGGTTGTGTTCTGATACAACGGGGTAAGGTCATCGCCTACGCCTCGAGACAGCTGAAGACACATGAAGTTAACTACACCACACACGATCTTAAGCTAGGGGCAGTTGTGTTTGCCCTGAAGATCTGGAGACATTACCTGTATGGAACAAAAAGCACAATGTTTACCGACTACAAGAGTTTACAACACATATTTGATCAGAAGGAGCTCAACATGCAACAACAACGGTGGTTCGAACTACTCAATGACTACGAATGTGATATTCATTATCATCGGGGTAAAGCCAACGTAGTAGCAGATGCCCTAAGTCGGAAGGAATATTCTGGTCGAAGAGTCAAGTCGTTGAGAATGACTATCCATTCACACTTGTCTATGCAAATTCAGGCGGCTCAGCTTGAAGCCATGAAACCTGAAAACGTGACAAGTGAATCCCTTAGAGGAATGGATAAGAATTTAGAAGCCAAGGGTGGCGGAGCCTTATATTTCATGGACCGGATCTGGACACCGAAGCACGGTGGGTTCCGAGACTTGGTCATGACTGAGGCGCACAACACTCGGTATTCCGTCCACCCAGGTTCAGATAAGATGTATCTGGATCTTAAAAAGTTATACTGGTGGCCTAATATGAAAGCAGAGATTGCTACCTTCGTAAGTAAATGCCTTACTTGCGCAAAGGTTAAGGTCGAGTACCAGAATCCCTCCGGTTTACTACAACAACCAGAGATTCCAGAATGGAAGTGGGAGCGGATCACTATGGATTTCATAACCAAGTTTCCCAAGACAACGGGTGGACTTGATACCATATGGGTCATCGTCGATAAATTGACCAAGTTTGCACACTTCCTGCCTATCAAAGAAACTGACAAGATGGAGAAGCTTACGAGAACTTACATTAAGGAAATTGTATGACTGCATGGTGTTCCTATATCCATTATCTCCGATAGAGATAGTAGGTTCACTTCTAGATTCTGGCAATCGATACAACATTCCCTGGGAACAAGGCTGGACATGAGCACAACCTACCATCCTCAGACCGACAGACAAAGTGAGAGGACTATCCAAACCTTGGAAGATATGTTGCGATCCTGTGTGATCGACTTTGGGAAAGCATGGGATACTCATTTACCCCTTGTCAGATTTTCCTACAATAATAGTTATCACACAAGCATCAGGGCTGCTCCATTTGAAGCTCTCTATGGCCGAAAGTGCAGATCCCCTCTGTGCTGGACTGAAGTGGGTGATACCCAGTTAGCAAGGGGGCAAGTTTCTGATAGTACTCTCACAGGCCCAAAAATCATTCGGGAAACGACAGAGAAGATCATTCAGATCCGTGAACGATTGAAAGCCTCTAGAGACCGACAGAAAAGCTACGCTGACAAACGAAGGAAAACTTTGGAATCCAGGTGGGAGACCGAGTCCTTCTTAAAGTCTCACCCTGGAAGGGCTTGATACGCTTTGGTAAGCGTGGGAAGCTCAATCCAAGATACATAGAGCCTTTCGAGATTCTCGCAAGAATCGGCCCTGTGGCTTACAAACTCAATCTACCCGATGAACTTCGTAATGTACATTCTACATTCCACTTCTCTAACTTGAAAAAGTGTCTATTCGACGAGACTCTTGTAATCCCACTCAACGAGATCAAGATCAACGAGAGCCTCAACTTCATGGAAGAACCGGTAGAGATCATGGACCGTGAGGTCAAGCAGACGAAGCAAAGCCGCATCCCGATTGTCACGGTTCGTTGGAACGCCAAGCGAGGACCGGAGTTCACGTGGGAGCGCGAGGATCAAATGAAACTGAAATATCCTCATCTTTTTGCTTAGTTATTTGTAACTATATTATTTGCTTAGAATTTAATTTCGAGACGAAATTCCCTTTAACGGGGGGATGATGTGACAACCCGGAATTTCCAATCGGTCAAACCCTAAAAGTCAATCACTTCTTATTATAAGTTAATGTCATTATTTCTTATTTTAAGCAAATTTAAAGTTTGTTTGATTATTTTAATATTATTCTTTAAACGAACGGGTGAAAGAAAGTGCCGTCTCGGGTTTTGAAATTTCAAAACCGCAAACACCTCGTGTTTTACAAGTTCACGGCCAAACTTTTATGTTTGGGTCGAAAAATCAACCAAAAACCGTGAACTCATGCATAAGCATGAGTTTACTCCTCAAATTAGTCACTTTTCATTTTACTCTCAAGAACACATCTAAAACCCTCTCAAGTATCATCCAAGATTTAATTCAAGATCTTCAAAATTGTAAGTGTTCTAGCCATTTCAAGTTGGTATAACACTTAATATAGTGATTGTACATCTTTTCATCCATCCATTTTTGTGTTTTGATTAGATTTGCAAAAACACCAAGAACACCAAGAACACACACTAAGTGTTCTTGGACTTTTAGCTCATTTCAAGCTTCCTTATAGTAAGTACTTCCATCATTGAGTCTTATTAAGCTTGTATTACATGTTAGCATCAAGAAAATGTGCCAAGAACACAAGGACTAAGGTGTTCACGGTCCAAGAATGTTCTTGGGCCGTAAACACCAAGTAAGGCACCAAAGTGTGCCTAAGTCCTTTATCTACCCTAGTTTGATGTCTAAACCTTTCCTTGATATGTTTAAACCTTCCCTTGATGAGTTTAAGCCTTGAAAAACACCAAAGTCCACCATTTTTATGTGTTTATGGTTTGGGGATCTCCCAAAACCGTAAACACCCTAAAGTGTGTTTATTTGGGCCATATTCCTTCCTTAGGCCTAAAAACTAACCTAGACAATTACCTTTATGAGTTAAGGACTTTAAAACATGGAAATACCATTTTCCATATGGTTTTACGGTAGTAAACCGAAAAGGGAATGACCATGAGGCCATAAACTCCTCAAAGGAGTGTATTGATGCCCTAATTCCTTCCAAAGACCTAACCACCAAGTAGAAATGCTTCAAAGGACTTGCAAAACCTCAAAAAAACTTATGGTCATAAGGTTTAGAGTTTACGACCATAAACCCTTGGGTTTACTGCCATAAAATCCTTGGGTAATGGTCATGAAAACCGTAAAATCCAAAGGAGTTTACCCTTGAAGCCCAAACACTCTAGCCTTGTCCTACAAACACTTGGATGCAATCCTTGTGATCTTTAACACTTGAAACAAAGTGTTTTCATGTTCTAGAGTGTCCCAACTTAAGTTATTAGTTATAAATTGGCTAATTAGTTATATATATGTTCATTATATGATAACTAGGCTCGTGCGTGTGTACAAGTCTCCATTTGTCAGCTAGCACCATATCCGACACTTCAATCCAATCCACTCACTGCAAGTGAGTTAATACCCCTTTAACTAACCTTTGAAATACTTTTAAATGTTTTAAATGCTTTTATGGGGGGGGGGGTAATAAAAGTTGAATACTTATAGTTTTTACATCAATCACATGTGATTAATAACTACAAAACCAATGATTTTCTTACTGTTCAAACTGTTTTTACAAATTCTTATACTTACCAAATACATTTACTTAAACTCAGTTATACTTTTATCAATTGCATGTCTATGTATGTATAATTATATAAGAAATGTTTAAAAGTCTTAGGAAGGCCTGCCCGCCCTATTTCCTTTTCGCCGTTGAGATGTGGTCTGGTGGGGTATCGGGTATCCGTCCGAAGGTCGTTTAAATATTAGTTATATATCATGTGTACATATATAGTTATAAAAAATTCTTCCATATTCATACGTACCAGTTACATCACTAGTAAGTTACCATAGGGGTAGCACAGAATAATACTACTACTATTGCTACAACAATGAAATATACAATGAGTCAGTTCATTCATGAGTCATATACGTTACATTACAATGAGAACATATACAACTATACTAGAAGAAGAACATATACAACTATACTAGAAGGAGAACATATACAAATATACATATACGGGCATGCAATTTATAATAAGTGTAACAAAGTTTAAGTAAAAGCATTTGATAAGTAAAAGAGTTTGTGAAGCAATTTGAAGTAGAACAGTTTGATAAACAGTTTGAACAGTAAGAAATCATTGTTTTTATAGTTATTAATCACATGTGATTGATGTAATAACTATAAGCATTCAACTTGTATTCCCCCCATAAAAGCATTTAAAACATTTAAAAGTATTTCAAAGGTTAATTAAAGGGGTATGAACTCACTTGTGGTGAGTGGATTAGGTTGAAGTGTCGGGTACGGTGCTAGGTGACAAATGAAGACTTGTACACACGCACGAGCCTAGTTATCATATAATGAACATATATATAACTAATTATCCAAATTATAACTAATAAAATAAGTTGGGACACTCTAGAACATGAAAAAACTTTGTTTCAAGTGTTAAAGATCACAAGGATTGCATCCAAGTGTTGGTAGGGCAAAGATAAGGTGTTTGGGGTTCAAGGGTAAACTCCCTTGGAGTTTACGGTTTTGATGGTCATGACTCAAAGAGTTTACGGCAGTAAACTCTAGTCCTAATGACCAAGTGTTGTTTTGTGGTTTACCAAGCCTTTTGAAGCAATTCTACTAAGTGGTTTGGCCTTTGGAATGGACTAGGGCAACAAAAACACTCCTTGGAGGAGTTTACAGCCTCATGGCATTTTCCTTTGGGTTTACTACCGTAAACCCTTATGGAGAAGCGTATTGCCATGTTTTCAAGTCCTTAACACAACAAGGTAATTGTCTCGGTTAGTTTTTAGGCCTAAGGAAGGAATAAGGCCCATAAAAACACACTTTAGGGTATTTACGGTTTTGGGAGATCCCCAAATCGTAAACACCTATAAATGTTGGATTTTGGTGTTTTTCAAGGCTTAAACACATCAAGGGAAGGTTTAGACATATCAAGGAAGGCTTAAAAATCAAACTAGGGCTTAGATAAGGACTTAGGCACACTTTGGTTCCTTTCTTGGTGTTTATGGCCCAAGAAAATTCTTGGACTGTGAACACCATATTCCTTGTGTTCTTGACATATTTATTGATGCTAACATGTAATACTAGCCTAAGAAGTCTTAAAGATGGAAGTACTTACTATAATGAAGCTTGATTTGAGCTAAAAGGCCAAGAACACTTAGAGTGTGTTCTTGGTGTTTGTCATACCCCAAAACCATGAACGACGGAAACGTTCTGGGGCGGAGGATGTCATGTACAGTATCACAATAATGAAAAGTAGTAAACAAGCAACAACATCATCCATTGCATTAATAATATAATTTTAATACAAGTGCGTTCTGTCAAATTATAATAGACACTAAAGAATAAATCCAAATGAAAGATGTGTCTTGAACGAGCACCATCTTCCATGAACCTTGCATCGGTACCTGTCTATGGTTGACCTGAGGATACAAGTTATTTTGAAAGCGAGTATCAGCTATAAAGCTGGTGAGATCATAAGTATTTTAGTGTCTTAATTAGTATGTAAGTATTTGTATGTATATGAACTGTAAGTATTAAAAATGTATATGAACTGTAAGTATTGAAAATGTTTTGTATGATCCTAGGAAGCCCTATGTTTCCTACTAATCTTATCCTTCTACCAAGGCATCTAGTACCTGTGTGTGTGGCTCTTGTGAGAGTGTGTATTTTCCCAAATTTGACTATCATTAACCAAAAATATAGTTTCTACATTACCGTGCGTCGTGTGAATGTTTACGAAGTGAATGTAATGGGAAAATGATATAGTACTATGGTGTAGTGTCAAACTACAACCGTACTAATTACCTTAAGTCTAGGGTAATCTCGTAAGTACTATAGTATTTGTAATAAGTGACTACCTCTGTACTCCTATTGCCTTATTTGAGGGATAAGGCCTAATGTGATGGCTAGATCCCAGGCTAAACGCTCCCCTGTCAAAGGGATTTTGGGACCTTTACACGACGCCTGCCTGTATGCAAGCCGTGAACATCCACATTACTATGATCATGTATACCCGATATAACTATCACAATGCATTGTGATTCATCGGTATAGTTAGATCCTGAACTTGTTCTATGCTATAGCACCTAGTGATGTCTGTCCTATCAAAGTATATGTAATCGCACTCATGTAAACGTATATATGTAAACGTACTCATGTAAGCGTAATCATGTAAAACATATCTATGTAATAGTATAGTAATGTATTGTAATGTTCTGCGTGTGCTAGCTGTAACGTGTGTTCTCTCTCTATCTAGCATGTATAGTAATGTACTATGTGTACTAGCTGTAATGTATGTTCTCTCTATCTAGCAAGTATTGACTCATGAATGAACTGAATCGTTGTATGATATCGCGTTCTAGTAATAGTCCTAGTATCTTCCTAAACTACCCATACGGTAGCTTACTAGTAATGTAACTGGTACGTATGAACATGGACGTGTACCCTTGCTACCCAAGGGTATTGAACTGAACTGGAAGAACCTTTATGACTATATATGTACACATGATATATAACTAATATTTAAACGACCTTCGGACGGATACCCGATATCGCACCAGACGACATCTCAAGCGCGAAAAGGAAATAGGGTGAATAGTCTTCCTAAGTTCTTTAAACATTTCTTATATAACCATACATATATAGGCATGCAATTGACAATATAAAAGCATAAAATAAGTTTTGTAAAACCTTTTGAGCAGGATTACTATCTAAGCAAAGATCGACTTGATGTCAATCTATAAAACGGGTTGGAAGTATTTATCTAACAAAACAGTTTTAAATATAACGAAACATTTGTTTGAAACACAATTGTAAATGAGTTTGAAATGAAACATATAGTGTATAATGAACAATTAAATCAGGAGTTTTAAACATTTAAAAACGTATATGAAAATCCTTTGAATAACAACTGTTTGGTAAAACAGCTAACGTGTAGCAAATCATTTAAATGCTGCTTATTAATCACATGTGATTGATATAATAACTAGCATGATTCTACTTGTATCCCCCCCATAAAACATTTAAAAACATTTAAATCATTGATTAAGGGGTATGAACTCACCTGTTGAGGGTGATACGGATGAATTGAAGAGGTAGGACTACTAGGTGTCAAGTGAAGACTTTAGACACACACAATGGTCCTAATTACATATGAAGACATATGTATATAAACAATTAGTGATTATAACACTAATTAAACATGTATAAACATCCTAATGCAAGGAAAACACTTTGGTCAAGTGCTAGGAGGCTAATAGGTTGCAACAAAGGAGTGCAAGACCTCATACGGAAGTTTATGGTCTAAAGACCATGTGTGTTGGAGTTTACGGCCCAGGGGAGTAAACTCCTGACCGTAAACTCTCCATTGGGGCCCTAAATGAAGCTCAAAGCTATTACAACTTAAGTGGTGAAGTGCTTCTGGAGTTAAACAAGTGTTTGGGCTTCTTTTTAACTCCTTTGAGGAGTTCACGGCCCATGAACTAAATCCCATGGAGATTACGGCCGTATCTCCCTTGGATGGGTGTTTGTGGTGTTTTCAAGTCCCTAATTTAACTAGGAACTAAACTATGCTAGTGTACAAGGCTTTAGAAGAGTTTATAACACCATTTGGCACTATTGTTTGGAGTTCACGACCCTGGAACTTCTTGGGCCGTGAACACCTTACTCTTGGTGTTATAAGGGTGTTTGCTAGCCCTAAACTCATTAGGGTACATGTCTAAATTAGTCTCTTGGCTTAAGGAAGGCTTTTAGAGTGTTTTGGCATCTAAAAATGGAGTTCACGGCCCAAGAACATCCTTGGCCGTGAACTCACTTTCAACCCTTGATTCTTGATGTTTTGGATGCCTAAACCAGCTATGGGTAGTCTCAAGGTTCATTTCCAAGGTTTGGAGGGACATTGGGCACATTTTGGCCCTTATAAAAGACTTTACTCTCCAAGTGTTCTTGGGCGGTAAACTCTCAAATCTTGGGGTTTTGATCCGATTTTGATGTTATTAGGCACAATCTAAGCTATATAATACAACTAGATAGAAGTACTCATGATTTGGGACGAAAACCCGATGATCCGTGAGAGAGAATTTGGCTTTTCTCTAGTTGGAAATGTAACTAATGAATGAATATGGTTCAGATTTCTATATATAGTCGTGGGATTTTTGGCAGAAAATATTTTATTCCCGGAATGAACTCTAATATCATAGAGTTTTGGAATAATAGTGTTGCACAAAACCCTAGTGCATCCACTCTCCTGATATCTCCTTAAGTGCAAATCCTGAAATACTCAAACTTATACCCAAAGTCTGGAATTTCACTGTAACTGTTCTAATCTTTTACTGACTTGATATGGTTTGTATAGAATGGAAATTTCGGGTTGTCACATCATCCCCCTATTAAAGTGAATTTTGTCTCGAAATTAGAATTTAGGCAAGGAAGTAGGTATGAATGATCGAGTCATGAGGTGGGGACTTCCTAATCGATTGTTTCTCGCGCTCCCAAGTGAAATCGGGTCTTCGGTTGGTATCCCAACGAACCTGCACTAACTGGCGACGGCGTTGCTTCGTCCGCTTGTGTCACACCCCAAAACTGAGAACGGCGGAAAAACGTTCTGGGGCGGAGGACGTCATGTAATGTATCACAACACAGTAGTAGTAAACAAGCATACAACATCATTCATTGCATTAAATATATAATTTTAATACAAGCATGTTCTGTACAGTTTTATACACCAAAAATATAATGTAAATCAAAATAATAAGATGAGTCTTGGATGCGCTCCATCTTCTCAAAATCTGGTCTCGGTACCTGTCTACTGATGACCTGAGAATACAAGTTATTTTGAAAGCGAGTATCAGCATTAAGCTGGTGAGTTCATAAGTATTTTAGTGTCGGTGTTTGTTATCAAAACGTTTGAACATGTCTCAAGTGTAAGTTTGTAAAATGTATGTAAGTGTTTGTAAAAGTTTGAATCTCTCAGAAAAACCTATATTTTCTATTAAAGTAGCCTTCTACCAAGGATTAACTGGTTTGTATGCTCGTTTGTTGTAAAAGTGTGTAATTTCCCAAGTGTAACTATCATTAACAAAATGTAGTTTGTACATTAATGTTTAAGTGAAATAATCACTAAATGTATGTAATGGGTAAATTAATGTAGTACTATAGTCTTGTATTATAGGAACTACTGCTGTACTAACTACCTTAAACCGGATTTATATTAAGGTATTATGTGATTAATTGTACCATACTATCGACTGGGTAACAACGACAAATGTAGGTCGTAAAAAGGTATGACGTTTGGCACCCACAGACCTGCAGGTCCGGCTGTAGCTAGCAGCAAGGTGTAGGATAGTCAATCCAGTATAGATCTATACGCAAACTCACGCTCTCCCTCCAAGGGATTCTGGTTACAACTCGAGCTATGACATTTAAGGCATGCCCGATACAGTGGATCACAATTGTAAACGTATTCATGTATAGGTAATGTAATGTTACTTGTTCTAGTATCGTTGTATATGTTCTCTTACTAGTATAGTTGTGTATGTTCCCTTTCTAGTATAGGTTGTAAATGTTCTCATAGTAATGCAATGTATATGTTCTAATAGTTAATAAGTATTGACTCATGAATGAACTGACTCATTGATCTAGAATTTGTAGAAGTATGATCCTGTGTTACCCCGATGGTAACTTACTGATGATGTAACTGATACGCATGAATATGGAAGTACTTTTATGTCTATATATGCACATATGATATATAATTAATATTGAAACGACCTTCGGACGGATACCCGACATCCCACCAGACCACATCCAAATCGAGGAAAAGGAAATAGGGCGGATGGCCTTCCTAAGCCTTTTAAACATTTCTTATATATCTATGCATACATGGGCATGCAATTTATAAGAAGTATAACAAGGTTTAAATAAAAGTATTTGATATGTAAAAGATTTTGTAAAACATTTTGAAGTAAGCAGTTTGATAAACAGTTTGAACAGTGATAAAATCATTGGTTTTCTAGTTATTAATCACATGTGATTGATGTAATAACTATAAGTATTCAACTTGTATTCCACCCCATAAAAGTATTTAAAACATTTAAAAGTATTTCAAAGGTTAATTGAAGGGGTATGAACTCACTTGTAGTGAGTGGTTCTGATGACAATGTTGGATTAGACGCTAGGTGCCAAGTGGTGACTTGAGTACACGCGCGAATCCTATTTAGCATATATCGGTACATATATGGATTTAATTAGTGTTATGAACAACTAATTGATGATTTTGGGACCACCTTAGGGACTAGTAAACACTTATAATGAAGTGTTATAATCATATATGATTGTATGAGGGTTTATAAGGCTATACAAGAGGGTGTATGGCCAAAATACACACTATGTGTGTGTGTGCGGCCATGTGTGTGGCCTAGTGTGCTGCCAGCACGTGTGTGTGGCCCTATGTGCGGCCATGTGTGCTGCCAGGTGGTGTGTGCTGCCATGTGTGCGGCCAGATGAAGATCTTGGTGTTCTTGGTGTTCTTGGTACCTTTTATGAAGATCTTCAAGGAGAACAGATGATACTTGAGAGGATTTTCGTGTTCTATGCTTGAAGAAGTGAAGGAAGGGTTCAAGAATGATCTAAGTGTGGCATATATAGATGGAGTGTGCGGTTGGGAGGGTGTGAGGCCGCAAACAAGAGTGTGTGGCCGCACACTCAAGTGTGTAGCCGCACACTCCATGTGTTGGAGTGTTTGGCCCGGTTTTTGATTCCTACACTTCGAGTTAACCCTTTTTAACACTCCTACCTTGATTATATCACATTTAGAACGCTTCATTAGACTCTAAAGGGTACTACTATATAGTAAAATAAGTCTAATATTGGAAAGAATTGAAGAATGCATGCGAGGAGTTTTTCGGGTTGTCACAGCTTGACCTCTCGGTCGAGGGTCATTACGGTTCTAATACGAAGGCGAGTATCCCGACGAGTGGACTTACAAGAGTCCTAACGGAAAGGTATGGTTTCACGATCGAGACTCGAGACGTGAAGAGTAAATGTACGTTACTGAGTTCGCGGAGTGGGTTTAGTTTGTGCGAGGCACAGATCCGATTCTGGTAAGAATCTCGGAGGTCCTATTTATCTTGGATTTAGCTTTCCACGCTTCACGAAGCGTATTAAGCCATTCTCATAGTGAGTTTTCCTAAAGAACGTGGTCTCTCACTTGGAATCTCCAAGGTTTCCTTTTCTTGTTTAACTTCCCAGTCAAGGGCCACCCCTTGCTGGGCCAAAGTCGTATGTTTTTTTTTATTTGCGAGGGGTTCTAGATGAACTATGACAATAGGTCTGTAAGACCTAGAATTTGGCGAATTTCTGTCGGCGTCTTCGGTGCCGACCAATTCCCAACGGTTTCGGATAAATTGCCAGAGTACTCAACAATTTCCACATCACTAATAGTGTGTCTTAGGAAATTTTGACTCTTCAATTCCAAAACTCGAGTTCAGAGAACTTCGAGAAAAATATCTCCGAGGATAATGTTTCCATGGGTTCCTTCTTACTACGAGGGTAGATAAGTAAGTCATCACATGGAGAAATGAGGAACTGATCCAAGTAAGAAAGACAGACCCTATTCATTAAACTCATGAATACTATGGGCGTATTGGTCCTATCTGAGGGGTATCACTACGAACTCGAAGTGTCCGCATCGAGTTCGGAAGGTAGTCCCTCGGACATCCTTTCCTAACACTCAAACTGGTGATATTCGGATCTGAGCTCCATTCCTGAAAGTAATTCTTTCCTTGTGTTTGCTCAACCAATTCATCTATGCGATGCAGAGATAACGATTTCTACTGTCAATCTCTGGAAGAATAAGACCTGGGTTCTCCAGGGTGAGAAGTCTATTCTTCTAATTCTATTTCTGTGTAGTTTGCTAAGTTGTCTGGGATGTTCTTGTATCTCCATAGGTGTTTAGATTGTAGGGCGATCTGGTTACAGGAGTCATACGGGATTCTAAGTTTGTTCACATGATGATGCGATGCTCGTAAATCTTGGGCAGTCTCTGTCCTGAAGTTCATATTAGAATTCATACTTGGTTCAACGATCACAATATCGTGTATACGAGTCGTATATAATTAAGATTGAAAAGGCAGTCGAATAACTGATTCTTCTTTAAGCTCATATCCCATCGAGGAAAAAGAAGTTAAAGTGGAACCATCAATTCTAAACCTGTAGAACCTTGATTATATATCACCCCTATGTATACATTCTTCAGTGACAGGTCAACCGTATGGATCTTTGGATTTGAACTTGACGTACTGTACGAGTGGTACTTCTGGGATTTCTGTGGAGAGAAAAGAAATATGAGGTACTGCATGCATGAGTACTTCAACGTTCTGAAGTGACGGCTTCGCTAAAAGACATTTACTGAGAAAGAGATGTACTTATGAAGCTGGTATGGTGCAGATCACATTGAATCTAGTCGTATGGTAATGTCGGAATCATAAAGAAACTTAAAGACATTAGATTTGAACATAAGGCGTTACAAACAAACACAACCGTGCAACCATCAATAGAGTTACAGTACTTTAGACTTACTACTAGACTATTGCTGCGAATGAGGTATACTACAAAAGACAAGTATACGCAGCACGAGCATCCCTATACCGACAGGATCCCGGAAAAGATAAGACTCTAGTTGCACTAGTTTTGGATGGTTTATGAGTCTGTTACAATGAAACGCCTAAATTACATTAACGTGGGTCCGGAGTAGGCTCTCCTGCAGCTGTGATCCTGAGAATCTTCCCGTCTGCGCCAGAGTTCTGCGCTATCGGGCAATCCTTCTTGAAGTGTCCAATTTCACCGCATTGGTGACATACCTAGACATCACCAACATCAGTGGTGGAAGTGACGCGTCGAGTAGGAGTTATGGGGACACAATTGCTTTCGTTGATCTTCTCTTTTGGACAATTTCTGTAATAGTGCCCTGCCTCACCATAACTATAGCAAACAAGGCTTGCTCTAGTGGTGGAGGTAGTTCTACAGAAACGAGCAATGTGCCCCATCTTGTTGCAACTATTGCATTGCCAGGCTTGGCAAATTCCCTTGTGGTGGTAGTTGCACCGGTCGCACTTCGGGAGTTTCCCTTTATATGGTCTTCTCGGTACTGGGATGGCAGAGGTTTCCACTTGGGGTTGTTGCATGGCAATTATCTGAAATCGCTTGCGTTCTACTTGGGTTTGACGTTTTCGTTTCTTGAACTCTGAGTTATTGTTTTGAGAGGTGGCGACTGTTACCATTTGTTGATTTCTCGGATCGTTAACATGATCGGGATTATCAACTCCTTTTTCAGTCTTGGTTGCGTTGACAGTGCTGCGATTTGCAAGGACAGCTATCACGGCAGCCATCACGGCAGCTGTAACGGCGGCTTGAAAAGTAGCGGCGTCCATAGGAAAAGTAGAGGTTTCGTTGCTCGGTTGATTGTTTCCGGATGATGACATGATTCTGTAACACGAAAGATAAGGATTTTGTTAGCGATTCTGGTTAACCCTAGAGGTACTTCGATTGTTCAAGTAAAGAGTAAGACTATGTTCTCGAAAGTTTGACTTACATCCCTACGATGCAGTCCTAGCACGGAATGGAAGTATGTTCACGAAGGTTTGACCTACATCTCTATGATGCAGTCCTAGTACTGAGTGGAAGTGTGTTTATGAAGGGTTGACCTACATCCCTATGATACAGTCCTAGTGATGAGTGGAAGTAAGTTCGAACACTGGTCTCAAGACGTTTGTCGTTCTAGCCGAGGTATCGTGGGTTGGCGGATAACATGACCCAACCACTATAAGAGACTTGGAGATGTCTCCGTAGCTAAATTACTATAGTCCAATGACTTGACTAAAGCATGTTTCAGATAGACTCCAATGAAAGTATGATAAGAGTACTTGAATAAAGAATGACACAGAAGTTAGCCGACTGTCAATATCTTTGATATTCACGACGTAAAGATTCGGGAAAAATGACCTTGTAAAGGTCTTACATCATATCCAGAGAAGATAGTTCTTGACAGCATAAAGACCTAACTAAAAGTACTTACAATACAAGATAGTTTCAGAGAAAATGCCACATAGAGCATAGATAGAAAAACGATTCCTTTTAACAAGGCAAATAAAGTAAAGCATCTACTACTGGCGACGATCATCCCTCTGGTGAACTCTCAGTTCAGCCAGTTGACGTTCCATATCAAGTAGGTGTCTTTCGTACACCCTCTGGCGTACTCGGAGCTCTATGACTTTGGCTCGTGATTCAGCCAGTGCTTGCAGCAGTGTTTCATGGTTTCTCTCAGATCTCTCGCGAGCATCTTCTAGACGAATGGTGCGGAGGGTATGCATTCTCGCATTGACGACAACTTCTTTGATTTGATGTAGGCCTGTCCTGCCTTGAATCTCATTTCGGGCCACTCTACGGACCAAGATTGGCAAGATTCTGTCTGCTGAGCCCCCATTGTTCAGGTCATAGAAGCTTCGGTCACCATTAAATGGCATGGGCTGATCTTGTCCTTGGCTCCATGTTTCCAAGCATTCCACCCACTCAGGCGTCGGGCCTTGAAAAGCCGGACGAGGGTTAAGAATTGGAAAGGGAGCTGCCTGCGGTAGGTTCTCAACCTCGGGTTTGTAGTTAGCATCGTCCGAAAGGTCTTCATCATGGTGATCATTCACAGGGATAGGATGATCATTCTCTGGCTCTTCTTCAAACCATCCAGCAATGACCTCGTTCGAAAGGTACGGGTTGCCGTGGGGATGGAGTCCAGCCATGTTATCCATGCGAGAATTGGGGTAAGAAAACAATCATTAGACGAACTATCTAGATAATTATTTAGAAAATCTTCATTAGTTACATCACTATTTGTGAAGTGCATACCAGTTATATGTAATCGAAACAGGATAGGCCTTTGAATAAGTGATCTTAACTCCAAATTCACACATAATAGGGGTAAATCAGAATTTTCACAGATTCTAAGTCTATAACATCCTAGTTACATATAGCCTTAGTGTATCCACTTAGCAACTATCAACTTAGTAATGAAGATCCTTTTTTTTTAGTTCTCAAGTATAAAGTGCTGATAGTAACACCAAATACCCCTACGGTATTTTAAATTTAATGTTATGTTCTACTGTTCTCATTATGGTATTGTTGGTAAGATTTTAGACTTGTTGCAACCACACAACTACACTTAGGCACATGCTAGTCAACCCTCGGATAATATAGGCGATCAGGCTATATCTTCCCAGTTTTGACCATATGTCTTTAAGTCCACCTGTGTTGCCCAACAATCGTAATTCTTTTGTACTTTCCTAGTGACACTGATTTTAGTATGAATGCAGCACGTATACTTAATTAAATATTTTATTATTTAAAGTATAAACTCTTGGTCAGAGTATTTTTAATCCTATTGTATTTATAGTCTGTATATCTTTTATGGGTTGATATACTTAATTCACTATAAACAATGCTCTGATACCAATCTGTCACACCCCAAAACCATGAACGACAGAAACGTTCTGGGGCGGATGACGTCATGTACAGTATCACAACAATGAAAAGTAGTAAACAAGCAACAACATCATCCATTGCATTAATAATATAATTTTAATACAAGTGCGTTCTGTCAAATTATAATAGATACTAAAGAATAAATCAAAATGAAAGATGCGCCTTGAACGAGCACCATCTTCCTTGAACCTTGCATCGATACCTGTCTATGGTTGACCTAAGGATACAAGTTATTTTGAAAGCGAGTATCAGCTATAAAGCTGGTGAGATCATAAGTATTTTAGTGTCTTAATTAGTATGTAAGTATTTGTATGTATATGAACTGTAAGTATTGAAAATGTATATGAACTGTAAGTATTGAAAATGTTTTGTATGATCCTAGGAAGCCCTATGTTTCCTACTAATCGTATCCTTCCACCAAGGCATCTAGTATCTGTGTGTGTGGCTCTTGTAAGAGTGTGTATTTTCCCAAATTTGACTATCATTAACAAAAAATATAGTTTCTACATTACCGTGTGTCGTGTGAATGTTCACGAAGTGAATGTAATGGGAAAATAATATAGTACTATGGTGTAGTGTCAAACTGCAACCGTACTAATTACCTTAAGTCTAGGGTAATCTCGTAAGTACTATAGTATTTGTAATAAGTGACTACCTCTGTACTCCTATTGCCTTATTTGAGGGAGAAGGCCTAATGTGATGGCTTGATCCCAGGCTAAACGCTCCCCTGTCAAAGGGATTTTGGGACCTTTACACGACGCCTGCCTGTATGCAAGCCGTGAACATCCACATTACTATGATCATGTATACCCGATATAACTATCACAATGCGTTTTGATTCATCGGTATAGTTAGATCCTGAACTTGTTCTATGCTATAGCACCTAATGATGTCTGTCCTATCAAAGTATATGTAATCGCACTCATGTAAACGTATATATGTAAACGTACTCATGTAAGCGTAATCATGTAAAACATATCTATGTAATAGTATAGTAATGTATTGTAATGTTCTTCGTGTGCTAGCTGTAACGTGTGTTCTCTCTCTATCTAGCATCTATAGTAATGTACTGTGTGTACTAGATGTAATGTATGTTCTCTCTATCTAGCAAGTATTGACTCATGAATGAACTGACTCGTTGTATGATATCGCGTTCTAGTAATAGTCCTAGTATCTTCCTAAACTACCCATACGGTAGCTTACTAGTAATGTAACTGGTACGTATGAACATCGACGTGTACCCTTGCTACCCAAGGGTATTGAACTGAACTGGAAGAACCTTTATGACTATATATGTACACATGATATATAACTAATATTTAAATGACCTTCAGACGGATACCTGATATCCCACCAGACCACATCTCAAGCGCGAAAAGGAAATAGGGTGAATAGCCTTCCTAAGTTCTTTAAACATTTCTTATATAACCATACATATATAGGCATGCAATTGACAATATAAAAGCATAAAATAAGTTTTGTAAAACCTTTTGAGCAGGATTACTATCTAAGCAAAGATCGACTTGATGTCAATCTATAAAACGGGTTGGAAGTATTTATCTAACAAAACAATTTTAAATATAAAGAAACATTTGTTTGAAACACAATTGTAAATGAGTTTGAAATGAAACATATAGTGTATAATGAACAATTAAATCAGGAGTTTTAAACATTTAAAAATGTATATGAAAATCCTTTGAATAACAACTGTTTGGTAAAATAGCTAATGTGTAGCAAATCATTTAAATGCTGCTTATTAATCACATGTGATTGATATAATAACTAGCATGATTCTACTTGTATCCCCCCCCATAAAACATTTAAAAACATTTAAATCATTGATTAAGGGGTATGACCTTACCTGTTGAGGGTGATACAGATGAACTGAAGAGGTAGGACTGCTAGGTGTCAAGTGAAGACTTTAGATACACACAATGGTCCTAATTGTTGGATTAATGTCTAAGTCCATAACTATATTTGGTATGTACTTGACCCGACCCGGCATGGTCCATTTGGGTTGCACTTCACCGACACAATTTATATGGATAATCTTTTGAGAATAGTATGTTTATGATTAATATTAATATATTATAGGTTCTAATATATTAATATGGAATCATATTATTTAATTAGTATTGATCAAGAATTAATTTATAATTAATTAAGTGATCAAAAGGAACTAATTAAATATGGACTCTTATATATATGGAATGGGCCAAGTTCATTTAGGTTGGGCTAAGCTTTCATGGATAGTCCATGGAGTGTTTAACCCATGGATCCTAGGAAATGAAAGGTCATGGGTATTAGGGTTTAACCCTAATCCTCCACACTATATAAAGATGTCCTTGGTTGGTGAAATTGGCACTAGTGTGGTACACTAAGAAGGGCTAGCGAATTTCACTAGAGAGAACCAAGTATCCATATTCTCTAAAGTCTTCCAATGTGTCTTGGTGATTTGTGATTCCACTTGAGGCTTCCACACTATTGGGGCTAAGCTCTTAAAGCTTGAAGACATCAAGCTACATCAAAAGGTATGTCATCTAACTAGTACTTCGTAGATTAAGAACATCATAATATGCTAGTTAGGATTAAAGCCTTGGAAAGTTCTTATTTGCATGTATAATAGAGAAAACATAGATCCAAGGTTTATAGGGTTGCATGTACACCATAGGAGTGTTAGAATGCTCAAAACGCAACAGTGGTATCAGAGCCTAGGCTTGTTTTCTTGTTATACTAGCAAAAGAAGCTTAAAAAATCGAAATTGTTGCTGTCTGATCATCAGACTCGGCGAGTCCATCAGGAGACTCGGCAAGTCCATGCCTAAAAAGTGATCAAATCGATCCAACTCGCCGAGTTGGTTCATGCACTCGACGAGTTGGACCCCCAGACAACATAAATTCGACTTTTTTGGCTGGAATTGGACTAGGAACATTACCCAAAGATGTTTTGGACTTATAAACTTGTTTTTTGATGTGGTAATGTTCATGCTAATCCAATTTTAAAGATAATTGTCAATAGATTCATGTTTTGTATTAGTTTAAAGTGTTACTCTAATTACATGGAAAAGTTTGATTTGAATTATCTTGTTTATATGAGTTGCTTAGATTAATTGAAGTTATGTGAAATTGTTGTTTTCAATCCAAATTAATCTAAGAATTGATTCTAAAATGTGTTTTTGTAACTTGTCCTCACGTTATATGAAAAGTCACATTTAAGAATCATAAAACTCATAAAAGTTGGCAAAGGTTACAAAATGAAGAGTCTTTTTCCTCATTAAATTGTTTTATGACTCCATAACTTGTCCTCAAGTTATGGATGACCAAGAGTCTCTTCATTTAATAATAAATTTTTTAAAAAAAAGTGTAACCTTAATTAATTCCATAAGTTATAAAATAAAGAAAAGTTAATTCTTTTATTAGTTCAAAGTCTTCCATAACTTGTCCTCAAGTTATGGAACTTGAAGAGTTTTTGGATTAAAACTACTTTAAACACATAAGTTATGGAATTAATTAGTTTTGAATAGTTTCAAAAACTTGCCCTCAAGTTTTGGAATTTGTAAAGTTTTCTCTTATGAATACTTTAATTCTAATTTAGCCCTTAGAATTTTAAAGAGTTAAAATTCAACCCTTATACTTTATAATATTATAAGTTAATAATATATATATGTATAAGAGTAAAGTCAGTCTTACCGCTAGTACGCCTCATTCATGAAGCCGGTCTATAAGGTGGGTATAAGGTTGTTTCCTATAAAATGGCAACTTAATGGGTGTCCACTCTCACCCACCGCTTGCTTGACTGGTGGAGGGTCGTTAGCCGAACGGGTTTGACAGGACTATAATTCTCCCTTCATTAAAAGTATTAATGATAAATACTAAGTAACTAAACTCTTAATAATACCCAATCTTAGTTACTTAGGAAAATTTGAATAAAGTGCTAATCCTTGAAATTACACTTTGCACTTTGTTTAAGTCGGTTAGTGGAGCGTGTGTGGTTAACCGGCACACTAACTCGTATTTAACAAGGTAGGAAAAGGGTAACTTAATGTTTATCATATTATCGATGGAGCGTGTGTGGTTAACTGGCACATCGATTGAGGGGTAAACACTTAAGGGTACCAAGTAATTTGCATGGTTACTTCACACCTTGTTTTGTGATCCTCGGCATCCCAGTCACAAAACCTGAAGGGCACACTCGAGATTGAAACATGCCATTGAACAGTTCAATGAATCTCAAAAGATCTAGGAGTTTCAAATCCAATTAAAACCTAATAATATATATTTCGTTTTTCATGGTGGAAATTGGTGAATCGTCATTCACCTACCTTCAAATATTTTATAGCTTGGATTACGGCATCCCTCTTCTAAGTTATAAAATAGTTTGTTGGGTCCTAGCCTTAATATTTTATATTGGGTGTCATATTAAGGACTTTAGATCAACTATCTTTAATATCTCCCAAAAGATGTCTGGTTTAGACAGTTATGATCTTCCCAAATCTCTTGAAACAAGCTTTCCTAAATGAAGATGATGTCCCTTGGAAATCATACTTCTTTCACCTCCTCCAATTATTCTCCCTAACCCACAAGTTCTTGAAAAGTTTAAGGTCACTCAAGCCCTTCTGGCACGGCAAGGTCTAGGTGTGGTCACGTCTTGGAGATGTAGTCACATATTGACAAGCCGAGAGAGTTGGGTGTCAAAGTCTTGAGAAAGTTGGTGGTTCAATCACTTTCTAAGTCACATAGTGAGTTCCTTTGGGACACCTATGAAATAGACTATGACAAGACCCTTAATGATCTTATTGATTTGCTAATATCAACTTCCTAAAACTTGATGGACATTGACAATAGTGACACAGGAAATCCCGGAAAGCATTCTCTTCCCAATGGAAAGGGATCGGCCATAGTCAACTCGGTTGACCAAATGGTAAAGAAAAAATCTAAGTCTGTGATAGTCCCGTATACCATTATCAAAGGGTCCATATGTTTATATTGCCAAAGGAAGGGGCATTGGTCGCGAAGCTGCCAAATTTACCTAAGGATGTTAAAGTCAATAAGTTTGACTCTACTTCAGGTAAAGTCCACTATCTAACTCTGCTATGTTTCTAATCTGAGATTCTTGATACATGATGTGACTGGGTCACATGTTGTTGTTTTAAGAATCAAAGAAAAGTGAAGAAACTTAAAGAAAGAATATGTTGAATCTGATGGCGTAGATGGATTTCTATCGCATAGTTTGAAGATCGGATTCTTGAGCTACTTCTTAGGAGTTATGAGATATTGCTTAGGAATAGATAACAACAAGTTTTCATATGGATTGTAAGGATAAGTTTTTCCGCAAAGTTTTAAAATAAACGAAAATTTTTGATTTTATTTATTTTAAAATATCCTTACAATGGCATTTGAGGAAAAATTGTTGCTTATATGATTCCATTAATAGCAAGAGTGGAAATATGAAATTGATTCTTTCATTTGTGGTAATGTCTAAATTTACCAAATAAGGAAAGATTCTCATCACCCAAGTTTCAATTGGACCGGAACTTGGAATCATGCAAGTTGTATAGCATGATGAATGAGAACTTTCAAGTATTGGAAAATTAAGACTAATTACTTGTTCACATGGATGTGTGAGTCAAGTGAAGGACTAAGGGATCGAGTACACATTCTTGTGCACTGGTCAAGTCCACCACAAAAGATTGATAAAAATTATTCGTCATAGTTTACAAAAGCTCAGTAAATATGATTATACTTACAAGCTTAAGTGTAACTCTGAGACATTGGAAAAAGGTTCCAATGTATGACAGAGCGAATAAGAAGAATCAAATTAGGCAGAAGGATAAAAGTTTCTTAAATCTGAAAAGATGGGAGAGTACTTTAGTATCAGTTTTGTGATCATCTTAATGATTAAGAAACCATAGCACAATTAGTTCTCTAAGGAAATCTTAGTGCATTCTTATGACTAAGAAGAGGGATCTTGAATTGTTGAAATGGTTAAATCAAGAAGATGAGTCATACTTCGTTCCAATACAAGTCTTAGAGTCATACTCCAAGATTGTAACTTGAGTGACATGTCTTAAAGAAGGTTTAAAACACTTGTGAAATGTAAGAGTAAAAGTTTTCTACTCTTGTACATTTGAAATTGGTAAGTTGTGATGTTTTGGATAAAATAAAGACCAACTAAGGCCAATTGTGTGAAGTGTTTGTCTCGATTAGAATCTGCACTATCTCTTGGATGTTTGACAAGGGAGTCTTATATGTCAAGAGGACAGTGGGAGTGTTAAAGGTCTTGAAAGTCTCAAGAATTAATCAAGAATAAAACCTGAAGTTCTTCACTAGCACACGACTTGAGGTTTATAACCTATCGTGTTGACATATTCTGTGCCCATTCCGGTTAAAGTTGGTTTTGCATATGAGTTCTTAGAGTTCTCAATTAGTTGCACAACAACTTGGAAGCAATAGCAGGCCCTTGAGCTTCCAGGTGACAAGAAATTAAGATTGAGTTCAGTCCATATGAGTTTGGATTTGTCATTATCCTTGTCTTGTGACTATGGTTTTGACAATTCACATGGATAAGAACACATACACCATTAAATCTAAGTGTCATAAGGTTTCTCTGCGATTCATGAAAATGATGGTGAGGAAACACTTTCACTAAGTAGATTTTAGCTGGATAACAATTGTGATATTTTCATTCTCAAAGTCATTAGTGGAGCGTGTGTGGTTTACCGACACACTAACCTGGACTTGTGAGAAGTGGCAAAAAGCTCTAACCATTATGATTACGGCATCCCTCTTCATAATTGTTTAGACACACAAGTGTGCTATCTAAGGGAAGGTGTATGATTTTGATAAAGTCTTATCAAAACAATCTAGTATCAGAAATATGAATTTTGGTAAGAAAGTCAGCTGATTTCTGAGTACATGTCAAAGCTAGTGGGAGCATAAATGTTATGCTAATAATCATCATGTTAGTGGGAGCATGATAATTATGATAAGTATTGCAAGTTAGCAATGTTAATTATAGAAAACAAAAGTTTCAATTGGGAAAGAGTTGTTTTGCTATAATTAAGGGAGAGGAAATTATACTTCATCTCAAATCTATAAGCTTAGATCGTGAGGTTTAAATCATTTAGTCAAGGATATATATGAATTTCATGTTGGAATGGCTCAACATAAGGAAATTTTGTATATGAGTCAATTATTTGCGTTCTAAAATTCGATTATGATTACGGCATCCCTTTTCATAATCTGAATTATGAGATCTTGGCAAATTGAAATGGTAATAGTATAGCAAAAGATTGGTTTAGTCTTTATGTGAGACATCATGAATCGTGTCCCATATGCTTCGGATATAGGATCGATTACATGTGCTATATTCATCCTTTCTAAAATTTTCCAAATGCCTGGGGCATTAAGAAGGGAAAAGGTTTAGAACTGGATATGACTAAAAGGATTAAACAATTATCGGGGACAATCTAAGGTTTACCAAAGATTGGTTGCTCAAGGATAGTTGGAAGTATAGTGATAATTCTAGAAGGACCATATTGACGTAATTTGTAAGGAGGCAACTCTTGTTCAGAAGTGATAGTCAAAATGGAATCTGGAAATGTTTCAAAGTTAGAATTTTCAATCTGTTTAAGATTAGGAAACTTAATGCAAGAAGGATGTTCCCAAGGAGCTGATCTCCTTTGGAATACTCTGTAATGATTGTCGTCAAGTCTTTCTGACTTTGTGCATAATCATTACAAGAGGATCAATGCATATAAGTTTAGAATCTAACAGATTTCAGTAAATGACATGAATTTGGAATTCTTGTATTTGCAGTAAGGATTTGGGAGTGTGAAAAGAGAATCATTGAAGGTATGTTCATTGGATCTAGTTCACAAAGTAAAGATCATAGACAAACACAGTATGCATACTTGGTGTGTGGCATGACTAGTGTTTAGAAAACATAGTGTACATGCTTGGAGCATGGGACAACTACTGTTTTAAATTCAAGAATAAAGTTGATAGCTGAAACAGTATACAATGAATAATGTGTAATCATATGGTGATAAATAAAAGGTGTTTTATTTATGTTCATAGGGTTTGATACCATATTGGATTCAATTATTATTGTGTTTCATTTTGCATGTTTTGACTTCCTGAAGAAACTAGGTTATTCTTCCGGAATGACTAAGTTATTCAAACCATCCACAGTCGGTCATATGTTGGAAGTAGATATGAATTAAGACTGTCATGGGTTGGCTTGTAGAGGTCTAAGGTGTTGGACAAAGAGCTACAACACTAATGAGTGCTCATAAGTTCTGAGTATTGGATTCAACCCACACTCATTGGAATCACTTCACGGATTTTATCACGAGTGATCATGAGACGATAATATCTTATGTTCTTCAAACCTAGAGATATGAGTTGTTACTATGAGTTGATAGTACATTGATTGCACGAAAACGCATTTGGTAACTCGGTGCTATAAAACGTGCCTTTGTGTATGATTCAACAAATAGTAGAACAAGCCATATGAGTCGAAGTTTATCCATTCCTTTTACCTTCGGGATAAAAGCGATATCTGTGGGCCCCTTGATGATTTGATGATGACAAATTGAAGTGCTCGGCCGAGCCAGGACTGATTTGATTTGTTCAATTAGTCAGTCGTCATAAAGCGGAAATCGGGAAACAACAAATGGACAGAGAGAATGATTATAATCCATGTCTCAGTCCATATGATATCTAGAATGGAGGAATATATGATCCCTTATCTAATGGACAAGTTCGTTGACAAGATCAGAGTTCGACAGCGGCTTTAAGAGCTACGATTGCCAGTTAGGTTTGAAGTCATACGCAATAATAGTTTTAGACTTATCCAAGTGGGAGACTGTTGGATTAATGTCTAAGTCCATAAATATATTTGGTATGTACTTGACCCGACCCGGCATGGTCCATTTGGGTTGCACTTCACCGACACAATTTATATGGATAATCTTTTGAGAATAGTATGTTTATGATTAATATTAATATATTATAGGTTCTAATATATTAATATGGGATCATATTATTTAATTAGTATTGATCAAGAATTAATTTATAATTAATTAAGTGATCAAAAGGAACTAATTAAATATGGACTCTTATATATATGGAATGGGCCAAGTTCATTTAGGTTGGGCTAAGCTTTCATGGATAGTCCATAGAGTGTTTAACCCATGAATCCTAGGAAATGAAAGGTCATGGGTATTAGGGTTTAACCCTAATCCTCCACACTATATAAAGATGTCCTTGGTTGGTGAAATTGGCACTAGTGTGGTACACTAAGAAGGGCTAGCGAATTTCACTAGAGAGAACCAAGTATCCATATTCTCTAAAGTCTTCCAAGGTGTCTTGGTGATTTGTGATTCCACTTGAGGCTTCCACACTATTGGGGCTAAGCTCTTAAAGCTTGAAGACATCAAGCTACATCAAAAGGTATGTCATCTAACTAGTACTTCGTAGATTAAGAACATCATAATATGCTAGTTAGGATTAAAGCCTTGGAAAGTTCTTATTTGCATGTATAATAGAGAAAACATAGATCCAAGGTTTATAGGGTTGCATGTACACCATAGGAGTGTTAGAATGCTTAAAACCCAACACTAATTACATATGAAGACATATGTATATAAACAATTAGTGATTATAACACTAATTAAACATGTATAAACATCCTAATGCGAGGAAAACACTTTGGTCAAGTGCTAGGAGGCTAATGGGTTGCAACAAAGGAGTGCAAGACCTCATACGGAAGTTTATGGTCTAAAGACCATGTGTGTTGGAGTTTACGGCCCAGGGGAGTAAACTCCTGGCCGTAAACTCTCCATTGGGGCCCTAAATGAAGCTCAAAGCTATTACAACTTAAGTGGTGAAGTGCTTCTAGGGTTAAACAAGTGTTTGGGCTTCTTTTTAACTCCTTTGAGGAGTTCACGGCCCATGAACCAAATCCCATGGAGATTACAACCGTAATCTCCCTTGGATGGGTGTTTGTGGTGTTTTCAAGTCCCTAATTTAACTAGGAACTAAACTATGCTAGTGTACAAGGCTTTAGAAGAGTTTATAGCACCATTTGGCACTATTGTTTGGAGTTCACGGCCCTGGAACTTCTTGGGCCATGAACACTTTACTCTTGGTGTTCTAAGGGTGTTTTCTAGCCCTAAACTCATTAGGGTACATGTCTAAATTAGTCTCTTGGCTTAAGGAAGGCTTTTAGAGTGTTTTGGCATCTAAAAATGGAGTTCATGGCCCAAGAACATCCTTGGCCGTGAACTCACTTTCAACCCTTGATTCTTGATGTTTTGGATGCCTAAACCAGCTATGGGTAGTCTCAAGGTTCATTTCCAAGGTTTGGAGGGACATTGGGCACACTTTGGCTCTTATAAAAAGACTTTACTCTCCAAGTGTTCTTGGGCGGTAAACTCTTAAATCTTGGGGTTTTGATCCGATTTTGATGTTATTAGGCACAATCTAAGCTATATAATACAACTAGATAGAAGTACTCACGATTTGGGATGAAAACCCGAAGATCCGTGAGAGAATTTGGCTTTTCTCTAGTTGGAAATGTAACTAATGAATGAATATGGTTCAGATTTCTATATATAATCGTGGGATTTTTGGCAGAAAATATTTTATTCCCGGAATGAACTCTAATATCATAGAGTTTTGGAATAATAGTGTTGCACAAAACCCTAGTGCATCCACTCTCCTGATATCTCCTTAAGTGCAAATCCTGAAATACTCAAACTTATACCCAAAGTCTAGAATTTCACTGTAACTGTTATAATCTTCTACTGACTTCATATGGTTTGTATAGAATGGAAATTTTGGGTTGTCACAGTGTTTTTGGAAATCTAGAAAAAATACATAAATGAATGGATGAATAGATGCACAAACATTAGATTAAGTGTTTTACTAACTTGAAATGGTTAGAACACTTACAACTTTGAAGATTTGGAATAAAATCTTGGATGATACTTGAAAGGATAATTTGGAGTTTAGTCTTTTGTGAACTTGGGGAGTAAACACAAATGGCTAACTTTTTGGGGAGTAAACTCATACATAGGTATGAGTTCACGGTTTTTGGGTGATTTTTCAACCCAAACATAAAAGTTTGGTCGGGAATTTCTAAGACGCGAAGTGTTTGCGGTTTTTAAAATTCAAAACCCGAGACGACACTTTCTTTCACCTGTTCGTTTAAAAATAATATTAAAATAATCAAACGAACTTTATATTTCTTAAAAAAAGAAATAATGACATTAACTTATGATACGAAGTGGTTGACTTTTAGGGTTTGAATGAATGGAAATTTCGGGTTGTCACATCATCCCCCTATTAAAGGGAATTTCGTCCCGAAATTAAAGTCTAAACAAATAAAGTAGTTACAAATAACTAAGAAAAAAGATGATGGTATTTCAGTTTCATCTGATCCTCACGCTCCCAAGTGAATTCCGGTCCTCGCTTGGCGTTCCAGCGGACCTTCACAATCGGGATACGGCTTTGCTTCGTCTACTTGACTTCTCGGTCCATGATCTCTATTGGTTCTTCCACGAAGTTGAGGCTGTCATTGATCTTGATCTCGTCGAGTGGGATTACGAGAGTCTCGTCGGACAAACACTTTTTCAAGTTAGGTACGTGGAATGTGGAATGTACGTTACGAAGTTCGTCTGGTAGATTGAGTTTGTAAGCTACAGGGCCGATTCTAGCGAGAATCTCGAAGGGCCCTATGTATCTTGGATTAAGCTTCCCACGCTTATCGGAGCGTATCAAGCCCTTCCAGGGTGAGACTTTAAGAAGGACTCGGTCTCCCACCTGGAATTCCAAAGGTTTCCTTTGCTTATCCGTGTAGCTCTTCTGTCGGTCTCTAGAGGCTTTCAATCGTTCACGGATCTGAACGATCTTCTCTGTCGTTTCCCGAATGATTTCCGGACCTGTGAGAGTACTGTCAGAAACTTGTCCCCTAGCTAATTGGGTATCACCCAGTTCAGCCCAGCACAGAGGGGATCTGCACTTTCGGCCATAGAGGGCTTCAAATGGAGTAGCCTTGATGCTCGTGTGATAAGTGTTATTGTAGGAAAACTCGACAAGGGGTAAACGAGTATCCCATGCCTTTCCAGAGTCAATCACACATGCTCTCAACATATCTTCCAGTGTTTGGACGGTCCTCTCATTCTGTCCGTCGGTCTGTGGATGGTAGGCTGTGCTCATGTCCAGCCTTGTTCCCAGGGAATGTTGTAGCGATTGCTAGAATCTTGAGGTGAACCTACTATCTCTATCGGAGATAATGGATATAGGTACACCATGTAGTCGTACGATTTCCCTAATGTATGTTCTCGTAAGCTTCTCCATTTTGTCAGTTTCTTTGATAGGCAGGAAGTGTGCAGACTTGGTCAATCTATCGACGATGACCCATATGGTATCAAGTCCACCCGTTGTCTTGGGCAACTTGGTTATGAAATCCATAGTGATCCGTTCCCAATTCCATTCTGGAATCTCTGGTTGTTGTAGTAAACCGGAAGGCTTCTGGTACTCGACCTTAACCTTTGCGCAAGCAAGGCATTTACTTACGAAGGTAGCAATCTCTGCTTTCATAGTAGGCCACCAATATAACTTTTTAAGATCCAGATACATCTTATCTGAACCTGGGTGGACGGAATACCGAGTGTTGTGCGCCTCGGTCATGACCAACTCTCGGAAACCACCGTGCTTCGGTGTCCAGATCCAGTTCATGAAATATAAGGCTCTGCCACCCTTGGCTTCTAAATTTTTATCCATTCCTCTAAGGGATTCACTCGTCACATTTTCAGGTTTCATGGCTTCAAGCTGGGCCGCCTGAATTTGCTTAGACAAATGTGAATGGATAGTCATTGTCAACGACTTGACTCTTCGACCAGAATATTCCTTCCGACTTAGGGCGTCTGCTACTACGTTGGCTTTATCCGGATGATAACGAATATCACATTCGTAGTCACTGAGTAGCTCGACCCACCGTCGTTGTCTCATGTTGAGCTCCTTCTGATCGAATATGTGTTGTAAACTCTTGTGGTCGGTAAAGATAGTGCTTTTCGTTCCGTACAAGTAATGTATCAAGATCTTTAGAGAAAACACAACTTCTCCTAGTTCAAGATCGTGGGTCGTGTAGTTAACTTCGTGTGTCTTCAACTGTCTCGAGGCGTAGGCGATGACCTTACCTCGCTGCATCAGAACACACCCGAGCCTTTGATTCGATGCATCGCAATAAACTACGAAGTCTTCTATCCCTTCGGGGAGGGATAGTAATTGTGCGGTGCACAAGGTTCGCTTGAGCGTTTAGAACGCTCTCTCCTGTTTCTCTTCCCAGTCAAAGGATATGCCTTTCTGGGTCAGTGTTGTAAGTGGTTTTGCAATTCGGGAGAAGTTCTGTATGAACCTGCGGTAGTAGCCAGCGAGACCTAGAAATTGACGAATTTCTGTAGGCGTCTTCGGTGCTGACCAGTTCTCAATGGCCTTAATTTTGGATGGGTCTACGTGGATTCCTTCTTCGCTTACCACGTGTCCTAAGAATTTAACTCTTCGGATCCAAAATTCACATTTAGAGAACTTCTCATAGAGCTTCTCCGTTCGTAAAGTTCCTAGAACTTGTCGTAGGTGATCACCATGCTCTTTCTTACTTCGGGAGTAGATCAGGATGTCATCAATGAAGACAATGACGAACTGATCCAAGTAAGGTCGGCATACTCGATTCATCAGATCCATGAAAACTGCTGGCGCATTGGTCAATCCGAATGGCATCACCACGAATTCGTAGTGTCCGTAACGAGTTCGGAATGCTGTCTTCGGAACATCCTCCTCTAGTACTCGTAACTGGTGATATTCGGATCTTAGATCAATTTTGGAAAAGTAGTTCGCCCCTTGCAGTTGGTCAAATAGATCGTCTATGTGAGGCAGAGGGTAACGATTCTTAACCGTCAGTTTGTTGAGTTCCCTGTAGTCGATGCACATACGGAATGATCCGTCTTTCTTCTTAACGAACAAGACCGGTGCTCCCCAAGGCGAGAAACTTGGTCTTATAAATACCTTGCTGAGCAGTTGGTTAAGTTGACCAGATAGTTCCGGTATCTCTGCTGGTGCTAATCGGTAGGGCGACTTGGCTACTGGGGTAGCTCCTGGGACTAAGTCGATTCTGAACTCGACCTGTCGTTGCGGAGGTAATCCTGGTAGCTCTTCTGGGAATATGTCAAGAAAGTCGCTCACTACTGGGATGTTCTTTAGCTCTTTCGTTTCGAGGCTCGTATCGACAACGTGAGCAACGAATGCATGGTATTCTTTACGTAGATACTTTTGTGCTTGAATACTTGATATAATACGAAGACTCGCACCGGGTTTTTTGCCGTAGACGATAAGAGATTCGTTAGATGGGAGGTTTAGACAGACTGCTTTCTCGTAGCACTTGATGTCGGTGCGATGAAGACTTAACCAATCCATGTCGATGATAACGTCGAAGCTTTTAATCGAGACCGGCATAAGGTCGATTGGAAATGAATGGTTATCTAGAGTTAGGGTACAAACTAAGTATATGCTATTCGTGCTTTTAGTTTTTCCATTAGCCGTTTCTACTGTGAATTGTTCTTTAAGTGTGTGTGGTTGTTGTTTAAGCATGCGGGCAAATTTATGGTTCACAAAGATTCGCTCCGCTCCACTATCGAACATAATGCATGCATAGGAGTTATTGAGGAGGAACGTACCAGTCACCACCATCGGGTCAGCAACTGTTTCCCCATGGCCTATTGCTAGTACCCTCCCTGCACCGCCAGCATTCTTCGCTTTGGGGCAGTCCCTCTTATAGTGGCCCGCTTCGCCACATCCATAACAGTTCTGGCTCACGCCAGAGCCGGGGAATTGGGTGATCAGCCTCGCCGGAGATTTACAGAAACAGAATGTGTGTCCTTTCCTGTTGTAGTTAGAGCACTGCATTTCACGGCAGGGGCCGTTGTGGTGGTAGTTGCATTTGTTGCACTTAGGCAAACTTCCAGCATACTGCCCCACCGGAGCAGTAGCAGTAGCAGGGGTTATTGCGGCATGCACAGCCACAACTTGCTGCTTTTTGGCAGCTCGCTGTTTCTTCTTCTCTTCCCAGAACTTTCGCTTAGTGTCAGCGGGTTTGGAGGGTTCTGATATGGCTAGGGTTGTTGTTGCTGTTGGGGCTTTGACTCCATGGTCGATGAGTCGCTGTGCCAGTCGCTTGGCACTGTCGAAGGTAGCAGGGTTTGATGATTGGACATTCCCCTGATACGGAGGCACTAGCCCCCATATATACATCTCGATCTTTTTCCCTTCAGTGGGAACCATATTGGGGCAGAGGGCCACCAGTTCGCTGAACCTGGCGGTATATAAGACTACGTCAGAGCCCTTCATGGTTAGGCTCCACAATTCCTGCTCCAATTTCTGGATTTCGCCCCTCGGGCAGTATTCCTCTATCATGAGGTCCTTCATGGTTTCCCAACCCATGTCGTTCGCCACTACGAGAGTTAGTGCTTTAACTTGGCCGTTCCACCACGTCAGGGCTTTTCCTTCAAAGGTGCATGCGACATATTTGACTTTGCTCGCAGCAGGGCACGAACAAATTTCGAAGACTGATTCAGTCTTCTCGAACCATTGCGAGAGGGCAATGACTCCACCGGTTCCATGGAAGGACTTCGACTTACATTGTCGTGTTTCATAGTCGATAGTATGGTACAATTAATCACATAATACCTTGATATAAATCCGGTTTAAGGTAGTTAGTACAATAGTAGTTCATATAATACAACACTACAGTACTACATTAATTTACCCTTTACATATATTTAGTGATCATTTCACTTAAACATTAATGTACAAACTATATTTTGATAATGATAGTTACACTTGGGAAAATTACACACTTTTACAATAAACGAACATACAAAACAGTTATGCCTTGGTAGAAGGCTACTTTTAGTAGAAAATATAGGATTTTCTAGGAGCTTCAAACTTTTACAAACACTTACAAACATTCATATACTTTTATTACAAATGTTTACAAACTCGTACTTCAAACCACGTTCAAAAGTTTTGATACAAACACCGACACTAAAATACTTATGAACTCACCAGCTTTAATGTTGATAAACTCTTTCAAAATGACTTATATTCTCAGGTCATCAGTAGACAGGTACCAAGGTCAGCTTTTGAGAAGATGGAGCGCATTTAAGACTCATCTTATCATTTTGATTTACATTTTTGGTGTCTATAACTGTACATAACACGCTTGTATTAAAATTATATATGGATGATGTTGTTTTCTTGTTTACTGTTATACTGTGTTGTGATACTTTACATGACGTCCTCCGCCCCAGAACGTTTCCGTCGTTCTCTGTTTTGGGGTGTGACATATTGGTACACGGCCAATGACATCGGACTGGACTTAGTCAAATAAATTGTGCGTCGTCAAGTCCCCCTAGTCTGATGCGATTGGGTTGCTGACAATCGAATCGGACTAGATAAAGCACCAAAGCATTTAAATAATAAAGATAAATGACCGAACCTCGCCCACGAAAGCCGTGGGGTTGTGCGACGAGCCAAACACTGCTTGAGCTGACTTGATACTCCTTCATTGAGAGAAGTGTGGGTCGGTCGTTGAGATGCAACGTAAGTGTTGTTGCGATCATGCGGACCCGAGGCTGCTAAAGAGTGTTACGTGACACTGATGTCGGTGAAATGTCAGACCGGTGTAGCTAAGAAGTGTAAGCTTTCCATTCAGTCCCTGAGACTGTTATCCGACGTGATTGTTGTGGTAGCCATATGAGATGGGATGTCACCAGTAACCATATACATATTATGCATTGCGGCGTACCAACCATATTCCCCCCTTTTTTTAGAGGAGGCGAGGAATAGATTCCGAGAGCTGGACGACTAGGTTGCTAGCGAGGGTCACGTAGTAAGACTATTGTCGATAGCCAGACAACATAATTGTTGAGGGATAGGCAGTGAGGCTATAGGGTGGGGTTGCATAACAAGACCATTTCCGAAAGCCAGGAAACAGAGGTGCTGTAGGGTCGTACGTAGCAGGGCCGCTGCCAGGATGATTTTCTTGCTGGAGAGTATCCTCATGTCACAACTAGGAATTCTGTGTCTTGTAATCACTATGTTCAAGTAAATGTTGAATCAAGAACTTAAGAGAATGTGTGATATTTATTATTATGACATCAAAAACTTCAATCAAATACATCATACAAATACTACAAATAGTCATTAAACAATTGGAAACCCTAGAAGTTCTTGTTTAGGTCCATTTTGGACTAGGACTTCCTTATTGGACCCAAATGGACCAATAAGCTTCCAATTTGACTATCATGGGCTTAGAACCCTAATTGGGCTCTAATTGGAACCACAATCATTTATTTCAACATTTTGGGCCATTTTGGGCCTAGAATGAAATGAATTAAAAGCTTTGATCCATGAATAACCTAAACTAGTCTAAAAAAATGTAAAAATCATATTATATATTTTTTTTAGATTAAAACTCACTCAACTTAACTTACACATGGGCTTGTGGGTATTAAAGCCCAAAACCCTCTTTCTCCTTCCATATTTTCGGCCCAAAACAAGCCCAAGAGGAAGGGTTGACCTTGTGAGTGACACCTCACAATTAACCAAAGGACTTCCATGCAAGGAGACTCATACTTCCATGCACCATCCTTTCATGCTTCTCTCTTCTTTTCCCTCTCTCACTCTCGGCCGAAACACACACACACACATACACAAATCTCTCACAAATTCTCTCTAGAATACTCAAGAACACATCCTTCCTCTCCACTCAAAAATCTCGAAAATTAGGAGGCTTTCAAGAGGATATTTCCACAAACTCTTCATCTAAGGTAAGGTTATGCTTAGATCTATGACTTAGATTCTTTGTTTTATCAAATTCTCTTCCTAATCCATGCAAAAATCGTGATCTTGCATCCTAGAACCACCTCAAATTCGAGATCTTCAAGAAAAGGGTGCTAAGGCCAAAAATCACCAAGTTTTCTTCCATCTTTTCTTCAAAAACCGAAACTACACCCTAAGGTGAGCTTCATACTCCCTATTTTTCTGTTTTACAAGTTTTGTGGGGGGGGGGGGGGAATACAAGTGAAAGTGTAGATCTATATGTGTTTTGTATGCCTTGTATGATTTCTATGCTTATATGTGTGTTTTTGTGTGATTATAATGTTGGATCTAGCCATAAACCCCTAAAAATCGAGATATACTTTATGTTAAATGATACTAGCATCAAATATATTTCTACATACAAAGTGTTCCAAGACAAATAGCTAAATGGCTTAATAACATTTTCTTTGGGCTAAAAACTCAATCTTTGGACATAAAATGTTAAAAATATATAGTTAAAGGGCCCAAAATGAAATATTTCGAATTCTGATGGGTGAGATGAGTCAAAACAGTTTCCATAATGTATTTTCTGAAAATATACTCTTTTGGAGGATTAAAAACATAAATTTCAAGCTTAATTGGGCTAAAAATGACATTTTCGGCCCAATAGGGCCCAATATGCGAAATTTTCTGTTTTGAAGGGCCAAAACTGTGTTTTTCTGTAAAACAGTGGACTATTAGTGTTCCAAGACCTTTTCTAAGGTTTAAAATGCTTTTTAAATTTAAAAAGGACCAAAGTTGCAAAAATTTTCCAATTTGGGCCAAAATTGTGAAAACTGCGAAAAAGAGGGGTTATAACCGAGAAAACTGTATTTTCAGGGACTCAAACTGTTTTCAACCTGAAATATGCTGAAAAATATCAATTTCAATAAGTTTTGGTGTTAAAATGTGAAGAAAAATGGATTAAGGACCAAACCGGAAATTTATTTAATTAAAGGGTTGAAAAAGTAAACTTACAAAATAAAGAGGGGCTGAAAACAGAAAATTTTCAAGGCTAATTCAATACACCCATCGTGATCAAATATTGGCACCGCGACTACCAACGAAATACAATACACAACAATACCAAAAATCGTTGTTAAACGAATTGATTCGGTCTCGAATCAATAACAACCCGAAACTACTAACATGGCGATAACTCGATTCGCACAAGTAACATTTGGGAATTTAATACACACGTGAGAGTGCACAGACGTCGACGCACCATCTTTGGGCCCCAAAGTGTAAAATCTTGTTTGTTGGGCCTAGCTAGCCCAATGACCTGATCTTAAGGCCCGAAGACTTCTACCTTACGAGTTGTTGGGTCTTACATGATCTAACACAGCGTAAAAGGACTTTCAATGGCTTTTATACTATTGGTCCCCAAGGGTCCTTTGGTACTGCTAGTAAAGTCGGTTATTTTAATGTGAGGCGGGCCAAGGGCCCCTCGTACTCTTTTTTTTATCCCCAACCGGCTAACGGAGTTACCGAGGTCTTCGTGCCCTCTTTCTCTTCGGATGTGGGATTACTCGAAGTCAGGGCGGTTGGATTACGTGAATAGTACGGACGACGCCTACGGTATCGTTAGTATAGTTGTAAAATGGTCGTTTGCGTAACGCTTGTTTATAGCAATTCACCATGCGCAAGAATCCGACGTCGCCTGGAATTAATGACTTCACACGCCGCGATGGTTTTATTTTCAACTTCATGGAATTCAAAGAATTAGGAAAACATCGGGTTTTCCTAGGGTTTTACAACACATACAGTTTCGAAATGTACACAAGCATAATGAACATTTTTTTACAACTATAGAAACAAACAAGCATACTTATGGATCTTCACAAACTTCTTTTTACTCAAAAACTCTTTTCAGAAAATATCGGATTTTCTGGTGATTTTCAAAATAATACAAAACGTTGCTTTTCAAATACCGCTTATGAACTCACCAACATTTCATATGTTGACGTTTTTTCAAAATACTTGTATTCTCAGGTAACAAGTGAACCAAAGGAAAATGTACTCAATGATGGCTTGCAGTTTATTTATTTATGAATCGAACAATTCATTTTTGGGAATGTAATGTTTAAACAATGTACTCAATGTAAACTTTATCGGTTGTACTATATTAATGCATGGTGACGAATGATGTTACGTTTCATATATATTCAATGTTATGGTATTCAATTAAGTCACGACAGCCCTCGGACGTTTCCGCCGTCTGGTTCGGGGGTGTGACACCTCACTATAGCAGGTTGTAATGCGGATAACACTTCACCGATCGTCCGAACACCAGAGAGTCGTGATGACTGCGAGATAGGAAACACCAAGATCATGGTGTTGGTCGTAGAATAAGCTTGTGATTCGCGACTTAGGAGAATAGCTTGGGCTTAGCAGCCAGCGGACATGGAGATGTCTTGCGGGAAAGCATCGCATATAACATATCGGGTTTGGTTGCTAACGATCATAGATAAATCACACGGAAGAGCATCGCATGGAATGGATCGGGCTTGGCTGCCAGCGATCGTAGATAAATCACACGGAAGAGCATCGTGTGGAATGGTCGGGGCATGTTGCTATAATGGAGTCGGGCTGAGAAGCCAGGCGACTCGAGGCGAGGGTACTGAACCTCACATGCGGAGCTTGCCGCTATAATGGAGTCAGGCTGAGAGCCAGGCGACTTGAGGCGAGGGTACCGAACCTCGCATGCGGAGCTTGCCGCTATAATGGAGTCGGGATGAGAAGCCAGGCGACTCGAGGCGAGGGTACTGAACCTCGAATACGGAGCTTGCCGCTATAATGGAGTCGGGCTGAGAAGCCAGGCGACTCGAGGCGAGGGTACTGAACCTCGCATGTGGAGCTTGCCGCTATAATGGAGTCAGGCTGAGAGCCAGGCGACTTGAGGCGAGGGTACTGAACCTCGCATGCGGAGCTTGCCGCTATAATGGAGTCGGGCTGAGAAGCCAGGTGACTTGAGGCGAGCGTACTGAACCTCGAATACGGAGCTTGCCGCTATAATGGAGTCAGGCTGAGAAGCCAGACGACTCGAGGCGAGGGTACTGAACCTCGCATGCGGAGCTTGCCGCTATAATAGAGTCAGGCTGAGAGCCAGGCGACTTGAGGCGAGGGTACTGAACCTCGCATGCGGAGTTTGCCGCTATAATGGAGTCGGGCTGAGAAGCCAGGCAACTCGAGGCGAGGTTACTGAACCTCGAATGCGGAGCTTGCCGCTATAATGGAGTCGGGCTGAGAAGACAGGCGACTCGAGACGAGGGTGCTGAACCTTGCATGTGGAGCTCGCCACTATAATGGAGTCGGGCTGAGAAGCCAGGCGACTCGAGGCGACGGTGCTGAACCTCGCATGCGGGGCTTGCCGCTATGATGGATTCGGGCTGAGAAGCCAGGCGACTCGAGACGAGGGTGCTGAACCTCGCATGCGGGGCTTGCCGCTATAATGGAGTCGGGCTGAGAAGCCAGGCGACTCGAGGCGAGGGTGCTGAACCTCGCATGCGGAGCTTGCCGCTATAATGGAGTCGGGCTGAGAAGCCAGACGACTCGAGGCGAGGGTACTGAACCTCGCATGCGGAGCTTGCCGCTATAATGGAGTCGAGTTGAGAAGCCAGGCGACTCGAGGCGAGGGTATTGAACCTCAAAATTGGAGCGTGCCGCTGTAATAGAGTCGGGCTGAGAAGCCAGGCGACTCGAAGCGGGGGTACTGAACCTCGCATGCGGAGCTTGCCGCTATAATGGAGTCGGGATGAGAAGCCAGGCGACTCGAGGTGAGGGTACTGAACCTCACCTGATTGGGCATGGCACCCTACAATCTATGTGTCTATCTCGTGTGACCAGTCTGAGTTAAAGCGGAATGGTACCTGATGCTTTGCTGCATCGCTGGTCGTACTAATAAATGATGCCTCGCTGACTTGGCTGTTTGCGGAGAGCTATGTGGCGGTGCTACTTAGATCTTGATAGTGTAGCTACCGTTAAGTGGTGTGTAGCGAGACCGCCGTCAGGAACTGGTCGGCAGGGCCGTTGAGGCCCGGGCATCGAGTTGCTAGCGATAGGTGAGTAGCACGACTATTGAGAGTTGGGCAACACTGAGAGTTGGACCCCACAGCTACTCTTTCAATCTGGAACACCAACGTCACCTCGGGGATACACCATCATTCATGGTGTCATCTCTTTGTGTACTTTAACTCTTTCCCTTGGGAATACAAGCACTTCTGCATAGTGTCGTACCAACCCCATTCTCCCCCCCCCCCCCCCTTTTTCTTTAGAGGAGGGGAAGAAAAGGAAAATAATATGGATGTATAGCCGCTAAAAAGGCGAGATACATAGCTGCTGGAAAGAGCTAGACAACCCAAGTACTAACAAAATTGGGTAGCACGGCAGGCGAGAGCTAAGCAGTGTGCCTGGAGTCAGACAAAGTAGCTGCTGATGGTTGTGCTTTGCAGCTGCTGAGCTAGGTCATATCGTTGCGGAAGGTCGAGCTACGCGACTACTAAGAGTTGGGCAGTAAGACCAGCGGGGGTCGGTCAAAATGAATGTGAGAATTAATTAGCGACTTCCTGGGATCAGTCAACACGACTGTTGATAGCCACGCAGCGCAGCTGCTGATGTCTATTTCGAGATGCTTCACTAGTAGTAGTAGCGTACTACTCTTCCCCCTCCCCCCCTTTTTTTTTTGAAGATGTCGAACCACATCTTATAGAATCAGATTTAGCTTGACTAGATTGGAGCACACGAGCTTTGATTTTTTTTTGAAAGTGTTGAGTGATCCGGGCCGCAATGCGTTTTATAGAATCAGGCTTGTTGGGCAAAATCACAACATTTGAGCATTGACTGATGGGCTAATTTGTTTTTACGATAATTGGGCCATTTTGATTTTTTTAGGGCAGCCCAGATAACAAAATGTTGAGAATCCCAAATTGATTGTAAGCCCAAATCGTAACAACCTAGCCCGTTAGGGTTTAAAAGTTGTAGGCCCGAATTCTACTTTTGTGTTTGAAACGCATCCAATAAGAACATCGTGACATCTCTTCACTTTCACGCTTTGGTTTTTGTTGTTCCTCAGACGATACCGTCGCTTGCAAAGTGGGAATCGGAGCAGCGATACCAATCGCTAACGGGGCTGGTCAGTTGTGTCGTCCGTTGGAGCTGGTCGACGACTGGAAGATATGTAGTGGTAGCGATGGATACCGGTGGCGCTTGGGTTGCTTTGGCGGAGACAATTGAGATAATGAGGATTGTAGGTCGCTGGTCGCTGGCATGGAATCAAGAAGCAAAAGCTGGCGCCTTGGGGCTACTACGGTCGATGGTGGTTCTTGTGGGTCGTCTCCTGAGGACGATGGTGGATCGGGGTTACGACTCCGACATCGACACTTATGGTTCTAGTGATAGCGATATATCGAGAAAACAAGAAGCCGGAGACTGGATATGGTCCGACTATGGTGGATCTACAGTTGGCGATTGGATGGCATCGAACATAAAGTAGGTCGGAGCAATGCTTTCATCACTGCTAGGGATTCCGTGGTCGCTTGTGATGGAGTAACGACAGTCGACCGGTGATGGACTGATTAAAATCACCGACTGGGTGTTCCATGGAAGGGATGGATCAGGTCGGCTCCAACTCTTGACTTTCTACCAGTGTTTTTGACCGTGTAGGGCCCACACGCCTTTTTTATATTTGGAGATTAGCAGCAAATGTCGGGCAAAGCTATAGTTTTGTCTTTGTGTATCGAGAATTGGACCAGGTGATCCCACCCAAAAATGATTTTGTCTTTTGGTTTTTAGTGTACACAGTATATTGTATACACCCGTACTACCCTTTTTTTTAGCTCTGTCGACTAAAAAGAAACACAAACTATTTCTCTCTTTTTTATATACTATTTCTTGTGCTGTAAACTATGACAGTGATATGGTAATTTGTATTTTTTGAGTGTAGTAAAAGATAATGAGATGTATCTTGTAATAAAACACGCACGACTTTCTTCTCTCTCTTTTTTTTTAAACCATTAACCAAAATGGTAAAGCTATAGGGTAGAAGTAATTTTTACCCTTTGAAATGTGCAAAAATTACAGCACAACTTAAATAGACTTGTGCATTTAGACTTATTACTGAAATAGTCCTTTGATGATATGACATCTGAAAGATGGTAAAAACTCATAAGAATTCTCTTGCTTTTCAAAACTATTGAAGATAAATGGAAAGGCATAAATTAAATGAAGTTTCTGAAAAGCTATGAACTGAGGGTGGGTTAAGACCCATCAAAACTTCTCCTCCCTTGTCTTCTTTTTTTTGAAGGTTTTGTACAAGCCATACAGCTATATGTACAAATGGTTGTTGCAGAAAATGCATAAGTGAAGAAGAGTTTTATAATATATGAACAACAGATGGGGTAAAACTTCAGAGAAAACTTCACTTCTTCTCAACTTACTGGGGAAAAACCCCAAAATATAAACAAAAAAAACGGATTTGACAAGGTTTTCTTCTTATACTACTTTCTTTTCCCTTCAGCTTGCTCAACAAGCCATTGAAAGATGAAAGAAGTCTGATAAATTTTCGTTCTCTTTTCAACTTGTTCAACAAGAACATGAACAAGGAACAAATCTGGATATTTCTTGTTTTCGTTCTCTCAATTTTGAAAAGAAAAACCAAGTAAACAACTTCAAAGAATTCTTGCAAAGAAAATCATAGACTGAAGGTGATTTCTTTGCAATATAAACAGAAAACAAAGTAAATTTACCAAAAAGTTCTCCAGCTCTCAAGTTGGTTTCATAAAACACCAAAGTATGAACAAAAAGGAGGAAATCTCGCAAAAAACCTCACTCATCCCCAAAAAATATAAGTAAAAACGGGTCTGAACTGGTGTTTTCCAAACTTGAGAGATGATTAAGTGAACAAAAACATACAAATCTAGAGATATGAACTAAAAACGTTGATAGATCTACAATGTCTTTACAAACTTCATACTGTTCAGGTGAGTTAAAAACTCAACAGATCTTGGGATCTAAGTCTCGAGACAAAAAATAGATCTACATATCTGAGCTTGAGAATGAAAATAGATCTAGAGAGCTGAACTGAAAATGAAGTAAGTCTTGAGATCTAAACGATGGCTTAACAGATCTGAAGAGATCTTGTCAAGAAACACATTGATCTGAATAGATCTTGGCAAAAGCCAAACGGATCTGAACAAGTTTATGCCAAACAAGAACAGATCTGAGCAAATGATACTAGAATTTAACAGATCTGAAGAAACCTGAGATGAAAACACATCAGATCTGAGGAAAAAACGAGCTTGAAAGCGACTGAGGCTTTTGCTACTTGCTCGAATCCGGGATGGCGCCAAATGATGTGACATCTGCCTCCGACGGCTCATTTGGTCTTCTGCTGCGGCGGAGATCTGGACATCACAGTGCAAACCCGTTAGAGTCGTCCCAGGGACTGAGCCCCGGGAGCGGGCTCCGACGGTCAAGTTAGATTAGAAGATCTGAGATGGCTCTCTTTAGCTAGAGAGAACCATCTTGGTGCTAGTGGTGGTATATGGTGGCTAACGGCGGCGGGTGGCGGCTGAGCCACCCGACCGGAGTATAGTGGCGGCTGAGCCATGGGGGAAGATCTAGTGGTGGCTGAACCACTTGGGAGAGAGTCTCAGGAAGGGTCCCCCCTCTATGGAGGAGGTATTGTTCATTATATAGGGGACAATTAGGTCAGGCCTTGGGCCTGCTCAAATCAGGCCCAACTAGCAAGGAGTTGGGCAAGGCCGCCCGGAGGCGCCGGGCGGGGCTGGCGGGCGCGCACCAGGAGAGGATGGCAAGGGAGTGCCAGGCGAGGGAGCGCCTGGCCGAGCCGGCAGGAGAGTCCCCAGCAGGGCTGGCAAGGGAGCGCCAGGCAAGGCTGGTGCGCTAGAGCAGTCTAGGCCACACCAGTGGACCATACCTCATCATTTGACAACCTGAAAACTTGGAGGTTAGAAGCATAAATAAAGAGGAAGAAAAGAGAAAGAAAACACACAAAAAGAAAATGCCACGTCGTTGTCGCATATATGCCACGACATGGTGATATGGAACCTTCCCGATGATCTGCGCAGAGGCTTGGAACATATGGAATAAATCTTTCACCCACACCACAAATGTTTATTCGCCACGAAGTGGAGACTATATTTAAGGAAACTATATATATATATATATATATATATATATATATATATATAAGACGTTAGGTCAAATTTTGGAAGAAGCTGATGATACCTGCAACTAAGGACGATCAAATACTTCATAGAAACCCTAAGAACATCATAATTGAACTAGAGATCAAGCACTGAAGAGATATAGAGGAGAAGAACATCATTATTCATTCGGTTTGCTAGTTTACATTATGTATAATCTACTAAAAGTTATTTTCATTAGTTAATCGATCCTTTTTATAGGGTAAATTCCGTATAAAGTTAATTTTTTGTTTTATGTGATTTTAGTAACCATGGCGTGGACATTACCTTTCCACAACGTGGAAACTGTAAGGTAACAATTTCTCGTTTTTGTATATTTTGTATGTTTGACACATGTTTCTTTGTTTTGTTTCAGTAGTTCATGACCACATGATCCTCCTCAAAGATTGTGCCCCTTTTCAACGATACAAAATCCAAATTTCGCAAGAAAAGAAAGGATACAAATGTAGAAGGGTTCAATTTAGACAAAATCAACACTGAAGGAGAAGCAAGCGATCCAGAAGTCAAAAAGAGCTTTAGCTTTGATGGTATCTCACCTTTTAAGAAACCTAAAAAGAAAGAAGAGGAAAGTGAACCGGATAACGAAATGGAGGACATTAACACCACGAAAATCGAGGAGTACAAGTAGAGAATGCGAGAAGATAATAGGCCCGGTATCGTGCGACATGAAATTCTAGTCGCGACAATCTTTGAGCTTAAGGGACACATCCTTAACATGCTCAAAGATATTCCATTTTTCAAGAAGGCCCACAAGGATGCTTACAAGCACATTTATGAAGTTATTGAGATCACCGATTACTTCAACATCCCTAATGTGAAGAAAGATGAAATGATGTTACGGCTCCTTCCGATCACACTCAAGGACGCATCCAAGACATGGTTAAAATCACTGCCACTAAGAGCGATCACAACATGTGCTAACTTAAAAACATAATTTATTGAATAGTTTAGCCTATCCTCGAAGATTGCCGAATTGAAGAAAAATATCCAAAACTTTCAACAACTTGATGGGGAGTCGTTGTACGAAGCTTGGGAGCGTTAGAAAGGGATGTTATGGAATTGCCATTAGCATGATTTTAATGTGCAACAAGAGATCTCTACCTTTTATAATGGAATCAACGTGTGCACTCGACAACTTCTCGATTCCCAAGAGCCTATGACAAAGAAAGATTTGACAACTAACAAGGCATTAATTGAATGGTTTGCAAAGCATTCGAGGGAATACCACAATCCAAGGGAAGATATTACGAAAGGAGAGTCGAATGGAGGTGGAGCTCAAGATAATATGGCGTCTATCTTGACACTAGGTATTAGAGGATTAGAAATATGGTACAATATATTCATGCAATTCAAGTAGGATGTGACAGTTGTAGCGGACCTCACTTGACAAAGGATTATGATTTGGACGAGAACATGAATAAAAAGGCACAAGTTTGTTTATCAAGTGTCGATAGGTTTGATGACTATTGGAGAAGGCAAAAAAAGGAGTGGAAGCCCTAATACGAGTACAAGAAGGAGAAAGAAGAGATATATCGACAACAAGGTCACAACTTTTACCAAAAAGAGCAAGCACAACACGAAAAGATACCCGATCTCAAAGGGGGTTTTAGCTTGCTTCAGGGAAGCAAGCGAAAAAAGACACAACGCCGCTGATATAGCTATCATAGATCAACAAGCTACTCTCGAAAATCAACAATCATACATTTTACACATCAAAACACAAGTGGGGCAATTATCAATGCACTTACAAGAGAGATTACTGGGAACATTGCCAAGCAATATCGAGACAAACCTAAAAGTGCATGTTCTTGCTGTGACAACTGAAGAAGGAGAAAAATATGACCCACTGGTGATCTAAGAAACCAGTGAGAAGCAATGTGATCAACAACCAAAAGAAGTGGAAGAAAAAGAGAAGGTGGCTCCCCAACAACCACGATGTGGCGAGAACAATACCACATAGTGGGATCTGAAGATGAATTCTGAAACTGATCCTGTTAAACCTTATCGACCACCTCTTCCATTTCCATCACGAGCATGGCCTGAACAATTAGAGCAGGAGCACAAAAATTTTATGAAGAAAGTAAAATCCTTACTCATTTTAGTTACAATAATACTCAATGAGCAATGTTCAGCTGTGAATATGCAAGATATTCTAACTAAAATGAGGGATGTAGATACTTTGACAATCCCTTGTGAATTTAACAACTCGATAAAATCAAATTCACTTGTTGATTCGGGAGCTAGCATAAACTTAATGCCATATTCATTCTACCAAAAGCACATTTTATTGGAGTTGAAGACCACTAGAATGACCATCCATATGGAAAATAGATATGTCACTCAACCTCGTGGAATCATAGAAGATTTGTTGGTGAAAATTGGGAAATTTGTTTTTCTAATTAATTTTGTAGTTTTGGACATGAAGGAGGATGAAAAAGTGCCCATTATCTTGGCAAGACCTTTCATAAAAATAGCTCGAGCACCCATTGATATCCGCGATTTCAAAGTTATATTACGAGTGGGGGATGAAGAAATTACCTTTGGATGTGATCCAAAATCCAAACTTTCAAAAGCAAGTAGTGATGAACTTTTCTTCATGGATGGAGTAGATGAGAGGAAGTATGAAGAGGAGCAAAAAGAAGGATGTGATGATGGGTCGAACGAGCTTTTAGAGTTGGAGAATTTGATAGATGAAGAATTATTTAATTAGGAGAAGCCAACAGAAGAAGCACTAACAGAAGTGAGGCATAGAAAACCTCGGGCTTTGGTCCCATTAAAATTTGAAGTAGTTGCATATATAAGGTCTCAAGAGGAAGTCGAGGAAAAAAATGAAGACAAAGAGTCTAGTGAGAAGAGGAGGTTCACAATAGTAAAAATCCTACACAAGACAAGGTAGACGAGGACATTAAGGAACCTGAGCAATAAGCAAAAAAAGTTAAACCATATGGAGGAACTAATGGAGTTAAACGCAACCATCAGGAAGGCGTCAAGTTGAAGAAGTAGAACTCAAAATATGCGTACAAAAGATGAAGGACTGCTTATAAGAAGAAATGACGTGAATTAGAGATGAACAAGGGGATTACAGTTGCATCAATGTAGAGCAGGAAGGAGTCAAGCTCACGGATCCTACAAAAGAAGCATTTCCGGGAGGCAAACCACGATTTGAGTGACTATTTTTATTTTTTTAATTTTTGATTTGTTACTGGAGGACAATTTCTTTTTGATTACAGAGACACCATTTTCATTCCCACGACATGGTGGCACTATTGCCACGACGTTGAATCATTATATATCGCGATCCAGTAGACCTCATACTCGATACCATGACGTGGTCGACACTTTCCCACGTCGTGGTGACTGTAAATTGTGAAGATATATATTTTTGCACCACAAGTCAGAAGTTCGTTGTCTTGGTTTATTTTTTCGGAAAAATTCAAAGCAACAAAAGATCCAGTTTCCAACAATATTTTCGATCTGCCAATGCAAACTCATTACAATTAGATTTGATCTCGCCACTACTACCCATGAAAGTTAGTTCCTTTTTCTCCCTTTATAGCTTTTATGTGCTTTTAATTGTTTTATGCATACATTGAAAACATTGTATGAAATAAGTGTTGGTTAGGGGTCGAAAAAGGATAACAAGCATACTTTAAAAAAATGTTATATGAAATTTTTTTAGACTTGAGAAATGGTCTAAATTAGAAAATATAGAAAAATTAAAAATTTGATATTATTGTGTTAGAGCTAGTATGCTAGTATTGTATGTGATGATTTGATGAGAACTATAAGATTTAGTTAAGTCAATTTGCTATAATATATATGTGATTTTCCAGTCGTAGTGAAATCATGAAACAAAAAACGCAAAATTGTGTAGTTTGAGAGATAATATGTTTTGCATTGTGAATATCTAGATCCAAAAACAAAGCCTATTGGCCGACGATTTATCTCTTGAGTCATTTCTATTCAAACATATTCGAAAAATTGTTTTTCAAGTGTGGTAGTTAGATTTAAGAACAATTTAAGATTTGAAATGAAAACAAAAGAGTTTCTCTGTAAAAGTTGAAAGATCCCTGCTCTGAAACAACTTGATGAGTTATGAAATCAATTATATGAATCAAGACATGAAGAAATGTAAGAACGCAACATGTAAATATTTATGTTTAGCTCAATATTCAGGAAGGAGGTTAGAGAGTACAAGTAGGTGAATGAGAGTGAAATGCATAAATTTGTGAGAGTGTGTTAATGAATCTCTAACCTACATCACTAGTTATAGGAAATATGCATAACGCTCTCGACTGGTCACAAAACATACATGTAAACTTCGACATTTAAGTACAAACGATGTTGCCATATGAAATATAAAAGATATATCGAAATATTGACAATTTCGATATAGACTACAAAATAAACTTCCGATATTTGAGTCTTCACCATACGCTAAACTTAAAAGATACATTTGACTTTTGAATTTCTTCATAACAAATTATATTCAACATATATATTTAATGCTTTTACATAAACTAGGATGTAAGTTTATCCCGAATTCTAAGGAATCTTTATTTCTATATAAATAATCCATCAAATTCTTATGTGAATCGGAAAGGTGTTAATCACATTTAAATACAAAGGAATAGTCATTAAACATGTTACAAAAAAACATCATAAATTCTTCTTCTCTTATTCATGATTATTTAGTCTCTTACATACTAACTTTATCGTCAAGGTGAATTTTCGGATTCTAACCCAAGAACATGGTTAACCAATTTTTTAAGGTATTATAGATGTGTAGATGAATTCTATTTTCTAATCATTGACTTCCTCAATGATCAATGATTAAAACAATAAAAATATAAACTAAATATACTACAATTTCTTTATGAAAGACAAGTAACTACTCTATAACATATATATTCATCCCGATGGGAGTGACAGAGTACTAAAAAAATACTTAGACTCTCATCATCTCATGGAGTAACGATGAGATATTTGATAACCCCTGTATATATATGTTAACAACGAACAAACATGAGCTCAAACAGTGTGCTCACTAATGTTCATCTCATATAATATGGATTAAAAAAAACAATACCAAAATTTTCACCTGCAAAGAATAGTCTCTCGTTTTATATTGGGAGCCGATAGAATTAAGTACAAAAATCTAATTAAATTACACATTTAAGAAATAAAATAACATAAATATAACGTGAACATTTCCTCGTATATATTTCATTATTAACTTATTCAACAACAACAACGAAATAGAAATCTTATAAGAAAATGGGGTAATATAGAGGCGATAATTAGGTAATCTTTCCGCACAATAGTGTCGTTGGTTTCAACTTAGTGTTAACTTATTATAGATGAGTAATACAGTCATTTGATAATATTATTATGAACCCAACATACAAAATTTTGCATGGAATATTTTATGCATATGCTTTAATATTGACAAGATCGGTAGTGTTTTCTATTAAGAAACTTTTATACCATCTTGCAGAAAGCTTTGGTATTCGTGTTAGTGTTAGACGATCCACATAATATAACCCAAACTTCAAATTGTAACCAGTAAGCCATTCATAGCTATCCATCAATGACCATATGAAATATCCGCGTACATGTGCTCCCTTTCTGTTATTCAAAACACCAAACATTTCATTCGATAAATAGTGATGACACACTTTGAATTTTGAAGATAAATGGGCTACTTTCTAAATATACAAAGCTAACCAAAAGATTGTAGAGCAAACCTTATGGATTTAGCTAAAAATTCAAGGTATTCTAAGTGGAATTGAACTCGTTTCACGTCATTTAAAACCACATTCACTCGTTTCTCTTGTAGATCGGGTGAAGAATATCCTGTAAAAAATACAAATTTGTGGGCATGACCAATATTATATTCATATTTAGTTTAAAATATATGTGAAACAAGACCCTTACCATTTTCTGTAATAAACATGGGTTTATTTTTATACCGAAACTTGATTTGGTTAACAATCTTCTCCATTCCGTTAGGAACAACGTATGTATCTTCCATCCCCGTCTTTTTGTGAAACAGAGATAAACATCATTAATATCAAATAAAATTAAACATAAACCAAATAATTAAAAATCACCGTTTGCTACATACAGGTTCACCGATCAACACACCATCTCGCTCTACCACAATGTCAAGGAAACCTTGGATTGGACGATTTGCAATTGGAGAGCAAGTAGAGTTTGTACAATCTTTAACATAAAAAGACGAGTAATGGTTGATACCAATAAAATCAAGACTATTCTTCACAATTTTCTTTTCTTTAATGGAGAAACTTGGTAAATCACTTCCAATGTACTTAAACATTTCTAAGGGGTACTCTCCGTATATCAGGGGATCAAGTACCCTGTTTAAAAGTAAGAAGTTAAATAAACATTTACGTAAGAAGTTGAATAAACATTTACGTAAGAACTTGAGAACAAATTTTTAAAGGGAAAATTTTCAGTAAAACATCACCATAAGGATATAGACAATTCATATAGGCTAATCAGACATCTAAAAACTAAAAATAGAAATAAAAAATTGAATATATATATATATATATATATATATATATATATATATATATATATATATATATATATATATATATATATATATATATATAGTGTGAGGTTAAATAGAGAACCATAATTAACAAAGAACCAAGGAACCAGTCATGAGCATCCGAAATCATAATGATTAACGGCCAAGGAAATAGACGTACACATGTACATTGAACGCACACACGAGATATCAAAAGGTCCACCTCCTTACCAAAAAGTCCACCTCTTTTTTTGTTTAATTTTTTTAGGTCATATTTTTTTATCGAAAAAAACCTGAATATACCGTTCACGATTTTTCGTCCTCTTTTTATAGAGATCAATGTTGATATATAAAAAACGAACTTTTTTTTCGAAAAAATTTCACTTATTTTTGTTATTTTTTTAATATTTAAGTTTATTTTTATCCAAAAAAAAAACTAATTATACCTAAAATATTATTTTTTGTAATCTATTAAATTATTAATAAACATTAACACCGATTAAAAAAAAACATCGATCAGTTCAGATTCACACTGTAAATCTAAATTGTAAATATTTCAATTTGTAACATTCACAATGTGAATTTGACATACTATTCCAACTATTTGATCATTCGCAAATTAACTTAGTGAAATTTACATACGAATCGAAATATATTCCATGTATGTTTATAATATTTTAACGTTTTCATTACTCATAAATTAGTTTTATAAAATCAACAAATGAATTTATTCACATTGTAACTCTGACTTACTATTATTCACACTATGAATCTGAGCAGGTTCACAGTATGAATTTGAGTAGGGTCACAATGTGAATCTGAACAAGTTCACAATGTGAATTTGAACTGAAATTTTGATTTTTTTTAAACATCAATATGAATTTATGTTTAAAGAGTAACAAAAAATATGTTTTTTATATATGTATTAATTTTTTTCTACAAAAAAATAGACTTTAACTTTTCAATTAACAAAGAAAATGAAGTGAGTTTTTTGAATTTTTTTTCATTTTTTATATATCAATATAGATAGATCTAAATGGAAAGAGGACGTAAAATCACGAACAATGGAATATTCGACTTTTTTTAGATAAAAAATATGGCCTAAAAAACTTAAACGAAAAAAATGAAGTGATTTTTGTTATAATCTGGTGCATGTGCGTCCATTGTAAAAGTGTACAATCTTTTCTTTTGTCATTAATCGCTTTAATTTTTGACGTTTTCGATTGATTCCTTGGTTACTTGATTAATAATGGTTCTCTATTTTATATATATATATATATATATATATATATATATATATATATATATATATATATATATATATATATAGGTTTAAGAACAATATGTACCAGCCAATTTCGAAAGCAAACGCCCTTTTGGCAGCTTCAATATCAAGCAAACTTTCTGTTAGTGGTATGAATGTGTGACAATTTACAACAATCCCGAGTAATCCAGCTTGTTTAAGCTGCACAAGAATTGCAATATATATATATATATATATATATATATATATATATATATATATATATATATATATAGAGAGAGAGAGAGAGAGAGAGAGAGAGAGAGAGAGAGAAACAGAAAGAGAAATACTACGGTGAAAGAAAAAAACATTAGATTCCAAAATTGATACTCTTTTAATTAAGATAAATAGTTAGTATATTATCGTGTTAACTACTACATTCACATTATTATTAAAATTTACGTGACAATCTAAATATTTCAGGACAGTTAAAATAATCATAAGGCATATGTCAAAGAGTTAAGTTAGACTAAAAGTTATATGGAGTTTTATATTTTTTTTTATAAAAAATGGTTTGACTCCCTTTTAATTTATAAAATTAGTGTTATTTTTATATACTTTCAAAAAATCAGGTTGTAATCCCCCACCATTTATAAATATTGTTTGACATGTTTACAATAAATTTGTTGTAAACGTGAAATATATCTTGGTGATCTGACAGGGGTACAACCCTGCTTCTTGAAACTTAAAATGATATACAAATAATGCTACAATAAATTTTAAGTCTTTTTATCTTCAATAATTGTAATTTACATATAATAGAAACTCACGACAGAGTCGTATGATGTGATCTGACTCATATGTAGGAAATATACATAAAAATAAGCACAAAAACGTAAAGACATAGCCTACGGGGGTAAACACAAAAGTTTAAAAAATATAGGAGGTGAAAGTGACATTTTATAATGTTTAAAGTATAACGAGAGAGTCATTTTATAAATTATAATGAGTGACAATGTGACATTTTAAAAAGTATAATGAGAGAGTCATTTTATAAATTATTTTAAAAGGTAGAGGGGTGTTAAATATAATCTCAAAAAATGGAGAGATACAAAGCATAGACTATGTGGATAAACATGAAAGTTTAAAAATTGATGGTGGTGAAAATGACATTTTTAAAAGTTCAAAGTGTATTTGGTTAAAGTGACAATTTAAAAAGTAAAGAAGGAAATAGCTTTTTATAAAATATTTTAAGAAATAGAAGGATAGAAAATATAATATCTTATAGGTGTGTCAACCATCCATGAATATATTCACCCACATTGGTTTATAATATTTAGTTAATGTCTCTCATGTATTCATTTATTTAAAATTCTACTTACTTTGAAAATCATGTTAGTTTTTTTATATATATTTTCAATCTAAAGTTGACTATATATAATATTAATGCACAAAGTTAGGCCTCTTATTAAAAAAAACATTAACATTAAACAATTTGAAATGTAAGATTCAAAATAAAAAAAGATTTCTTTGAAAATAAATAAATAGATAAATAAAATAAAAAAAAACTCCGAAACATGAACAGTACTCCAAAATGAGGAAATTCCGGAAAAAATTATTATTCTTCAAAAATTGAAAGAAGATAGTTATTTTTTATTATTATATTTTTTTTGACAAACCTATTTATAACGGTAAGATTAGTTAATTTTCCATATAAATAATGGAAAGTAAACTTATATGGACCAAAACTTGAATTATGCAAATTAATAATTATATGGAGCAAAACTATATTTATACCAAATTAAAAGCTATCATGACTAAATTTGTAATTAATGTAAACGTTGTCTTTTTTTTCTTGAAGTCAAAAGTTCAATTCCGTCTAGAATACAAGTGAAATTAAGAATAGTATAAGAGTGAAATTAAGAATAATATAGGTGTGCATTAAATTATTGTTTCAAAAAATACAAATTATACACTACAAGGATTAAAATAATAATTATTACAATTAAAAAACATGGAAAAAACTATAATTAAGCAATTTCTTGATAATTTGAAGGATAATAGAATAAATAAAGAAATTTTCTAAAAAAAAGTGATCATAGGCTTATAGCTAAATATTGGGTGAAACTAAACATTTTCCACTATATTCGATTCAATTCATTTGTATTTTAGTAACTAGGTGTGAGACCTGTGTATTATACGGGCGGATTTAAAAAAAAAAGATTAAACATTAAATTAAAGTATAAACATAAAATATTTTTTAATGTATAACTTTTAAAATAAAAAAGGAAGAAATGTATTTATTGCAATTTAATATCATATATATGATATTTAATACTTATATACGACTTTAATTTTAAAAATTGAAACAAATCAAAAATTGACAAGTGGATAATATTTATTTCAAAAATAACATAAAATAACAAGTGCCAAAACTCATGAGAGATTGACATGTGGCAAAAAAATCTTCACTTTTTAAGGAGGATTTGAATATTTCATTAACGTCATCTTGTTTTTCCTAAATTATCGAAATATTTTTGATAAAAAGTATGTATTATTAGGATGCAAAAGGTGTTAAATTATTAGCAAATGGGATACTTGAATTTGTTTTTTCTTAAACTTAATAAAAATTTAAATTTACTTTGATAACATTTTATAATGGTATAAGTTATATCAACTATAATAAATGAAGATCCATTTTGTTACATGTCAATCTTTTATTAGTTTTGATACTTGTCATTTTATTATATTTTTAAAATAAATAATATCCACATGTTAATTTTTAGATTTTTCCAAATTTTAAAATTGAAAAGTCACATAATAGTTATATATTTATATAAGCAAAGTTTTAAATGTAATAAATATGATAGTAATTATAATTAATATGTTTTTTCTTTCTTTATTTCAAAATTTTATTTAAAAAAAATACTTAATGTTTACATTTTAATATTTAATTTTTTTAATCAACCCATGTAATATCCAGGTTTTACATCTAATATATATATATATATATATATATATATATATATATATATATATATATATATATATATATATATATATATATACTTTTAGGTTCTATAGAAAACAAGAAACCTTAAAGAAAACCCTAAAAATCATAAGAATGCATAAAAAAAATTCTTACATATCACAATTTTTTTTTTGACTTTATAAATACAAAAATCACAGCTTTATTAACAAATTCGCTGAATTATTATTATTTTTTTTTTTGAGAAAAAACCAAAAATAAAATATCCATTTTTTAATTTGTTTTCAGCGATTTTATAAAAAAGTTGCGATTTTTGTATATATAAAGTCAAAAAAAAATTTTGTGATCTCTAAGTATTTTTTTTATGCATTTTTATAGTTTTTAGGGTTATTTTAGGGTTTTTTGTTTTCCAAAAATTAAATGGTCCATCATATATATATATATATATATATATATATATATATATATATATATATATATATATATATATATATATATATATATATATATATATATATATAGTAGAAAAATTAAATGGTCCATCATCGTAAATATTCCTAAGTTTTTGCGACTCAGCCCCATTTTAGGGAGGAGAGAGTCATTCCCTTCCAATTCACTGAACCCACTACCACATCAGTTTTTCTCTTTCATTTTTCTTCATCTTTCTCAATCCACAACACATGAAAACCCGATCTTTTTCAACCCACTCAACCAATTCAATTAAAAAAAAATACAAAACATCAAGGAAAAAACTTAATTCGCAATAGAGTTACCGTCGGTACCACTCTCTCTTCAGTGGGTTGTTTAATTGGTTTCACTAACCTACTTCATCCTCTCTCTCTCTCTCTCTCTCTACTTTCTCTTTCATATTTTCTCTTGTAACATGTGTTTTAAGTCTTGTACATTAGTTGTTTTGTATTTTTTTGAGTTGAGTGGGTTGAGTGGGTTAAAAAAGATAGGATTTTCGTGTGCTATAGGTTGGGAAAGATGAAAAATAAAGAGAGACAAAAGCTGATGTGACGGTGGGTTCAGTAGGTTGAGATGAAATGACTCTATCCGCCCTTATAAAGTAAATAAATACAACCCCATGTTTGCAAAGTGAATGAAAAATAACCCCAAAATTTGCAGACAAAAAACTCAAAATAAATGAGTACCTTGTACTTTTGACGATATAGCTCTACCGCTTTGCCATGGGCCAATAACATGTTATGCATAACAATGAGAGGCTCCACTTCAGAGTTTCCAGTATGACAGTTACCATAAAACTTTGAGCAACGAGATGGTGGATAAATCCCCCACTTATAAGCAAAGTTCGTGAACAAGTTTGGCTCGTTAATTGTAGCCCAATACTTTACTCGGTCTCCAAAGTACTTGAAACAAGTATCTGCCAAATGAACAAAGTGTTCCCTACCACCATATTATGTCAGATAGAAAAAAAAAACAAAAAAAACAATTGATGCAAAGTTGAAAATGACAATTTTAGGCTTACTGCATTTCACTGTTTAGCCAAGACCCAAATCTATCTTCAAGTTCTTGAGGAAAATCATAATGGTTAATCGTCACAAACGGCTCAATTCCTATATTATTGTAGTCAAGACTTATTCACAGAACATACACTAAGTTTTGAGTAAAACTAACAATGCATACATGTATCTAGTTATTCTTTAATTAATCTCACATTAGTCTGACACAATCCTATATGTCTTTAAATATATTGGAGACTCACCTTCTTTAAAAAGGCTCATTTGGAGACAAAATCTTGGACTATTAGAGTCTCTCATTTGTTCAAAAGGGCTCTTTTGGAGAGATAATACTAGATTACATATATATCTTATATTATTTCACTTTTAACTAACAGTACCTTTGAGAATAAGATTGTTGATGATCTTGTCATAGAACATGATCCCTGCAATATTAACTTCACCGAACTTTCCTCTTGGAAGAATTCTAGCCCATGAAATCGAAAATCGATATGCTTTTAGGCCAAGGGAATGCATTATCTCAATGTCTTTCTGTTTTTAAAAGAAACATAAATAAGGAATAATATTTGAAATAAAGAATTTTTTTGATACCAAAAGTTGTAGATAAGAAAGAGTAGTTATACCAAAAATAGATGATAATGATAATCTGCAACATCTCCATTCTCTCTGTTTTTTCCACAACCTAATAGAAATGGCAATGAATTCATCATTATAAATTGAAAAATAATTCAAGATATAAACTATAGGAAATCAGGGAATCGGTGATATTCACCTACAGAATGACAAAATACATCCCAATTGCTTAAGGATTTTGCATCCTCAATATAACCTCCTTCAACCTGCATGCGTTTATATGTTGAGTTATAAAAAGCCATGATCTTAAGAAAAAGGAGAGAGTGAGGAAATTATCAACTTGGTAAGAGGAACTGGCAGCACCAAATATAAACCCTTTTGGAAAATCTGATATTTTGACATGGTGTTCTTCTTTTTCTTCCAATCTAAATCCCCCATCACCATTTTTTGAGGCTCCAAGAACCCGATTACACACAAAGATGAGATACCAGAAGAGAAAAATGACGTGTGATTTTTGTTTTAGCTTCATTTTGCAATAAAGGGGGGGATGAATCAAGTATCTTCAATTCTTATTTATAATCACTTTACATGTTATATATATATATATATATATATATATATATATATATATATATATATATATATATATATATATATATATATATATATATATATATATATATAATAAAAACATGAAAACAAATCTTAATCTACTCTAATAAAAATTTTTTTTATCATATTTCACATTCTTATTTATTTTGCCACATCTTATTTTGTGGTTATTTTAATTATTTTTTCCATACATCATTTTATGGTTTTTTTTTTATCATTTTATTAAATTCCATACAATACGTTTAAATGTAATAACTATAATAAATATAATAATAAATTGATATAAATTTATTATTTATTTGAATAGTTAACACACATCTACTTAATCTTATTCGTAAAGTTATAATTTTATTCACAACGGGACTTGAATGCTCAACCCCTTAGGGGAGGAACACATTTTCTACCACCTTTGTATTGCTAGGCCAAATGGCCATTTGGTAAATGACAAAACTTACCTAAATGTAAGGCATTAATGAACACAAATTTAGACTTAGGACATAACTATATATTTCATGTAAATATGAGGGGTTTTATGACAATAACTCTAATATGAGAGCTACAATAGTTATAAAAACACATAAAAATTACAATTAATAAGACTTTTGTTGATTTGTCATAAGTAGTTTTTCTAGGCTACATATATCATAGAGTTTTATTTTGGAATTATATTAAAATGATATCTTTATTTTATGTCTTTCCTAACAAATATATAAATTTTCTTCGAAACAATTTAGTATATACAAAAAATAAAATCTCCAAAAACGTTCCTTAAACTTTAATCTTATTAACGAAAAACCAATAAACGGCTTTTTTTTTTTTTTTGCAATTTAAGCTTAAAACCGACACTAACAAGGTACAAGGTTGTTTTTGCAAGTGTTAACGGTTTCAATGATTAAACTATTAAAAAAAGGATGACTTCTTTGTCAATAATGCCAAAATATAAAGACTTTTTTTTAGCAAATCCCCTTTTTTTTAATACTAAAATTAATGAACACGTTGATTCTATTTTATTCAAATTAAATCATTATTTGTATGAAAAATAATGATTTTCTACATAAAAGTAGTGACTTTAAATATACGTTTGTTTCTTTTCATATTTTTCATCATTTGAATATTAAAAACGCTTACATTATAATTTCATTGAAAAATTAATTCAAACTAGAATGGAGGCCCATGCTTCCCATGGGTTGGAGGTTTTTTTGAAGTGTATTTGATTCTCATTTTCCTGACTTTTCGAATGAAGTCTGGTGGTATCATGGTTCTAAAAAACGTGTCATGACGCGTCTTAAGACATGTCATAGCACGAGGCGTGACCTAACCGTTATGAAAACGTCCAAGACATGTTTGTTAAGTGTGACTCCCAAATAGCATGTCAAGGCATGCCTTATCACGTTAAGGTGCAAAAAAAAAATTCAAGGCGCGAGATTTTTTTGTTTTTTTCTAATCGGCTCATAAATAATTGAGTTTTTGTTAATTTTTTTATATTAAATATTAATATAGCACTTCTAAATACTTGATATATTTGATAAAATTCAATAATTATATGATTTATCTTTTTAAATTTATATAAAACAATCACGTCTTGAAAAACGTCATGGCTCGTCAAAGTTTGTCATGGCTTAACTTTGACCTTGCCGCCAAGCCCACGCCTAACATTATTTAGAACCTTGGCTTGGCTGGTATGATAACATTACTACATTGGAAAAGGACATTAATGACATGTAAAGTCTGGTTATATGATAATATGCATTGCATTCACAGCATTAGTACATAGCCAAAAGAAATTAATGATATGGATAACATTCAAAAAGATGTCGGAAAAAATGGGTATATTTTCAAAGTATAATGCTGTAAAACGAAGAAATGGAAATATGATGTCTTCATGACTCATATTGGTCACAACCTCTTGTCCTAACCATCAACTACCAAAAGACTATTCTCTACTAGCGGCTCCTGTTACAGATTGTCAAAATAGTTAAAGACCAAAATAAGTGAAAAGATGATCTATATCAATGCAGAGTAAAATTCATTAGAGATTGGGTTTTGTTGATATGGCAATAGAATATCTTATTTGCAGTATCCAAGATAAAAATGCCATCATGATTAAGTGAGGATCGAGCAAAAGGAACCTCCCCCAAGAAAATAAAATTGATAGATTGAAAAATCCATATTCCGATTTTTTAATCAGAGCATCCACAAAATAAATATCACCTAAACATCTAATTTCTTATCCAACTGTTGGATTTAACCCAATTCAAGATTCAAGAACTAGAAGATATCGTTTTAAAGAGGTAAATTGAAATTAAATATCACCTAAACACCGGGAATTAGTGAAGTTTCAGCTTTTTTTAAACTTGTTCTTATAAATCAAAAAACATCAAATGCAAATGAAGGTAAAGAATTTCAAGAAATTATTCTACTTTACGTTGGTATTACACTGAAAGCATATAATATAGCCGAAATCTGAGTCCATTCATTCTTGGGCACAACAAATCACAAAACACATATTCACAAATTAGGAACACATAAACACGTATATGAACAAAAAAACGCACCAATGCATCGATTTCACATACCGATACTACGTCGATCGTCCGGCTTTGCCGTGGTGAGTGGCGGTTAGGCCTGACAATGGAGCGGGTTTTGACCCTGATCCAATCCAAACCCTTAAGAATTATATGGGTTTGGAGCATAGTTTTTGATTCGTTTACCCGTTAACGACCGATACCCGTTAACCATTTTATTAAAAGGGTCAGGTATGGATCATCACCGATCCGCTCCGTTTATAACCCGCCCCGTATAATTTTTGAATTATTGGTTTATATTTTATGTTGCTTAAAGTTTAATTTTAATTCCAATCAAAAGTCCAAAGAGAAAATGCTAAAGTCCAAACTGTTTATACATAAGAATCAAAGAGTCAACTTCTAGATTTTCAGTCTTCTACTAAGAATGATGATGTCATTTCATTTATATTTCATCAAGCAATCATCATATTTCGTTCATAAATCAATAAATTCATTCATCAACTAAAAGAAAGTTTGTCATTGCTATTCTCTATCACTACAATTGACAGTAAAAAATAAATAAGAAGTTACTACAATAGTGATGTTTAATTCCAATCGGAAGTCCTCGAGTACGTATGTGTTTTCTAAATCAACATTTTTTTTATTTAAGAAACATTATTTTATGAATTAATTAAAATGTGTTTGATAATTCAAAAAGTCTATGGGTTATGGGGTGGGTTTGGATATCCATTGATTCGGTGGATAAGGGTATGAATTTGATTATTCAAAACCCTACGGGTTACGGAGCGGGTTTGGATCGGATTTTGAAATTTGTTAAAAGGGTTTGGATCAAGGTCGATTCGCTCCAAACCTGCCCCATTGCCAGGTCTAGTGGCGGTGAAGTTAAGTTTTGATATTTAGTCGTTTTAATCGAAATAAAGGAATGAATTCTTGAAAATCGAAGCCAAGCATCAATTCACCTTCCATCTCTTCCTAATAATGGACTGTAAAACACGGTGGTGCGATTCCGTTGTGGTCAGCAAGAATCATCGGTGGGAGACAACGAACTGAGAGAGGGTGTAAGGTGGTAGTGATCAGAAACCCCCAACAACTGTCATACGTTCTGCTTATGGCGGTTTCTTCATTCTCTTCAAAAGTTATTTGTCGTCGTTTTTTCTAATCCAGTCTCCACCCCTACATCGACTTCCAAAAATGACCATACAGATGAAGATGAACTTCTGTCATGTTTGTGAGCGGCGGAGAACGAAGCACCAATGGCGGTGGAGAGGCGATTTAGGGTTCAATGGATTAGATCTTTGACAAAATTGCAAGAATGGTCCTTGTGTATGTCAAAACTAGCAAGTTTGGTCTAAACAAGTTTGGACCGTAAGGGTGGTCCAAAAGTTTCAATTTGTAGTGAGTTTGGTCCAATTTGATTTAACTTTTTTGTAAATACGATTTTGCCCCTTATTATTAAAATTTTCATTTTTATTTTATTACCAACAATTAAAAATAAAACAAAATAAAATACCCTATCTCTCTCTCTCTCTCTCTCTCCAAAGTTGTCGGACCACCACACTAACCGGATGACCACCGCTAGTCAGACTACCACCACCAGTCGGACCACCACCTCATGCTGGAACTCTAGCATTTTTCGTCAACGACTTTGTTGTGCCACCCATTTTGCTACCAGAATTCAGATCTAGGATCGTTACCTCCAATTGTCGCTCGATTTTCCAAAAATAATGAATGGAGACGGCGTTCCAGATCTTTGATGATGACCCCACCGGAGAAAGAATTTGCAGATTTGAATGAGAGGGAAAGAGGCGTCTCCGACAAACCCTACCCCTAACGTCGTTGTGTTTGTATCTCGAAGCTCATAGCCATCGTCGGAGACGGCGAAGACGGTGTAAAATCGAGCCACATAATTCACCATTTCAAAATCATTCTTGTGAAACCCTTCTTATCGGGGATGAAAAGACGTCATCGTCGTTCTTGCTTCACCCTTTAAGCTTCGTTCTCGCTTCACTGGTGTTGTTGGAAACATTACTATACCCATCACCTCCGACCACTGCTACAACCCGTCACCATGCTCGTCGGCTTCATATATGTTCAGATCTGTGGCTAGAGGATCCAACGATGGTGTGGAGATGTAAGCCAGATTGATGACCCTCTCGATCGATGACAAAAACCTCGCCAGAGGCTTAACAGCAGAGAAAAATCGACCCCAGGTGTCTTCCCGTCGATTTCCAGTCGCAAAACCCCCCATTTGAAAACCCTAGTCGCCAAGAAACCCAAACTTCATATCTCGATCTCCTTTCTCTTGTTGTCGATTGTCGAGGTTCAAATGGAAGGCAACAACAATCAAAGTGGATGTTTGGGGTGGTGCTACCTAACCGGATGGAGGCGGAGGGGGGGCCTAGGCCGACGACAGCCACCGGTCTCTTCTTCTTTGGTCGGTGGTAAGTAAGAAACGAGAGAGAGAGAGAGAGAGAGAGAGGAGGGAGGGGGAGAAAGAGAGAGAGGGGGTATTTTATTTTGTTTTATTTTTAATTGTTAGTAATAAAATATAAATGGAAAATTAAATAATAAGGGGAAAAATTGTCTTTACATAAAAGTTTAAACCAAATTGGACCAAACTCGCAACAAAATGAAACTTTTGGACCACCCTTGCGAGTCCAAACTTGTTTGGACCAAACATGCTAGTTTTAACATACCACAGGGACCTTTCTTGCAATTTTGTCTAGATCTTTTTATGTCCTGCAATAGAAAAGAAAGGGGATGGTCGGTGGAGCGGTGAACACAAATTGATATCCGCTTGTGAAATTAGATTGGAAGAAGATGGCAGTGAACACAAATCAATGTCCACTTGAAACCTCTGGTATTGAAGCTGAACCAAACCGCCCAAGCCATCGGCTCAATACCAACACTCTACATAAGCCAACTTGGTAGTTAGTGTATGTATAATTTTCAATGAAATTCTTTGATTTTTCATCATTTGAATATTAAAAAAAGTTGAAAACTATACAATATAATATTATTATTATACATATTAAATTGTGTTCCAGCTTATGAACAATGGTCGATATTGTGCTGACTCCAATATCACCTTGTTTCAAGTCGTGTTTGATTGGTAGTCATCCTATTATCCTCTGATCGGATCTTCCGCATATTTTCCACCGCCTCCCTTACACTTTTCCTTCCTCCATATCCTTAGTTTTCTCTTCAAAACATTGTATCTTGGTATGGCAACATGGAAGGCATCTGTCACACCCCCAAACCGAGATGGCGGAAACATTCGGGGGCGGAGGACGTCATGTACAATATCATAACAATGCACAATAGTAAAACAAGCAACAACATCCATTGCATTAATAAAATAGTTAATACATTTATGTTCTTTGTATAGTTGTATGACACCAAATATATATATTAAAAATAAAAGACGAGTCTTGAACATGCTCCGTCTTCTCAAAACCTGTTCCAGTGTACCTGCCTAATGGTTCCCTGAGAATACAAGTTATTTTGAAAGAGAGTATCAACATTTAAGTTGGTGAGTTCATAAGTTTTTAGTGTCAAAATGTTTGTATTTGCTTCATGTAAATGTTAGTATACTTCCCAAAAAATCCTATATTTTCTTCTTAAAATGAAAAGTAGTCTTTTACCCAAGACCCAACTGTCTGTATGTTTGTTCTCTTGTAATAGTGTAAAATGTATATTTGTACTTGAAATAGTATAAAAATGTATGTTTTCCATATTCGTAAACTATCTTTACTAGAAAAATAGTATGCATTGCTCATGTGAGAATATCATTGTATGTATGTAATGGAAAATGAAGATTTATAGTAGTGTGTTTAAAATACACTACTGATGAATTAACTGCCTTGTAACCGAATTGGTTAACTAAGGTTTTAATGTGATTAAGGTTATAACCATGCTTGATTGACTAGTATAAAATATGACGTTCTTCAGGCGTAAAAAATGATATGACATTTGTCATCCATAGACCTGCAGGTCCCACTGTAGCTAGCAGCAAGGTGTGGGATGGTCAATCCCGTATAGATCTATACACAAACTCACGCTCTCCCTCCATGAGACTCTGGTTACAAAACATGACTTAGCAAGAATATTGCTATGTGGCATAAAATAGAATTTCACATTCTAGTTAACTTGTTTTTGTATAGTATGTAAGTTCCTTCTTGTTCTTGTAAATGAATAGTATACTTTGTAATGAAATGTAGTAGTATGTATGTATTGATTCATGTATTTTTTCTCTGGTCTAGAAAATAGTATGAATTGATTCCCTAAACTATACCTATTATAGTTTACTAGTACGTTTTGTTTGAACAGTAATTGATTTGGAGAAAAGACTCAATTGCCCAACATATGCAATTGAGTTAAGTATGTCCTTAAAAATTAGATTTAATATTCATGTATATATTTAGCATGTATAATTATGATTTAGCCGACAGTCGGACTAGTGATCCTACCCTAAGCCCACAACCAAAGAATGAACATGAATTACAGTATTTAGCAATAGTCCTAAGTCCATTGAAGCATGATTATACATAAATATACAAACAAATATGATTTTGATATAAACAAAAATCTAAAATAGTTTAAAAGAGTTTTGAAATGATTTTAACAATATTTATTAGCATAAGAAATCCTTTGTTTGTTTGTTTTCACGTGTAAGAGTTAACATAATTAAATTGTGTTCTACTTGTATTCCCCCCTAAAAACATTGAAAAGGGTAAATTGTAGGGGATGAACTCACCTTATGAGAGTGATTCGTTTGAAGGTTCGATATGGGATGCTTGTTTCCACAAGTTAGATCCCAAGGTAAAAACAAGTCCTAATGCATTTCACGTAATATATATGTATACAATTAGTGAATATAATCGCAAGTACGCTAAGGAAATAGACTGTGACAACCCGAAACATTATCATTGTACATCTAGTCAATTCAATCAATGTTAAACTTGTTCTGTTAAATTCTAGCATTGTTTAAGGGTTCAATTAAGTGTTCTAAGCTTAGGTACAGTCAAGGTTGAGGTTAGGAATGAGTCAACAAGTCGTGTAGTGTCAAAATCAGGCCATACACCCTTTTTTGGAGGAGTGTGCAGCCGCACACATGGGTGTACGGCCGTACACACCCCTGATGGCCACACACCCACTCATATATAAAGGGTAGACCCCTTTCCTTTCATTCCTTGGTTGTACGCTACACCATTCTCTCAAGCTTCTTCAACTGTGAACACTCCAAAGCTTCAAGAACGTGAGTAATTCATCCCCTAACTTGCACACCATGAAAGACCACTCTATCTAAGCCTTGGGATTTCAATATTGGTCATGTTCTTCATGTCTAGAAGAGAGTGCGGCCATACACCCCCATAAGATGGTTGCACACACCTAAAAGACCCTCCAAAGCGTGAGTTTGACTTCCATACTCGAGATAGACATGACCCTAGCCTTATTGCACCTTTGAATTGACATTTTAGGCATCTCCGTGTGGGGTGTACGACCGTACACACCTGTGTACGGCCGCACACACCCTTGTGCGGCAGCACACTCCCGTGTGCGACCACACACACACCCTAGGACCATAAACCCACTTCTAGGACCCTTAACTTGCACTACATTTGAGTATAGACCTCAAAAACCTCATGGATGCAAGTATGGACCTTGAAAACACCACAAAGGCACCTGTAACGCCCCGATTCTCAGGTATTAATTACATAAGAATTATTGGATGAAGCCCTACTCGATGAATCGGTCGACCTACTCGTCGAGTAGCAGCGGGGAGGGACCGCGTGTTAAGTGACCTACTCGACGAGTCCACTTTGGGACTCGGCGAGTAGGAGCTGGCAAATGAAACCCTAAATCCCGGGGTTTGCACCCCTATTTAAAGGAGCCTTAGCCTCCTTTGGCCTCCATGCAGTCTTTGAGAGCCCTTAAAACCCTAATACGTGTGTCTGTGTGTGTGCCATTGTGTGATTGAAGCTTGAAAAGAGGATTTTGAAGAAGGAAGGCTTGAGGAGAAGGGTTTTGTAGCAAGAGGAGTGTGGATATTAGCTCTTATCTCAATCATCATCTTCTGGAGGTAACCAAATCGCCTTTCTTCTTGTGATTCTCTTCCATTGTTGAGTTTTAGGGTTTTTGGTGCAGTATTAAGTTGAAAGGATGAGCTATGGGCTAGATCTGAGGTTGTAACTTCAGATCTGGACCCTCCTTGGATGTTAGAATCATAAAGTTGTTGTATTGGTTGTGATTGAGGTCCATCTTAGACTTGAAGCTTCATTAAGAGCTTAAAATAGACATTTAGAGCCTTTATAGCCATACATGCACATAAAGTTCGCAACTTTACATGATAAGTATGCCCTAGAAGCTTGGATATGTGATTTAGGGCCGCTGCATGGCTCAAATCAAGTATGTAGGGAAAAAGCGTTGAATGGACTCGACGAGTCGCAAGGTCGACTTGGCGGGCCGCATGAAGATGGCCATTGAACTTGATGAGTTGAAGAACAACTCGGCGAGTCCGATGAAGATTGTCAAGGGACCCGACGAGTTGAAGAACAACTCGGCGAGTCGGATGAGTTTTCCCTAGATTATGTATGCGTGTGTATCTGTCGAGTTGCAAGGAGGGAACTCGACGTGTGACCTTAAGTTTGATCGATGAAACTCGACGAGTCACCCCGATGACTCGGCGAGTAGCCGAGGGTACTCGGCGAGTTGGGGTCAACATGGACTGTTGACCTTGACTGAGGACTTTGACTTTGACTTTGACCAGGGGTTGACTGGTGAGTTATGGAGTACCTTATAAGGTTGAGGACTTATGAATATTTTGTATTATGGTTATAGGTGGTGGAGCCTGTGTCAAGTGATCCGAGGGTTGGAGTTTATCTTCCGAGTTGACATCTGCGAGGTGAGTTATCCTCACTATATCGATAGGGTCTACGGCACCAAGGCCGACCCTTTGTGGTTTACATCCTGGTCTAGGATGGTTGCTATGTCATTGCTATGCTAGATTTCATCATGGGTTAGGATGGTTGCTATGTTAGATTTAATCCTGGTTTAGGATGGTAGTTATGCTAGAGATCGGTTATATCGATTGTTATGGTATGCTACATATGGATTTGATATGTTAGATCGGAATCAGGATATATCGTATGTTATGCCTTTATGATCCGTAAGGATTGGTATGTTAGTGACTTGCTAGGTTGGTACTCTAGTTACGAGAGGATTCTATAGTTGATGATCCATGTGTCAGATATGTTTAATGTTTATATATTAAAATATATGATAGTTATGCGAACATGGTTATTTGCTTGATGGTTGGGTTGAGGCTGTCCTGCTTTGTGATGTAGGCCAACATACCCTATGAGCGGTCCGGGGAGACTGCATGCCCATGAGGCGGACCAGTCATGCCGAAAGCTCGGGATAGATTCAGATAGACTGTAGGCCCGGTAGGGCGATCCAGTCAGGCCGATGGCCCAGTATGCATGATTGTTTGATTGATTGTTACTGATATGGTATTGTCAGTGTGGTATTGGTATTTTAGGGGTAGCTCACTAAGCCTCAGGCTTACAGTTTTCAGTTTATTGTTTCAGGTACTTCAGGGGTCCATGGAAAGGCGAAGGCGTGACCGTATTGCTCCTCATCCTTATGTTATGATTTTTGGCACACTCTGATGGATATTGATTTGAAAACATTTTGTAAACAATACTATTTGACTTTTGTTTCTGACTTAAAAAGTTTGAAATTGGTGTGAAATTTTTGGATGTTACAAGTTGGTATCAGAGCCTTGGTTTGAGTGAATTGGAGGAACACTCGTGTGAATCCAGTCTCAAATCAAGGAGATTTTCTGGAAATAAATTTTAAATGGTTTTCAATACTTGGATGAAGGATGCAGAGGGTACGATCAGCCGAAGCCTGTAAGTGAACCCCAAAATACCATACAGTTATTTGATATTCTGATATGTTAGAACAGCATGCTAGTGCTAGGCTAGGGATCTTCAGGAATTGCATGATAGCCTTGCATGATTATATGATGCCTATTAGCCTATGGTTTCTTGTATATGAAATTGACATCATAACTGTAGATGTTTGGTGTATGCATCACGGCTGTGTATAATAAAGATCTTATAGCCTGAGAATGTCTGATTCGACCTTAGTGTAGGATTGGATATTCGAAAGTCTATGGGGTCCAGCGTTACGTACAGCTAGCGTGCACCGTCGCTGCAGGGGATGATGGAAGTTTCATGGATGTGTGAGTTGTGATAAGTGGTGAGACTAGATGCGAGATATATGGTATTCCCCTAGAAGTGAGGGTTGGACGCATTCTATGTCGATGATATTGTTAGTGCGTTGTGATGATACTTGAGACAAATATGGGTAGGTGTGGAAGTTAGTATGGGCCCGTACTACTGAAAGCACAGGACCCATACACGTAGCAAGGAAATCACAACCCCTGGGGTTTTGGGGTTTTGGTCTCCTGACATTATGTTATTTATCTAATGACTTGTATATATATATATATATATATATATATATATATATATATATATATATATATATATATATATATATATATATATATATGGTGGTGACGAGACGTGTTACTTCAGGATCCAGATCAGGATCAGGATCGGGATCGGGAGACGAAGGGTTGGAGGTGCCGATAGCACCTGAGCCTATGGTTCAGATTGGGATCGAGGAGTTGGATGCCAGGAGCAGGGAGATCATGCACGGCGAGATTGCTACCGCGTTCCGAGCGCAGCTGCCAGAGATGTTTGGGTCGATTAAGACCGCAATGGTTGAGTATTTTGATGAGCGATATGCAGCTCTAGCAGAGACAGCTGCCGCTGCAGCCACTTCGGCTGTAACCGCGACAGGGGTTGGATTAGGAGCCGGCAGGGCTTTTCAGTACCGGGACTTCGATAATACGAAGCCCCCGACGTTTGATGGTACATAGGATGCGATTAGGGCTATGAGGTGGTTATCTGACGTGGAGGGTTGTTTCTTCACGTGCTCATGTCCTGCTGGCCAAAAGGTCAGGTTTTCCCTGAACCTACTGAGGCTTGGGGCAAAGGACTGGTGGAGGCTGACGACTGGGTCGTACACTGATTATCAGCGGGCTGCTGTTACTTGGGAGCAGTTCAGAGATATGTTCCGCACCCGCTACGTTCCACGCGTTGAGCGGGAGCAGCTTGCGCAAGAGTTTTTGACATTGAGACAGGATGGGGAGTATGTGATGGAGATTACCCATATGAGAGGTCTATGTTTTGCCCGGAGTTTGCTTCAGAGCAGTATCAGATGACTCGTTATCTGAGTATGCTCAAGACTGATATTCGACAGTTTGTGTCTACTCAGCGATGTAATACCCTCCTGGACCTTCAGGAAGCTGCGCGACGGTGTGAGTTGGAGATAGAGCTGCAGCTGAAGGAGTAGCTTTAGGCACCAGCATAGTCTCAGCCGGCACCTAAGCGGTCTAAAACCGCTGATACACGGTCCGGGGGTCATCAGAGCCACACTTGTGGAAAGTGTGGCAAGGCTCATTCAGGGGTTTGTCGAGCAGGAGGTGGGAGCCACAAATGTGGCAAGGAGGGGCACTATGCTAGGGACTGCCGTCAGTCCGCCCCTCCAGCTAATATGAGGATTTGTTACCATTGTCATAAGGTTGGTCATGTGAAGACCAACTGCTCGCAGCTCGCCGCCAAGCCGGCGCAGGGTTCCACGCCAGCTGCTACGAGGATTGGAGATGGGAGGCCAGTCAAGGTGGAGCCTCCGACGGCTCAGGGTCACACCTTCCAGCTCACGGCCGAGGAGGCCAAGTCCACACCAGATGTGGTTGCTGGTACGTTTCTATTCTGTCTCAGTTATTGTATTTGTGTTATGCTTATTGATTGTACTTGTGATTAGGTACGTTTTTAGTGAATTCTTTGCTGCTTTGGTACTATTTAACTTTGGTTTACGGACTCTACTCTTCATTTGTTTTATTTTGAGTAATAAAACTACTTTCATATATGTACTGATAGTAATCAGGGATTTTTAAACTTGTATCTCTACCTCTAGGACGGATAACCTATTTTAGGGAAAATATGGGATTTTCCTAGGAAAACACCGACATTTCTAAAACCGATGGTTTATTTTCTACTGATAGATACTCTTTCAACACTACTTTTCATAAGAAAATATGGGATTTTCTTGAGGAACACTTTTCAAAAGAATTCAAAGAACATTTTCCACCAAAAACTAAATGCTTGTGAACTCACCAGCTTTATGCTGATATTCTCTTAAACTGCTTGTATTCTCAGGAAAACGGTAGATAGGTACCTTCCGAGCATTGTGAAGAAGTCAGAGCAAATAAGATCTTGTCTTTATACTTTCCTTATACTTTTGATGTATTCGAATCATATTTAAAACCGATGTAAACTTATTAAATTTTCATGTATGCAATGTTTGGTTGTGTTTACTATGATTGCTATTATACACTGGTTGTGATGCTAAACATGACGTCCTCCACCCCGGAACGATTCTGCCATCCTGGTTTCGGGGTGTGACAGATTGGTATCAGAGCCCTTGTTTATAGCGAACTAAGTATACCGAACCTTACATGGTATACAACTATAAACACTAAGGGGCGTAAGTTCTCTAAACTAAAAGTATATTTTTAAAATATAAAGTATTTTGTAAAAAGTATACTAGTATGCATACGTAACAGAACCAGAGTCATAGGTAGAACAAAACAAAAGTATTTGGATGTTGGGACACTGCGGTTAAATATGGGCAGTTATGTAATCATGTCTAGGATCAATATAGTCTGATATATTCATTCGAGACATGAGCAACATGTGTTTGGGAGTGACTATGGTGTTACGGCAAGCCTAAAACTTACCAAGAACAAAAACATCCAACATAAAATACTATAAGAGTATTTTAGCTAGAGCCAAATTCAGTATATAGATTCATTCCAAGTGTTTCTACCTCTTCTTTCTTAGGTGATAACTTACTTGCGTTAGTAACCCTTCTTTGCTTATCGCTTGGTGGAACACTTTTATCAGGATGAGATATATCTTGATTTAAATTTAGGGGACTTGCCAGCCTCTTCTTCCTGATTATTTCTAAAACAAGATGCCTCCCCGTCGAATACCCATCAGAAGGAGCAACAACACCCCGCCACCGCCACCTCCATAATTCGATCCTGCCATGTTCCAGGAAACAGTTACCGCTGTTGTAACTGCAACAATGACACAAGTGAATTCTAGTGGGGTTGGAGGTGGAACCGACCCCCAACAACAAGACGGAAGTTAGGGACATCAAAAGGAGTGTTCCTACAAGGACTTCATGACTGCAACACCCAAGTCCTTCGACGGAAATGGAGGTGTTATCGCCCTGACTTGATGGTTCGAGAAGATCGAATCCATCTTCAAAATTTGAAGCCCGTTCTGAAGCCAACAAGGTGAAGTTCGCCGCCTACACCCTCACCGACAGAGCTTTGACCTGGTGGAATGGTCAAGTCAAAACTCTAACCCTGCCAGTGGCTAATGTCATGGGTTGGGAAAGACTGAAGGAGCTCATGCTTGTGGAATACTGCCCGAGGGGCGAAGTGCAAAAGTTGGAGCACGAACTCTGGAATTTGAAGATGAAGGGTTCCGACATCGCTACCTACACTGCTAGATTCTGTGATCTGGCTCTCCTCTGTCCGAGAATGGTCACCCCGTAAAGCAAGAAAATCGAGAGGTACATTTAGGGACTGACACAACCAACCAAAATAAATGTCTTGGCTGCTAGACCGACTACATTTGAAAGCGCCAAGGATCTGGCGCTGACTCTGATCGATCATGGAGTCGATCTGGATGAGGCATCAGCGTTTGCCGAGCCACAAAAGGAGAGTAGTCAGAAGAAGAAGAAATTTTGGAAGAAACGCAAGGGACAGTCTCCTCAAGATCCCTCCAAGAAGCAACAAACAGTGGCAGTCCACGCTGCTACTACTCCTACTGTTGCTCCAACCACCTAAACTCCTACCGGTGGTTATTCAGGGAAACTGCCTCTGTGCAACAAGTGTACCTTTCATCATCACGGACCCTGCCGTGATTTGAACTGCAACAACTGTGGAAGGAAGGGACACACGATCCGATACTACAGGGCACCAGTCCAACCAACTAATCCGACTCCTGGAGCGGGTGCCAGCCAAGCCTGCTATGGATGTGGGGAAGTTGGACACTTCAAAAGAAACTGCCCCAAGACGGCAACGGGCAGCAATACAGGAAGGGTTCTGGTGATGGTCCTGGAGGAAGCGGTCGCTGATCCTACCATTGTTACGGGTACGTTCCTCCTTGACAACTCTTATGCATGCATTGTTCTCGATTCGGGTGCAAAGAGGAGTTTTGTTAGTCGTGCATTCAAACACCTAATCAAATGTAAATCTCAACCTTTAACCGAAACATTCACCGTCAAGATGGCTTACGGAAAGAAAGAGAGCACTAACAACATATTTATAGGCTGTACTCTTACTCTAGACAATCATTCCTTTCCCATCGACCTTATGCCAGTCTCCATAAAAAGCTTTGATGTCATAATCGACATGGATTGGTTGAGGCCCAATCATGCAGATATCCTCTGCTACGAGAAATCTATCCGTCTCAATCTTCCAACTGGCGAAGGCCTCATGATTTACGGTGATAAATCAAGTTCCAACCTTCGTATCATTTCATGCGTCAAAGCCCAAAAGTATCTACGGAAGGAATGTCATGCATTCCTAGCTCATATTGTTGATGAAACGCAAAAATTTAAAGACCTCGAAAACATCCCCAAAGTCTGCAACTTTCCTGATGTCTTCCCCGAAGATCTTCCGGGAATTCCTATTGAGCACCAAGTCGAGTTTCGCATCGACTTAATCCCCGGAGCTACCCTGTAGCTAAATCTCTTTATCGCTTAGTGCCGGCAGAAATGCAAGAGTTATCCAGCCAGCTCAACGAGCTGATCGGCAAGGGATTCATAAGGCTGAGTTCCTCACCTTGGGGAGCTCCGATCCTATTCGTAAAGAAGAAAGATGGATCTTTCCAGATGTGCATTGACTACTGAGAGCTGAACAAGCTGACCATCAAAAACCATTATCCCTTACCCAGAATCGATGACCTCTTCGATCAACTTTAGGGAGCCAGTTACTTTTTGAAGATAGATCTAAGGTCAGGGTATCATCAGTTGTGGGTTCACGAGAATGATGTGCCCAAGACAACATTCTGAACTCGCTACGGACACTACGAGTTTGTAGTAATGCCCTTTGGTCTAACCAACACGCTGGCAGTGTTCATGGACCTAATGAATCGGGTGTCCCACCCTTTCCTAGACAAGTTTGTGATCATGTTCATTGACGACATACTTGTCTATTCACAGAGCGAAGATGATAATAAACAACACTTGAGACTACTGCTAGAAACACTAAGGGCGGAGAAACTATATGCAAAATTATCAAAGTGTGAGTTTTGGATCAGGATGGTAACTTTCCTTGGTGATGTGGTTAGCGATGAAGGCATACATGTGGACCCTTCCAAGATCAAAGCGATTGAGAATTGGTCAGCACCAAAAACACCCACAGAAATCCGCCAATTCTTGGGTCTCGTTGGCTACTATCGCAGGTTTATCCAAAACTTTTCCAAAATCGCTAAGCCTTTAACCACCCTGACACCGAAAGGTGTAATCTTTAGTTGGGGAGAAAAACAAGACACTGTGTTTGAAACATTGAACCAGGCCCTATGCAGCGCACCTATCTTGTCCCTGCCCGAAGGGACAAAAGACTTTGTTGTCTACTATGATGCATCCAATCAGGGCCTAGGTTGTGTGCTTATGCAACGAGGAAAGGTTATTGCCTATGCCTCGATACAATTGAAAATACACAAAGTCAATTAGAAAACTCACGATCTAGAGTTGGGAGCAGTGGTCTTTGCATTAAAGATCTAGAGACACAATCTCTATGGAACCAAGTGCATTATCTTCACCGACCATAAGAGCTTGCAACATATCCTTGATCAGAAGGAGTTAAACATGAGACATCGGCGATGGGTAGAGCTACTTAGTGACTATGAGTGCGAAATTCACTACCATCCTGACAAGGCCAATGTGGTAGCGGATGCCCTCAGTTGAAAGGAATATTCAGGGCATAAGGTGAAGGCACTAACAATGACTATCAATTCCCATCTATCCGCACAAATCAGAGAGGCTCAACTGGAAGACTTGAAACCAGAGAACTTGACAGATGAGGCGATGCAAGGAATGGACAAAAACTTGGAGATCAAGGGAGACGGAGTTTACCATTTCATGAACCGGATCTGGACCCCAAAGTACGGCGGGTACAGGGAGGTTGTCATGAACGAAGCTCACAATACAAGATACTCCATTCACCCTGGTTCGGATAAAAAGTATCTGGATCTCAAACAACTTTATTGGTGGCCGAACATGAAAGAAGAAATTGCTACCTTCGTGGGCGAGTGTTTGACTTGCGCGAAGGTAAAAGTAGAATATCAAAAGCCCTCAGGTTTGCTTCAGCAGCCAGAAATACCTTAGTGGAAGTGGGAAAGGATTACCATGGATTTTATCACTAAGTTACCCAGATCTCCGAGTGGGCACGACGCCATCTGGGTAATTGTCGATCGGTTGACAAAATCCACCCACTTCCTGCCAATCAAAGAAAACTTCAAGATGAAGAGAATTACATGGATATATCTTTGTGACATAGTTCGCCTTCATGGTGTACCTGTATCCATTATCTCCGACCGCGATAGCAGGTTCACCTTGAGATTTTGGCAATCGTTGCAGAAGGCTCTTTGAACTAAATTGGATATGAGCGCGGCTTATCATCCACTAACAGATGGACATAGTGAGAGAACAATTCATACATTGGAAGATATGTTGAGGGCCTATGTCATCGACTTCGGCACGTCATGGGACACTCATCTTCCTTTGGTCAAATTTTCCTACAACAACAGCAACCATACCAACATCAAGGTTGCGCCGTTTGAAGCTCTCTATGGTCATAAGTGCAGATCCCCTCTGTGCTAGGCTGAGGTGGGTGACACGCAGCTAGCCAAGGGTCAAGTCCCCGATAGTACTCTCACCAGCTCAAAAATCATTCGAGAAACCACCGGAAAGATCATACAAATCCGAGAACGAATGAAAGCCTCAAGAGATAGACAAAAGAGCTACGCTGATAGAAGACGAAAACCATTGGAGTTCCAAGTTGGTGACTATGTTATGTTGAAGGTCTCACCCTGGAAAGGCATGATACGCTTTGGTAAGCGTGGAAAGATAAATCCAAGTTACATTGGGCCATTCGAGATCTTCGCTAGGATCAACCCCGTAGCATACAAACTTCGGTTACCCCATGAGCTTAGTAACATTCATCCCGTCTTTCATGTGTCAAATCTTCTGAAGTGTTTATCTGATGAGACACTTGTGATTCCTCTCGACGAGGTCGCTCTAGACGAGGGTCTGCACTTTGTGGAAGAACCTATCGAGATCATGGATCAGGAAGTCAAACGTACGAAGCAGAGTCGCATCCCGATAGTGAAGGTCTATTGGAATGCCCAGCGGGGATCCGAATTCACTTCGAAGTGCGAGGATTCAATGAAGTAGAAGTACCCTCATCTATTTCCTAGTTCATGACTTGTACTCTACTCTTGAATTTCGAGACGAAATTCCCTCTAACGGGGGGATGATGTGACAACCCAGAACATTCTCATTGTACATCTAGTAAATTCAATCAATGTTAAACTTGTTCTGTTAACTTCTAGCATTTTTTAAGGGTTCAATTAAGTGTTCTAAGCTGTTGGAATAGTGTCTAAGGCTGCAACTATATTAGGCAAGTATTTGACCCGATTGTGCATGGTCCTTTTGGGTTGCCTTCACCATAGCAACTTGATAGGATGATTTATTATGAGAGAATAAATATTATTAATATATTATGAGAATAATATAAGGAATAATAATATTGTTATTTGATTAATATAAGTCATAAATTAATTAGTATTAATTTGGTGACTTAAAGAGATTAATTAAATAAGAGGGTATAAACTGCCAATTGTTTGATAGTTACACTTTAGGCTTTAAATCCTTAAAGGATAAGGGATGGATGGATTCTAGGGCTTAGGATAGCTCAAAATCGTCCAAGGCTTATCTAAGGTAAGGATTTGGATTGCTTTAAGGAAAGATTATCCAACTAGGGTTTAAAGGTGAAACCCTAAGGAGTCTGCAAGTATAAATAGATCCCTTGAGCAAGGGAAATCGACATCACTTCAAAAGAAGAGAACCCATGGCCAATTTCTTCCTAACCTCTCTCTCAAATCATCCTCCTTGCTAGTTGGTGTTTGTAAGCCATTATAGGAGTGACAATTGTGACTCTAGAGCTCCAAGACAACAAGATCAAACAAGAGATTCAAAGGTAAACTTCTAGATCTGATTTTGTATTGTTCTTATACCTAATTAGTCATTAGAAGTCTTGGATCCAAAGCATGTTTAATTAGAGAAACCTAGATCCAAGCATTAGGGTTTTGCATGCGCACATAGGAAAGTTCTTATGGCTAAAACCCATCAGTGGTATCAGAGCCTAGATTGGTTTCTATTAAATTGTTGCTTGTTTGTTTGAATCTTGTTTGAAAAATTCGAATTTTGTGTCTTTGTGTCATGAACTCGACGAGTCCCATGGTGGACTCGACGAGTTGGCTTGACTCGACGAGTCCAGTTGGGAACTCAACGAGTTCGAGCGTCAGGAAGGGCCAGATTCGGGATTTTTTCATATTTATCTTATGGAAACTTGCCTTTATCATATTAGATCAACCTTAATCCATTTTTCTAATATATATGACTATGATCTTGATATAATTAAAGATATTTATCAACTAATAAAATATTTAATTTCCTTATGTGATAATTAATTAATTATTTTGATTACATTGGTAATTATCTTGCAAGAAATCTTGAATAAATCAAATATGGATAATTATGGAATTAATTGTTAGTTAAAATTATTTGTTATTTGATCCTCCATGTTTTAAATGTTTAAAACTTGTCCTCAAGTTTTGAAATTTATGTTTTGTGATTAAAAGTTTTAATTTAGACAATTTAAATTTCAAACCCTAGATTTTTTAAAAGTTTAAAATACAACCTTATACTAATATAATATTACAAGATTAATATATATATATATATATATATATATATATATATATATATATATGTATAACTAAAATGCTAGTCTTACCGTTAGTAGGCCTCATTCACGAAGCCGATCTATAAGGTGGGTATAAGGTTGCGGCCTATAAAATGGCGCTTAATGGGTGTACACTCACACCCACCGCTTGCTTGATCGGTGGAGGGTCGTTAGCCGAACGGGTAGGATAGGGCAACCTCATCCCCTCATTAAAAGTATAATATGAAATACAAAGTAACTACATGTTTTTAAAATTTCCCAAACTTAGTTACTTAAGGAAAAGTGAATTGATGCAATCCCATGAAATTACACTTTGCACCTTGCTAAGAAGTTAATGGAGCGTGTGTGGTTTACCGGCACACTAATTGGTTCTAATCAAAGGTGGAAAAGGGTGATTCATTGTTTATCATAGTTCGATGGAGCGTGTGTGGTTTACCGGCACATCGAATAGGTGATCGTTACATTGAAGGCACCATGTGAATTTTCATGGTAATTCACACCCGCTTTGTGATCCTCGATATCCTAGTCACAAACAAGAGGGGCACATCGAGATTTAAACATGCCATTGAATAGTTTCAATGAATCTCATCGAACCTAGGAATTCTCAATACATTTAGGACTTAAAGTTATGTTGGAGAATTAGTGAATCGTCATTCACTTACCTTCATATTATTTGCATATTAGATTACGGCATCCCTTTTCTAATATGTAAATATTGTTGTTGGATCCTAGCCCTAATTTTTCTTATTGGGTGATAATTAGGGATTCATATTCTAATCTATCTTTGTCCTTTCTATTTGTAGATGTTGAACGCAAACAACGCTGCTACTAGTTCATTCACATTGATGAGCCTTTGTCAAAAGGTCACCTTCGATGGAACGAAATTTAGCGAATGGATAAGATACATTCGCACCATTGCTCGCTATGAGGATAAGGAGTATGTCCTCGATGAGAAGCTTGAGAAAATCAACCCTGAAATCGCTACTCCGGCTGAAATGACCGCTTTTGAAACTCATGAGCGCAATGCAACGAAGGTACATTGCATCATGATAGCCACCATGAACTCCGAATTCCAAAAGTCCTATGAGGACATGTACCCGTACGAGATGCATCAAGACTTATTGGAGAGATACCACCAAAACGCGAGACAAGAGCATTATGAGATTTTCACTAACATGATTTCCGCTAAGATGGGTCATGGAGAGTCTCTTACTGTGTACCTGCAAAATATGCAAAGGTATGTCGACCGCTTTCGCAAGTTGAATGTTGACTTTGGGGAAGACTTGGTGATCGACATGGTGCTTCACTCTTTGCCTCCAAGCTACAATCAGTTTAGGATGACCTAACACATAAACAAAGAGGAGGTCACCCTAAGCAAACTCCAAGGTCTCTTGAGGGTCGCTGAGAGCAACTTCAAGGACAAGTCTGTTGCACCAACTCCCAATCCACCCGCTGCTCCTGTCTTGGCCATTGGACAAGGAAAGGGAAAGAAGAGGAAGGCTTCGTCTAGGAACTATCGCAAGGTTAAAGCCCGAGATGGTGCCTCTTCTAGTGGGACCAAAGTTGATCCTACTAAACCCTGCCCTAACCCAAAGGAGGCAGAGTGCCACCATTGCCACAAGATAGGACATTGGAAGAGAAGCTGCCCAGAGTACCTGTAAGCCATCAAGGAAGGAAAGATCAAGCCGTCTTTCGCAGGTATATACACAATCAAATCTAACGATTCATCTCATGCTATTTCTTGGGTTCTTGATACCGGTTGTGGTTACCACATTTGTTCTAATGTGCAGGGACTAAGAAGAAATAGAGATGTGGAGGCTGGAAGAATAAATCTAATCATGGGGAACAAAAGATCGTCGCCTGTGACCAAGATTGGAGTGTATTCTTTAGTGCTTAGGAATGGTTTAAGTTTAGATTTGAACAATTGTTGCTATTCGCCAGAAATGGCTAGAAACATCATTTCATTTCATGGTTTGTTTAGACAAGGTTTTAGATTTTCTTTTAATAATGAGAATGGTTCTATTTTAGCTTATCTAAATGGTGTCTTTTATTTTGAAGCTATACCATGTAATGGAATATATGAAACTGTTATGATTGTTGATAACTTAGGAAATGATGTTTTGAACATAGATTCTTCCAATAGTATGGATAGAGCATCCTTGTGGCATTGTCGTCTTGGACATGTCAGTAAGAAACGCATAGCCCAACTCCAAAAGGATGGAGTGTTGGAGTCATTCGACCTTATGGAAGACGACTCATGCAAATCTTGTTTACTTAGAAAGATGACTAAGTCACCCTTCACGAGTACGTGTGAAAGGGGTGAGGGTCTATTGGACCTAATACATACCGATGTATGTGGACCGTTTAGATCAACCACGAAGGATAGGAACCGCTTCTATGTGACTTTTACCGATGACTATAGTAGATATGGGTATATCTATTTAATCAAGCAAAAGTTAGAAACTTTTGAAAAGTTCAAAGAGTTCAAGAATGAAGTAGAGAATCAATTGGGCAGGAAAATCAAGAGGCTTCGATCCGATTGAGGAGGAGAGTACCTAAGTCTTGAATTCCACGATTATCTCAAGGAGTGTGGAATAGTTTCACAATTGACGCCACCTAGGACACCACAATTGAATGGTGTGGCAGAAAGGCGTAATCGAACCTTGTTGGACATGGTTCGCTCTATGATGAGTCGTGCTTCACTACCTATCTCTTTTTGGGGGTATGCCTTAGAGACTGTCGCCCATATCCTTAACCGAGTCCCTACTAAGAAGGTTGCCAAAACACCTCACGAGATGTGGACAGGGAAAGCTCCCTCGTTGGCACATATCAAGGTTTGGGGTTGCGAGGCTTTCGTAAGACGAGATACTCACGACAAGATCGAACCTCGAAGTGAGCGATGTATTTTCATCGGCTACCCGCAGAAATCCTTTGGATATCTCTTCTATAGACCGAAGGACAATGTTGTCTTTGTTGCGAGGAGATGAGTTTTCCAAGTGCGAGAACTCATAGGCCAAGGAGACAGTGGGAGGCAAATCGAGCTTGAAGAGATTCAAGAGTCGATAGATGAAGGAACCTCCACCGTTGGCACTCAACCCGAGGAGGAAACTCCGGTTGAACCGATTGACGAGTCCTTACCTCTTAGACATTTCGATAGAGTTAGAGTTCAACCCCAGTTTTATGGTTTTCATATTACTACCGAAGGGGATACGTATATTAGTGATGGTACACTAATAAATCTTGATGAACCTAATAACTATAAGGAAGCCATGGCAGGCCCGGAGTCTGTGAAATGGAAGGAGGCAATGGATAGCGAGATCCAATCCATGTATGATAACCAAGTTTGGAATTTGGTTGATAATGTGTCCGGACGTAAGACCGTTCAGTGCAAATGGATCTTCAAGAAGAAGACCGACGTGGATGGAAACATACATACATATAAGGCGCGATTGGTCGCAAAGGGCTTTACTCAAACTCCCGGAGTTGACTATGATGAGACCTTCTCACCAGTTGCGAAGATAAAATCTATTAGAGTGATGCTAGCGATTGCCGCATTTCATGATTATGAGATTTGGAAAATGAATGTCAAGACCGCTTTCCTTAATAGGAAGTTGGCTGAGGATGTTTACATGGCTCAGCCAGAGGGGTTTGTGGATCCGAAGCATCCGAATAGAGTATGTAAGCTTGAGAAGTCCATTTATGGACTTAAGCAAGTATCTCGCAGATGGAATCTTTGCTTCGATGAGAAAGTCAAAGAGTTTGGATTTGTACAAAGCGAAGATGAATCGTGTGTATATGTCAAAGCCAGTGGGAGTATAGTAAGCTTCCTCGTTCTATATGTCGATGACATATTGCTCATAGGAAACGACATCCCGACTCTGCAGGAGGTCAAGTCCTGGCTCAGGAAGTGCTTCGCTATGAAGGACCTCGGAGAGGCTTCTTACATTTTGGGAATAAGGATAGTGAGAGAAAGAAGTAAGAGTCTAATAGGACTTAGTCAGAACACTTACTTAGAGAAGGTACTGAAACGTTTTAGTATGGAAAACTCGAAAAAGGGAGAATTACCGATACAAAGTAATGCCAAGTTGAGTAAGACTCAAAGTCCGAGTACCGAAACTGAAATAGCAGAAATGAGCCGAGTACCATACGCTTCCGCAGTTGGCTCAATCATGTACGCTATGACTTGTACTCGCCCTGATGTAGCCTTTGCTTTGAGCATGGTTAGCAGATATCAAGGAAATCCTGGAAGAGCCCATTAGATTGCGGTGAAGAATATCCTTAAGTACCTTCGGAGGACGAAGGAATGGTTTTTAGTCCTCGGAGGGAGTGATGGCTTGAAGGTGCGAGGGTATAGTGACGCCAGCTTTCAGACCGACAGGGACAACTATCGTTTGCAGTCGGGCTGGGTCTTTACCCTAAATGGAGGAGCAGTTACTTGGAAAAGTTCCAAGCAGGAAACCGTAGCTGATTCAACGTGCGAATCAAAGTACATTGGAACAAACCCGCGCTTGCTGGAATCACCTTATGGAATAAGATATAAAAGGGTGATCGCAAGACGATAATATCATATAGTCTTAAAACCTAGATATATGGTTTGTTATTTGTTAATTGGTTGTACATTGATAATGCGAAAACGCATCAGTAACTCGGTGTTATAAAACGCATTGTTGTGTATAGTTGGTTAATGAATAAGTAAATGCATATAAGTCTAAGTTTATCTGTAACTTTTATCTAAGAAGGTAAAAGCGATATCTCGGCCGCTCGATGATTTGATTTGACTTATGTGCCGGGCCCGGTCAGAACTGAATTGATGTGTTCGATTAAGTTCTATGTCAAATAAATCAGAGATCGAGAAACCTAAATGCTTGACTAACCATTCCATAGGATTGTCAGCATGATATCTAACAGAGGACTGTACGATCCCTTATCTAAAGGACAAGATTGATTAGATCAGAGTTTGACAGCGTCTTTGAGAGCTACGATTGCAAACCGAATTGTACTTGTGCATATAGTTACTAGACTTATCGAAGTGGGAGACTGTTGGAATAGTGTCTAAGGCTACAACTATATTAGGCAAGTATTTGACCCGGTTGTGCATGGTCCTTTTGGGTTGCCTTCACCATAGCAACTTGATGGGATGATTTACTAAGAGAGAGTAAATATTATTAATATATTATGGGAATAATATAAAGAATAATATATTGTAATTTGATTAATATAATCATAGAATTAATTGGAATTAATTTGGTGACTTAAAGATATAGTAGGGACGAATTCTAGAAGCTACAGGATAGCTAAATTCGTCCATGGCTTATCTAAGGAAAGGATTTGGATAGGCTTAAGAGAAGATTATCCAATTAGGGTTTAGGTTGTAACCCTTAAGGAGTCTACAAGTATAAATAGATCCCATGAGCAAGGGAAATCGGCACCTCTCCTAAAGTAAGAGAACCCTAGCCGATTTCCTCCCCTCTCCTCTCTCCTAAATCATCTTTCTTGCTATTGGTGTTTGTAAGCCTTTAGAGGAGTGACATTTGTGACTCTAGAAGCTCCAAGACCACAAGATCAACAAGGAACTCAAAGGTATGGTTCTAGATCAGTTTCAATGTTGTTATTTAACCCAATTAGCCATTAGAAGTCTTGGATTCAAAGCATGTTTAATTAGAAAGCCTAGATCCAAGCATTAGGGTTTCGCATGCGCACATAGGAAAGTTCTTATGGCTAAAACCCATCAGAGGTTCCTTCACCACTTGACTCTTGAATTTCTTCGAGGTCAATTTTCCTGCCACTGTTTCCATGGTTTATGAACTCTCTATCTCTCTCTCGAAACACTCCTTTCCGTGCTACAAATACCACACTATCACTGGGTATGTAGAAGAGGTAACCAAAGGATTTCTGTGGGTAGCCGATGAAAATACACTTCTCATTTCGAGGTTCGAGCTTATCATGAGTCTTGCGCCACATGAAAGCCTCGCAACCCCAAATCATGATGTGGTCCAGATTCGGAACTTTTCAGTCCACATCTCGTGAGGTGTTTTGCCAACCTTTTTGGTAGGGACTAGATTAAGGATATGGGTGGCAGTATCTAAGGCATACCCCCAAAATCAGATAGGTAGTGAAGCTCGACTCATCATGGAACGAACCACATCCAACAAGGTTCTATTGCGCCTCTCAACCACACCATCAAGCTATGTTGTTCTGGGAGGTGTCAATTGTGAGACAATCCCACATTCCTTAATATAGTCAAGGAACTCTGTACTAAGATACTCACTACCTCGATCGAATAGAAGCGTCTTAATGTTCCTGCCCAACTGATTCTCCACTTCCTGTTTAAACTCCTTGAACTTTTCAAAAGTTTCTGACTTATGCTTGATTAAGTAGACATATCCATATCTACTATAATCATCAGTAAAAGTCACATGGAAGCGGTTAGCATCCCTTATGGTGGTTCTGAAGGGTGACTTTTTCATTTTCCCAAGTAAACAAGATTCACAACTATCATCCGAATTTAGGTCAAATGACTCCAATACTCCAAGTTTTTTGGAGTTGGCCTATGTGGTTCTTGCTTACATGTCCAAGATAACAATGCCATAATGATGCTTTATCCAAGCTAGTGGAAGAATCAATACACAACACATTATTTCCTAGGTTATCAATGACCGACACAGTTTCATATACACCATCACAAGGTAATGCTTTAAAATAAAGAACATTATTAAAGAAAGCATTAATACCACCACATTCATTATCAAACGAAAAGGTAAACCCTTGTTTGTATAAACCATGAAAGCAAATAATATTTCTCGCCATTTCAGACGAGTAAAAACATTTATTCGAATATAATGTTAACCCACTACTTAGCAACAAATAATAAACTCCAATCTTGGTGACAATCTATGCTTTCCTATTCCCCATGATTAATTTTATCTTCCCATGCTGCACATTCTCACTTCTTCTGAGTCCCTGCAAATCAAAACATATGTGAATACCACAACTGGTATCAAGGACCCAAAAATTAGAATGGGTGAGTTATTAGACAATATAGTGTATATACATGCATGGTTGGGTTTTACTTTCCCATTCTTAACATCTTGCTCCTATCTCTCAAAATCCTTATCCCTAGGATATAGGTAGCTTCTCCAACGTCCTTCATAGAGAAACACTTCCCAAGCAAGGACTTAACTTCCTGTAGAGTTGGGATGTCATTTCCTATGACTAGTATTTCATCCACATACAGTACCAATAAGCTAACTATACTCCCACTATCCTTAACATATACACAAGATTCATCTTCGCTCCTCGAAAACCCGAACTCTTTGACTTTCTCATCGAAACAAAGATTCCATATGTGAGGTGCTTGTTTCAATCCATAGATGGATTTCTCAAGCTTACACACTCTATTAGGGTACTCTGTACTGACAAAACCCTCTGGCTGAATCATGTAAACATCCTCAGCCAACCTTCCATTAAGGAAAGCGGTTTTGACAACCATTTTCCATATTTCATAATCATGAAGTCCAGCAATGGCTAACATAACCCTAATAGAATTAATCTTCGCTACTGGTGAAAAGGTCTCGTCATAATTAACTCCCGAAGTTTGAGAAAAGCCCTTTGTAACCAGTCGCGCCTTCTAAGTGTGTACATTACCATCCATGTCGGTCTTTTTCTTGAGATCCATTTGCACCCAAATGTCCTACGACCTGGTACATTGTCAACCAAGATCCAAACTTGATTATCATACATGGACTGTATCTCACTTTCCATAGCCTCTTTCCATTTAGCAGCCTCTTGGCTTGCCATGGCTTCCGTGTATCTGTTTGGTTCATCCAGACTTACCAGTGTATTATCACTGATAAGTGTATCACCTTCTGCAATAATATAGAAACCATAGTAATGCTCAGGTGCAATCCTAACTCTCGTGGAGTGCCTCAGAGGTACAGACTCGTCAGTGAGATCAATTGGAGTTTCCTCTTCAGGTTGATTTCTTGGGTTTGAGGTTCCTTCACCACTTGACTCTTGAATTTCTTCAAGGTCAATTTTCCTCCCACTGTTTCCATGGCTTATGAACTCTCTATCTCTCTCTCTCTCTCTCTCTCTCTCTCTCTCTCTCTCTCAAGACTCCTTTCCTTCCTACAAATACCACACTATCACTGGGTATGTAGAAGAGGTAACCAAAGGATTTCTGTGGGTAGCCGATGAAAATACACTTCTCATTTCGAGGTTCGAGCTTATCATGAGTCTTGCGCCTCATGAAAGCCTCGCAACCCCAAATCTTGATGTGGTTTAGATTCGGAACTTTTTCAGTCCACATCTCGTGAGGTGTTTCGGCAACCTTTTTGGTAGGGACTAGATTAAGGATATGGGCGACAGTATCTAAGGCATACCCCCAAAATGAGATTGGTAGTGAAGCTCGACGCATCATGGAACGAACCACATCCAACAAGGTTCTATTGCGCCTCTCAACCACACCATCAAACTATGTTGTTCTGGGAGGTGTCAATTGTGAGACAATCCTACATTCCTTAATATAGTCAAGGAACTCTGTACTAAGATACTCACTACCTCGATCGAGTCGAAGCGTCTTAATGTTCTTGCCCAACTGATTCTCCACTTCCTGTTTAAACTCCTTGAACTTTTCAAAAGTTTCTGACTTGTGCTTGATTTAGTAGACATATCCATATCTACTATAATCATCAGTAAAAGTCACATGGAAGCGGTTAGCATCCCTTATGGTGGTTCTGAAGGGTGACTTTTTCATTTTCCCAAGTAAACAAGATTCACAACTATCATCCGAATTTAGGTCAAATGACTCCAATACTCCAAGTTTTTTGGAGTTGGCCTATGCGGTTCTTGCTTACATGTCCAAGATAACAATGCCATAATGATGCTTTATCCAAGCTAGTGGAAGAATCAATACACAACACATTATTTCCTAGGTTATCAATGACCGACACAGTTTCATATACACCATCACAAGGTAATGCTTTAAAATAAAGAACATTATTAAAGAAAGCATTAATACCACCACATTCATTATCAAACGAAAAGGTAAACCCTTGTTTGTATAAACCATGAAAGCAAATAATATTTCTCGCCATTTCAGACGAGTAAAAACATTTATTCGAATATAATGTTAACCCACTACTTAGCAACAAATAATAAACTCCAATCTTGGTGACAATCTATGCTTTCCTATTCCCCATGATTAATTTTATCTTCCCATGCTGCACATTCTCACTTCTTCTGAGTCCCTGCAAATCAAAACATATGTGAATACCACAACTGGTATCAAGGACCCAAAAATTAGAATGGGTGAGTTATTAGACAATATAGTGTATATACATGCATGGTTGGGTTTTACTTTCCCATTCTTAACATCTTGCTCCTATCTCTCAAAATCCTTATCCCTAGGATATAGGCAGCTTCTCCAACATCCTTCATAGAGAAACACTTCCCAAGCAAGGACTTAACTTCCTGTAGAGTTGGGATGTCATTTCCTATGACTAGTATTTCATCCACATACAGTACCAATAAGCTAACTATACTCCCACTATCCTTAACATATACACAAGATTCATCTTCGCTCCTCGAAAACCCGAACTCTTTGACTTTCTCATCGAAACAAAGATTCCATATGTGAGGTGCTTGTTTCAATCCATAGATGGATTTCTCAAGCTTACACACTCTATTAGGGTACTCTGTACTGACAAAACCCTCTGGCTGAATCATGTAAACATCCTCAGCCAACCTTCCATTAAGGAAAGCGGTTTTGACAACCATTTTCCATATTTCATAATCATGAAGTCCAGCAATGGCTAACATAACCCTAATAGAATTAATCTTCGCTACTGGTGAAAAGGTCTCGTCATAATTAACTCCCGAAGTTTGAGAAAAGCCCTTTGTAACCAGTCGCGCCTTCTAAGTGTGTACATTACCATCCATGTCGGTCTTTTTCTTGAGATCCATTTGCACCCAAATGTCCTACGACCTGGTACATTGTCAACCAAGATCCAAACTTGATTATCATACATGGACTGTATCTCACTTTCCATAGCCTCTTTCCATTTAGCAGCCTCTTGGCTTGCCATGGCTTCCGTGTATCTGTTTGGTTCATCCAGACTTACCAGTGTATTATCACTGATAAGTGTATCACCTTCTGCAATAATATAGAAACCATAGTAATGCTCAGGTGCAATCCTAACTCTCGTGGAGTGCCTCAGAGGTACAGACTCGTCAGTGAGATCAATTGGAGTTTCCTCTTCAGGTTGATTTCTTGGGTTTGAGGTTCCTTCACCACTTGACTCTTGAATTTCTTCAAGGTCAATTTTCCTCCCACTGTTTCCATGGCTTATGAACTCTCTATCTCTCTCTCTCTCTCTCTCTCTCTCAAGACTCCTTTCCTTCCTACAAATACCACACTATCACTGGGTATGTAGAAGAGGTAACCAAAGGATTTCTGTGGGTAGCCGATGAAAATACACTTCTCATTTCGAGGTTCGAGCTTATCATGAGTCTTGCGCCTCATGAAAGCCTCGCAACCCCAAATCTTGATGTGGTTTAGATTCGGAACTTTTTCAGTCCACATCTCGTGAGGTGTTTCGGCAACCTTTTTGGTAGGGACTAGATTAAGGATATGGGCGACAGTATCTAAGGCATACCCCCAAAATGAGATTGGTAGTGAAGCTCGACGCATCATGGAACGAACCACATCCAACAAGGTTCTATTGCGCCTCTCAACCACACCATCAAACTATGTTGTTCTGGGAGGTGTCAATTGTGAGACAATCCCACATTCCTTAATATAGTCAAGGAACTCTGTACTAAGATACTCACTACCTCGATCGAGTCGAAGCGTCTTAATGTTCTTGCCCAACTGATTCTCCACTTCCTGTTTAAACTCCTTGAACTTTTCAAAAGTTTCTGACTTGTGCTTGATTTAGTAGACATATCCATATCTACTATAATCATCAGTAAAAGTCACATGGAAGCGGTTAGCATCCCTTATGGTGGTTCTGAAGGGTGACTTTTTCATTTTCCCAAGTAAACAAGATTCACAACTATCATCCGAATTTAGGTCAAATGACTCCAATACTCCAAGTTTTTTGGAGTTGGCCTATGCGGTTCTTGCTTACATGTCCAAGATAACAATGCCATAATGATGCTTTATCCAAGCTAGTGGAAGAATCAATACACAACACATTATTTCCTAGGTTATCAATGACCGACACAGTTTCATATACACCATCACAAGGTAATGCTTTAAAATAAAGAACATTATTAAAGAAAGCATTAATACCACCACATTCATTATCAAACGAAAAGGTAAACCCTTGTTTGTATAAACCATGAAAGGAAATAATATTTCTCGCCATTTCAGACGAGTAAAAACATTTATTCGAATATAATGTTAACCCACTACTTAGCAACAAATAATAAACTCCAATCTTGGTGACAATCTAAGCTTTCCTATTCCCCATGATTAATTTTATCTTCCCATGCTGCACATTCTCACTTCTTCTGAGTCCCTGCAAATCAAAACATATGTGAATACCACAACTGGTATCAAGGACCCAAAAATTAGAATGGGTGAGTTATTAGACAATATAGTGTATATACATGCATGGTCGGGTTTTACTTTCCCATCCTTAACATCTTGCTCCTATCTCTCCTATCTCTCAAAATCCTTATCCCTAGGATATAGGCAGCTTCTCCAACGTCCCTCATAGAGAAACACTTCCCAAGCAAGGACTTAACTTCCTGTAGAGTTGGGATGTCATTTCCTATGACTAGTATTTCATCCACATACAGTACCAATAAGCTAAATATACTCCCACTATCCTTAACATATACATAAGATTCATTTTCGCTCCTCGAAAACCCGAACTCTTTGACTTTCTCATCGAAACAAAGATTCCATCTACGAGGTGCTTGTTTCAATCCATAGATGGATTTCTCAAGCTTACACACTCTATTAGGGTACTCTGTACTGACAAAACCCTCTGGCTGAATCATGTAAACATCCTCAGCCAACCTTCCATTAAGGAAAGCGGTTTTGACAACCATTTTCCATATTTCATAATCATGAAGTCCAGCAATGGCTAACATAACCCTAATAGAATTAATCTTCGCTACTGGTGAAAAGGTCTCGTCATAATTAACTCCCGAAGTTTGAGAAAAGCCCTTTGTAACCAGTCACGCCTTCTAAGTGTGTACATTACCATCCATGTCGGTCTTTTCTTGAGATCCATTTGCACCCGACTGTCTTACGACCTGGTACATTGTCAACCAAGTTCCAAACTTGATTGTCATACATGGACTGTATCTCACTGTCCATAGCCTCTTTCCATTTAGCAGCCTCATGGCTTTCCATGGCTTCCGTATATTTGTTTGGTTCATCCAGACTTACCAGTGTATTATCAGTGATAGTGTATAACCTGCTGCAGTAATATCGAAACCATAGTAATGCTCAGGTGCATTCCTAACTCTCGTGGAGTGCCTCAGAGGTACAGACTCGTTAGTGAGATCAACAGGAGTTTCCTCTTCAGGTTGATTTCTAGGGTTTGAGGTTCCTTCACCACTTGACTCTTGAATTTCTTTAAGGTCAATTTCCCTCCCACTGTTTCCATGGCTTATGAACTCTCTATCTTTCTTTCTCTCTCAAGACTCCTTTCCTTCCCACAAATACCACACTATCATTGGGTATGTAGAAGAGGTAACCAAAGGATTTCTGTGGGTAGCGGATGAAAATACACTTCTCATTTCGAGGTTCGAGCTTATCATGAGTCTTGCGCCTCATGAAAGCCTCGCAACCCCAAATCTTGATGTGGTCCAGATTCGGAACTTTTTCAGTCCACATCTCGTGAGGTGTTTTGGCAACCTTTTTGGTAGGGACTAGATTAAGGATATGGGCGGCAGTATCTAAGGCATACCACCAAAATGAGATTGGAAGTGAAGCATGACGCATCATGGAACGAACCACATCCAACAAGGTTCTATTGCGCCTCTCAACCACACCATCAAGCTATGTTGTTCTGGGAGGTGTCAAATGTGAGACAATCCCACATTCCTTAATATAGTCAAGGAACTCTGTACTAAGATACTCACTACCTCGATCGAATCGAATCGTCTTAATGTTCCTGCCCAACTGATTCTCCACTTCCTGTTTAAACTCCTTGAACTTCTCAAAAGTTTCTAACTTGTGCTTGATTAAGTAGACATATCCATATCTACTATAATCATCAGTAAAAGTCACATGGAAGCGGTTAGCATCCCTTATGGTGGTTCTGAAGGGTGACTTTTTCATTTTCCCAAGTAAACAAGATTCACAACTATCATCCGACTTTAGGTCAAATGACTCCAATACTCCAACTTTTTTGGAGTTGGCCTATGCGGTTCTTGCTTACATGTCCAAGATAACAATGCCATAATGATGCTTTATCCAAGCTAGTGGAAGAGTCAATACACAACACGTTATTTCCTAGGTTATCAATGACCGACACAGTTTCATATACACCATCACAAGGTAATGTTTTAAAACAAAGAACATTATTAAAGAAAGCATGAACACCACCACATTCATTATCAAACGAAAAGGTAAACCCTTGTTTGTACAAACCATGAAAGGAAATAATATTTCTCGCCATTTCAGACGAGTAAAAACATTTATTCGAATATAATGTTAACCAACTACTTAACAACAAATAACAAACTCCAATCTTGGTGACAATTGAAGCTTTCCTATTCCCCGTCATTAATTTTATCTTCCCATGCTGCACATTCTCACTTCTTCTGAGTCCCTGCAAATCAAAACATATGTGAATACCACAACTGGTATCAAGGACCCAAAAATTAGAATGGGTGAGTTATTAGACAATATAGTGTATATACATGCATGGTTGGGTTTTACTTTCCCATCCTTAACATCTTGCTCCTATCTCTCCTATCTCTCAAAATCATTATCCCTAGGATATAGGCAGCTTCTCCAAGGTCCTTCATAGAGAAACACTACCCAAGCAAGGACTTAACTTCCTGTAGAGTTGGGATGTCATTTCCTATGACTAGTATTTCATCCACATACAGTACCAATAAGCTAACTATACTCCCACTATCCTTAACATATACATAAGATTCATCTTCGCTCCTCGAAAACCCGAACTCTTTGACTTTCTCATCGAAACAAACATTCCATCTGCGAGGTGCTTGTTTCAATCCATAGATGGATTTCTCAAGCTTACACACTCTATTAGGGTACTCTGTACTGACAAAACCCTCTGGCTGAATCATGTAAACATCCTCAGCCAACCTTCCATTAAGGAAAGCGGTTTTGACAACCATTTTCCATATTTCATAATCATTAAATCCAGCAATGGCTAACATAACCCTAATAGAATTAATCTTCACTACTGGTGAAAAGGTCTCGTCATAATTAACTCCCGGAGTTTGAGAAAAGCCCTTTGTAACCAGTCGCGCCTTCTAAGTGTGTACATTACCATCCATGTCGGTCTTTTTCTTGAGATCCATTTGCACCCGAATGTCTTACGACCTGGTACATTGTTAACCAAGTTCCAAACTTGATTGTCATACATGGACTGTATCTCACTGTCTATAGCCTCTTTCCATTTAGCAGCCTCTTGGCTTGCCATGACTTTCGTGTATCTGTTTGGTTCATCCAGACTTACCAGTGTATTATCAATGATAAGTGTATCACCTTCTGCAGTAATATGGAAACCATAGTAATGCTCAGGTGCATTCCTAACTCTCGTGGAGTGCATCAAAGGTACAGACTCGTCAGTGAGATCAACAGGAGTTTCCTCTTCAGGTTGATTTCTAGGGTTGGAGGTTCACCACCTGTGTCTTGAATTTCTTCAAGGTCAATTTTCCTCCCACTGTTTCCATGGCTTATGAACTTTCTATCTCTCTCTTTCTCTCTCTCTCTCTCTCTCAAGACTCCTTTCCTTCCCACAAATACCACACTATCATTGGGTATGTAGAAGAGCTTTCCAAAGGATTTTTATGGGTAGCCGATGAAAATACACTTCTCATTTCGAGGTTCGAGCTTATCATGAGTCTTGCGCCTCATGAACGCCTCACAACCCCAAATCTTAATGTGGTCCAGATTCGGAACTTTTTCAGTCCACATCTCGTGAGGTGTTTTGGCAACCTTTTTGGTAGGGACTAGATTAAGGATATGGGCGACAGTATCTAAGGCATACCCCCAAATGAGATTGGTAGTGAAGCTCGACGCATCATGGAACGAACCACATCCAATAAGGTTCTATTGCGCCTCTCAACCACACCATCAAGCTATGTTGTTCTGGGAGGTGTCAATTGTGAGACAATCCCACATTCCTTAATATAGTCAAGGAACTCTGTACTAAGATACTCACTACCTCGATCGAATCGAAGCGTCTTAATGTTCCTGCCCAAATGATTCTCCACTTCCTGTTTAAACTCCTTGAACTTTTCAAAAGTTTCTGACTTATGCTTGATTAAGTAGACATATCCATATCTACTATAATCATCAGTAAAAGTCACATGGAAGTGGTTAGCATCCCTTATGGTGGTTCTGAAGGGTGACTTTTTCATTTTCCCAAGTAAACAAGATTCACAACTATCATCCGACTTTAGGTCAAATGACTCCAATACTCCAACTTTTTTGGAGTTGGCCTATGCGGTTCTTGCTTACATGTCCAAGATAACAATGCCATAATGATGCTTTATCCAAGCTAGTGGAAAAGTCAATACACAACACGTTATTTCCTAGGTTATCAATGACCGACACAGTTTCATATACACCATCACAAGGTAATGCTTTAAAACAAAGAACATTATTAAAGAAAGCATTAACACCACCACATTCATTATCAAACGAAAAGGTAAACCCTTGTTTGTACAAACCATGAAAGGAAATAATATTTCTCGCCATTTCAGACGAGTAAAAACATTTATTCGAATATAATGTTAACCCACTACTTAGCAACAAATAATAAACTCCAATCTTGGTGACAAGTGAAGCTTTCCTATTCCCCGTCATTAATTTTATCTTCCCATGCTGCACATTCTCACTTCTTCTGAGTCCCTACAAATCAAAACATATGTGAATACCACAACTGGTATCAAGGACCCAAAAATTAGAATGGGTGAGTTATTAGACAATATAGTGTATATACACGCATGGTTGGGTTTTACTTTCCCATCCTTAACATCTTGCTCCTATCTCTCCTATCTCTCAAAATCCTTATCCCTAGGATATAGGCAGCTTCTCCAACATCCTTCATAGAGAAACACTTCCCAAGCAAGGACTTAACTTCCTGTAGAGTTGGGATGTCATTTCCTATGACTAGTATTTCATCCACATATAGTACCAATAAGCTAACTATACTCCCACTATCCTTAACATATACACAAGATTCATCTTCACTCCTCGAAAACCCGAACTCTTTGACTTTCTCATCGAAACAAAGATTCCATCTACGAGGTGCTTGTTTAAATCCATAGATGGATTTCTCAAGCTTACACACTCTATTAGGGTACTCTGTACTGACAAAACCCTCTGGCTGAATCATGTAAACATCCTCAGCCAACCTTCCATTAAGGAAAGCGGTTTTGACAACCATTTTCCATATTTCATAATCATGAAATCCAGCAATGGCTAACATAACCCTAATAGAACTAATCTTCGCTACTGGTGAAAAGGTCTCGTCATAATTAACTCTCGGTGTTTGAGAAAAGCGCTTTGTAACCAGTCGCGCCTTGTAAGTGTGTACATTACCATCCATGTCGGTCTTTTTCTTGAGATCCATTTGCACCCAGCTGTCTTACGACCTGGTACATTGTTAACCATGTTCCAAACTTGATTGTCATACATGGGCTGTATCTCACTGTCCATAGCCTCTTTCCATTTAGCAGCCTCATAGCTTGCCATGGCTTCCGTGTATCTGTTTGGTTCATCCAGACTTACCAGTGTATTATCACTGATAAGTGTATCACCTTCTGCAATAATATGGAAACCATAGTAATGCTCAGGTTCATTCCTAACTCTCGTGGAGTGCCTCAGAGGTACAGACTCGTAAGTGAGATCAACAGGAGTTTCCTCTTCAGGTTGATTTCTAGGGTTTGAGGTTCCTTCACCACTTGACTCTTGAATTTCTTCAAGGTCAATTTTCCTCCCACTGTTTCCATGGCTTATGAACTCTCTTTATCTCTCTCTCTCTCTCTCTCTCTCTCTGTCTCTCGAAAGACTCCTTTCCTTCCTACAAATACCACACTATCACTAGGTATGTAGAAGAGGTAACCAAAGGATTTCTGTGGGTAGCTGATGAAAATAGACTTCTCATTTTGAGGTTCGAGCTTATCATGAGTCTCGCGCCTCATGAAAGCCTCTCAACCCCAAATCTTGAAGTGGTCCAGATTCGGAACTTTTTTAGTCCACATCTCGTGAGGTGTTTTGGCAACCTTTTTGGTAGGGACTAGATTAAGGATATGGGCAGCAGTATCTAAGGTATACCCCCAAAATGAGATAAGTAGTGAAGCTCGACTCATCATGGATGAACCACATCCAACAAGGTTCTATTGCGCCTCTCAACCACACCATCAAGCTATGTTGTTCTGGGAGGTGTCAATTGTGAGACAATCCCACATTCCTTAATATAGTCAAGGAACTCTGTACTAAGATACTCACTATCTCGATCTAATCGAAGTGTCTTAATGTTCCTGCCCAACTGATTCTCCACTTCCTGTTTAAACTCCTTGAACTTTTCAAAAGTTTCTGACTTGTGCTTGATTAAGTAGACATATCCATATCTACTATAATCATCAGTAAAAGTCACATGGAAGCAGTTAGCATCCCTTATGGTGGTTTTGAAGGGTGACTTTTTCATTTTCCCAAGTAAACAAGATTCACAACTATCATCCGACTTTAGGTCAAATGACTCCAATACTCCAACTTTTTTGGAGTTGGCCTATGCGGTTCTTGCTTACATGTCCAAGATAACAATGCCATAATGATGCTTTATCCAAGCTAGTGGAAGAGTCAATACACAACACGTTATTTCCTAGGTTATCAATGACCGACACAGTTTCATATACACCATCACAAGGTAATGTTTTAAAACAAAGAACATTATTAAAGAAAGCATTAACACCACCACATTCATTATCAAACGAAAAGGTAAACCCTTGTTTGTACAAACCATGAAAGGAAATAATATTTCTCGCCATTTCAGACGAGTAAAAACATTTATTCGAATATAATGTTAACCCACTACTTAGAAACAAATAATAAACTCCAATATTGGTGACAAGTGAAGCTTTCGTATTCCCCATGATTAATTTTATCTTCCCATGCTCCACATTCTCACTTCTTCTGAGTCCCTGCAAATCAAAACATATGTGAATACCACAACTGGTATCAAGGACCCAAAAATTAGAATAGGTGAGTTATTAGACAATATAGTGTTTATACATGCATGGTTGGGTTTTACTTTCCCATCCTTAACATCTTGCAGGTACTTTGGGAAGTTTCGCTTCCAGTGCGCCTCTTCATGGCAATAGAAGCATTCAGCCTCTTTAGGGTTGGCATAAGGCGTGACAGAACCTCTTTTGGTTCTACTTGAAGAGGATCCATCTTGGGTCTTTCCATTGGTACCCTTCGAAGGGCTCTTCCTCTTCTTCCCTTTACCATTCCCGATAGCCAGAAAATGGGCGGCGGTAGGAGTAGGAGTAGTAACAACCGATTTGCTTTTAAGACCACTCTCAGCAGTCTTCAAATGTCCTTGAAGTTTGCTGAGTGTAACTTCCTCCTTGTTAATGTGATATGTCATTCGGAATTGATCATAACACGAAGGTAAGGAGTGCAAAATAATGTCAATTGCCAACTCCTCGGGGAAGTTCACATTCAATTTTAGCAAACAGTCCACAAATCTTTGCATTTTCTGCATGTGGCCCGTGATGGGTTTACCGTCCTTCATTCGGGTTGTTATCATGGAGGAGATGATTTCATACCGCTCTTGATGAGCACTCTGATGGTATCTATCCATCAAATCCTGGTGCATCTCAAAAGGGTAATAGTCCTCATAGGACTTTTGGAGCTCGGCTGTCATCGTGGCCAACATGATACATGCCACTTTGGTGGCATCTCTCTCATGAGTCCGGGATTCAGCATTCCCCTCAGGAGTAGCAGACGACTCAACTCCTTTTCGAAGACATATTCCTTGTCCTCATACTGAGTGACTATCCTGATGTATCAAAGATGACTCTCCCATAAAGGTTCATGAGAGAGAAGGAGCCAGTAGGGTTTGAGCCAGATGCAACATTGTTGCAGGACATCTGAAAAGGAAGGAGGACAAGTTTAGATCAGATATAAAGATAGTACTTAATAAGACATCCAAATGTAATATTAAGTCTAGGACCCAACATAATATTTCATAACCTAGAAGAGGGATGTCGTAATCCAAGCTATAAAATATTTGAATGTAGGTGAATAACGATTCACCAATTTCCAACATGAAAAACAAAATGTATTATTAGGTTTTAATTGGTTTTGAAACTCCTAGATTGTTTGGAGATTCATTGAACTTTTCAATGGCTTGTTTCAATCTTGAGTGTTCCCTTCAAGTTTTGTGATTGGGATGTCGAGGATCACAAAACATGGTGTGAATTAACCATGCAAATTACTTGGTACTCTTAATCTTTATCACCTAACCGATGTGGCGGTTAACCACACGCGCTTCACCGATCTATGATAAACCTTAAGCCACCTTTTCCTACCTTGTTAAGTCCAGGTTAGTGTGCCGATTAAGCACACACGCTCCACTAACGACTTAAGCAAAGTGAAAAGTGTAATTTCATGGGTTAGTAACATTTTCCTAAAGTAACTAAGATTGGGAATTTATAAAAACATTTAGTTACTTTATAATCATCATACTTTTAATGAGGATTAAAGTCATTATCCTACCCGTTTGGCTAACGATCCTCCACCAGTCAAGGAAGCGTTGGGTAAGAGTAGACACCCATTAAAGCTGCCATTTTATAGGCAGCAAGCTTATACCCCCTTATAGACCGGCTTCATGAATGAGGCCTACTAACAGTAAAAGGACTTGTTCTTATACATACATATATATATATATATATATATATATATATATATATATATATATATATATATAATTAACTTATAATATTATAAAGTATAAGGGTTGAATTTTAACTTTTAAAATTCTAGGGGTTGGAACTAAAGTTTTTAAGGTGACTTTACATGTTCCAAAACTTGAGGGCAAGTTTTGTAACTTTCAAAACTTTTCATCTTTTATAACCTATGAGTTAATGGTTTATTAAAATGAGAGACTCATCATTTTATGTAACCTATCTGTTTATTAATGGAATTTAAAAGAAAGACTTTTGTTAATCCATAACTTGAGGACAAATTATGGATTCCATTAAAACACATCAAGATCAAGAATTAAACTAACAAAACAATTCCTATGATCTACCAAACTAATAAGTTCATGAATATTCATATCAACAATTTGAAGAATCATAAACAACACATACAAAACTTGAAATTTTGATATTAGTCATTGTAAATGGATTAGCATAACCATTACACCATCTAAAACAAGTTTCAATAGACCAAAATAGATTAGGGTAATGTTCTAGTCCATTTCCAGTAACAAAACTCAAAAATCTACATTAAGGGCCTCCTACTCGTCGAGTGCAAGAACCTACTCGACGAGTAGGATGAATTAACACATGGACTCGTCGAGTCCCCACATGGACTCGGCGAGTTCCCTCAGCAGAATGCAAAAATCTTGAGTTTTTTCAACAATTTGCATCAAGTATCAAGAAAACAAGCCTAGGTTCTGATACCACTGAAGGGTTTTGGGCATTCTAACATTCCTAATGTGTACATGCAACCCTAGAAACCTTGGATCTATGTTTTACTAAGATACATGCAAATTTGATTTTCCAAGGTTCTTAACCTAACTAGCATGGCATGGGGAACTTTGAAACATAAAAGCTAGTAGAAGAACATACCTTTTTATTGTTTGGATTCCTTGAGAACTTTGTGAGCCTAGCACCTCAAGTGTGATGCCTCAAATGTTTCACACAACACCACAACTCTTGGAATAACCTTGAGAGAAGTACACTATCACTCAAAATCGGCTAGCCCTTTTGTTCTACACATAGTCCCGAGTTTGGTAACCCATGGGGTCCTTTTATAGTTGTGTCACAAGTAGGGTTACAACATGTAAATCCTAATTGACATGGATTTTCATATTCCATGATCCATGGGTTTATAACCTCCATGGACTATCCATGGAGCACCTTATGGGTTTTAGCCCAATTCATTAAACCATGGATCATTAGCCCACTATAAAAGAATGGATGATTTACACAATCAACCCCATATATTTAATTAGTCTCCTTTTGATCACCAAATGAATTTTAAATTAATTCTTGATCAATACTAATTAAATAATATTATTAATATATTAGAACTTATAATATATTAATAAACCTTAAGTGTCCTTTCTCTCATTTAGTCTATCCAAGTGTTGCAATGCCATGCGACCCAAATGGACCATGCTAACTGGGTCAAGTACATCCCATAAATAGTTATGAACTTAGACACCTAATCCAACAATATATATATATATATATATATATATATATATATATATATATATATATATATATATAATAGTTCATGAGTGGATCCAATATGTGCCTTTGAGACTCGATGAGTATTTGAAGGGTTTTTGTTGCATTAAATAGATAGTTTTTCACAAAAACCGGCAACAGAAGCTTTAAAATTTCTTATAAATTTCGAGTATGCCAACAAAACAAACCATCAAGGATCCTTTTAAAGAGGTTAGAATGATGTTACAACAACCATAGGGTGTTTATAAATAACAACCTTTGTAGCGTTTGGACCCTCTTGGATTTGGGGTATTGAAATAGATGGCAAGAATAAGAAGCTTGATATTCTCTACAAGTAATCCACCAACAAGATAAGGTACTCAAAATGCTAGTGTTGTTCTCTTATGAATTGGTTCTTTATGCCTTAAGTGCTTAAACAATTAAGCACTAGGAGGAAGACACAAATTAAGCACTAAAAGATAAAACACCAACTTCAAAAGTGGAGAGAGGCTCTCCCTTAGGTGCTCTCGGATTTAGAGAGAAATAGAGAGGAAAAATACCAAAAGAAATCTACTCATTTCATGCACAAGAGTCCCCTTTTATACACCCATGCAAACTAAAGTCAAACCATTAAAATACTCAAAAGTATTTTAAAACATAAAGTGAAAGGGGGACAAAGCATGGACACCAACTTGGGAAGAAAACACAAGCCATCTCCCATACACTAGGCCATTTCGGCCATGATGACTTGGAAGAGACAAAAATTGTCTCCAACTTTATTAACCATGGTAGAGTAAGTCTTTAAATTAATCATGGTTAACCAAAGGGCCCAAAACTTTGTACATGACTTATTATATGATACCATATTGTATAATGGCTAGTTTCTAGGTTCTTTTATTATTATTTTCATAAAACAATAATTATTCTCTAATTAAATACAAGAGTTGAATTTATTTATTAATATCAGATATATAATAAATATTCAATAAGTACCAACTAGATTAAGGTGTGACCCTACAGGATCATATGTTATTAGCAACATCACTCAATAATGATTCTTGAGCTTATAGATCCAACAATCTCGCACTTGCGCAAGATTCATTAAAGACTGACATAGACAATAACTGACGTCTAGCAACAGGTTATTGCCCCTAATAACACACGAAGGGGTGCCATCAATCAACCTCCAATTCCAGGAGCTCACTAGCTACAATGAAGTATAAGGTAAGTGTATCACTATTCTCTTTGTTACACACATCATGTTGGATATGAGACATGGAACGTGATCATCCTCATTTTTCCATCCAACTTATTAGAAAGGCACCTTAGATGTCTAACTCTTAACACATAAAAGGAACAAATACCATCTTGACTACATGCATACACTCATATAGTTCATGCTCTACCCAACGGAGCTTTTATAACTACACAGTTACAAACAACGTTTAACCATGTCAAAGTATAACAATCTCCATACTTGAGTTCTCCAATATGCATCTTAGGTCGAAAGACATAAAGATATTTAAATGTGATCAAGATTCACTTATGATATTGATCCATGAAGTGACTCTTGATGTGGGTCATTTCCAATATCTATTCTCAAAAAAAGTACATATGAATTTGGATGCAACACTTTGTTATTTCACTTCGTGAAATCAACCAAGCCGATTCATATTAGTCTTAATTCACAGTTGCTCCCACAACAGTGACTAACTATGGAAAAATTTTGGATAATTACATTATTCAAGGATTAAATAACATGCTAATATAGAACACAATAATATTCAACACAAAAAAGATATCTCATAATTAGAGGATATTACATATCATTGCTACATAGTTCTGAAAATATCCAGATATTAGTCAGGTATCGATTTAAATCCAATCACCAGCAAATTGTAGACCGATTCTAATTACATGACTCTCAAACTTGCTTTGAGGTAGAGCCTTTATGAATGGATCTGCTAGATTATCATCGGTATGAATCTTTTCAATGCGTACATTTCCCAATTTTAATTCCTGACGAATGAAATTGAATTTTCGTTGAATGTGTCTAGTCTTGTTGGTAACCATTAGGTCTCTTGCAATACTGATGGCACCAGTGTTGTTATAAAGCATCTCAATGGAATTTTTAATGCTTGGAGCAACATCCAGATCACCGATGAATTTCTTGATCCAATCAACTTCTTGAGCCGCTTCACATGCATCTATGTAATTTGATTCTGTTGTAGAAAGTGCAAGCACTTCTTGCTTTGAACTCTTTCTGGAAATGGCTCCTCCATTATGTGTGAACACATATCCCAACTGTGATCGTAATTTATCTAGATCAGTTTTGAAACCAGTGTTAGTGTAACATCTTATAGTAAGCTCTTCTTCAACTCCTCCATAGACCAGAAATATATATTTAGTTCTTCTTAAGTACTTAAGTATGTTCTTAATAGCCACCCAACGTTTTTCGCCAAGATTATATTGATACCTACTAGTTATACTAATAGCATAAGCTACATCTAGCCTTGTACAATTAAAAGCATACATAATTGAACCTATTGTCGAAGCATACAGTATTCATTTCATTCTTTTGATCTCATCTTCAGTACTAGGGTTGTCAGCCTTAGAAATAATGGTACCAGATAGTATGGGAACAATTCCTCATTTCGAGTTATCCATTGAAAACTTTTTAAGATTTTTTCAATGTATGTACTCTGACTCAAACCAATGAGTCTTTGGGATCTATCTCTATAGATCCTAATATCGAGTATGTATGCAACATCCCATAGATCTATAGTCTCCTTCAATGTCGGGATATCTTTCCCGATCAGTAATATGTCATCAACATATAGAATTAGAAAAAGAATATGTTTCCCACTTGCTTTAATTTATACACATGGTTCATCGGGACTTTCTGAGAAACCAAAATTTTTGATGTTTTCGTCAAAACAATGATACCAGGCCCTAGATGCTTGTTTCAATCCATAAATGGACTTCTTCAATTTACACACCTTCTTTAGGTTATCCGGTTTGACAAAACCTTCAGGTTGTTCCATATAAACATCTTCCTCAAGATATATGTTAAGGAAAGCGGTTTTGATATCCATTTGCCATATCTTATAGTCATAATATGCATTTATGGCCATGATAATCCTAATAGATTTAATCTAAGCAACTGGAGAAAAAGTATCTTCATAGCCAACACTTTGAATTTGAGTATATCCTTTCACGAGAAGTCGTGCTTTGAAAGTTTGTACATATCTGTCCATGTCGATCTTCGTCTTGAAGATCCACTTGCTTCCAACAGCCCTGTTGTTAGGAGGTAACTCAAACAAGTCCCATACTTGATTGTCATTCATGGATTGAATTTCAGTTCTCATGGCTTCAAGCCATTTGCCAGAATATAGGTGTAACATCCATAAAATTTTGAAAATTTTAAAACCTTTACATAAATCCAAAAACCATCATTATGTACAAATTGTTTTCAAAATAAGTTCGACATAAGAGAAATCCCAGAAATCATGAAACAAAATATGAGGAGGTGCACGATCATGCCTTTGCCTTCCCGCGATCCTCTGAGATACCTGAAACATAATCCAAAATTGTAATCCCGAAGCTTAGTGAGTTCCCCTAAAATACCAACATAAGTACAAGACCAGAATAATATCACAAATGGCATGCATTCAGAGCCTTCACTTTGACTGGAATGCCTCACCGGCCTACAGTCTATTTGGTATGCTCATAGAACCTACAACATGACTAGTATGCCACCTCAGGACTTCAACCTATCTGGAACGTTCTCTAGGCCTTCGGCCTGACTGGTACGCCCCACTGGCCTTCAGTCTATCCGGGATGTCATGGGTCTGTTGGTCAGCACAAAGCAGGTCCGTCTCAACCCAACTGCACATAACAATTAAACATATCACCAGTCAATCAGACAAATAGATAGATCTTGCAGGTCACTAAGCATAGCATCATCCTATTATCAGGATACAGATCTAACATATCACTATAATACTCAATCATGCAACAACCAGTATAACAATCCAAAAGGGTCGGCCTTGATGCCTTCGACCCAACAAGCACAGTGAGGAACACTCACCTCACAAATAGAGCTGAACCGGTAAAATCCAACTCCAAAACTCAGCTCCAAACTCAAATGCCTACAACCACCTTGTGACTATTTCTATCCGAACCCCGAAATACCCAAAATGCCCTCAAAGTCAAGCTTGGTCAACCATGGTCAAATTCAATAGTCAACAGTCAAGGTCAACAATCCATGTTGACTCAACTAGTCAAGTGAACCTACCAACTCGTCGAGTTCCTACAATATTCAGAAAGTCAGGAAAACCCAAGCCAACTCGTCGAGTTGGTTGGACAACTTGTCAAGTTTTCCCAGCTTAACACATGCAATCCTTTTTCATCAAGTCTAACACTTTAAAATGTAGATCTGGTACCCAAGAGCTGGAAAACCATGTAAAGTTGCTAACTTTACGTCCATCTATGCACAAAGATCTCCAAAACTCAAAGAAGGCTTAATAAGGGACCTAAACATAAAGGAGGCCTAGAACTTGATAAAGCTTGAAACTTTAAGTCTAATGAGGCCACAAAATGTCATGATCTAAAGTTATAACTTCATTAAATACTCAACCCATGAACAATTCCAAAAATGAGCCAAATATGACAATAAACTTCCAAGTAAGAGATCTAAGCAATAGATAAGCAAGGTGTCGACTTTATACCTCAAAATGACTGCAACAAAAGAGTAGGTTTTGGTTCTATATCCTTCCTTTCAATCAAGCCACCTCAAACTTAAAACTCCTTTAAAAGAGCACCAAGAAATCACTCTTCAAGCTCACACACACAAATATGGGAGAGGATGCACGAACTAGGGTTTTTCTGGACAGCAAAAACTAATAAGGTGGCCACCCAAATGGTATAAGGCCTTTAAATAGGGTGCAACACCCTAAAAATTAGGGTTTCCTAATCAGCCACCAACTCGTCGAGTTTTCCTCACCAACTCATCGAGTTGGTCCAAAAATATACGTGACCCAAAAGCCTTCAACACGTGGAGTTGAGGCCATCAACTCGACGAGTTCCAAGGGGAATTTGTCTTTTAAGGAATAAATCTCATACATAGAAGTCGGGATGTTACACTAGGTTTGTAGTAGCAGCCTTGTAATTGATGGGCTCACATTGATCCACCAAGAAGACTTCCTCTTCAGGAATGACAAATCCAAATTTGTCAGGTTCCTGACGAGTTCTACTGGAGCATTGTATAGTTGGTGTGGATTTCGGCATCTGAACGATAATCTCAGGTTCAACAATGATTTGTTGATTATCATTCTCAACTAAAGGTTGTGTCTCTCAAATTTCTTCGAGGTCAATGGGGCTCCCACTTACTTTATGCGAGATAAAGTCAGTTTCAAGAAACATTGCTTTATGGGCAATGAACACCCGGTTTTCTTCTTTCTGGAAGACGTAATAACCCATGGTTTCTTTTGGGTATCCCACAAAGATACACTTTTGAGATCTAGGGTCAAGCTTGTCAGAAGTTTCTCTTTTAACATATGCTTCACAACCCCATATCTTTAAGTAAGACATTGATGGAACCTTTCCATTCCATAACTCGTAGGGAGTCTTACTAACCTTTTTAGTTAGGACCATGTTTACAATTCGAGCTGCGGTTTCAAGGGCATAATCCCAAAATGAATGAGGAAGGGAAGTATGACTCATCATCGATCGCACCATATCAAGTAGAGTATGATTTCTCCTTTCCGAGACACCATTATGCTGAGGTGTTCCCGATGGAGTGAGTTGTGACACAATGCCATAATTCTTCAGATGTTCATCAAAATCATAGCTCAGATATTCACCACCACGATCTGATCGTATGGTTTTAATCTTTTTACCAAGTTGATTATGTACTTCATTTTAGAAAACCTTGAAGACATCAAATGCTTCATATTTGTGTTTCATGAGATACACATATCCAAATCTACTATAATCATCAGTAAATGTAATGAAGTATCTTTCATCGCTTCTGGTCATTGTTCTAAAAGGTCCACATACATCAATATGTATGGGTCATAATAGGTCTGAAGCTCTTTCACCAACACCGGTAAAAGGAGCTTTGGTCATCTTGCCACATAGACATGACTCACGTACATCAAAAGACTCTGAGCCTATTAACACTAAGATCCCATCCTTTTGGAGCTTAGCAATGCGAGTTTTACTTATGTACCCAAGTCAACAATGCCATAAATAAATTTTATTTGAGTCTAACTTGGTCTTCTTATTTAAGTTGAACATTGAATTATCCTTTGTGTATGAACCATTTAAATTGATTTCATATATTGCATTTTTGGGACTAGTCTCAAAATAGAACACATTATCTTTAAACACATAAATGTTATCAGAACCAAAGTCAAACTTATAACGAAAACCTTGTTCATGCAAGCGAGAAGTAGATATAATATTCCTAGTTATTGTAACATCCCAAGTTCGGAAGCAAGAAGTTGAAGGGTGCTAAGTGAAAATAAAGGAAGGGACTCGGCGAGTATGTCTCTTGACTCGCCGAGTCGAAGCAGGTTCCTGGCACAGGGTTAAGTGGCCTGACTCGGCGAGTCGGCGGCTGGACTCGACAAGTCAATGCTGGTAGAAGAAAAACCCTAATCTTCGGGGTTGCACCCTATTTAAAGGACTCAATGTCCTCCCCTCAGCTCCCTTAGCCCCCTTTGAGATCCAAAAACCCTTGAATCATGAGTGAGAGCCCTTGGAAGCAAATTGGAGCAATGTTAAGTGTTTTGTGAAGAGATATTAAAGATCAAGAAGCTTGGATCAAGGAGATTTGTGGAGATTCAGATTACTCTTCAGTAGGAGGTCGTTTTGGAGGTAATGAATCATTATCCTTGGTCTTCTCCTTTCTATATCCATCTTTCATGGAGTTTTAGGGTTTGTTTGGAGATGAGATGATAAGGTCTTGGTGTATAAGTTAGATCTGGAGTTGAAACTCCAGATCTGAGCTCTATTTGAATCAAAGATGCAAAAACCCTTTTGGTTGCTATGCAAAACCCTTTCCCCAAGAGTTAAGTTTCTTTCTAGCTTGGTTTTTGGTATTATGGGGCAAGAAGAACATAAAGGTAGCAACTTTATGTTGCTAATGGACTCTAGAGACCCAGATCTATTGTTTGGAACAAAGGAGTAGCTCTGTGACTCGAGATTATGGGAATGAACATATGGACTCGGCGAGTCAGGGAGATGACTCGGCGAGTCGGGCTAAAGATCAAACTTTGAGTCGCGTAGTAACTCAGCGAGTCACATGGGTGACTCGGCGAGTCTTATGATGATGAGCTTGGATTCAACCCACGCTCACTTGCATCACTTCATGGAATTTATCTCGAGTGATCGTGAGACGGTAATATCATATAAATCTTCAAACCTAGAGATATGAGTTGTTGACTATGAGTTGGTTATTCATTGATTGTACGAAAACACATTGGTAACTCGATGTTATAAAACGTGCCTTTGTGAATAATTCAACAAGTAGTTAGTACAAGCATCTCAGTCGAAGTTTATCTGTTCCTTCTAGAAATAGAAGCGATATTTGGGCCCCTCGATGATTTGGTTTTGACCTATGTACCGGGCCCGGTCAGAACCTAATTAATGTGTTCAATTTAGTTCAATGTCGAAACAAATCAGAGATCGAGAAACAAATGTTGGACAATAAGTAAGACCATGTTCCATGTGTTTGTCCGGCTGATATCATGAGAACAAAGGATTATATGATCACTTATCTTAAATGGCGTATCATCATCATCTCAATTCCGAGAGACTTTGAAAGAGTTACGATTGCTAGTCAGATTTTGAAGTCATATTTGCAAATATAGTTATTAGACTTATCCAAGTGGGAGACTGTTGGATATAGTGTCTAAGTCCATAACTTTATTTGGTATGTACTTGACCCGACCCGGCATGGTCCATTTGGGTTGCATGGCATTGCAATACTTGGATAGACTAAATGAGAGAATAAGGCACTTATGATTATTAATATATTATAAGTTCTAATATATTAATAACAGTATTATTTAATTAGTATTGATCAAGTATTAATCTAGTATTAATTTGGTGATCAAAGTGAGACTAATTAAATATATGGGGTTGATTATGACAATCATCTAAACTTTTATATTGGATTAAATGATCCATGGTTTATGGGTTATATATATAACCATTTGGAGCTCCATGGATAGTCCATGGGAGTTACAAAACTATGGGTCATGAGAATGGAAGAGTCATGACAATTATGAGTCTTCATGATGAAACCCTAATTGTGACACCACTATAAAAGGGCCCCTATGGCTAGGAAAATGGGAGCTAGTGTTACTAGAGAGGGCATAACCGATTTTTTAGTGTAAGAATTATTCTCTCAAGTTATTCCAAGTTTTGTGGTGTTGTGTGAAGCATTTGAGGCATAACATTTGAGGTGCTAGGCTCACAAAGTCTTGAAGGAATCCAAGCAACAACAAGGTATGTATTTCTACTAGTTTTTATGTTTTATGTAATCCCCATGCCATGCTAGTTAGGAAATAACCTTGTAAAATAAATTTGCATGTATATAGAGAAAACATAGATTCAATGTTATTAGGGTTGCATGTACACTTAGGAAGTGTTAGAATGCTCAAAACCCATCAGTGGTATCAGAGCCTAGGTTTGTTTTCTATATACTTGATGCAAAACTGCTTAAAAATCGAAAAATCTGCTCACTGACGACTGGACTCGCTGAGTTCATGGGGAGGACTCGCCGAGTCCATGAACATATTCATCCTACTCATCGAGTAGGTTCATGCAGTCGACGAGTAGGAGCGTGCTGGGCACTTTTTTGAGTTTTGTTGCTGGAAATGGATTAAAATCATTATCCCAATCTGTTTTGGACTTGTAAAATTTGTTTTTCAAAGTGATAATGATTATGTTAACCCATTTTACTTGACTTTTATCAATTTTCAAGTATTGTATATGTTTATATGATTTCTTGAAATTGCTTGACATGAATTTGTGTTCTTACGAGTTTTTAGAAGATCATAGGAATTATGTGTAACCTCCATGTGTGTTTAATTCATGATCTTAATGGCAATGATGGTGTCCATAACTTGTCCTCAAGTTATGGATAACCAAATGTCACTTCTTTAAATTGTGATTAAAGAACTAAAGAGGTTTCATAAAATGAAGAGTCTTCATTTTTATGAACCATTAAAACTCATAAGTTACAAATTGAAGAGACTTGGAATAGTTTCAATTCTTGCCCTCAAGTTTTGGAATTTGAAAAGTCTTACACTTTAATACTTTAATTCCAAATTAAACCTTAAATTTTTAAAAAGTTTAAAAATCAACACTTATACTATTATTATAATTTTATTATATAGATATGTATAAGAATGTCATTCTTACCGTTAGTAGGCCTCATTCACGAAGCCGTTCTATAAGGGGTTATAACGTTGTTTCCTATAAAATGGTGACTTAATGGGTGTCCACTCTTACCCACCGCTTCCTTGATCGGTGGAGGGTCGTTAGCCGAACGGGTAGGATACGACTTTAGATTTTCATTAAAAGTATAATGAATTATAAAGTAACTATACATTATAAATTCTCATTCTTAGTTACTTTAGGAAAATGTGAAATTGGTGCTAGCCCATAAAATTACACTTTGTACCTTACCAAGTCGTTAGTGGAGCGTGTGTGGTTAACTGGCACACTAACATGGACTAGTAAGAGTGGCAAAGGGTAACTTAACTTTATTAAAGATCGGTGGAGCGTGTGTGGTTAACCGGCACATCGATTAGGTAATATTGTTAAGGGTAACATGTCAATTTGTATGGTTATTCACACCTTGTTTGTGATCCTCGGCATCCCAGTCACAAACTTAAGAGGGCACAATCAAGTTTCAAACATGCCATTGAGAAGTTCAATGTATCTCAAAAGATCTAGGAGTTTCAAAACCAATAAAACCTAATAATAAAATATTTCGTTCTTATGGTGGAAATTGGTAAATCGTCATTTACCTACCTTTAACTATTTTATAATTTGGATTACGGCATCCCTCTTCCAGTTATAAATAGGTTATTGGGTCCTAGCCTTAATATTTCATATTGGGTGTTATATTAAGGACTTTAAATCAACTAACTTGAATTTCTCCCATTATAGATGTCTAGTTTAGACAGCTATGGTCTTCCCAAATCTTTAGGAAGAAGCTTCCTAATGAAGATGATATCCTGAATGGCAATCAAGGTGAAAGATGAATCCCTTTGTTGTGCATTAATGGGACTGAAAATCATACTTCACTTCCTTCACCTACTCCAATAAATCTCCCTATCCCACAAGTTTCAAGACATGATAAGTTCTAAGTCATTCAATCCCTATTGGCGAACAAAGTCTATATGTGCTTAGGTCTTGGAGATTAAGTCACATATTGACAAGTCGGGAGAGTCGGGTGTCGAAGTCTCAAGGTAGCTGGTTGTTGACATGGTCACTCCCTGATGACAGATCACGACGTGACCCTTAAATGATCTTATCTATTTGCTTGATGATGCTGAATCAGCAATGATTTGGAGCATTGGTAAAGCAAATTAGACTAGAAGATCTACTTCCAAACCAATTTGGACATTGATAATGGTGACATCGGAAGTCCAGAAAAACTTTCTCTTCCTAATTGAAAGGGATTGGCCACAGTCAACTCGGTTGACCAAATGGTAAAGAGAAAGGCTAAGTCTATGATAGTCCCGTGTACCGTTTCCAAAGAGTCCATATGTTTCTGCTGCCAAAGGAAGGGCATTGGTTGCGAAGCTGCCAAATTTACCTAAAAGTCCATAAGGATAGTAAAGTCAAATGTTTGACTCTGTTTTAGGTAAAGTCCATTATCTAACTTTATTAAGTTTCTATTCTGAGATTCTTATAGCATGATGTGACTGGGTCACATGTTGATGTTTTAAGAATCAAAGAAAAAGTGAAGAAACTTAAAGGAAGTACATGCTGATTCTGATCATGAAGATGGATTTCGATCGCATGGTTCAGTGATCAGAATTTTGAGCTGTTACTTAAGAGTTGAGACATATTGCTTAGGAATAGATAACAACAAGTTTTCCATATAGATTGTAAGGGTAAGTTTTCCACAAAGTTTTAAAATAAAAGAAAAAATGGTTTTGATTTTATTCATTTTAAGTATCCTTACAATGGCTTTTGTGAAAAAGGTTGTTGCTTATATGTTTCCATTGATAAGCAATATGGGTAAATGGATTTGATTCTTTCATTAGTGGTAGTGTCATAATTTACCAAATAAGGAAAGATTCTCATCACCCAAGTTTCAGTTGGATAGAAACTTCGAATCATACAACTTGAATTGTATGATGAATGAGAAGTTTTCATCTTTGGGAAATTAAGACTAATTCCTTGTTCACATGTACATGTGAGTCAAGTGAAGGACTAAAAGATTGGGTACACTTGGTTGTGTGCTGGTCAGGTCAACCACAAAGGTTGATAAGATTATTCATTATGATTCACTAAAGTTTAGTAAATATGGTTATACTTACAAGTTTAAGTATAATTCTGGATCATTGAAGAGTTTCAATGATAGGTAGAATGAGTAAGAAGAATCAAATAAGGCAGAAAGATAAAAGTTTCTCCAATCTGAAGAGATGGGAGAGTACTTGAGTATTTTGTTTTATGATTATCTTAGTGATTATGAAACCATATCACAATTGATCCTCTAAGGACACCTTAGTTCATATGTTTGGCTAAGGAGAGGAATCATGAGTTGTTGAAATGGTTAAATCAAAAGATAAATCATACATCAAAATCAAATCTTAGAGTCATACTCCAAGATTGAGCCATTGAGTGACATAATCTTTAGAAAGTATATAACACTTATCAAATATAGAGTAAGATGTGTCCTACTCTTGTACATTTGAGATTGGTTAGTTGTGATGTTTTGGATAACATATATAATCACTAGCCCACGACTTGAGGTTTGTAACATATCATGTTAACATATTTTGTGCTCTTCCCAGTTAAGGTTGGCTTTGCATTGGAGTTCTGAGAGTTCTCGACTGTTTGCATAACAACCTGGAAGCAATGGTAGGCCCTTGTGCTGCCGGGTAGCAAGAAATTAAGATTGAACAAGTTCAGTCCATATGAGTTTGGATTTGTCACTAACCTTGTCTTGTGATTATGGTTATGAAAAATTCACATGGATAGGAACAAATACACCATAAAAATCTAAGTGTCATAAGGTTTCTCTTCGATTCATGAAAATGATGGTAAGGAAACTCTTTCATTAAGTAGATTTTGAGTAGATAGCGGTTGTGATATTTGCATTCTCATCTAGTTAGTGGAGCGTGTGTGGTTAACCGACACACTAACTAGTGAGAATTACAAAAGGTCTAAACAAACATGTGAGCTATCTAAGGAAAGGTGTATGTTTTTGATAAAGTCTTATCAAAGCAATCTAGTATCAGAAATATGAACTTTGGTAAGAAAGTCAATAAAGTATTTATTTCTAGAAGTCCAGTTGATTTTTGTGTACATGTCAAAGCTAGTGGGAGCATAAAGTGTTATGTTGGTAATCATTATGCTAGTGGGAGCATGAATATTATGTTAAGTATTGCAAGTTAGCAATGTTAATTATAGAAAACAAAAGTTTCAGTTTGCTTTGAAAAGTTGTTTTCTACAATTAAGGGAGAGGATTTTATACTTCATTCCAATTCTACTAGCTTAGATTTAGTTTTATCAACTTTAGTCAAGGATATATATGAATGTTATGTTGGAATTGTTCAACATAAGGAATTTCTATATATGTTGCGTTCTCAAAATTCGATTATGATTACGGCATACGTCTTCATAGTTCGAATTGTGAGAACATGGAAAATAAAAAAAAATTATAGCATGAATCGTGTCCCATATGCTTTGGGTATAGGTATGATTACATGTGCTATAATATTCATCCATTCTAAATTTTCCAAATACCTAGGGCATTAAGATGGAAAAGGGAATAGAACTGGAAATGACTAAAATGATTAAGCAAAATTCTCAAGGACAATCTGAGGTTTACCAAAGATTGGTTACTCATGGACAACTGGAAGTATAGAGTTAGGACCATATTGACATATTTTGAAAAGAGGCAACTCTTGTTCAAAAGTGATGGTCAAAATGGGAATATGGAATTGTTTCCATAGGTGGAAGTTACTCTTTGAATCTGTGTAAGATTAGAGAACTTAATGCAAGAAGGAATATGGAATTGTTTCCATAGGTGGAAGTTACTCTTTAAATCTGTGTAAGATTAGAGAACTTAATGCAAGAAGGATGTTCAAAGGAATGTACTTTGAGTTTAATACTTCATTTCCATGGAATTGTTTTCCATTGGAATACTTTGTAATGTCTATTGCCAAGTCTTTGTGACTTCTGTGCATAGTCATTACAAGGGGATCATTGCATATAAGTTTAGAATCTAACAGATTACAATAAATGGCAAGAGTTTGGTATTCTTGCATTTACAACAAGGATTGGAATTGTGAAATGAGCATCATTGGAATATTGTAAATTGATCTATTTCACAAAGAGAGGACCATATGTAAACATAGTATGCATACTTGGAGTATGGCATACCTGTTGTTTGGAAAAACATTATGTGCATGCTTGGAGCATAGCATGACTATTTTTTTAATTCAAGTATTAAGTTGATAAATCGAAACATAAATAATGAGTAATCAATATGGTGCTTAGATAAAAGTTGTTTTATTTACACCCAAGTGTTGGGGCCATATAGGATTAAGTATTATTCTTGTGTTTCACTTTGCATATTTTGACTTCCAGAATAACTAGGTTGTTATTTCTGAATGAATAAGTTATTCAAACCATCCACAGTCAGTCATATGTTGGAAGTAGATATGAATCAAGACTGTCATGAATTTGGCTTGTATGATTTGTCTAAAGTGCTTTAGACAATGCAATGGTTGCTACAACATTCATGAGTACTCATAAGGGCTGAGTATTGGATTCAACCCACGCTCACTTGCATCACTTCATGGAATTTATCTTGAGTGATCGTGAGAAGGTAATATCATATCAATATTCAAACCTAGAGATATGAGTTGTTGACTATGAGTTGGTTATTCATTGATTGTACAAAAACACATTGGTAACTCGATGTTATAAAACGTGCCTTTGTGAATAATTCAACAAGTAGTTAGTACGAGCATATCAGTCGAAGTTTATATGTTCCTTCTAGAAATAGAAGCGATATCTGGGCCCCTCGATGATTTGGTTTTGACCTATGTACCGGGCCCGGTCAGAACCTAATTGATGTGCTCAATTTAGTTCTATGTCGAAACAAATCAGAGATCGAGAAACAAATGTTGGACAATAAGTAAGACCATGTTCCATGTGTTTGTCCGGCTGATATCATGAGAACAGAGGATTATATGATCACTTATCTTAAATGGCGTATCATCATCATCTCAGTTCCGAGAGACTTTGAAAGAGCTACGATTGCTAGTCACATTTTTAAGTCATCTTTGCAAATATAGTTATTAGACTTATCTAAGTGGGAGACTGTTGGATATAGTGTCTAAGTCCATAACTTTATTTGGTATGTACTTGACCCGACCCGGCATGGTCCATTTGGGTTGCATGGCATTGCAATACTTGGATAGACTAAATGAGAAAATAAGGCACTTATGATTATTAATATATTATAAGTTCTAATATATTAATAACAGTATTATTTAATTAGTATTGATCAAGTATTAATCTAGTATTAATTTGGTGATCAAAGTGAGACTAATTAAATATATGGGGTTGATTATGACAATCATCTAAACTTTTATATTGGATTAAATGATCCATGGTTTATGGGTTATATATATAACCATTTGGAGCTCCATGGATAGTCCATGGGAGTTACAAAACCATGGGTCATGAGAATGGAAGAGTCATGACAATTATGAGTCTTCATGATGAAACCCTAATTGTGACACCACTATAAAAGGGCCCCCATGGCTAGGAAAATGGGAGCTAGTGTTACTAGAGAGGGCATAACCGATTTTTGAGTGTAAGAATTATTCTCTCAAGTTATTCCAAGTTTTGTGGTGTTGTGTGAAGCATTTGAGGCACAGCGTTTGGGGTGCTAGGCTCACAAAGTCTTGAAGGAATCCAAGCAACAACAAGGTATGTATTTCTACTAGTTTTTATGTTTTATGTAATACCCATGACATGCTAGTTAGGAAATAACCTTGTAAAAGAAATTTGCATGTATATAGAGAAAACATAGATTCAAGGTTATTAGGGTTGCATGTACACTTAGGAAGTGTTAGAATGCTCAAAACCCATCAGTTTCTTCACGTGTTCACGCCCTGTGGATCAGAGGGTGAGGTGTGCTCTGAACCTTTTGAGGCTCGGGGCGAAGGATTGGTGGAGGTTGACTACGGGATCTAATTCTGATGCGCAGCAGGCTGCGGTTTCGTGCGATCAGTTCCGGGAAATGTTCACTACTCGTTATATTTCGTAGGTTGAGAGAGAGAGGGGTTGGCTCAGGAGTTCCTGGAGCTGAAGCAGGATTCTGAGTCGGTGGCGGAGATCACCAGGATGTTCACTGAGAGGGCGATGTTTTGCCAAGAGTTTGCTTCGGAGCAGGCTCAGATGTCCCGATATCTGAGTATGCTCAAAAGGGACATCAGGCAGTTTGTGTTCGCGCAGAGGTGTGATACTTTGTTAGAGCTGCAGGAGGCCGCCAGGCGGCGGGAGTTAGAGATGGATTTGCAGTTACAAGAGTAGAGGCAGGCCCCGGTGCAGTGGCAGCCAGCGCCGAAACGGTCTAAAACCGTTGACTCTAGGGTTGGAGGTCAGAGTAGCCACACTTGTGAGAAGTGTGGGAAGGGTCATGCCGTAGCTTGTAGGTCCGGTGGTGGGTTTCGCAAGTGTGGGAAAGAGGGGCATTATGCGAAGGATTGCCGTCAGTCGGTCCCGGCTCCGGATATGAGGATTTGTTATCATTGTCATCAGGTTGGACACTTGAGGGTCAACTGTCCACAGCTTGTTGCAAGACCAGTGTAGGCTCCAGCACCGGCCACTTTGAGGATTACGGGTGGAGGTCAGGGGGGAGCGGTGATGGGGTTTAGAGCATTCTAACACTTCCTAAGTGTACATGCAACCCTAATAAACCTTGGATCTATGTTTGTCTAAATACATGCAAAATATGGTTTCCAAGGTTCATAATCCTATCTAGCATACATGGGGAACTATTTGCTAAAAGGATGGCTAGAATTACATACCGTGTAGTTGATTTTGATTCCTTGAAACCTTGTGAGCCTAGCACCCCAAGTGTGATGCCTCAAATGCTTCACACAACACCAAATTCCTTTAGAATGACTTTTGAGAGAATGCACACACTTGTAAATCGGCCTAGCCCTCTTATGTTCTTAGTGTAGCCGATTTTGGTAGATAACATGATCCTTATATAGTGTGACACATCTAGGGTTACACCATGTAAACCCTAATGTGTCATGACTCTTCATTTCCATGACCCATGGGTTTGTAACTCCCATGGAGCATCCATGGAGCATCCTATGGGTTTAACCCAACTTGATAATCCATGGAGCCTTTTAGCCCACTATACAAGTTATGGATGACTTACATAATCAACCCATGTATTTAATTAGTTATCTTTTGATCACTTAATTAATTGCAAATTAATTCTTGATCAATACTAATTAAATAATACTATTAATATATTAGAACTTATAATATATTAATAAACCACAAGTGTTATTTCTCTCATTTAGTCTATCCAAATGCATGATGCCATGCAACCCAAATGGACCATGTCGGGTCAGGTCAAGTACATACCAGAAATAGTTATGGACTTAGACACCTTATCCAACAGTCTCCCACTTGGATAAGTATAATAACTGTAACTGCAAGTATGACTTCAGGAACCGATCAGCAATCGGAGCTTTTCAAGGTTTCTCGGAACTGAGAAGATGATGATACGCCATTTAAGATAAGTGATCATATAATCCTTTGTTCTAGATATCAGTCGGACAAATACATGGAACAATGTCTTACTTATTGTCCAGCAGTTTGTTTCCCGATTTCCGATTTGTTTGACATAGAACTAAATTGAACACATCAATTCGGTTCTGACCGGGCCCGGTACATAGGTCAAAAAAAATCATCGAGGGGCCCAGATATCAGCTTCTAATCCAAGAAGGAACAGATAAACTTCGACTCATATGTTTGCTTTACTACTTGTAGAATTATACACAAAAACATGTTTTATAACATCAAGTTACCAATGCGTTTTCGTACAATCAATGCATAACCAACTCATAGGCAACTAATCATATCTCTAGGTTTGAAGACTTATATGATATTACCGTCTCACAATCACTCGAGATAAATTCCATGAAGTGATTCCAGTGAGAGTGGGTTGAATCCAATGCTCAGAAGATATGAGTGATCATGAGTGTTGTAGCCATGTCCAACAACTTAGACCTCTGCAACCAATCATGACAGTCTTGATTCATACCTACTTCCGACATATACCCGACTGTAGAGGTTCGAATAATATGATATACCAAACATAATTATTCTGGAAGTCAAAACATGCAAAAGAAATATAGTAAACGATTGACAAGGGATAGCAACACTTTACTCATAAATAAACACACCTTTTATTCATCATCTAATGCCAATTACACTTTACAAATTTCAGAATTATCAAACTACTAAAACTAATATCATCCTTCATCCCTATGCTCCAAGCATGCTGGAGATGCTTAACCCAAGTATGTCCCTTCGTGAAGGGATCTGCTGGATTCTCATCCGATGATAAGCTCTTTGCCACGAGGAGTCCTTCTTCTATTCGATGTCTGATGAAATGGTATTTTCTGTCGATGTGTTTGGATCTCCCGTGATCTTCCTTGGCTAAGGCAACTGCACTTTCACTATCACAGAAAATTTCCATTGGCTCCTTTATAGCTAGTACAACTCCAAGGTCTCCAATGAAGTTCTTCAGCCATATCGCCTCCTTTGTTGCCCCGCTAGCTGCTATATACTCTGATTCGCAAGTTGAATCAGCCACTGTCTCTTGCTTGGAACTCTTCCAAGAAATTGCTCCCCCGTTTAAGGTAAAGACCCAGCCTGACTAAGAGCGGAAATTATCCCTATCAGTCTGAAAGCTAGCATCACTATACCCTACAACTCTCAAGTCATCACTCCCACCGAGGGTAAGGACCCAGTCCTTAGTCCTCCGTAGGTACTTGAGGATATTCTTTACTGCAGTCCAGTGTGCCTTGCCAGGGTTCCCCCTGGTACCTGCTAACCATGCTTAAAGCAAAGGCTACATCAATTCGAGTACATGTCATAGCATACATGATCAATCCTATAGCTGAAGCATATGGTACTCGACTCATTTCTGGTATCTCAGCCTCAGTACTTGGGCTTTGTGTCTTACTCAATCTGGCGTTACTCTGGATGGGTACCTCTCCTTTCTTGGAGTTCTGCATGTTGAACCTCTTCAGCACCTAATCCAAGTAAGTACTCTGACTAAGTCCAATTAGTCTTTCACTCCGGTCTCTCAAGATCCTTATCCCTAGAATATAGGCATCTCCTCCTAGTTCCTTCATAGAGAAACACTTCCCAAGCCAGGACTTAAATTCCTGCAGAGTTGAGATGTCATTTCCTATGAGTAGTATGTCATCCACATACAATACCAAAAATCTAACTATACTCCCACTAGCCTTGACATATACACAAGATTCATCTTCACTCCTAGAAAAGCCAAATTCTTTGACTTTCTCATCAAAGCAAGGATTCCATCTGCGAGGTGCTTGCTTTAATCCATAAATGGATTTCTCAAGCTTACACACTCTATTAGGGTCTTTGTATTGACAAAACCCTCTGGCTGACTCATATAAACATCCTCAGCCAACTTTCCATTAAGGAAGGCGGTTTTGACATCCATTTGCCATATTTCATAGTCATGAAATGCATCTATGGCTAATAGAACCCTAATAGACTTAATCTTGGCCACTGGAGAAAATGTCTCATCATAATCAACTCCCGGAGTTTGTGAGAAACCCTTTGCAACCAGTCGTGCCTTATAAGTGTGTACATTACCATCCATGTCGGTCTTCTTCTTGAAGATCCATTTGCACCCTACAGTCTTACGACCTGGTACATTCTCAACCAAGTTACAAACTTGATTCTCATGCATGGACTGTATCTCGTTGTCCATTGCTTCTTTCCACTTGGTTGACTCAGGGCGTACCATGGCTTCCGCGTAACAGTTAGGTTCATCCAGATCTATCAACATCTCATCACTGATAAGTGTATCACCTTCCGCATTAATATGGAATCCATAGTAATGCTCATGTGCATTCCTAACCCGTGTGGAACGCCTCAAAGATACAGACTTCTCAATTGTCTCAACAGGAGTTTCCTCCTCAAGTTGAGTGCCAGGGTTTGAAGTTCCTTCATCACTTGACTCTTGAATTTCTTCAAGGTCAACTTGCCTCCCACTGTTTCCTTGGCTTATGAACTCTCTCTCTCGAAAGACAGCCCTCCTAACTACAAAGACCACATTTTCACTAGGTCTGTAGAAGAGGTAACCAAAGGATTTCTGTGGGTAGCAGATGAAAATACACCTCTCACTTCGAGGTTCGAGCTTAACATGAGTTTCACGTAGTCGCGTATCACGAAAGCCTCGCAACCCCAAATCTTGATGTGGTCTAGTTTCGGTACTTTACCAGTCCACATCTCATGAGGAGTTTTGGCAACTTTCTTTGTAGGGACTAGATTAAGGATATGGGCGGCAGTCTCTAAGGCATACCCCCAAAATGAGATTGGTAGCGAAGCTCGACTCATCATGGAACGAACCATATCCAACAAGGTTCGATTATGCCTCTCAGCTACACCATTCAACTGCGGTGTCCAGGGAGGTGTCAATTGTGAGACAATCCCACATTCCCTAAGATAGTTGAGGAACTCTGAACTAAGATACTCACCACCTCGATCGGATCAAAGCATCTTAATGTTCCTATCCAGTTGATTCTCGACTTACTGTGTAAATTCTTTAAACCTTTCAAAAGTCTTTGAATTATGCTTGATTAAGTAGACATATCCATATCTACTGTAATCATCAGTAAAAGTCAAAAATAACGATTAGCATCCCTTGTGGCATGTTTGAAGGGTCCACACACATCCATGTGTACAAGATCCAACAAACCTTCAACCCTCTCACAAGAACCTGTGATGGATGACTTTGTCATTTTTCCAAGTAAGCATGATTCTCAACTATCATTTGACTTTAGGTCAAATGACTCCAAGACTCCATCCTTTTGGAGTTGGCCTATGCGTTTCTTGCTTATATGTCCAAGACGACAATGCCATAATGATGCTTTATCCAAGTTATTATCATTAACAGAATCAATACACAATACATTATTTCCTAAGTTATCAACCACATATACAGTTTCATACACACCATCACAAGGTAATGCTTTAAAATAAAGAACATTATTAAAGAAAGCATTAATCGAACCAACTTCATTATCCAATGAAAAGGTGAAACCTTGTTTATACAATGCATGAAAGGAAATAATATTTCTTGCCATTTCTGGAGAATAACAACATTTATTAAAATCTAAACTAAACCCACTACTTAGAAATAAAGTATAAACTCCAATCTTGGTGACAGGTAAAGCTTTCTTATTCCTCATGATTAAGTTTATTCTTTCATGCTCCACATTCTCACTTCTTCTTAGCCCCTGTAAATCAGAACAGATATGAATACCACAACCGGTATCAAGGACCCAAGAGTTAGAATAGGGTGGGTTATTAGATAAGATAGTGTAAATACCTGCATGGTTGGGTTTAACTTCCCCATCCTTCACATCTTCTAGGTACTTTGGGCAGTTCCGCTTCCATTGCGACTTTTCATGGAAATAGAAGCATTCAACCTCTTTTGGGTCAGAAGAAGGAGTGACAAAACCTTTCTTGGTTCCACTTGAAGAAGATCCATCAAGGGTCCTAGCCTTGGTACCCTTAGAAGAGATCTTCCTTTTCTTCCCTCAACCTTTCCTTATTGCCAAGACAACCGACTTACCTTTAAGACCTATTTCTGCGGTCTTGAGGAGTCCCTGAAGTTTTCTAATTGTGACCTCTTCCTTATTCATGTGATATGTCATGTGGAATTGATCATAGCACGAGGGTAAGGGGTGCAAAATGATATCTATTCCAAGATGCTCATGGAAGTTCACATTAAGCTTTATCAAACGATCCACATACCTTTGCATTTTCTACATGTGGCTCATGACGGAGTCTCCGTCCTTCATCATGGTTGTTATCATGGAACAGATGATTTCATACCTCTCTTGTCGTGCACTTTGATGGTATCTTTCCATCAGATCTTGGTGCATTTCAAAAGGGTAGAAGTCCTCATAGGTCTTTTGGAGTTCTCCTGTCATGGTGGCCAACATGATGCATGCCACTTTGGTAGCATCCCTTTCATGTGCCCGGAAGTCAGCGATCTCCTATGGAGTTGCAGTGGTCTCATCAATCTCCTCAAGCTTCTTATCGAGGACATATTCTTTGTCCTTGTAGCGGGTAATCATCCTAATGTTTCTGATCCATTCATTGAAGTTGGATCCATCAAAAGTGACTTTCCCACACAAGTTCATAAGGGTAAAGGAGCCATTAGGATTAGAGCCAAAAGCAGCATTGTTTGAAGACATCTGAAAGAAGAGGACAAGATTAGTTTAGATATTAAGAGAGTCCTTAATAAAACACCCAAATGTAATATTAAGGCTAGGATCCAATCACAATATATTATAACTTAGAAGAGGTATGTCGTAATCCAAGCTATAACATATTTGAAAGGTAGGTGAATGACGATTCACCAATTTCCACCATGAAAAACGAAATATAAAAATTAGGTTTTTAATTGGTTCTTAGAAATTCCTAGATTCTTTTGAGATTCATTGAACTTTTCAAAGGCATGTTTCAATCTCGAGTGTGCCCTCCAAGTTTTGTGACTGGGATACCGAGGATCACAAAACAAGGTGTGAAGTAACCATACAAATCACTTGGTACCCTTAAAGTTCATCACTCAATCCATGTTCCGGTTAACCACACACACTCCACCGATACTAAGATAAACCTTAAGCCACCCTTTACCTACCTTGTTAAGTCCAAGTTAGTGTGCCAGTTAACCACACACGCTCCACCAACGACTTAAACAAAGTGTAAAGTGTAATTTCATGGATTAGCACCTTATTCACATTTTTCCTAAAGTAACTAAGATTGGGAATTTAATAAAACGTTTTAGTTACTTTATAATATTCATCATACTTTTAATGAGAATTCATAAGTCCTTGTCCTACCCGTTCGGCTAACGACCCTCCACCGATCAAGGAAGTGGTGGGTGAGAGTGGACACCCATTAAGTTGCCATTTTATAGGCAACAACCTTATACCCCCCTTATTGATCGGCTTCGTGAATGAGGCGTACTAGCGGTAAGACGACTTGATCTTATATATATATATATATATATATATATATATATATATATATATATATATATATTATTAACTTATAATATTATAATATTATAAAGTATACGGATTGATTTTTAACTTTTAAAAATATAAGGGTTGGAACTAAAGTTTTAATCATGACTTTACTTTTTCCAAAACTTGAGGGCAAGTTTTGGAACTTTACCAAAACCTTTCACATTCATAACTTATGAGTTATTAAAATGAAAACTCTTCATTTTTTATAACTTATGTGTTCTTTTAATGGCTTTTAACACAAAGAGACTTTTGGTTATCCATAACTTGAGGACAAGTTATGGACTCCATTAAAGCACATAAAGATCATGAATTAATCATATAAACAAGTAATTCCTATGATCTATCAAAACTCATAAGAACATGAACATTCATATCAAAGTTTCAAGAACATATGAACACATATAATCATGAAAATTGATATTATCCATTGTAAATGGATTAGAACAACCATTACACCATCTAAAACAAGTTTTATAGCACCAAAACAGTTTAGGGTAATGTTTCTAGTCCATTTCCAGCAGCACAAATCAAATTTCTGCATTCTGCATGACCAACTCGTCGAGTACAAGAACTGAATCGCCGAGTTGGTTGCATTTTCACTTGGACTTGTTGAGTCCTCCCCATGGACTCGTCGAGTCCCCTGTGCAGACAGCAAAAAAATCGATTTTTCAACACTATTTTACATCAAGTATTCACAAACAAGCCTAGGCTCTGATACCACTGATGGAGTTTAGAGCATTCTAACACTTCCTAAGTGTACATGCAACCCTAATAAACCTTGGATCTATGTTTGTCTAAATACATGCAAAATCTAGTTTCCAAGGTTCATAATCCTATCTAGCATACATGGGGAACTATTTCCTAAAAGGATGGCTAGAATTACATACCTTGTAGTTGATTTTGATTCCTTGAAACCTTGTGAGCCTAACACCCCAAGTGTGATGCCTCAAATGCTTCACACAACACCAAATGCCTTTGGAATGACTTTTGAGAGAATGCACACACTTGTAAATTGGCTTAGCCCTCTTATGTTCTTAGTGTAGCCGATTTTGGTAGATAACATGATCCTTATATAGTGTAACACATCTAGGGTTACACCATGTAAACCCTAATGTGTCATGACTCTTCATTTCCATGATCCATGGGTTTGTAACTCCCATGGAGCATCCATGGAGCATCCTAGCCCACTATACAAGTTATGAATGATTTACATAATCAAACCATATATTTAATTAGTTATCTTTTGATCACTTAATTAATTCCAAATTAATTCTTGATCAATAATAATTAAATAATACTATTAATATATTAGAACTTATAATATATTAATAAACCACAAGTGTTATTTCTCTCATTTAGTCTATCCAAATGCATGATGCCATGCAACCCAAATGGACCATGTCGGGTCGGGTCAAGTATATACCTGAAATAGTTATCGACTTAGACACCTTATCCAACAAGCGGAGCTTCCGAGGGCTCAAGGACGTGTTTTCCAGCTTATAGCAGAGGAGGTCAGGGCAGATCCAGATGCAGCTGCGGGTATGTTTCCATCTTGTTATCTTGTTATTTGTGTGGTATTGTAAATATGTCTGCCTTGTTCCGCAAGATTCATAGTATGATTGAGGATCTTAGTAGTTATGAGTTGTAGTTGGTTAGAGTTCAGGAAGATTCTTGGTTGAAAGATAAGGTATATGATCTCGTTGTTAGGAATAGCAATTGTGATGCGAGAAGTGTTCAGTTGAGATTCAAACTTCCTTGGAGTTCCGGATATACGGTGTCGGGAGAGTGACCTGTGGAGGTTTCTTACTCCAGAGGGATTTAGTTCCTGGAGAATAGGGGGAACTTTATCAAGTAAGGTCGATCGATTTATGTTGGTTTATCAGCGGAAGTTAGTAGTTGGTACACTAAGTGGGGAGAATTGGAAAATTCTCCGGTAAAACGGCAAGTATTCAGGGTTGGTTAGCTGTTTAGATTTATCAGTGTTGTTAGCCGAGAGTGTGGCATGATTGGAGCAAGTGATAGACAAGTGGGGCAGGGAACATACCATGGTTTCAGGTAAGGTATTTGGTCGATGTGAGGCCTGGGTTTAGGTCATGGAAAGGATTCCGGGAACGGAACTAGAGTTCGGAACCCCAAGAGGGCTAGAGCAAACTGCATGGGAGAGATTCCCAGGAAGGATGGTTCAGGGTGACGTACGACAGTTTTGAGAGGTCCGGATAGACTGAAGGCCAGAAGGCGTACCAGTTAGGCCGAAGGCTCGGGGAACGGTCCAGACAGGCTGAAGGCCCAGGAGGGCGGTCCAGACATGCTAAAGGTTCTGAGAGTGGTCCAGATAGGCTGAAGGCCTGGTAAGGCGGTCCAGTCATGCTAAAGACTCTATATTTGTTAGTGGATCTATATGCGGAGAATGAGTGAATATGTTGCCATGCAATAGTAATCGATATGGTCTGGCCCCAAGTATTGATCATGATGATGGAGTTGGTTGGAGGCCGTGCGTGGGCCTTGTTAGTTATGTGATCAGATTAGGAGTATATGGGAGTTCGAGAATGGCAGCTGCTCTACATGGATAGTGTAGAGTGGAGTTTAGCTCGGTGGCACTTACAGGTGTGGTAAGGGTTGTTGAGTAGACTTCCTGGATAGGAAAGGTATGTAGCTCCGGAAGGGAGTGTGGGTCCTCTGACAGGAAGGCAGTAGAGTAAATGGATGATCGAAAGTGCTTTAGTTATTAGTAGTAAGCACTGGGATTGTACCAGATATATGGAAGCATATACGGGTTGGATACCCGTTGAGGTTGTGGAATGGTTAGCACGGATGCCGAGTCAGAGGAGCTCGGAAGTGATGCAAGGATAGATCCTTGGGTCTCGAATTATAGTTGTGGTCATGAGTTATGGATGGAGTGGTGTTCCATCCTAGGGATGGTTGGACCACCGTAGGCGTGCTTGGTTTTCAAGCTCGAGTCTGATTGGGCCAGGTATGATGTGTATGAACGTATTAGTTGGGTGTTCAGGAGGGTTGCTTGGAAGTTGTGAAATGTTCCATCATGTCAGCACGGTAAGGGATTTGATCCAGGGAGGAAATGGGATGAGTTTCCATCGGTGCAAGTTAATAGAAGTAGCACTAGTTGGGCGAAAGATATTGGATTAATACTGGGTCAAGACCCGGTGGGTTAGAATGGTATCCAATTTTCATAGGTGGTGAATGAATGTGTAAGATGGAAGTAAGGTACTGTCTTCAGGTGGCACTTAGTTGATGAGTGTTGTCATCAGAGAAAAGAAGTCGGTGGCCGGCTTGAAGTAGTTATCAGGACCCTGCAAGGGAAGAGATGGATTTTAGGGATTCGATAGTTGTGTTTGAATGCATCTAGTCCGGTTTGAGATCAGTGGATGCATTGTGGGAGTATCATCCGAAATTTTGTGTTGTTGCAGGCTTCGAGGACGAAGCCTAATTTAAGTGGGGGAGAATTGTAACATCCCAAGTCCGGAAGCAAGAATTTTAAGGGTGCTAAGTGAAAATAAAGGAAGGGACTCGTCGAGTAGGTCTCTTGACTCGTCGAGTGGAAGCGGGTACCTGGCACGAGGTTAAGTGGCCTGACTCGGCGAGTCGGTGGCTGGACTCAACGATTCAGTGATGGTCGAGGAAAAATCCTAATCTTTGGGGTTGCATCCTATTTAAAGGACTCAATGTCCTCCCCTCACCTCCCTTAGCCACCTTTGAGATCCAGAAACCATAGAATCGTGAGTGAGAGCCCTTGGAAGCAAATTGGAGCATTGTTAAGTGTTTTGTGAAGAGATCTTAAAGATCAAGAATCTTAGATCAAGGAGATTTGTGGAGATTCAGATTACTCTTCAGTAGGTGGTCGTTTTGGTGGTAATGAATCGTTATCCTTGGTCTTCGCATTTCTAGATCCATCTTTCATGGAGTTTTAGGGTTTGTTTGGAGAAAAGATGATAAGGTCTTGGTGTATAAGTTAGATCTGGAGTTGAAACTCCAGACCTGAGCTCTATTTGGATCAAAGATGCAGAAAGCCCTTTTGGTTGCTATGCAAAAGCCTTTCCCCAAGAGTTAAGTTCCTTTCTAGCTTGGTTTTTGGTATTATGGGGCAAGAAGCACATAAAGGTAGCAACTTTATGTTGCTAATGGACTCTAGAGACCCAGATCTATTGTTTGGAGCAAACGAGTAGCTCTGTGAGTCGAGATTATGGGAATGCACATATGGACTCGGCGAGTCTGGGAGATGACTCGGCGAGTCAAGCTAAAGATCATACTTTGAGTCACAAAGTAACTCGACGAGTCGCATGGGTGACTCAGCGAGTCTTATGATGATGATCTTGGACTCGACGAGTTGGAAGAACAACTCAGCGAGTCTATTGAAGATTATCGTGGACTCAGCGAGTTTGTTCTTAGACTCGACGAGTCTGGTCGCAGCCCAACCTCTTTTGGTTAAAGCCTCAGATTAATGAGTCGGTTGGCAACTCAGTAAGTTGGACAGGATGGAACTCATAGATCGTTGGACTCGACGAGTCTTGGGGCGACTCAGCGAGTCGACGGGTTGACTCGGCGAGTAGATTCAATCATGAAGGTTGACATTGGCCAGGACTTTGACTTTGACCTGTTTGACCTTCAGGGATGTTATGGTATTTTGAGTATTTATGTATTGGTCCATTGATGGCATCAGGTTGTAGAGTTTGGAGTAGTGCTTCGGGTCAGTGTTTTTGTGGTTCGATTCGGCAGTTGCAAGGTGAGTTATCCTCACTATATCGACAACGTCTATGGCACCAAGGCCGGCCCTTTATCCGATGGAAATCCGGGTATTGGTTGTTATGTTATTGTTTTGCTATATCTGCATCCTGGTATTTAGGATGGTGTTATGCTAGTGACTTGGTTAAGGTCGGTACCCCGGTATATTGGGTAATGTTATGCTAGTGACCGGTTAGGTCGGAATCCTGGTTAGGATGTTGATATGCTATGTGATCTGTTAGACTATTTGTCTGGTTAAGGATTTGTTATGTGATTAATTGTTTTATGTGCACATGGTCGGTTGACAGGGGTTGGGTTGAGGCGGGTCCTGCTTTGTGCTGTAGGCCAACATACCCAGGGCGGACCGGATATCCCGAAGGCCCAGCAAGCTGTCCGGATAGGCGGAAGGCCCCAAGAGGGCGGACCAGACGTGCCGAGGCTCGGAGAGTGGACCAGGCCGACTGAAGGCCCGGTGTGGGTGGGCCAGTCATACTGTAGACTCAGAGAGTGGACCAGGGGGATTGAAGGCCCGGTGCGGGTGGACCAATCACACTGTAGACTCGATGTACATGGCTAGATTCGGAGGGTGGACCAGGTGGACTGAAGGCTCGGTGTGGGCGGACCAGTCACACAATAGACCCAATGTGCATGGCTATTCTATTTGTGATATGTTATGAGTATGTTTATGCGTGGTTAGTATTTTGGGGGTAACTCACTAAGCTTTCGGGCTTATAGTTCAGTGTATTGTTTCAGGTACTTCAGGAGATCGTGGCAAGGCGAAGGCGTGATCGTACCACTCCTCGTACTTCATGATTTTACGATTTGGTTCTAGGGATACTCTGATGTTTAAACTCTTTTGAAAACAAGTTGTAATAACTTAATGGTTTTTGAATGAATTAAAATGTTTTAATTTGGCTCAAATTTTATGGGTGTTACAGTTATACTAGGTACATAACAACAAGTGTTCAAAATACTATTAAGGCCATTTGGAAGCAAAAGATGATATTGCCTTATGGCTCTAACAGCTACTCGAGTGCCATTGCCAACATGAAGTTTCAAATCGCCATTTCTTAGTTCTCTAACATTCTTTAGTCCCTGCAAATCATTGCAGATGTTAGTACCACTTCCAATACCGAATACCCAAGAATGAGTACGAAATTCATGTAATTCAATCACATATATACCTGAGGTGCCAACCTGGTTGGCCTTGATCTTCTTAAGTTCCTCTAGGTATTTGGGACGGTTGCGCTTCTAGTGTCCCTTTTCATTGTAGTGAAAGCAATTAGAGTCAGCAACATTCTTTGTTTTAGGAGTTGGGTTAGTAGAAGGAGGCTTCCCTTTACCCTTTCCCTTGCCCTTGCCTTTCTTGGCAACTTTGCCTTTCCCCTTACCGGTATTATTACCGGTTTTCTTCTTGGATATTTGACCCTCACGGATCATCAAAACTTGAATCTTCCCAGATTTCTTGATGTTTGCCTCAACATTTTTTAGCATGTTATGAAGCTCATTGATGCTCCTCTCCCAATCATTCATTGTGAATTTCATCACAAATTGGTTGAATGACTTAGGCAATGAGGCTAGGATCACATCGGTCGCTAGATCATCCCCAAATGGGAATCCAAGGTGGGCAAGTTGCTCAACATAATCTTTCATTTTGAGTACATGTGCACTCACAGAAGATCCCTCAGCCATCTTGCAACCAACAAAAGCATTCAAGGTTAATCAAAGCATGGACACCAACTTAGGAAGAAAACACAAGCAATCTCCCATACACTAGGCCATTTCGGCCATGATGACTTGGAAGAGACAAAAATTGTCTCCAACTTTATTAACCATGGTATAGTAAGTCTTTAACTTAATCATGGTTAACCAAAGGGTCCAAAACTTTGTACATGACTTATTATATGATACCATATCATATAATGGCTAGTTTCTAGTTTCTTTTATTATTAGTTTCATAAAACAATAATTATTCTCTAATTAATTACAAGAGTTGAATTTATTTATTAATATCAAATATATAATAAATATTCAATAAGTACCAACTTGATTAAGGTGTGACCCTATAGGATCATATGTTATTAGCAACATCACTCAATAATGATTCTTGGGCATATAGATCCAACAGTATCCCCCATGGGAATGTTTACATTTATCCACCTTATAATAAAAGCTTGGATGGATGAGAAAAAAATTGTTACATGGTTTTCTTCGAAAGCCATGGGTTCCATTAGTAGCCATAGAAATTCCGAGTACTCCAATGAATTTCTAAGAAAGTCACAATCTATAATATTAAAATAAACAAAGTTAGTGTTATTTTCTTGTCTATTTATTTATTGACAGTTGAAGAAAAAAGTTGTGAAAAATAAAACAAAAGTGAAAATGAAAAAATAGTTCCAAAAAATAGTGTGAAACAATAAATTTAGTTATATTTTTAGGATAATTATTATATATAGTATTTTATTTTTAAAGTTGAGTCACTTGTACTTTGGCAATAACTTTTGAAACGAAATGGGGTAAATTAAAGGGCATAGATGGTAGGAATGCAAAAATTAATGTTGTTCAAAATAAGTGGGGAACGTTTATGAGGATTGTGAGTATTTAGGGCTTGGGAAGTTCTTAGGATTTCTTTACACAAATATATGCATTAAGGTGAAATGTAATTAGTGAGTTCAAGTTGGATTGTTTTGTATGATATAGGTAATCAATGTTTTGATGTGTTGTATTGAAAATAATAAGTTTTGTATGGGGACAATCAAACGGAAAGTGTGGGGTATTTTTATATTGCTATAATTAACTACGTATTCTAAGCAATATTTAAGTACATTTAGCTATATTTTGGGTATTATTAAGATATTTGGTGCTTATTATGTTTAAAATCCAATTTGTAGCCAAAATGACATTCTTGAAGGAAAATGAGCTAATTTGACAAGAAGGAAACTTGGAAGTTAGAAGCATAAATTAATAGGGAGAAAAGAGAAGGAAAACACGCAAAAAGAAAATGCCACGCCTTGGTCACATATATATCACGACTTGGTGATATGGAACCTTCCTGATGATATGCGTAAAGGCTTGGAGCATACCGAATAAAACTATTTCCCATGCTGTGGATGTCTATTCTCCACGACGGGGAGACTAATTTTAAGGCAACTATGTATATCGGACGTTAGGTCAACTTTTTGAAGAAGCTATTGATACCTAGAACTAGGACGATCAAATACTTCTTAGAAACCCTAAGAAATCAGAATTTGACTAGAGATACAACATTGAAGATATCTAAAGGATAAGAACATCATTATTCATTCAGTTTGCTAGTTTACATTATGTCTAATCTAGTTAACTTCGTTTTTATGTGTTTCTTTGTTGTGGTTATAGGCTAATACCCTTATCTTTCATACAGTGTAGATGAACTCTAATACTATCTGTTAATTTCACTATTTCTGGATTTAATTAGGTTGGTTTAACTTGTGTTTGATAGATCGATAATCCTAGCATGTTAAGGTTCTAATCTTTATTGTTTTTCATGCGAGTTGTGTCTAGCTAGATGATAACTCTTATGGCATGAACCTGATATATAATTGTTTATGAATAATGAATTCCTAGATCTAGTGATTAAATAAATCGTAGAATTAGGTGGTAAAAGTTAGTATCTGTGATTGTGTTAGAGAGCATGATTGACTCATAATATGTGGTTGGTTTGCTAGTCTTGATCATTGATAGGTAATCAATAGATTTATCATTCATAGTCCAAATAATCTTTAAAATCAATTTATTCTCCAACTTGTGTTTGATCATTGCATAGTAGTTCACGAATTGGTAAATTCTATGAATCATAACAAGATAACTAATAACTTGATAATATGGTAAGCAAGATATTTAATCCATTAGAAATCAACAATAGGGAGGGGTGATTCGAAATTGAACGAAAGTAATCTCTAATCTTGAATTATAATCATTTTCTATTTGCTTTCTTAGTTTAAAGTCTTAGTAGTTGTTTAATTGCTAATTGCTCGATTTAAGTTGTTGGTCTTGCAAAATCAAAAAAAAAAAAAAAAAAAAAAAAAAAAAAAAAAAAAAACAATTTACTGTCTTTTCTTTAATTTAGTTAGTATCAATTATTTTCTTTTTAGAATTTTCATTCCATGTGTTCGACACCCAACTTACTTTACTATACTACTGCGCGACTAGATACACTACCTATTTGTCTTTTAGTTGGTTAAGTTAGTTAGGTTTATAAATTTAAAACTATTAAGTGAAATTAAAACACAATAAGTTTTTTGCTCAGTTGTTGGGGAATGGTTTGAGTTTTACTGAAAGTTATTTCCATTAGTTAATGAATCCTTTTTTGTGGGTTAAAATCTGCAAAAAGTTAATTTTCTATTTTTCTACGATATCAGTAACCATGACGTGGCCATTACCTTGCCACAACGTGGAAACTACAGGGTAATAGTTTTTAGTTTTTGTCCGTTTTACGCATGTTTCCTTGTTTTGTTTCATTAGTTCATGACTATAGGATCCTCCTCAAAGATTGTGCCCGTTTCAACAATCCGAAATCCAAATTTCACAAGCAAAGAAAGGATTAAAAGGTAGAAGGGTTCAATTTAGACAAAAATGACACCAAAGAAAAAGCAAGTAATCCAGAAGTCAAAAAGATCTTTACTTTCGATGGTATCTCACCTTTTAAGAAACCTAACAAGAAAGAGAGCGGCTATGACCCAAAAACTGAAAGCGAAACCGAAGAGGAAAATGAACGCAAACCGTATAACGAAATGTCGAACATTACTACCATGACAATGAAGGAGTACAACCGGAGAATGCAAGAAGATAAAGGGTCCAATCTCATGCAACCTGAATTCTAGTTGCGATGAACTTTGAGCTTAAGGGAAACGTCCTTAACATGCTGAAGGATATTCCATTTTTCGGGAAAGACCATGAGGATGCTTACAAGCACATCGATGATGTTCTTGAGATCATCGATTACTTCAACATCTCTAATGTGATGAAAGATATAGTGATGTTACGACTTCTTCTGGTCACACTAAAGAACGGGCCCACAACATGGTTACAATCACTACCACTACGAGCGATCACAACATAGGCCAACTTAAGAACATAATTTATTCAACAATTTAGCCTACACTGGAAGACTACCAAATTGAAGAAGAATATCCAAAACTTTCAACAACTCGGTGGAGAGTCGCTATATGAAGCTTGGGAACGCTACGAAGGGATGTTACAAATTTTCCCTCAACATGATTTGAATGTGCAACAAGAAATCTCTACCTTTTACTGGATGTTGATAATATTTGTTATGTGATCTAAGCCCTTGGTTTGTGTTTTGGAGCCAAAGGGTAAAATGGGAAAAGTTATATGTTAGGCTTCTTGCATGGATTATGGTTTTTAGTTCGATATGTGTTAAGCCAAAATTAACTAGACAGAATTATGGGGCCCGTCAATACCTTTCGTGGATATAAAGATTGCCAAAAACGGAGTTGAAATGAAGAAGCTATGGTTGTTTGAAGTTGAGGTGGATTTGGGTAAAAACCGTCGCCACGAACTAAGCCCACGGTGTAGCAGTCGCCACAGCACGACAATTAGTCAGGCCCAAGCCCATGATTTTTAGGATTTTCAATCTATCAGCACAAGGTTCCGACTTTTTGGCCATTTTATTAGCATTTATCACCTCTAGAACCCTAACCTCTACCTTAAGATTTGAGCTTCTCCTCTCTCCTCTCTTTTCTTTTGGGTGCTTTTTATGATATTTTGATGAACTTAAAGATCAAGAAGGCTCTTTTGGTTGCAATTAATGATGCTTCAAGTTTAAATTCATCAAAGACAATACATTTCTGGACTATTGTAAGTATAAAGTTCCAATCTTGCTATCTAGTTCTTTAGATCTTGTCATTTGGGATTTTTGGCACTTTTTGTCCATTTTATGGGTGATCTTAGAGTTGAGTGGAGTCCAACATCTTTTGATTAGTTTGGAATGATTCTTGGACCTCGTGGACTAGGAAAGTTATGATCTTTTGTCTTCCCTTTTTACCATACAACTTATCTTGGTCCTTTATGTGGTGTATTAAAGTTTAGATCTTGAAAGAGTGACATTATTATGGATAAAATTGGAAACTTTATCCATCTTGACATCTTGCTGACTCAGATATGAAGGTTGAAGACTTGGATGTAAAGGATTGAGTTAAGAAATATGCATTTTTGGGTCCCTTTGAGACTTAAAGTCTACATATTGATGGTTTGGACCTTCCTAATGGATAAAGTTAGAAACTTTATCCATTAAGACGTTGGAAAGGATCAGATCTGAGCTTTAGAGCTCCTAAAATCGGAATAAAATGGATTAAGCTCGTTTGAGCTGTTCAGACCAATCCCCAGGCCATGGCCTTAGGCTGCCACGGCATGGCGACTGGGGAACCATCAACTGTTTTGGCATTTTGTGCCAACTATGTGGCCAGGGAAAGCCATGATGTGCAGGGCTGATATCAGCAATTTTGACCTTAGCTTTGACCATTGACTTTTTGACCGGTTTGACTTTTGGTCAAACTTGGGTAAAATTGAGTATTTGACTAAGGATTTGTCTCGTTTTGGTTTTTAGGAAGCTTGGTTTGAATGTGTTCTTGTTGAGGTAGCTGTTGAGTTTATGTTGAGTAGTTCAGGTGAGTCTCTTCACTATACCAATGGGTCGAAGGCACCAATGTCGGCCCACCGGATTATGTTTGTAAGATGATCGTGGTCTTTGTGATTATTGTTGATATGTATGTATGTGCTTGTTTTCTTTGTGACTCTTGCATGTGTATGTTTTTTATATACGTATCATTTTGGGTAGGGCACGTATGCAATTTGGGTGAAGCCCGTTTATATGTGTGTTGTATGTGGTATTTTGGGGGAACTCACTAAGCTTTGTGCTTACGGTTTTGTGTTTAAATGGTTTCAGGTAATTTTGGTTCCAAATGTAAGGGTCCGGCTTGATCGTATTGCATCCCCTGTAGATTTATTTCGCATTGTCTGTTTACGATTTACTCTAATGTTTTGAGAATACTTTTACTCTGGTTTTCTTTTAGAAAAACTGAATGAATGGTTTTGACTTAATTAAATGAAATTTTTACTCAGTATTTTTGGGACGTTATACTGATTCACTTAACACTTGAGCATGAACACACTATTTCTAAGATTAGCTAGCACCTGTAACTTTTCTTTATGATTTAATATAAGTTCTAAGGCAGGTGAGTTTATCACCTCCCAATTTTTTATGTCGGATATCCGAAAGGATTAAGGGCTTTCTTGTATATCATCATGTTTTCTCTTTGATTCTACTTAGTTGTGATTGTTTAATCGATTACAATACCTTTTGCACACTTCTTTGATTGTTAATCTATTTACATATCGAGTTATCAAGATATTTTGTGGTATCGTGATATTTTTTTTGAGTACTTTACAAACATATTACATATAATCACTTGATAATAATTTTAATAGTATTTGTGTCCTATTTACCTAACATACACTTATTTACCGTTTGAAACGAACCAATTATGCTCTACAGTTTTCAAAACATCGTTATATTCTTCCCCGTATCTTGGGCATTCCCAAGACCTTCGGCATATTTTAAGTTCTTTACCACTCTAATTCTCAGTATCATAATTTCAACATCGCACCACACTTACTAATATGGATACAAAATTAGGTTGTTAATTTTTGACTAAAACAGATTGTATATGTAACACCCCGAGTTCAGAAGTGCAAGTTCAGGGTTCTTAGTGTAAATAAGGAAGGTCGACTCGGCGAGTCGATGGATAGACTCGGCGAGTCGAGTCGCGGTTCTGGTCACATGTTAAGTAACCAACTCGGCAAGTCGGAGGCTGGACTCGGCAAGTTGGTGCTGAAGGGAGAAAACCCTAATCCGGGGATTGTGCCCTATATAAAGCACATTATAACCACCTTAAACCTCTTGGCTACCCATTTGAGATCCAAAAACCCTCATCTCGTGTGTGTGACTCCATTGATGAAGAATTAGAGCTTGGAAGAGAAATTGGTGTAAAAAGCGTAGGGATTTGGAGACCATCATCAAGGGGCTTGAGTAGATCTGGATCTACTTCTATTTGGGCACATTTCAGGGGTAAGGAACCTCCTCCTTAAGCTATTTCATTATTGATTCATGAATGGTGGTTGATTTGGGATTCATTACCTTGTTTGGGAGCTATCTTGAGTTTGAGGCTTAGATCTGAAGTTGCTACTTCAGATCTAAACTTGTGATGGCCCAAAAGATCCTAAAGTTCCTGTCTAAGAGTCATTGGTGAAGCCCTTTGTCTTGAACCCTAGCCCTAGAAGTGTTTTGGGCTTATATCTCCTTGCTTTCATGTAAAGTTTGCAACTTTGTGTGAGGGTTAGGCTGTAGAAGAATGGATCTATGGTTTTGAGTCCCTACATGGCTTGAAAAGCCTCTGCTTGGAATGAGAACTGAAGAGAATCGGCGAGTCACATGGGTGCACTCGACGAGTTGTATGAATATGTGCATGGACTTGGCGAGTTTGTTGATGATTGACTTGGACTCGGCGAGTCTGGTCGTGGAACCCTAGCCTTCTCTGGTTAACCCGTGTCTCGGTGAGTTGAGCAGGATGGGACTCGAAGATTGTTGGACTCAATGAGTCTTGGAGTGACTCGGTGAGTTGAGTCGTGATTGCGAGTTTCTGAGTATAAGGACTCGACGAGTCAACGTGTTGACTCGGCGAGTAGGGTCAACCAGGAAGGTTGAATTTGGCTAAGGACTTTGACTTTGACCAAGGGTTAACCAGTTGACTTTCAGGGGTATTTTGGTAATTATTGGTATTTATTGTATTTGGTTATTTGGTAAGGTTCAATGTTGGAGTTCGTGTCGGTTATCGGAGCAGCGTGATCTTATTCTTCAGTCGGCAGTTGCAGGTGAGTTATCATCACTATATCAACAGAGTCTAAGGCACCAAGGTCGGCCCTTTATCGGATTGAAATTCGGGTATTGTTGTTATGTTATTGCTTTGCTATGTTTGCATCCTGGTAGTTAGGATGGTATATGTTAGAGACCCGGTTAAGGTCGGTATCCTGGTATATAGGATGATGCTATGTTAGAGACCTGGTTAAGGTCGGTATCCTGATATATAGGATGATGCTATGTTAGTGACCGGTTAGGTCGGTATCCTGGTTAGGATGTAGCTATGTTGTGTGATATGCTGGATCGGTTTGATTAGTTGTGAGATGTTATATGATTATATGTTTATGTGCAGATGGTTGTTGGACTGAGGTTGGGTTGAGGCGGGTCCTGCTTTGTGCTGTAGGCCAACATACCTAGGGCGGACCGGTTAAACCAAAGGCACGGCGAGCGGTCCGGATAGGCTGAAGGCCCCAAGAGGGCGGACCATACGTGCCGAGGCTCGGAGAGTGGACCAGATAGACTAAAGGCCCAGTGCAGGCGGACCAGTCATACTGTTGACTCGGGAGTGGACCAGGTGGACTGAAGGCCCGGTGCGGGCGGACCAGTCACACTGTAGACTCGATATGCATGGTTGTTCTGTTTATGATATGATATGATATGATATGATATATGTGTGGTATTGTGGTTGGCATTTTGGGGTAACTCACTAAGCTTTCGGGCTTACAGTTTCAGTGTATTGTTTCAGGTACCTCAGGAGACCGTGGCAAGGCGAAGGCGTGATCGTACCGCTCCTCAGTTTTATGTCGATGTTTTTGGGATACTCTAATAATATATGAACTGAAAACCTTTTTGTAATAACTTAATGAATATGGGTTGTTTTTGAAAGTTTAAATTGGTTGTAACTTTTCATGGTGTTACAAGTTGGTATCAGAGCCTTGGCTTGAGTGAATTGGAGGAACATTCGTGTAATCCAGTCTCAAATCAAGGAGGGATTTTCAAAATGGTTTTCAAAAGGTTTTTCTTTCGAAATAGGTAAAGGAGGATGTGGAGGGTATGATCAGTCGGAGCCAGTAAGTAGACCTCAAAATGACATACAAGTTATTTGATTATGTGATATGTTAGAACAGCATGCCATTACTAGGCTAGGGATCTTCAGGAATTGCATGATAGAATTGTCTGATTATATGATGCCTGCTAGCCTAGGGTTTCCTTGGTATGAAATTGACATCATTACTGTAGTTATTTAGTGTATGCATCATGGTTATACATAATTAAGATCTTATAGCCTGAGAATGTTTGATTTGGCCTTATGTTCTGTTCTTGTATGATTGGGGGCTTAGGGTAGGATTGAATATTCGAAAGTCTATATGGTCCAGCGTTATGTGTGACTAGCATACACTAGTGCTACAGGGTTGGTGGAAGTTTCATGGAGGGGAGGGTTACTTGAGACCGGTAGGTCGGTTATGGGATAGTGGTGCTCCTCTAGGAGTGGGGATCGAGTGTTCGTTATGCATATGCTTTTGTTAGGGTGTTGTGGTGATACTTGATACAAATATGGATAGGTGTGGAAGGTAGTATGGTCCTGTACTATTGAAAGCACAGGACCTATACGCGTATCAAGGAAGCACGACCCCTAGGTTTTGTTGGGAGCTAGTCCTCGGGGTTATTATGTGGAATGCCTAATATCTTGTGGCGTATTTTTCAGTATGGCGATTACGAGACGTCTCGGGGCAGGATCCGGTTCGGGATCGGGATCAGGAGAGGGTGGTCAGGAGGGATCAGTACCATCCGAGGTCATTGGTCAGATGAGTACGGATGATTTGGATGCCAGGATTCGTGAGATCCTGCATGATGAGGTTGTTGCTATATTATGGGCTGAGTTGCCAGATATCTTGTGGCATATTTTTCAGTATGGCGATTACGAGACGTCTCGGGGCAGGATCCGGTTCGGGATCGAGATCAGGAGAGGGTGGTCAGGAGGGATCAGTACCACCCGAGGTCATTGGTCAGATGAGTACGGATGAGTTGGATTCCAGGATTCGTGAGATCCTGCATGATGAGGTTGTTGCTATGTTCCGGGCTAAGTTTTCGGATATTTTGTGGCGTATTTTTCAGTATGGCGATTACGAGACGTCTCGGGGCAAGATCCAGTTCGGGATCGGGATCAGGAGAGGGTGGTCAGGAGGGATCAGTACCACCCGAGGTCATTTTCAAATGAGTACGGATGAGTTTGATGTCAGGATTCGTGAGATCCTACATGATGAGGTTGTTGCTATGTTCCAGGCTGAGTTGTCGGAGATGTTCGGGTCGATCAAGACCGCCATGGTTGAGTACTTTGATGAGGGCTATGCAGCTCTTGCGGAGGTGACTGTCGCGGCAGCTACAGTTGCTGTATCAGCAGTAGGGGGAGGAGCCGGTCGAGGTTTTCAGTATCGGGACTTCGATAATACGAAGCCCCCTAGTTTCAACGGAGTTCAGGATCCGATTGTTGCTATGAGATGGTTGTCGCACGTGGAGGGGTGTTTCTTCACGTGTTCATGCCCAGCGGATCAGAGAGTGAGGTGTGCTCTGAAACTTTTGAGGCTCGGGGCGAATGATTGGTGGAGGTTGACTACGGGATCTTATTCGGATGCGCAGCGGGCTGCGGTTACATGGGATCGGTTCTGGGAGATGTTCAGTACCCGTTATGTTCCACGGGTTGAGAGGGAGAGATTGGCTAAGGAGTTCTTGGAACTGAAGCAGGATTCGGAGTCGGTGACGGAGATCACCAGGATGTTCACTGAGAGGGCGATGTTTTGCCCTGAGTTTGCTTTAGAGCAGGCTCAGATGTCCCGATATCTGGGTATGCTCAAGAGGGATATCAGGCAGTTTGTGTCCACATAGAGGTGCGAGACCTTACTGGAGTTGTAGGAGGCCGCTCGGCGGCGTGAGTTGGAGATTAGGTTGCAGTTGAGAGAGCAGAGGCAGGCCCCAGCGCAATCGCAGCCGGCGCCGAAACGGTCCAAGACCGTTGATTCCAGGTTGGGAAGTCAGAGCAGCCGCACTTGTGGGAAGTGCGGGAAGGGTCATACCGGAGTTTGTAGTTTCGGTGGTGCGTGCCACAAATGCAGGAGAGAGGGGCATTATGCGATGGATTGTCGACAGTCAACCCCGGTTCAGGATTTGAGGATTTGTTATCATTTCCATCAGGTCGGTCACTTGAGGGACAACTATCCACAGCTCGTTTCCAGACCTGTGCAGGTTTCAGCACCGACCACTTTGAGGACTACTAGCGGGGGCCAAGGTGGAGCAGAGTCTCCAAGGGCTCAGGGTCGAGCTTTTCAGCTTACTGCCGAGGAGGTCAGGGCAGATCCAGATGCAGTTGCGGGTATGTTTCCATTTTGCTATCTTGTTATCTTGTGGTTATTGTGAAGTATTGTATATCAGCTAGTCTCGTTCACATGATTCATGGTATTGTATTCGTTCATCCTTTCGCTGGGTTTATCGTATGATTGAGGGTTTTGGTATTAGGAGTCTTAGTTGGTTATCATCCATGGGGATTGTTGGTGGGGAATTAGGCTTTTTTTCGTCTGGATGTCGGGTATAGCATTTGCAATTTGAGGAGTGTCCAGCTGAGGGTCGAGCTCCCTTAGAGTTCGAGATGTGCGATGTCGGGATGTGATTTCGCGAAGGTTGCTCGTTTTAGAGGAAATCAGCTCATGGATAAGGGGAATATGTTGAGGAAGGTTGTTTAAGTGATGTCGTTTGGGTCACCGGTGGTTGGAAGTCAGTGATCTAAGTGGGGAGAATTGGAAAATTCTCAGGAGGATCGACAAGTATTTGAGGTTGATTAGCTATTTGGGATTCAGCAGTGTTTCAGTCAGCCAAGAGTGTCGGCTGGTATTAGTAAGTGGTAGTCAAATGGGCCGCGGTACAAACCAAGGTTTTCAATAAAGGTGATTGGTTGTGTGAGGCCTAGGATTAGGCCGGGATTTGAGTATATAGAATGGAATTAGAGTTCGGAACCCCTAGGGGGGCTAGAACAGTACGTACGAGAGAGATTCCCAGGAAGGATAGTTCGGGATGATGTATGATAGTTTGAGCGGTCCGGGAAGACTAAAGGCCAATGGGCGTACCAGTCAGGCCGAAGGCTCGGAGAACGGTCCAGACAGGCTGAAGGCCCTGGAGGGCGGTCCAGACATGCTGAAGGTTCTGAGAGTGGTCCAGATTGGCTGAAGGCCTGGTAAGGTGGTCCAGTCATGCTGAAGACTCTGTAAGTGCTGATAGATCTGTATGCGGAAGGTGATTTGAGTATGTTGTTATGCAGTAGCAAGCAGTGGGTCTGGCCCCGGGTATTGATCATGTTAGTGGAAGGCAGTGCATGGACCCGAGAGTCCTTGCAAGCAGATTCAGAGCATGTGCGATGCATGGAGTAGCGGTTACTCTACAAAGGATAGTGTAGAGTGGGGTGTGAGCACCGTGGCACTTGTCTGAAGTGGCAAGGTTGGTAAGTAGATTTCCTTGGATAAGGAAAGGGAAAGGTGTGTAACTCCGGGAGGGAGTGTTGGTTCACGGAAGTGAAAGCAGTAGAGAGAATGGATGATTGAGAGTAATTCAATTATGGTTGTTGAGCACCGTGATTGTGCCAGTGGTATGGAAGCACATCCGGATTGGGTGTCTATTGAAATTGCGGAAGAATTTCCGGTGAAATAGAACCAAAGGAGTTCAGAAGGGATGCAAGGATGGAGCCTTGGATTTCCGGTATGATTGTGATCAGGAGGTTATGTATGTAGCAGTAATTCATCCTGGGGATGTTTGGAGGTATCATCAGTGTGTCGGGTTTTTCCAGCCCGAGGATGTTAGAGCAGCTTCAGCATGTGTATGTGATTGCCAAGGAGAGCTCATGGGAGTTGCTCAGGAGCTGAAGGATGTGTCATCCAGTCAGCACGGGAAGAAAAGAGTTGGATTCGGAAAGGAAGTGGGATAAGTCCCAACAGTAAATTCGATAAGTTATGACAAGCGAGGAAAAGGATAGCAATTGGTACCGGGCCAGGACCTGGTGGTTCAGGGTGATATCTAGTTGGTAAGAGACAAGTGATTATGTGATTTGGAATGATGGAAGTACCATCGGGTGATCATTGGTGGATAAGTGTTGTTATTAGAGAAAGAAGTTGGTAGTCGGCTTGAAGCAGATGTCATGACTCTGTGAGAAAGAGTTGGACTTTATAGAGGTTTGATAGCAGCGTTTGGAGGAACCTGCGTCGGTTGAGACCAGGAGCTGTATTGTGGGAGTATCATCTGGGATGTGTTGTTGCAGGCTTCGAGGACGAAGCCTAATTTAAGTGGGGGAGAATTGTAACACCCCGAGTTCAGAAGTGCAAGTTCAGGGTTCTTAGTGTAAATAACGAAGGTCGACTCGGCGAGTTGATGGATAGACTCGGCGAGTCGAGTCGCGGTTCTAGTCACATGTTAAGTAACCAACTCGGCGAGTCGGAGGCTGGACTCGGCGAGTTGGTGTTGAAGGGAGAAAACCCTAATCTGGGGATTGTGCCCTATATAAAGCACATTATAACCACCTTCAGCCTCTTGGCTACCCATTAGAGATCCAGAAACCCTCATCTCGTGTGTGTGACTCCATTGATGAAGAATTAGAGCTTGGAAGAGAAATTGGTGTAAGAAGCTTGGGGATTTGGACACCATCATCAAGGGGCTTGAGTAGATCTAGAATCTACTTCTGTTTGGGCACATTTCAAGGGTAAGGAACCTCCTCCTTAAGCTATTTCATTATTGATTCATGAATGGTGGTTGATTTGGGATTTATTAGCTTGTTTGGGAGCTATCTCGAGTTTGAGGCATAGATCTGAAGTTGCTACTTCAGATTTAGACTTGTGATGGCCCAAAAGATCCTAAAGTTCCTGTCTAAGAGTCATTGGTGAAGCCCTTTGTCTTGAACCCTAGTCCTAGAAGTGTTTTGGGCTTATATCTACTTGCTTTCACGTAAAGTTTGCAACTTTATGTGAGGGTTAGGTTGTAGAGGAATGGATCTATGGTTTGGAGTCCCTGCATGGCTTTAAAAGCCTCTGTTTGGAATGAGAACTGAAGAGACTCGGCGAGTTGGAAGAACAACTCGGCGAGTTTGTTGATGATTGCCTTGGACTCGACGAGTCTGTTCTTGGACTCGGCGAGTCTGGTCGTGGAACCCTAGCCTTCTCTGGTTAACTCGTGTCTCGGTGAGTTGAGGGACAACTCAGTGAGTTGAGCAGGATGGGACTCGAAGATTGTTGGACTTGACGAGTCTTGGGGTGACTCGGCAAGTTGAGTCGTGATTGGGAGTTTCTGAGTATAAGGACTCGGCGAGTAAGGTCAACCAGGAAGGTTGACTTTGGTTGAGGACTTTGACTTTGACCAAGGGTTGACCAGTTGACTTCCAGGGGTATTTTGGTAATTATTGGTATTTATTGGATTTGGTTATTTGGTAAGGTTCAGTGGTGGAGTTCGTGTCGGTGGTCGGAGCAGCGTGATCTTATTCTTCAGTCGGCAGTTGCAGGTGATTTATCCTCACTATATCGATAGGGTCTAAGGCACCAAGGTCGGCTCTTTATCGGATTGAAATCTAGGTATTGGTGTTATGTTATTGCTTTGCTATGTTTGCATCCTGGTAGTTAGGATGGTATATGTTAGAGACCTAGTTAAGGTCAGTATCCTGGTATATAGGATGATGCTATGTTAGAGACCTGGTTAAGGTCGGTATCCTGGTATATAGGATGATGCTATGTTAGAGACCTGGTTAAGGTCGGTATCCTGGTATATAGGATGATGCTATGCTAGTGACCGGTTAGGTCGGTATCCTGGTTAGGATGTAGCTATGTTGTGTGATATGTTGGATCGGTTTGATTAGTTGTGAGATGTTATATGATTATATGTTATGTGCACATGGTTGTTGGACTGGGGTTGGGTTGAGGCGGGTCCTGCATTGTGTTGTAGGCCAACATACCTAGGGCGGACCGGATAAACCGAAGGCCCGGCGAGCAGTCCGGATAGGCTGAAGGCCCCAAGAGGGCAGACCAGACGTGTCAAGGCTTGGAGAGTGGACCAGATAGACTGAAGGCCCGGTGCGGGCGGACCAGTCATACTGTAGACTCGGGAGTGGACCAGGTGGACTGAAGGCCCGGTGCGGGCGGACCAGTCACACTTTAGACTCGATATGCATGGTTGTTCTGTTTATGATATGATATGATATATGCGTGGTATTGTGGTTGGTATTTTGGGGTAACTCACTAAGCTTTTGGGCTTACAGTTTTAGTGTATTGTTTCAGGTACCTCAGGAGACCATGGCAAGGCGAAGGCGTGATCGTACCGCTCCTCAGTTTTATGTCGATTTTTCTGGGACACTCTGATAACAAATGAACTGAAAACCTTTTTGTAATAACTTAATGAATATGTGTTGTTTTTGAAAGTTTAAATTGGTTGTAAATTTTCACTGTGTTACAGTATGTTGCCCGAGGAGCTTTTGTAATGCTTTGAATTCTTAGATCGATGAAGTTTTATATTTTTGGATTAATAGAATGAGTCTTATAGATATGAAGTCCTATCATCAATAAACAGTAAGTAAATCTTTAATTAAGATTTAAGAATGGAATTTTAGGTTTTTATAAGACGAGAAATGAATTTATGAATTGGGGAATATCTTGAAAGTTATTTCTTAAGAAGAAGAGTAATGAACTTAGATAAGTCTGAAATCATACTCTTGGTCCTACCTCATAAAGTAGGTTCAAAGAATGTTTTTAGGAGCAAAAGATGAGAGAATGTTGGATGATAAGACATTGGCGAAAAATAAATTTTAGATCAAAGATTTTGGTTACTAATGAAATATACTTTCAAAGGGTGATTCATGGTCAAAATATTGTAATGAATAAATCATCTTTAAGTTAGAAACATAGTGTATAAGAATCCATGCTTGAATGTTTAAAGTAATTGTTTGATTTTTAAAGATATGTTTAAGAAAATATATTTCAATAAAAATGTGCTCAATATAAAAAAAATTGATGCAAAATGAAAGATTTGAGCAACAAATATTCGCTAAAGAATGTGGCGTAATTTTGAAAGAGTAAAGATCAGGACTATGAGCTTGTGATAAGTTCAAGGAAGCTTAAAAGTAATTTTAAAAAAATCTTGAGACTTATAGAAGTTATAAGAATTGTGTACCTTATATCTGGTATCTTGGGATGAAATCTTAGAATGATATCTTAGGATGATATCTTGAGTCACAGTGATTTCGTTTGTTATCTTGAGATTCATGTCTTAACATAATATCTTAGATACTTTGTTTAATATCTTAGGATGCCTCCGTTGTTTTAAATCTTTGGTTTTGATCTTAGATCCAGATATCTCTGACTTAATTAACATGATCATGTTCTCACCAATTGACAACATAAAAATGTTGCAAATCTTGGGATAACCTCGTCCGAGGGTTGTTCCCTTGGGATTTGCCACATCCTTGGGATATTCCCTTAGCTTGAGTTTAGAATGTTAATGTTAAATGTGTGGATATAAGTTCCCGACTATAGGATATGTTGGTTTCATTCTATTGAATTTTACTTAAGTTCTAGTAAATAGTTAGTAATATGGAGGTTGTCTGTTACTAAAGCTTAAGTCAATCCCCATATCCTTTTACTATCACTAGAAATCGTGCATCCAAGAGAGGTGTTTAAACCTAATCTCATAGAAAGACCTAAGCCATTAAACCTTAGAAGGTATCTTGGATACCTTAGATCATAGGAGGGGTGATCAGCCCCTAAAGGGTGGGTGTTAGCTTGTCTAACACCCCTCCGATGCTTAAGTCTGTATCAGGAATAAGAATGTATAATTGATAAATGAAATGAGCAAGGAAAACATAACTAAGTATCTTAGACCAAGATCTTGATCTAGGCAAAATAGTTTTTAAGATGTATAGCTTTTCAGGATCTTGGTAACACTTGACCATCCAGGGTAGAAAGCCAGTATGCCCCCTTTCCGACCTCTAAAGCTATAGGGTAAGGATCTTCCCATTTTGAAGAAAGTTTCCATGCATTATATCCAGCTGTATTTTCCAATACTTTTCTAAGGACAAGATCCCCTACCAGGAATTTTCTAATTCTAATATTCTTGTTGTAAGATTTGGCAATTTTTTACTGATATGCGGTTGTCTGTTGACAAGATCCCTAAGTTCGTTCACTTTGTGAAGATCTTCAGCTAGGATCTTTCCATTTTCCTCTTGGTTATGGAATCTTGTCCTAGCCGTGAGGATCATAACTTTTGGGGGAATCACATGCTCAGATCCAAATACCAAAGAATATAGTGTTTTCCCTATGGAATTCTTGGTTGAGGTCCTATCTAAAGTGGTATGAAATTGAGATAAAAATCTTGAATACATTCAATAGTTTATGTGCCTTATATAGGCAGATTACACAAAGGAAATAAGCTTATTTACAGGAGATGACATAGGAGCTAATCTAGGGATTTGATAGCACATGTAAATATCTTTTGAAATATACACTATAAATATAAATGGGTTATGTTGACCTGGTGGATCCGGTATCCTTAATACGCCCCCGCAAGATGGAGGATCCGTCGGATACACCAATCTTGGATCGATTTCGCAGGAATGGTGCTCGTGATAGAGGTTTTGTTAGCATATCAGCAAGTTGATCATGCGAGTTGATATGAAGAACTCGGAGAAGGCCACTACAGACTTGTTCCCGAACAAAATGATAGTCCAGAGCTACATGCTTCATTCGTGAGTGATAGACTGGATTTGCACATAAATACATAGCACCGGTGTTATCATAAAATAAGGCTGGTGTTTGTGTGGCTGGTATTCCCAATTCTTTTAGTAAGTTCTTTAACCAAAGGATTTCAGCAGAGGCATTGGCTAAGGCCTTGTACTCAGCTTCGGTGGAGGAACGACAGACCGAATTTTTCCTGGTAGACCTCCAGGAGACTATGTTTGTACCAAGATATAAAATATATGCAGTAGTAGATCTACCCGCATCATGAACACCACCCCAATCGGAATCAGAGAAGGCCGAGAGAGTGAGAGGAGAGTTACGGTTTAGGAATAGGCCATAATGAATGGTTCCTTTAAGGTATCAAAGAATACATTTGAGTGATTGCTAATGAGATTGTCGAGGAGCATGCATGAATTGAGAGAGTTTGTTGATGGCAAAGGAGATATATGGGCAGGTAAATGCTAAGTATTGAAGAGAACCGACAAGCTTACGGTAAGGAGTGACATCAACAGTAGGTGATGAGTCAGTAGCAGACAAAGGATCAGTGGCACTAAGAGGGGTAGTTACATCTTTGGCACCATCCATGTGAAATTGATTAAGTACATCTTGAATATGACAATGATGAGATAGGAAGAGGCCTAAAGTTGTGGGAATAACTTCAACACCTAGGAAATGATGGAGGATGCCAAGATCTTTTAATGAAAATTTGGTGCTTAAGGCATTGATGAAGTGATTTAGAAATATGGAATTATTTCCTGTAAGAACAATATCATCTACATACACCATAAAGTAACAGGTGATATTATGGTGTTTGTAGATGAACAGAGAGGCATCTGCTAATGACTTTTGAAAGCCAATCTGAAGAAGGAAAGTGGTGAGCTCTGTGTACCAAGCTCTAGTAGCTTGTTTTAGACCGTAGATGGATTTTTTGAGCTTGCATATGTGGTGAGGGAATTGGGGATGAGCATACCCCGAAGGTTGCGTCATAAAGACGTCTTCATGAAGGGTTCCTTGAAGAAAGGAATTGTTGATGTCCAGTTGTCGTAATGCCCAATTTTTTGATAAGGCGATGGATAGAATGGTACGAATGGTGACAGGTTTGGTGACAGGACTGAAGGTATCGAAGTAGTCTTTTCCATATTTCTGGAGAAAGCCTTTAGCAACGAGACGTTCTTTGTATTTGTCAATGGAGCCATCAGGTTTTCTTTTAACACGGAATACCCACTTGCAACCAATAGGAGTTTGAGATGTGGGAGGTACAAGTTCCCAGGTTTGGTTTTGAAGAAGGTCATTGAATTCTGAGTCCATGGCATTACACCATTTGGGGTCTCTTAGAGCTTGGTTATGGGTGGATGGCTCAAGTATTGGTGGAATCGGGTGAAGGGTGGTGGAATTGATAAAATTAGAATTGAAATATTTGGGGTTGCGTTTACGAGTACGTCGGGGAGGTAAGGTAGTGGTTTGGGATATTGGGGAGTTTAGTTGAGAGGTGGGTGAGATGTGATGATAGGTGAAGGGGAAGAAGATGGTGATGATGGAGTAGTGGAGTTATGGGAGTTATAGGGTAAAGAGGAAGAAGACGATGGGGATAGTGAGGAGGGTGACGTGTGTGGCATCGGTGTAGGAGAAGTTGGTAGAGAAGTATTTGGCGTAGTAATGATAGGTGCAGTGGGATAAGTAGTATATGTCTTTCAAATGGTGGTGGGAAGTGGGTCTTGGTCTGGATCAAAATGAATACATGGTTTTGGGAGGAATTCGGTAGCTGTAGGGAGAGGTAATGGGGTGGAATTGATAGTAGGGTAAGAGAAAATATGTTCCACAAATTCAACATGTCGTGAATGGTAAAGACGATGGGAGACCGGGTCGTAGCATTTATAGGCTGATTTAGAGGAGGAGTATCCAAGAAAAATACACTTGGTGGAGTGTGGGTGAAGTTTGGTGGAGGCATAAGCACGCAACCACGGGTAACATAGACAACCGAACGATTTTAGTCTTTTGTAACCTGGTGGAGCATTGTATAGTTGCTGGTATGGAGATTGAAAATCAAGAATAGGTGTAGGTAGACGATTGATAAGGTGAATTGTTGTTTGAAAAGCATGGGACCAGAAGGTAAGAGGTAATTGGGCATGATGTAAGAGGGAAAGACCTGTTTCAACAATGTGTCTGTGTCGTCTTTCAGCCACTCCATTCTGTTCAGGAGTGTGTGGAGGAGTGGTGAAATGAGATATCCCATGTTCTTGTAAGTAAGAAGTAAGGGAAATATATTCTCCTCCATTATCTGTGAATAAGGCGACAAGGGGAGTGTTATAGTATATTTCAACTAAAGTTTTAAATTGAGGAAATAATATGGAAATATCAAATTTTCGTTTCATAGGATAAATCCATGTGTATTTGGAATAAAAATCTACAAAGATGACATAATAGGCGTAGCCATCATTTGATTTATGAACTAGACCCAAACATCTGAATATATAAGTTCTAGTGGTTTGGAGACTTTAAAAGAATTGACACCAAAGGGCATTTTATGACTTTTATTCATGGAACAAGCATCACAATGAAACGAAACATCAGACATTTTATTGTAATCAAGTCCTAAACTTTTAATAAGAATCTTGAGAACTTTTATTGACGGATAACCAAGCTTGTGGTGCCAAAATAGAAGTGATCTGGTGGATGCTGTGATGGAATTTATTTGTGGAAGATTGCGAAGAGAATGAATGGCAGAATAGTAAATGTCATTGATGTTCACTCCCCGCATGAGATACGCCCCCGTGTGTAAGTCCTTAACCAAGAAATGATTGGGAAAAATTCAACAGAAACATTGTTAGACTTGCATAGTTTTGCAACAGAAACAAGATTATTGCGTAATTGAGGGGCAAATAAAACATTTTGCAAGTTTAAGGAACGAGATTGAGTGGAAAGTGTGGTGTTTCCAACGTGAGATATAGAAAGGCTTTTACCGTTTCCTAATACAATCTCATCAGGCCCGTCGTACTCCGATATGGTGTGTAACGATGAAGGATTGGAGGCAACATGCTGAGATGCGCCACTATCAAACATCCATGGTGGTGTTGGTGAGCTTGGTCGAGCCGAAGAAATGTTAACAGTCGGGTTTGTTGGTGATGTCATGGAAAGTGTGATATTATTTTCTTTAAGAAAACGTGCTAGCTTCCTGCATTCTTTAGTATCATGACCTGGAATATGACAATATTGACAAAAAGTGGGGTTTCGATTACTTCGCTGGGGAAAGCTATTTCCACTTTGTTGTCCTTGATAACGGCTGGGTCTTGATCCAGAGTTGCTGGACCTGTTTGTGTAACGAGGGTCATTGTTATATCTGGGAGTGTAGCGATTTGAGTGGCTTTTTGATCGACCTCTCATGATCCACAAGTTTATCAAACAGATCAGGAAAAGTAATTGGGTGTCACTAAATTTTAAGGCAGCAGAGATATGAGTGTAATCGTCGCCAAGTTGCCCTAATATGTGAACAATTGGGTCTTCTTCATCTATCGGACTTTGTGCTAAAGCAAGTTCATCAGCAATGGTCTTCATCTCGTGAAGAAATTCAGAAATCGGTCATGCACTTTTTGGATTATTAGCTAGTCTCGATTTTAAGGAGATTATTCGATACCTGGAAGCACTCGCGTAGCTGTCGGTCAAATGCTTGAAGGCTTGACGAGAGGTCTCTGCAGAAGAGACAATAGGTTGAATCGTGTCGGAGCAAATTCCAAGTAGAGCACCGAGAAGGATCTGATCTTGGCGAAACCATGGAAGATAAGCGGGATTAGGCTTTGTGATATCAGTAGGTAGAAATTTTGATAGGGCCTCAACAGAACCATCGATATAGCTGTCTAGGCCAAGACCGATTAGAGTAGCTAGGACCTGTTTTCTCCAAACTAGGAAATTGTTGGAGGTAAGTTTAATCGGAAAATGGGTATGTGCAGTGACTTCAACAATGATGGACATGGTGATCTAAAGAAGAAGAAGAAGAAGAAGAAGAAACAGAAGGGGTTTGGATCGAAGGAAACTCAGTGGAGCTATTTGAAGCTCTGATACCATAAAGAGGTATGAAATTGAGATGAAAAGCTTGAATACATTCAATAATTTACGTGCCTTATATAGGCATATTACACAAAGGAAATAAGCTTATTTACAGGAGATGACATGGGAGCTAATCTAGGGATTTGACATCACATGTAAATATCTTTTGAAATATACACTATAAATATAAATGGGTTATGTTGACCTGGTGGATCGGATATCCTTAATACTATCTACCTAAAGGACCAATGGTAGTTCTTCAGCCTGTCTTCCTTTTCTTATTGTAACTCTTTTCTTTAGGTTATTGATTATGATCTTGTTGCTTGACATCTGTCATTGCATACAATTTGATGAAAGACCAAAGGTAGTTTCCATAACATAATTAACAACAAACAAATGTATTGTGTTAGGAAATGTTTTAAAACCCGGGTCGACCCAGCCGGTTGAACAGGTTGGACCGTGACCCGGTGTAGAAGGCGGGTCAATTGAGACCGGTTTTTTGTAAAAATACAAACCGGATCGAACCGGCCGGGTTTCCCCTAAACCGCGGTTCGACCGCTTATGTCGAACCGGTTAAAACCGGATTGACCCGTTTTAATAGGGTTTGGATAGTTGGATACAAGTATCGAACGCCAAAACAACGAGCCGTTTGCGGTTTCTTTAATGTTTTTCAATGTTTAAACTTTGTGGACCTCAAATTATTGGTTTTATATGTTTATGGATTATGCATGAAAATAAAAATATAGAAAAATAGAAAAAGATCATAAACCGGGTTGACCCGACGGTTCAACCGGTTGAACCGTGAATCGGTCATCACACCGGGTCAACTAAAAACCCGGGTTTTAAAACATTGGTGTTAGGAGACGTGCTATTAACAAAACTAAGAAAATATTTAACATCACTATCTTCAATAATTTGTAAAACTATCTTTTATCTATGAGTTAGAAAAGACAGATGTAGGGATGTTATTCGGGTCGGAACCGAACTGAACCGACCTAACCCGAACCTGAATAACCCGAAAACCGAATAAGGGTCATTGCATGAATCGAAAACCGAACCGATTAACCAATACAGGTTCGGTTCGGTTCGGGCATTAATCGGTTCGGTTTGGTTATTCCCCAAATAATATTTATAAAATAATAACATGTACAAGATGGTTAAGGACCTAATATAACCGGAATATACCGTATTAGGATTCTATAACCCAAATAATTGAATAACAATGTACTTTTATACATCAACTTAAAACATTCAAAGACTAATATAACACAATAACACATTGAAAGAATACCATCTACATAATAGATTAACATAATAAAAATTAATTTCTTACTTGAGTTTTTTGAGTTAGAGCCTAATTTTTCATGACTAGACAAAATAGGAATTTGTGACTCCTTAGAGACAATAGAAATGGTCGATTTTTGATAGTCTGAAAAAAGAGGAATGATCGAAAAAAAGTGATTTCGAGTTTGGAAATAGTTGAAAATATTGGTCGATTTTGAAACGACGAGAACAAGTGTAGGGTTTTTTTTCCTGTTATGAACGACGAGGACAAAAGTGTAAATCGTGATTTTGATTTCTGTCGATAAGAGAAATGGGACGAGAAATGTTTATTCGGGTCGGGTATTTAGAACCGAATAAGCTATTATGTTGGTAACCTGAGAACCAAATAAGCATAATATAGATACCCGAAACCCAAATCGAATTGTTTATTTGTGTCTAATTCGGTTTGGTTCGGTTCGGTTCGGTTCGGGTTTCCAGGCCAAATTCTCATCCCGAGACAGATGTATTTGATTAGTATGTATTTGGACTTTGAAGCAACTAACGTAATCAACCCATAAAAGTTGATATCAGTACCCCAAAACATATGTAATCAAGAACAATATACTGTAATGATATGTCGATTCACTCGTATGGACCACAACTATAAATATGCACTCTAAAACTTGATTTTACAAACAGTTTTTTTCACGAAAACTATTTGCATGCAGGCAGACAAATTTTCTCAAAACGGAACAATGCAATAGAAATACACTAATAATAATATTAAACACTCTGGAATACAATCCGAACAGAAATCCAGATGGCACTTTTTATTCAGGAATATTCACAAATTCCAAAGGTCATATTACATCTAACTACGAAACAAGTTTTAATACTCAAAGAAGCTATATTTCGAAGTCATTTTCTAAATTTAAAAAAGAAAAAGGTCATGGTTATCAAAACCTCAATTATACTAGTTAATTTAATAAAAAAAAACAACTTAATTACATAGTTAGCAACTTAGCATTAAAATATATCTCTATCTAAGACTCTAAAAAAAAATCGTAATCTTTCTGTATTTTCTTTAACTTTATAAATATTAAATAAGTCATCAAGTATAGTTCCAAAACCCCATGACCCAAATAAACAACAAGACACCATCATGCAAAATCTCAAATTTAATAATAATATCACGACAACAAAAAAATAAAACTACCAATTCAAAGATGAACTCAAACAAAAGAAACTCGACGCTAATAAATGTGTTGAAATGCATATCATCATATCATCTAAAATTAAAATACAAGCTCATGTGGTTTCATTCCTGCCTTGAGAGAAAATCTTGCACCCAAATAACTCTTCAATTCAGGAACACCCTCAATTGATTTGATCAAAGCGGCGTCTACTGTTTTTTGATCATCTTTTTTCTCTTGTGGCAGCTGGCTCTTCTCCTATATAAATTTCAAATTCAAACCAATAAATCAAAATTAGAACATTATTATCCGAAAAATCATTAATAAATAAACATAGGATAATGACCATGCTATTCATGTAATATATAGCAATGTACATTAAAACTGATTTGTACTTAGTCCTGTTAATCTAGGCGTCTCATTAATTTTATGATTCTATGTCTATATACTTATTAGGGTATTTTGGATGATATACTTTTCATCAAAAAGATAAGAATTTTTATTGCAAAAAAACAGAAAATTTCAATTACCTCTTTTTCAGCTTCAAAGAACTCTCCTTCACCCTTCTTATTCTTCTTCTCGACTTTCTTGGAGAAATACTTGTCATCAAACTTCTCAGCGTTTACTCCATTAATGTCGACCTTGGTTGAAGTGGCAATTACGTATGACTGGTTCACCCTTCTCAATGGAACACCATTAATCTTGAATGGACCTGAAAAGCCCTAGACTGTTTAGCGATCAAAGCTCTAAAGACTTTGCTAAAAAAACAAAATTTAAGAAGGATAATAAAATCTATATGTCGAATTTGAAGCAATACAGTCATAAACTCATCAAATCAAAGCTACACTTAATTTGTTATTGATTAACAACCAATATACAAACAGAAAACGAAAACCTCACCGGTGACGAGAAGCAATCCAGATGTAAGTTGTTTCAAGAACACAACTCTCTTCCCCTTGAACCTTCCAGCCAATATAATCAAAACAGTTCCTGGAGTGATACTAGCTCTACATAACATGAAAAGCATACATCAAATCAAAACGAACACGCATTAAATTTGAAAAAACAATCGATAAAAGCTACAAAGGATTTCATGTGTATCAACCTGAGCTTAGTGGGCCTAGCTTTGCGCTTGTTAACAAGGGGTTTCTTGACATCGTCGGCAGGGTAAAACTTCGGCGGCTTGACAGCGACGGGGGCGTCAGCGGGCTTCTTCTCGTGGGTAGGGAATTTGCCGCCGTTTTTGGCCTTGATGGCCCAGAGTCCCCTCTTGTGGTACATCTGGGAGCGGGAGTATTTCCCTACACCCCTGATGAGATCTGGGTTCCGGCATGTATGGGGAGTTCTCTGCTTTGGCGCCATTGATGGATGACCTTCTGATGCTTCGCTTGCTCCGGCGGTGTGGAAATGAGGCGACGAAGAAGAAGGGGTTTGGAAGAAAATTGGTGATTCTAATACTTTTGCAGAAACCCTACTTGGTGTTCTTTGGGCTTTCTCTTCTTTTCGGATTGGACAAGTCCTAGTTGAGCTTATTTGTTGGCCCGTTTTATTTTTTTCTAAGTACATGTACATCCCATTTGATCAAGATAATGGAGATTATTTTAATAAACTTTATTTAATTATAAACAAATGCTTTAGGTATATTTTAAAGGAAATTAATTAAGCTAATAATTATACATGAACTATTTAAATGAAATAACTATCTTTTTCAAGTTTCTAAAAAATGACCATTTAGTCTGGAATACAATATTTTGGAGTAGTTAAGGTCATTGTGGAGTTTACGGTAGTTGGCGGAAGATTCGTCTGGAATCAAACAGTCGTACATTTCAAACTAGAAAACTTCATTATGGATCTATTATATGGAATGTGCAGGCATTCTGGAGTAATGTTCTTGAGTGTTATTTGTCATTGTTGTTGCATAAAACAAAATAGAGCTTTAGTACTAAAAAAAATAAGTTTGTATAAGCAGTTATTTAAAGTACATGTTTGTAGTGGAGGACAATTGGCATGAATTGATGGATATATGCAATATATTGGTCCAAACTACACATTTTGGTGTAGAGTTAAGTAGTGATATCAACATTATGGACTAATTATGTTGGTAACTTCAAAGTCCATGTTACATACTAATCACCGTCTAACTTTTCATTAGTTTACCTATGATAAAGTTTTAAAGAAAACTAACTTAATCCCTTCCTTGTTAAACATACAAAAACCATTACTCCATGTTTCATAACTAAAGGGTCCTACGTAGCCTCAACTAAGAAGTTATACCCTCACCCATTTTTCAATTTTTTTTCGTGTGTTTCATCATTTTCTCCGAGTCGTAATGCTCCAAAATATTTGTGTATTTACTTAAGTACATTATTCTAGTATGTCCCTCTTCATGGCATATATCACATCTTATATCTTTTGGCAACTTTGATTCACACTCTTTCCTATGATGTCCCTGTAGTAACACTCTAAAATATTTGTGCATTTCTTTGGGTACATTACTCGAGTGTGTCCCTCTTCATGACGTATCTCGCATCTTATATATTTTGACAACTTTGCTTCACACTCTTTCCTATGATGTCTTTCTTTTCCACTTTAGAAACATCGGGATGTTCCAAAGATACATTCTCCTAGTGTCTTTTAAGATACTTATTACATATTTCAAACTTTTCGTCTTGTTTAATATTTTCTTCTATAAAGCTTCCAATGAATAATGTTATCACTATTGCAACAAGCACCATGGGGGGTTGCATTACAATATATGAATATTTTGAGGGTAGGCCTTTAGCATAACAATAGATTTTTCCTTCCTCGGTAAGCCACACATATTCAAACGAAGCCAATGAAGCCAACATCCTTGTAAACGTGTCGGTGTACTCATGAATCAACATGTTTCTTTTTTATAAAACAAGGAATTCCTCCAAATTCTCCATAGACGAACATAGGTCTAATTCTTCGTGATGAACTTCATACTTGCTTTTCGTCCTTTCCATTTTGCTATAAAATAGTAATGTTAAGAAGCTTCAAAATCTTTCATCTTCTATTTCCACGCTTAAAATCTTTGTTGTACGATAATATGACAACTTATTACAACGTTATCTCATCAAAGGTTTCACTTAATTGTTATAAACAATAGTTCTAAGTACAAGCATCCAACTTTGTGTTAGTATAAATCTAGTCATATAACATGACTTTAACATTTCTAAGCAATAGAGTATGTTTATTATATCATAGGAACATTTTTTCATAAATGTGTTTCACATCAATCTAGGCATATAATCCTATAAGTAATTCTAGCATTCTTAAGGAAACATGCAAACTATTTCTCATAGTTTAAGCATAAGAAAGATAATCCAATCTAATTTTGCTTAATCAATCGTTTGATATCAAATTGTTATATCCATACAAATTTTTACCAATATAATATTATGATTGTTCATTTAACATAACATTTAAGTCATGTCAAATATGTAGTTTTACAAAAACTTCAAAAACATTTATCAGGCTTTACAAAAGTTTGGTGTTACAACAGTAATATCACATCCATAGTAAAAGAGAAAGGATTATACTATCCGATGTAACATCCTGTTTATTAAATAAATAAATAGATAAAATTGATGAACGAATAGTCGGCCTAAAGCCAATAATATTTAACGGACAGTGGTTTCGGGGATCCAAATGATATATTTTACAATTTTAGGGGTCAAAGTGTAATTTTAGTATGTATTATGTATAGATTTTTAGAAGTTAGGGTGTGTTTGATAAGTATTGGACTAGAATTGAAAGAAATTTCAGAAGGTAGGGGCTAAATCGTAAATTTCAGATTCATTTTGAAAGGATTAATAAAGGTAGGGGCCATTGTTGTTATTAAGGGGAGAAGTTTATGAAACGGGTATATAACCTATCGCTACTCTCGTTCAAACCCTAAACCTAGAAGTTGAATGAAACCGCCACCTTCTTCACCTTATCCCTCCATCTTCTGGCCACCGCCAACTCCCCCTCGTCGTTGCCTTGAACCACCGAACGACGCCATCACAACTCCGATGGTGGGATTGAAGCTTGATGTCGTGGTTGCTGTTGTTGTTTTCCTCCATCGACCGTTCCTTCTCTCCTCCAAGGTGTCATCCGTCTCGCTGTCATTGTCACCACTGGGTTGTGTCGCCTTCGAGCCTCGTCGTTGTTGTGCCACTGCCGAAGGAGACAAGAACTGAGGTAGCTATTGTTGCCACTTTGGTGGGTCGCGTAACCCCCCCTCCTTTCTCCAACCTACCGTATGTTACGCTCCGATGATGCCAACTGTGGCCGTCATCGCCCACCGCCGGTCGTAGCGCCGTTGTTGCTACCGTTGTCGGATGGTTCCAACAATATGGTGGCAGTGTTTGTTGTTTGTGGTACGGATGCTCGTATGTGTGTGTTTCTGTCGAGTAAAGTCGTGAAGAACCACCATGGCAGCCAGACATGGTGGATGTTGTCATCAACATCGTCGTACGCCACCAGGTGGGTGGGTGGGTCCATTTTACAAATTGAAACATGTGTGTTTATTATAGTGAAGTGGTGTTTGGATGTTTATTCGGCCAGAAAAGTCACCACGACCATCGTGAGGTGGTGGCTGCCACAATGTGCCGCCGCCGGCCACCACTAGGGTGGCTTTGTGTGTGTATGTTTATATTGGTGTGTATGTGTTATTGAGTTGTAAATTGTAAATGGTGCCTGGAATAATAATAAGAAAAGGGTGTGGTGCATTCAATCAGTCGAGCTCAAGTAAGTTTCCCCATAATACCCATATATGATATCTGTTATGACTTGGTTTATGAATCTGTGAATCGTATGCTAGTTAGGTCCAGGGAAGATGCATGTATATGTTGAATGAGCTGGTAGACTTGTATGATAGTGTTGAGTAGTTAGCAATAGATTGGCCTGATATGTGGTGCTTGTATCCTTGGGAATATTTGATGCCATGCTAGAATGAGAATGATTGTTGGTATTAGTAACTGCTACGTGTATGCTTTTAAAATTATATACGGTTAGGATCTTATAGCCTTAGAATAATTGATTTGGCCTTATTTCCCGTTCCTTTTCGGGTTGTGGTCCTAGGGTAGAGTCTATTATTCGACAGTTTATTAGATCATGTTTTGTGTATAATTTGCATGCATAAGGAAGCCGACAGTGTGGATGGATGGATGTGGATAGCATGAGTTGTGGTATGAAATTTGGATGTTCTATGATAGTTCTTTGGATTGGAGTGCTACTGCAAGAATTTTGCTTGCTTTGTGCTTTGTGGAACTCTGGAGTGATGGGAGTCAGCTACTAAGTGGATATGACGATATCCAGGAGGTGGATGGCTGGCATCATGGAGAGTTCTTCAGCAACTGATGGCAGGGCGAGGTGGGGAACTGTAACATCCATAAAATCCTAGCCAATTTAAAACTTTTTAAGTCATATAAAATCATTAAGTTATTACAATTTGTTTTCAAAATAGTTTAAACATCAGAGTTCCCAGAAATGATAATCATCAATCGAGGAAGTGTACGGTCACACATTCGTCTTCCCGCAGTCACCCGTTGAACCTGAAACAAGAAAATGAAATTGTAAGCCCGAAAGCTTAGTGAGTTGCCGCCAAAATACTAACCTCAACAATACCATAACCATATCATATCAACAAATACAGAACATCCATGCATCTTGAGTCTACAGTGTGACTGGTCCGCCCGCACCGACCCTTGTGTCAACCCGAAATCTTCATTCGGTAAAACCCTAGAGTCAATCATTTCAAATTATAAGTCAAGTTCACTTTTATTGTTTTTTTTTAGAAAATTTGAAGTTCGTTTGATTATTTTAATAATTAATCTTTAAACGAACGGGTGAAAGGATGTGTCGACTCGGGTCTTGAAATTTCAAAACCACGAATACCACGTAGCTTAGAAGTTCACGGCCAAACTTTTATGTTTGGGCCGTAAACTCCCTTAAAAACCGTGAACTCATGCCTTAAGCATGAGTTTACTTTCACCCTAAAGAGTAAACTCCAAAACTCTCTCAAGTATCATCCAAGTTTTTGTTCAATATCTTCAATCTAGTAAGTGTTTATAGCCATTTCAAGTTAGTATATCACTTAATCTAGTGATTGTACATCTTTTCACCCATCCATTTATGTGTTTTGACTAGATTTCCAAAACACCAAGAACACACACTAGTGTTCTTGGGCCTTTAGCACCTTTTCGAGCTTCTAAATAGTAAGTACTCTCATCCTAGTGTATTGTAAGGCTTATTATACATCATTACATCAAGGAAATGTCCCAAGAACACCAAGAACAAGGTGTTCACGGTTTTGGGAGGCTCCCAAAACCGCAAACACCAAGTATAGTGCCAAAGGGTGCTTTAGGGTGTCTAGATGCTCCACAATGCCTTAGGGACTTGTCTAGATCCATCCTTGATGTGTTTATCACATAAAAGAACAAGAAAACAATCATTTATATGTGTTTACGGTTTGGGGATCTCCCAAAACCATAAACACCCCAAAAGGTGGTTAAATGTCCCATATTACTCCTAATGCCTAGAATCTAACCTAGGCTATTACCTTGAAGTGTTTAGGACTTGAAAACACCAAAATACCTAAGTCCATGAGAGTTTACAGTAGTAAACTCATGGAGAAATGGTCCATAGACCGTAAACTCCATTTAGGAGTGTTTTGATGCCACACAACACTTCCTAAGGCTTAAACATGAAGTAGGAATGCTTGGATTGGCTTAGAAAGCTTCAAACAGCAAATGGTCAAAAAGAGGGTGAGTTTACGACCGTAAACCCAAGGGTTTATGACCGTGAACCCTTTTGCTAGTGACCACAAAATCGTAAACTCCTTAAAGGAGTTTTCCTTGAACCCTACAACACTTAGATGCAATCCTTGAGACTTATAACACTTTTATAAAGTGTTTAGCATGTCCTAGGGTGTCTTGAATTGTTTATTAGTTGTTTAAAGACTAATTGGATACATGTAAGTGATATTATATGTTAACTAGGATCATAGAGTGTGTTCAAGACTTCACTTGACACCTAGCAATCCTACATCTTCAATTCATCCGTACCACTCACTACAGGTGAGTTCATACCCCTTAATCAATGTTTTAAATGTTTTTAAATGCTTTATGGGGGGATACAAGTAGAATCATGCTAGTTATTATATCAATCACATGTGATTAATAAGCAGCATTCAAATGATTTACTACTCATTAGTCGTTTTACCAAACAATTTCCTTTAAATGATTTTCATAAACATTTTATATGTTTAAAACTCCTTATTAAACTGTTCATTTTACTCTGTATGTTTCATTTCAAACTCATTTACAATTGTGTTTCAAACAAATGTTTCTTTATACTTCAACTGTTTTATCAAACCCATGCTTTCAACCCGTTTTATAGATTGACATCAAGTCGATCTTTTCTTAGATAGAAATCATGTTCAAAGGTTTTACAAAACTTATTTTATGCTTCTATATTGTCAATTGCATGTCTATGTATGTATAGTTATATAAGAAATGTTTAAAAGGCTTAGGAAGGCCTGCCCGCCCTATTTCCTTTTCGCGTTTGAGATGTGGTCTGGTGGGATATCGGGTACCCGTCCGAAGGTCGTTTAAATATTAGTTATATATCATGTGTACATATATATTCATAAAGGTTCTTCCAGTTCATTCAGTACCCTTGGGTAGTAAGGGTATACTTCCATGTTCATACGTACCAGTTACATTACTAGTAAGCTACCATATGGGTAGTTTAGGAAGATACTATAACTATTACTAGAACGCGATATCATACAATGAGTCAGTTCATTCATGAGTCAATACTTGATAGATAGAGAGAGAACACACATTACAGCTAGTACACACAGTACATTACTATGCTTGATAGATAGAGAGAAAGCACACATTACAGCTAGTTCACACAGTACGTTACTATACTTGCTAGATAGAGAGAGAACACACGTTACAACTAGTACACACAGTACATTTACATGAGTACACTTACAGGAATACGTTTACATGATAATATACGATGAGTTAATATTACATTATATATGTATAGATTATGTTATATAATCCTCATTATTATATTTACCTTGTGATACAATCACATAATCGACGAGATAGATTGGATTTAATATCCTAGTACCAAAGGATACGTTGCGGGATTAACCATTCCTAGAATCTCTGTTAGCTACAGAGGTAAAAGCACATCCACGGATGTCAACGGTTGATACCATTACAAGTATACTTTAAGGGACTAACTATTCCTATATCCAGCTGTTAGCAACAGAGGTAAATGTACAGCTATAGATGTCTTCAGTTAACACGGTTAGTTACCCTAGTACCAAAGGGTAACACTTAGGTTACTTATATTATTACCTTTATCTTGTGACTCATTCACATAACCGATGAGGTGAATTATATTTGAGTATCCTAGTACCAAAGGATACAATTTTTTATAATAATAATATTAGTACAGAAGTAGTCACTTATTTCAAATATTATAGTACTTACAAGATTACAATAGACTTAAGGTAGTTAGTACGGTGGTAGTTATTCGTGATGGGTTTTGGTCCTAAGAACATCCTATGTGCTCATACAAACCCTAATGCTTGGATCTAGGTTTCTCTATTGTACATGCAAGTTATCTAAGACTATAAACCCTAATTCTAGCATTCAAATAATCATATTAACATGAGAATAGGTTTATAATGTTACCTTGATTGTTATGTAGCAATAACAATCCCAAATCTCCTTGTATTGACTTTGGAAGGCTTAGAGTCACAAGTGTCACTCCTCTAATGGTTCACAAACACCATAAGCAAATGGAGAAGGTATAAAGAGATAGGAGAGGTATAAGATTTCATCCCTAAGAAGCCTTGGGAAGGTCTGGACGAAATCATGAGACAAAGGGGGTTTATATAGGTGTAGAGATAGGGTTTCAGTCTTTATCCTTATCTAGTTGCTTGCTTACCAAACAACCCATAAGATAAGCCTTGAATCCTTATCATGGTCGAATTTTAAGGCCCTATCACCTCAAATTCGTCCAACCTATCCTTAAGATAATCCTTACCTTATTTTCTAACTATCACATAATTACAATTCAGCCCCTCTAGTTTAATTAATTACATTTGACCACAAAATTAATTCTTAATTAATTATTGACCAATATTAATTAAACAAATATGATTTCTCCTTTAATATATTATTCTTATAACATATTAATAAATCATAATAACCTCTCTCTCTAGTTATCTCTCCAATCAAGTTGCTTTGGTGAAGGGAACCCAAAAGGACCATGCACCATCGGGTCAAGTACATACCAAAATAGTTATGGACTTAGACACTAATCCAACAATTCGATACTACACCATAGTAATATTCCATTTTCCCATTACATTCACTTCGTGAACATTCACACGATGCACGGTAATGTAGAAGCTATATTTTTTGGTTAATGATAGTAAGATTTGGGAAAATACACACTCTTACAAGAGTCACACACACAGACACTAGATGCCTTGGTAGAAGGATACATTTAGTAGGAAACATATGGTTTTCTAGGATGTCCAAAACATTTTCATACTTACAGTTCATATACATACAAATACATTCTTACAAATTAAGACACTAAAAATACTTATGATCTCACCAGCTTTAAAGCTGATACTCTCTTTCAAAATAACTTGTATCCTCAGGTCAACGATAGACAGGTACACATGCAAGGTTTAGAGAAGATGGAGCTCGTTCAAGACTCATCTTTCATTTTGATTTGTACTTAGTGTTTATTATAATTTGACAGATCACACTTGTATTAAAATTATATTATTAATGCAATGGATGATGTTGTTGCTTGTTTACTACTTTTCATTGTTGTGATACTGTACATGACTTCCTCCGCCCCAGAACGTTTCCGCCGTTCATGGTTTTGGGGTGTGACATTTGATGCCATGCTAGAATGAGAATGATTGTTGGTATTAGTAACTGCTACGTGTATGCTTTTAAAATTGTATACGGTTAGGATCTTATAGCCTTAGAATAATTGATTTGGCCTTATTTCCCGTTCCTTTTCGGGTTGTGGTCCTAGGGTAGAGTCTATTATTCGACAGTTTATTAGATCATGTTTTGTGTATAATTTGCATGCATAAGGAAGCCGACAGTGAGGATGGATGGATGTGGATAGCATGAGTTGTGGTATGAAATTTGGATGTTCTATGATAGTTCTTTGGATTGGAGTGCTACTGCACGAATTTTGCTTGCTTTATGCTTTGTGGAACTCTTGAGTGATGGGAGTAAGCTACTAAGTGGATATGACGATATCCAGGAGGTGGATGGTTGGCATCATGGAGAGTTCTTCAGCAGCTGATGGCAGGGCGAGGTGGGGAACTGTAACATCCATAAAATCCTAGCCAATTTAAAACTTTTTAAGTCATATAAAATCATTAAGTTATTACAATTTGTTTTCAAAATAGTTTAAACATCAGAGTTACCAGAAATCATAATCATCAATCGAGGAAGTGTACGGTCACATCTGGACCGCCCTCTTGGGGCTTTCAGCCTGTCTGGACCGCACACCAAGCCTTCGGCCTGACTATGTGCTCTCCCGGGTCTGCAGTTTATCCGGTCCGCCTTTGGTATGTTGGCCTACAGCACAAAGCAAGACCCACTTCAACCCAATCCTAATAAAACAACCATGTGCACATATAATATATAATTACATAACAGTCCATAGACAAACAAACCGATCTAGCAGATCATATAGCATAGCAACATCCTAACCAGAATACCGACCTAACCGGTCACTATACCAGGATACCGACCTAAACCAGGTCACTAACATAAAGATACCACCATCCTAACTACTAGGATGTAATCAATAAACATATCATGCCATAACCCAGATACAAATATATAGAGGGCCGGCCTTGGTGCCTTAGACCCTGTTGATATAGTGAGGATAACTCACCTCGCAACGCTAATCTGAACTAAAGAAATGAACTCCCAAACCGCTGTCTCACTGGAAATCCCCAACTATCACATAATAAATACCAATTCATTACACAACATAACAATCTTGGCAAAGGACCACTCAATCCGTCATGTCCATTCCCTTTAATTGGGCTAAGGCCCAAACCCTACTAGCCCAAAAAGTAGCCCAAATCACCAAAAGTCCATAGAAGATGTACGTTGGGCGTACCCCAAGGCTGCACGGGGCATACACAGGTCTCGCATTGATTGGAAAACGGGGTCATTTACCCAGTACGCTGGGCGTACAGAAACTTACGCTGGGCATACACAGGGTTTCACCAAAACCCTAATAAGTGCTTAATGGCTTAAGCACTTAAGCCCAAACTCCAGATCCAGTGACCAAATGTGCCTAAGACTCATAAAGTCTCGAACTTTATCACTTTAGACATCTAAACAGTTCTTAATCCAAGGTCTTAATCCATTAAGACCCTTCTACTACATGCATGGGACATCTTAAGCCATTGGGAGCTTATTTTTATCACGTAAGACCTCTCCAAGGTCCAGAAAGGACAACTTATCTCGTCCAAAATGTATCATGCACCAAATTGGGTTTTTGGGATAAGAAATGGTTCCATAATGCTAGAAAGGCTAGATCTATAACCTACAAGCATAAAGTTTGAAGCTTTTTTTTACCTTCTGGAGCTTCTATGGCACAACACAACTTCAGATCTACAAGCCAATCTCATCTTCAACTATTTGTTGCAATGGCTTCACCTTCAAGAGATCAAAATACCCACCAACACACTCTCATACACAAGAACTAGGGTTTGGGGATGTTTCTGGAGGATGGAGGCTGAGAAGGAGAAGAGAAAATGAGCCATAAGGATGTTTATATAGCCCACAACCCGAGATATTAGGGTTTCCATCCTTTATGAGTACGCCCAGCATACTAGGGCGCACCCTCGTACGCTCAGTATACCCTTATGTACGCGCAACGTACTCCTCCTGGTCCTAAAATTACAATTTAGACCTTAGGCTCTTCATGGCTTTACCCTTCCATCCCCAAGGACTATAAATGACAAAACTTGGGATGTTACAACTCTCCCCCACTTAAATTTGATTTCGTCCTCGAAATCATTCCTTACCATCCCTAGAACCTGACATCCTGAGGGGCACCTCCATAACCATAACATCCTTTTCATTCCAAAGAAGACGATTCCACAATCCCATGTGGCACACAATCCTTCACCACCTAAAACCCGCAATCTGGAAACCTGGATTCGGCCTGACCCCTTGGCCGACCACTCAAACTATCCATCGCTAGCTCTCTTTCCATTACTACCAACAGACTATTCCGCCCTGGGAACCTGAAGTTCCTACCCGAAATAGAACCATTGGTCATATTCTGTTGAATCCCTGCCCATTACTACCAACAGACTCACCGTTGGCCAACACCGGGTATCTTGGCCTACTGCATAGAGCAGGACCGCCTCAGCCCAGTCAACCACAACATGCCATCTAATAGACCATCAGAAAAAGATGTCCACTAAATACCGATGATAATTTACCATGCCAATCCTTTCCATCCACCACTTCCATAGAAAACAGTCCCGCAAGCGATTACCAAAAACTCATAGTGTCCATATCTTGTTCTGAACGCAATCTTCTCAATATCCTACTCTCTCGCCTTTAGCTGATGATATCCTGACCTAAGATCAATCTTCGAAAAATAGCTCGAACCTTGCAACTGATTGAACATGTCATCAATCATTGGCAACATGTACTTGTTCTTTATTGTTGCCTTATTTAACTCTCTATAATCTATGCACATTCTCATGCTCCCATCTTTCTTCTTCACGAATAACACCGGAGCTCCCTAGGGTGATGAACTAGGTCTAATAAAATCGTTGTCCAAAAACTCATGAAGTTGTGTCATAAGCTTCGTCATTTCTGTTGGTTCCGTTGAAGTAAACACCTTGTTTCCTCCATTTGGCGATCCAACATCATCTACATCATTGCTTTTACCCCAACCATTGTGATCGGCTTAGGTGCAACTGCTACAGCATGTATCTGCTCCCTCTCTTGGGGTTTAGGTTGTTGAGTTCTGTTTGCATTTCTAGCTCCACTCCGGGTTTTTTCCATTATGATCTATACACCAAATTAGGCAAATTTAGATCTTCATTACTCCAAAAAATTATATGCTAGTTCTAATATCGTAGTCGTACGCTTAGAATCCTTAAGGTTTCAAGATCCTGTCGACAACAGACCATAGATCCGAACAAATAATGACATATATGGCAAACATATAGCATTTAGCACATAAAAGCATTTTAGGCATCTTTCCTAAAATATATTAGTGCTCGTGTCTAAAATATGATAGACACTCATCTCACAATCATCACTTAGCATTCTACGTTTAAGTCTAGAAATCCTACAAAATCCTAGTTCGCTTAAACTAATGCTCTGATACCAACTGTGACATCCCCAATTTTCTCGACAAAAAAAACCGATTTAGTTTATGCTTTTAAAATAAAATCAGAGCAATTTTTCCAAAAGATGTTGCGGAATTTTTTCCTAAAACAAAATATAATAAAAATTTATCAAAACATTTCTTAAATAAATATATTTTCATTATATACCAAAAACTTCGGGATGTCATGTTCTGATACAGACCAAAAACATAAAGAGTTAATTATAAGCATTACAACATATATTTACAACTACTGGCTTATAATTCAAAAATCCTTCTTCAACCTCCAAACTACGCTCGGGGTCTACTACCTATAATACAGAAAACTGAGTGGGTTAGACTTGGGCGCCTGGTGAGCATATAGGGTTTTCAACCCACAAAATAATAAATTTATTAATTTTCATCTACCAAAAATAAATTTATTAATTTCACCACCCAACAATAAATTTATCAATCCAAAATAAATTTATTAATTTTATCAACCAACAATAACCCTGGTTACCCATTTCCGTTATCCTCACTTTACATCCCTAAACACCTATCACAAGGGACATAGTCTAAGGATTTTCATTGGGGTGACAACACTGCTTTAGAGGATTCCTCAACAATTTATGTCAAATAAGGTAACCATGTGGGGGGGGGGAGTATACCATTGAACACTAAGTTCACAAACAACTACAGGTTACGAGTCTGCTAGCGTTCCACTGGACTGTCTAGAAAAGTTTGTGATCGTCATCTATACTCCGTTAGATGACTGAAACAACAATAATATCGAGGCTTCTCATCATTTTAACACACATCAACTATTTCATCTACCCATGTTATACCCAACATATTTGTAGATAAAAATACATATACAATTTAAATCATTTTAAAACCAGTATAACACATTCATTCAACACCCATCTCAATTAGACAAACAATAAATATACACAACACGTATTTTATAGAAAATACTTCATATCTATGTGTAAGATGAAAGTGACTACACACTTACTTGGTGTAACGAAAATTAGGCATCACTTTGTCTCTTAAAATAACATTTTCTGATGAAACCGGGAAGTTTTCTAAAACCCGGGCTTCACATGGGCAATGTTTCGGCTCGAAAACTATTTTTCTCGGGATCTTCGGGCTCTCCGGGGCTTGCTTACGATGCTAGGGTGATATAATAGGGTTGGGGGTAATTGTTACAATATTGAAGAAAGTATAGGGTAGAGAGAATGAAATTGTAAACATAAATTCGGATGGTATCGGTCACTATTTATAGGGGCTGAATAATCGAGTTAAACTGCACATAATTTTAGAGTATGCTGGGCGTACTCCCTCTTCAACCAGTAAGTTGGGAGTACTAAGGGATCAGCCTGGACGTGTCAAGGCTATGACACGTGTCTATCATGCGAAAGAGTAGGGCTACGTGACCAATCTCGGATCGTAAACACTCACACGAGTACGCTGGGCGTACTCCTTTGGTGCGCTGGGCGTACTTCCAATTTCCAAACATCAAAAATTTGTAACTTTTGCATATGAACTCCGTTTTTGACATTTTTATATCCACGCGTAGGTGAGACTATGCTCTATAATTTTCGTTTAGCATCCGTCGGCTAATTTTGAATTTATTTTTAAAGTTATATTTTTAACAGGTCGGGACAGGAAAAATCCGTTAAAAATTCATAACTTCTTCATCCGATGTCTGTTATCGTCTGTCTTTATACTGTTAAACTAATATCGATAAGATCTTCGATTCTCATTTAGGTTGTTTCGGCTAAAAATCACTCGATCTAAAATTCGAGTTTCGGGCTGCATACTGTTATGCCAAATCTTATAAAATTCATAACTTCCTCATACGAAGTTAGATTTAGACATTCTTTTTATGCACGCTCTCGGTTTAACGAATACTACAACTTTTGTTTAGATCACTAATGTTAAAAAAGCACTTTATCGTAAATTCACTTTTTACGTCACATAACGTTGTGCAGGTTCTATTGCGAAATTTCAATAGGTCATAACTTCTTCATTATAACTCGGATTTCGGTATTCTTTATATCTCCGGAATCCTTGTTTCGACCACTACAGCTTCACTCTTAGATTTCGAGATTATCTAATATTTATTTTTTATGCTTATTTTTATCCTTAATTCATTAAATCAAAATAATTAAGTAGATAAGCACACAATTCACATAATATTCACATAATTCATCTTTATTACTTTAAAAACGAGTTACAAATGTTAACCTAGACTATTACATCATCTTTAATGCTTAGCCCATAAACATGATCATTACAGAAGTGCTCAAAATCCAAACCCTAACTTACTACCCAAAACCCAAGCTTCATAACCCTTGCATGGATGGGAGAAAGGGATCAAGATCAGATTTTTATGACTACAAACACTCAAAAGCATTTGAAAGGATAACTCATTTGGTCTAGAGTAAGACAAACTCATATATACCAAGATTATGGGACCAAAAGGCACAAAAACTCAAGAACTAGCAAGATCTAATTAAGTATCCATCAAGTTCAAAAATTTATACTTTATGGAGGTTGCTAGAGAGATGAAAGTTCCAGATCCTCAAAGCTTGAAGCTCCTCAGACGCTCCTCTTTCTCCTTAAGAACATACAAGAACCACACTAAGGACTTAAACTCTCACAAACATGGATAGGGTTTTGAAATGACTACTTTGGGATGTGGAGGCTGAAGATAAGGAATACCTCAAGGACTTAAGGTCCTTTAAATAGGGTCTAAACCCTAAAAATTAGTGTTTTGAATGTTGTTGCTCTACGCACTGGATACTCCAGGTACTCCCAACGTAGATCATTAAATACTCACGTCCCAAACACTCTTATTCGCATCCAATAGCATGAGGGGTACTTCCTTTAGCATCCAACACTCTCATTCGCATGCAATCGCATCCGGGGTACCTCCTTTCGCATCTCATACTCTTATTTTTGCATCCACCACTCATTCACATCCAATAACATATGGGGTACTTCATTTCGCATCAAATACTCTTATTTGCATCCAAATCACATCTGGGGTACCCCCTTTCGCATCCAACACTCTCATTTACATCCAATCATCAAACTTTTGACTACTCCAACACTCTCAGATCAGTCAATCTTAGAAAACGGGTGTTACACTAACCATAGCGTTTTCCCTTTAATTAGTTTTTCGTGACCAAAGTACCTTCAACTCCTTGATAACTTAGTAGAGTTTTGATTACTTGCTTTCCTTTAAATCCTCATGATTGGAGCTTTCATTTAGGGTTCTATCTGAAAAATCATCCCTCTTTGCTCTCAGCTGAGGAATGTAGCAAGAATGAATCAAATGACTGCCTTAAACCTTCTTTATTAGGCTATGTGTTCGACGTGAACACGTCACATAAAAGATATGGGCACAGTGCGTCCACTTTAAATGATGATGTGTCATCGAAAATAAACTTTCGCACTTCACCCTTTATCATGTGTTCGCGTCGCATATTGACATTGTACGTTTGCCTTATTGAAATAGCAATGTGCCACTTCGCCTTACGTCAAATTGTTCAACGCGACAAGTAATTTGTGGTTCAACAAATTTCTTTTCTGCTATCAGTTCTCATTTTTTCCAACATTTTCACTGTCTTTACAACAAGATATCTTCATCACAAACACCACTTTTCTCAATTTTTATATCCAGTTAAAGGCGCAAAAGAGTCTTACAACCTTATCAAGTTACTTTTGAGTAAGTGCTTAAAGAACAATGAACTTAATTTAATAATCCATAAAGTAAGTAGTAAAAATGATTCTCATGCCATTTTTTTTTGTCAAATACTCAATTCCATAACTAAATTGATCTTAACCAACATTATATCTTGTCACAAAATGTACTATGACATATATAAACTATTTTTTGAGTCTAATTCTTTAAAAACCTCATGCTACACATACAAATGACCAAAATTCCCTTATTTTCATCTAATGACTTTTGCAACTACATAACTACATACACTCAACTAATCACTAACTATCGCCACCATCAGTACTAGGAATGTGAAATGATTATGATATCGTTTTGAATCATTTTACCATTATAATATTACACATTTTCAATTCATTCCCTTCATTTTCCTTAATTAACATCTAAATTTTCTGAATGTTACAAAGTGTTAATATTTGACAATTTTTCATTCTCTTTATTACTTTTCAAATACACAACATAATATTTTACTAAATGGTTAAAGTCACAAAATAATCCAAATTTCTGAATGTTACAAAAATGTTCATTCTCTTTATTGCTTTTCAAATATAGAACATTATATTTTACCACATGGTTAAAGTCACTAAATAGCAACATAACTTTTGATTTGTTGATCAGGATAGGGACATCAAAGTCATTTTTTATACAACCCAAGTATGTATTTTTATAATCGAGACATCTTATTTACGTAATTAGGCGTGTTTAGAACAGAGCGTTTGAGAGATTCTATTTTAATTTTTAACAAAACGCTCAAGTTTAAATAAAAAACGTATGAGAGCTTCTAGCTTTTAACTTTTGATAAAATGCTCAAGTTAAAACAAAAAACTTTGTTTGACAATACAAATGTTTAAGTTTAACAAATCGCTCCAAATCTTAAAGTTACCTCATGTAACGTTTAACAAACGCTATTGAGCTTTTAAAATCAATTTAATTACCTTTAAAAATATATTTATATATTTATTTTTTTAAACAATTATCCTTTTATATAATTTTACATATTTTAAAAATTTCCAGCTATTTTTACCAAAAATTCATATAACAAATAAAAGTTATAGCTTCCAGCTACCAGCTATCTGTTTCCAACTATTCGTAACCTACTATCCGCTTCCAGCTAATAACTATTTTTGTCAAACACACCTCTTTTTTTATCATTTTATTTGTTCCATAAAATATCTTAACTTTTGTACATTAAACCAAAAAATTAACTAACTAACTTCGTTCCAGTTGCCCAATGAATATTCGAGGATGGTTGGTTGTCGCTCTATTTGATAGTGTTCCTTATTTTTTGTTTTCTAAAGGAATCCGATAGAAATTGTTGTCTTCGTAAACAAAAGCAATATTTGACTTGACAGACATAATTTAATCAAAATACAAGTCAAATGTAACAAAAAAAATCATCCTAACAAAGACAAAACATGAAAAAAAAAATCCTTATATATGTACACCAATCAAAGTTGCTAATTTAATGTAAACAAGGGTGAAAATATAAAGCATGTTTTAAAAATGTGTCCAAACAAATATAACATTTTTTTGATGGAGCACAAAAAGAAAAAAGATTTTTTTTTATCAATAAATTAATTATATAGAGGAATATCCTTACACTTGTAACTGCAACCATTGGTCACCATTAATAAAAGAGGCATTAAGAAAGAGTGAGGCTTGAGTGTCATTTAGCTTTTGTGCATATGGAACTCTCATTGAAGTATTTGCTCCTCCACCCATGCACATATACTCTCCATAGAATATACTCCTACGATCAAAAACATTTATTCATTAAAAAACTCACAAATACATTAAACTTTATAAAATTTTAATAGATTGTCATGTTATTATTCCATTTTTCATACAATTTAATCATTTTTTTTTATAATAATGAATCCTATAAAAAGTTTAATGAAACATATATTTTTTTAAAAGATCATTTATAATCATTTATGTATAAAAAGTTTTGTTTTTTTTAATTCATTGAATGTGAGTTAATCATTTCATCTCGTTCAATGATTTTATTTAACTATATATTGGTTAAAGTAAAATTTAAGGTTATAACTCATAGTATAAAATAAAAGTAGTAGTGCATGCTTACTGGTCTCTAGAGGGGTCATTAAAGTCATTCCACCCCTCAGGGGCAACTATGTCCGACATAAATGTGTAAGCAAAGATAACTTTAGAGAAGGGTCTCCAAGCTCGACCTAACCATATCCTTCCTGTACCACCGAGGTTGCATCTCACAAACGCAAATCCACTGTCCTCGTCTGCGGAAGCTCTTCCATGCGCTGTAACTGCTCCATTTATATTCTTTTGTCCCACTGCTACTGGTGGTGCCATGGAGATCAATTGACAATCCTATATATATATATATATATATATATATATATATATATATATATATATATATATATATATATATATATATATATATATATATAGATCATTTCACAATTATTACACAAATGACCCTAATTAATGGGGTTTTTGATCATATACAATTGCATGTGGCTATATTCTGATGTGATGTGTGTGGAAGGCAGAAATATGAACTAAAAAGGAGTACAGGATTGATTTAGTAGTTCATGAGATACTTATGTCAATATTATTACTATTATATAAGACATTGATAAATTTGATATAATGGGTGAAAAAAGTTTAATACTTTAAACACTTAATGTGGTAAAATTTTTGATGATGACTAAAATACATTCAATCATTTATGCAAACTATTTTTTATGTTATGCAATTATTTACCATTATCTATATAAGTTAATCTAAATTTTGGTTAGAGTAATGTTTATATCTATTGTGTTCCAAATACATCATAAATATATTACATATGAAATTTTGATACATATCATAGTCAAATGACATACACTCCACTTGGATAGTGTGGATCCGCCATTGTTAAGGTGTATATCAACGCAATATTAAAGATATTAATATTTGTTAAATAATTTATTATTATAACTTTAAAATTCATTCTTTAATGAAAAGGATATATAAAATATTTTAAATGTATCTATATATACATGTTAAAATATATTGCCAAAATATACAATTATATTCATAAAAAGTATCAACAATTCCCTAAAATATATTCATTATAAATTGAAGTAGAAATAAAATACAAAATTGCATAAGCATTTTTTATATAAGAAATAAATGATCATGCATTAACGTCTAGTTCGTTTTTAGGCACCTTTCTTATAACAATAAACAATGTCTTTTCTATTTTCGAAAATATAAGAATTAAATAATGTCTATATGTTAACATCTCATAAGATTCTATATAATTTTTATTTTATTAATTTTTTTTTTTTTTTGAATTTGTACCTCATAGAGTGATTTTGCATTGCCGAAAATGAAGTCAATTGAACCTTGAATATAACATTCTTTGAAGTAATGTCGACCTCTATCATCATGAAGTGTATCCTGAGCTCCAAAAAATCCACACCCCCAAAAAGAAGCTTGATCTCCATTTACTCTAATCGCCACAGCTTGTGCTCCAACATCTCCCGGCTTAGGTATCGGAGCCACATTCTAGCATTGATAACATTTCATAAACTAAACTTTTTTTTATGGAAAATCTAATTAATTTCATTATGTTGATTTAAAGATCTATGATTGTTACAGCTAGCCATGCATGCTTACCATGAAGCTAATGTTCTTAGCTACGAAATTTGCAGCAAACACTTGCACGGAGGCACAGTAGAACGTGCCATGCGAGGAATTTGCAGTGTCATTCCAAACAATCGCGGTTGAAGTATATCCTTGCCCTTGCAGTGTTATATTTGGTTTTGTCTTGGGGATTATTACCTTTTCACTTAAATTCGACATATTAAATAATTAAATGTATTAATATCGTCATCAAGGTTATACTTATTGGTATTTTGCATCTTTACATATTTCATATTGGTATTTGTTGAAAAAAAAAGAAAAAAAAATAGAGAGAGAGGAGAAGACTATTGGACAACTAGATTATAACCTGTAGCGACTTACAAGTAAATGCCGTTATTGATCCATATTAGAGTTCTCTTAGGGTTAGCAGTTATAGTTGCATCAATGGCAGACTGTATAGTTGTAAAATTACAGCATCCATTACGATCAACACAAAATGTCGTTGTGGTGTTGGTATCTTGAGGTACTGAATCACGAGGGAAATCATCACATATGTCGACTACTTTGGCCTTTTTTTCATGATGGTGGTGGTGATGACCATCTAACCGAGTGTTATATTGGTTTGCGATGATTGACACTGGCAAATTCGAGATAACCTTAAATTCCTCAATGTAGAACTTGACAAATTCTAGGTTTGATGATAGGAAATGTGTTGTTGCTAAAATGGCAACTAGAAGAGAGAAAACATCTGTGTATCTAAAAGTCATGCTTTTCTATCAAACAGAGGGTTTGAATGAACATGAAGAAAGCAAAGAAGGGTTTTTAAAGAAAGCACTTGAAGTAGAAGGGTTAGATAGCATGTCTTGCAAACTACCCTGTCCCTATATGTTCATTTCGACCTACCAACACCTGGGAAAGTTGGAATTATTCATTCATTAAAATTTAAGGTTTACAAAAGTTTATATCTACATATAATCACATAAAAACTTTATTATATTTTTATATCTTCAGTTACACGCAAATAGATTATTTGAGTTAAATATAAGAACTAGCAATGTATTTATATTGTTTGGTTTAATGTAACATCATGTAGCCCTATGAAGTTTTACTTTTTGGTTTAAATGGTTCCTTTCATTTTTTATTTAATTTTTTTGCATTTAAGGGGTACGAAGTATAGTTTTACCGGCTAAAATGGTCAATTGACTTGTTTCAAGAGGTTTCGAAGCCAAGTCATAGTCCAAGTTATCTAATGAGTTAACTTTGAGTTAACTCGTCATACACGTCACCGAGTCGAGTTGAATCATTTGCTTGAGTCCTAAGGGTTACTATGGACCCAATGTTTATAAAAATGATGGTTTAATAAATCAACCCTAAAACTTTATACCTTTTTTCGGCCAACCATTTACCGACAATGAGACAACAATCATTTTCACGAGATTCACGAGATGTCTACCCCACCGCCCTCACCAGATCCGATTTCGATAAATTCTCGAGACAGGATCAATTTCAGTGACTTACACACAATATTTTGCGATTATGGGCAGAAAATAGTTGAACAACACGTGGAGGTGGATCGCATTAAGGAGGAAATGAGTCGAGCTTCTTTACCTATCTCATTCCGGGGGTATGCCTTAGAGATTGCCGCCCATATCCTTAATCTAGTCCTTACCAAAAAGGTTTCTAAAACACCTCACGAGATGTGAACTAGGAAGGTTCCCACATTAGACCACTTCAAGGTTTGGGGTTGCGAGACTTTCTTGAGACGCGAGACTCACGACAAGCTCGTACCTCGAAGTGAGCGATGTATTTTCATCGGCTACCCGCAGAAGTCCTTTGGGTATCTCTTCTATAGACCGAGTGACAATGTTGTCTTCGTCGCGAGGAGATGATTCTTTCGTGAGAGAGAACTCATATGCCAAGGGGATAGTGGGAGTGTAAGAACCAAAAATTTCAAGACAAATTTGAACTTTTAAAGCACGTCAAACCATTAAAATCATTACAACTTTGTTTTCAAAATGTATATTATCAGAGTTTTCCCAGAAACATAAACAAATCATGAGGAGTTGTATGATCATGCCTTCGCCTTACTGCGATCCCCTGATGTACTTGAAACAATAATGTCACACCCCCAAACCGAAAAGGCGGAAACGTTCGGGGGTGGAGGACGTCATGTATAGTATCACAAAAATTGAATCATAGTAATCAAAGCAACAACAACCATTGTATTAAAAGTATAATGTTTACATTATATTTGAATCATACACGATTGACTCCAAAACTAAATAACAAGTAAAGACTCGAAGCTACTATGCTCCATCTTCTTGAACCCTGTGCATATACCTGTCTACTAGTGCCATGAGAATACAAGTATGTTTTGAAAGAGTATCAGCATAAAGCTGGTGAGTTCATAAGCGTTTGTTTTTGGAAAACTGTTCTTTGTTCTTTCGAAAAGTACATTATGTTTATCCAGAAAACCTTATATTTTCTGATATGATGAGAGTTAAGTAAAAATGATTCTTGCTAGTTCTTCCTGCGAGTACTTAGTGTATACAAATCATATACAATCCAAATCGGACAAACAATTGATTGTGTGGTTCTGCCCCAAGCCCACAACCAAACAAGGAACAGGAAATGAAGCGGAGGCCACACTTTCCACTGGTTATCGGATCCTCATGTACATAATCCTGAAGTATTCACTAGGTACTTACAAATTTAATTGTATTAGTCCTCAAGAAAATCTAATATTTTCTTATGAAAAGCATGATTAACCCATTCCTTCTATGACAACTTAGTTCATACTAGTTACGTATAAACCAATATCGGATAGACAGTTAATTGTGTGGATCTGTCCTAAACCCACAACCAAACAAGGAACAGGGAATGAGGCGAAAAACACACATTCCGCAGTCTATCGAATATTCTTCATACGTAACCTGGATGCATAAACTAAGGAGTCATGGAATTAATAATGAATATTCGTTAGTTGAATAATAAATCGGCTGTTTAAAAAGATACTGAAGTTTACCCTAGAAAATCCTATATTTTCCCTATGTATAAGTTGTTGAATTATCTGTTCCAAACCATAGAGTACAAGTATCTACCATACTTATGTTGTTTAAGCATCATTATATTTTAAAAACCCTGGCTACCACCTGCAATGTATAGTAGTCTTATTACATAAATAAAACTAGTTGAAAACATGGGGTCCTGTATCCTAAAAGTGTTGTTAATACCCTCCTGTGATCACTTAGTACATATAAGTTATAGAAATCTAGATCGAACAAACAGTCGATTGTGTGATTCTGCCCTAAGCCCATAACCAAACAAGGAATAGGAAATGAGGCGGAGATCACACATCCCACTGCTAGTCGGATGTTAATTTCATATTACCCTAATGTACATACTAAGTCATCACATAGTTACTAACCCTGTTGACTGTTTGTTAGGTATATTATTACGTGAACGAGTCGTTGTTTCACCTGTGGATTCTTATAACCATACTGATGGACGAATAACAAAACGATGTACTTCGGACGTCGAAAACTGAACATACGTTTGTCACCCCCGGTTGACTGTAGCTGATAGTTAGGGTGCGGGATTGTCAGTCCCGTATAGATCTATACACAAACTCACGCTCTCCCTTCAGGAGACTCTGGTTACAAGGCGTCTCAAACTGTAGTTCTCTCAACGAATCCACAAATAATACTAAGAAAACCCTGTTTGTTATTAACATGAATTCTTTTAAAATAACATCTTTTACATTATAATTCATAAGTTTGTTTCCTTTGTTCTGAAAACTGTATTTGCAACGTTTATATCTTAACATGTTTATAAAGCTGTCCGCAAATCTAGTAGCAACTTTGTTCATCATGTTTAGTAAGTTTTATGATCAATGTATACTAATTATAGGAAAATATAATAAACCAAATTATATTTTTAAACACAAGATTACTTGTGCTTTTACTTGTATTCCCCCCTAATAACATTAAAAACTCGGAAAAATATAGGGGTATGAACTCACCGTTAGTTGTGTGCAAGCGTCGAGTCAATGAACTGGAAATGAAGACCCCCGAGTTGTTGCACGTGGCACTTAACGGAATCCTAATAACAATTAAATACATATATGTATCTAAATTAGCGATTTCATTAAATAAAGTGTTGGAAAAACATTTGCTTTGGGTTAAGGAATGTTACCGGGACTTGATTGAATCGAGGAAAGCAGGTTTTCAGCCTAATGTACCACTTAAGGAGTGTGTACGGTCGTGAAAGGGAGTGTACGGCTGTGAACCGTGTACGGTCGTATACTGCCTTGAAGGGTGTACGACCTTTGAAGGTATACGGTCGTGGATGAGTGTACGGTCAACTAGCTTGAAGGTGTACGACCGTACACTCAAGAACAAGAGTGCTGGAATCGATGAATACGTGTCCTAGATGCTCTTAAATGAATCCCCAATGGTGTTTTTCGATGTTTTACGGAAGAATAAAGGTGTTTTTGGGGTGTACGGTCAGTGGTTCTAGAGAGAGAATGAGAGAGTTTTCGGTCAAGAGTGTTCAAATGAGGGTGGGGGTCCCGTATTTATAGGTTGGGGGTATGGTCGGTGGTGGGGTCCACCTGGTACCAACCGTACATGAGTGTGCGGCCATACCCAGGTGTGTGGCCGTACATTCACTTAGGCCGAAAACGGGTTTGTTTTTCAAGGACTTTGGGTTTTCGCGTGATTTGGTTCCGACTCGCTTATATAAATTTAATTATATAAACTAGATGATTTCCTAAACCATGAAGTTTTGACGGAAACTTAATAAAATTCAAATTTTATTAACGGAATTTAGATAACGGAAACAGAAAAAGGTTCGGGTTGTCACAAATAAACTGAAACTGTAAGCCCGGAAGCTTAGTGAGTTCCCCCAAAATACAAATCTCATATAACCATAATCATATCACATCCACAAATACAAATCAGCATCCATAATGAGCCTTCAGCCTGACTGGACCACCTCGCAGGGCCTACAGCCTATCTGGACTGCTCTCGAGCCTTCGCCATAACTGGACCGCCTCGCAGGGCCTACAACCTATCCGGACCGTTCACTGGGTATGTTGACCTTCAGCACAAAGCAAGACCGCCTCAACCCAACCCCAATCAAACAAACATGTGCACATAAATATCATACACTAGCTCATATCATATAACATTCAAACCAATCTAACAGAGAACTAATCATAGCAACATCCCAATAACCAGGATACAGACCTAACTGGTCACTAACATAGTATCATCCTATAATCAGGACACTGACCTAACCAGGTCGCTACACATAAGCATATCACCACCCTAACTACCAGGATGTAATCAATAAACATATCATGCCATAACCGAATACAATCCATAAAGGGCCGACCTTGGTGCCTTAGACCCTATTGATATAGTGAGGATAACTCACCTCGCAAGTAGTGCTGAAGTACTGCAAATCTCTGACTGCTGTCTCCCCGGAATCCTACACTATCACACCATAAATAATAAGTTAACACCCATCATGACCTTCTTGACTAAATGTCCCCACCATGCTCATAGTTTCCCAAAATACCCCAGAAATCCAATAGTCAACCCTTGGTCAAAGTCAAAGTCAACTATCAAGGTCAACAGTCCATGTTGACCTCAACTCGTCTAGTACCCTCAGCTACTCGCCGAGTTCCTGGCATGACTCGTCAACTCGCCGAGTCACTTGAGTGACTCGTCGAGTTCCTAGTGTCAGTAGCCGTAACTCCTTGGCCAACTCGCCGAGTTTTCCCTTTACAACTCGTCGCGTGCATACGTGTCCAAAGGTTGGGAAAACCCTAGCCGACTCGCCGAGTCACTCAACTGACTCGCCGAGCCCACGACAACCTTCATTGGACTCGCCGAGTCGACCTTGCGACTCGCCAATTCCCTTCAGTCCTTCATCCATACAGAGGCTTTTTAAGCCATGCTAAGGCTCCAAATTATAGATCCAGCTTCCCAAGGCATGTTTATCACGTAAAGTTGCAAACTTTACGTGCATGCAAAGCTCTAAAGTCTTAAAATGACAACACCAAGATTTTAAAGAAGTCTCACACTTGACAAAGTGGATAACTTTATGGACCTAGAGGCCAAAGGGAGTCCAGATCTGAAGTTGCAACTTCATATCTTGGCTCAAACACAAGAAACCTTTTCTAAAACCTACCCAAAAGAGATTAAAGATGAAATAAGCCAAGGAAACAACCTAATACCTTCAAGAGAGTGCCAACTAAAGTAGATCTTTGCTTCCCACTAGTTCCTTGCTTCAATTTACTTGTTTTCCCCAAGTGTTCTGTCACACCCCAAAACCGAGAACGGCGGAAACGTTTTGGGGCGGAGGACATCATGTATGTATCACAACAATGTAAAGTAGTAAACAAGCAACAACATCATCCATTTCATTAATAGAATAATTCTGCTTAAAAGTGTGTTCTTTCATAGTATAAAACAACATAATGAATACTCAAATTAAAAGACGAGTCTTGACTGCTCCGTCTTCTCTAAACCTTGCATCGGTACCTGTCTATTTGTAACCTGAGAATACAAGTTATTTTCAAAGCGAGTATCAGCAATAAAGCTGGTGAATTCATAAGTATTTTGATGTTATTGCTTTGAAAAGTTGTTATGAAAGACTGGTGAATGTTTTATGAAACATTTAGTATAAGTATGAAAACCCTAGAAAATCCCATATTTCCTACTAGTATAAAAAGTAGTCTTCTACCAAGACCCGAATGTTTTGAAAGTAGTCTTAACCAAGACCTGACTGTTTTGAAAGTACGCATCACTTGAAAATGTGATGGTTTTTCCTTGTTTAATTATTACTATAAAACTATAAAAGTAATAATATAATAACTTATGTTGTATCCTTTGGTACTAAGATACACACGACGTGGAAACTTGCCCTAAACGGATCAACCGTAGACATCCGTAGATGTGCATTTACCTCTGTTGCTAACAGCCGGGTGTAGGAATAGTTAGTCCCTTAAGTATACCTGTAATGGTATCAACCGTAGACATTTGTAGATGTGCATTTACCTCTGTTGCTAATAGCCGGGTGTAGGAATGGTTAGTCCCTTATAGTATCTCATCATATAGTATCTATGTAAAAGTATCCCTATAAGTGTATCCATGTAAGAGGAATCTCTGTAAGAGTATCCATATAAGTGTATCCATGTAAGAGGAATCTCTGTAAGAGTATCCCTTCATATAGCATGTAGTTTAGACTCATGAATGAACTAACTCTGGTGTAATTTCTTGTAATAGGGATAATGTTTTGTATCCCCTAAACTATTCCTATAATAGTTTACTAGAATGTAATTGATGAGTGTCCAAGTAGGTTTATACACCCTTGCTACCCAAGAGCATCGGAACTGAATTAACTGATGGAACATTTATGTCTATATAGGTATACATGATATATATAACTAATATTTAGACGACATTCGGACGAATAACTGATACCCTAAGGCCACATCCCAATGAGAACAGAAAAAGAAATAAGGCGAGCTAACTGTTCTAAGTCTTTTAAACCTTTCTTATTTAACTATACAAATATAGGCAAGCATTTAACAATATAAAAGTATAAAAGAAGTTTTGTAAAACCTTTGAAAAGTTTAATAAATAAGAATTTATGACTTGATGTCAGTTTATAAATCGATTCGAAAACCGTTTGACAAGACAGTTTAAGTGTGAGAAAACCTTTGTTTGAAGCACAACTATAACAGATTCAAAAAGGAAACCTACAGTTTGTAAGACAGTTTCTAAAAGTGTTTTAACATGTAAAAAAGTTTGAGAAAACTATTGGAAGTACATATGCAAATGTTCGTTTGTTCTTGTATATGAATTTATCTCCTTGAAATAGTATTTCTATTCTGTAAAAGTTCGTGATGTTCTCGTAAAACTATACCTATTATAGTTTTCTAAAAGTGTGTCTCGTTTGTATAGTAATCCCTAGTGAAACGCTCACTTGTTATGAAAAGTATAATTTTTTTTGTAGTGCCTAAGATGGACACATATACATACAGTATAAGCAGAGTGTTTGATTTATACACATATAACAACATTTTTCATTTCAAAAGATATGATGTTATCGTGATATATTTTGCATACGAAAGTTTCCCTATAATAGTTATAAGTCACATATGATTCCATTAATAAAAAGTGTATAATGAAACTTTATATAACACACGATAATAATCGTGTGTTTTACTTGTATTCCCCCCCTTAAAAGCATATAAAATCATTTATAAAACATTTAAAAGTGTAGATTATAGGGGTATGAACTCACTTGATAGATTGAAGAAAACGAGACGAAAACCGAGCAGAACTTCTACTCAAGCAAGTGGATTTCTCGGGATTCTCGGGAATCTCGGGAGCGTAAAACTTCCTTCCCAACTTGGATATGAAAAACGGGACTTCGGGATGTCTCCGAGGGTTTAAACGCAGAGCTTCGGCGCGAGAAAGAGAAGAATTGAGCCAAAATTGTCGGCACCCTCGCATTCTATTTATAGTGGCTGGAGGACCTCGGTACGTTGGGCGTACGAGAGTACGCGGGGCGTACTCATGCGTCATGCATGACCGCATCCTCGGTCGAAGCATCGGAGCGACGTGGACGAGCCGGAGCCTAGCATCCGAGTACGCTGGGCGTAGCTAGGATTGGTCTGATGACTCCTTCGGATAATACCGGATTTTAAATTAAATTTATATTTTAATTATTTAGTAAACTTCAAATATTCATATCTTCCTCATACGAACTCTGTTTTCGACGTTCTTTATATCCACGCGTAGGTGAGACTACGATCTACAGCTTTCATTTAGACTCCGTCGGCTGATTTCGACTTTATTTTTAATGTTATATTTTTAATAGGCCGGGGCAGGAAAAGTCCGCTAAAATTCCATAACTCCTTCATCCGATATCTGTTTTCGCTAGACTTTTTGCCGTTGTAATACCATTGATGAGATCTTCGATTCTCGTTTAGGTCATGTTGGTAAAAAGCCATTCGATCTGGATTTCGAGTTTTTAGCTGTCTACTGCTATGTCTGAAACTTCAAAAAATCATAACTTCCTCATATGAGGCTAGATTTGGGCATTCTTTTCATGTACGTTTACGGTTTAATGATATCTAAGACTTTCATTTAGATACCTAAAGCTAAAAATTATTGTATTGAAACTTCGCGTTTTACGTCTATCAGTGTTGCCGGTTTTGCCGAGAATCTTCGGTTGGTCATAACTTCTTCGTTATAACTTGGATTCTAGGGTTCTTTATATGTACGAAAACTTTGATACGATTCCTCCTACTTTATTTAACCCAAATAAGATTTTAGGAAAGTTAAATTTTGACCTAAATTTGACTTGTGATCCATCATATTGTCTCGAAATATCGGGTTGTCACATGTTCCCTCACCAAGATCCCTCTTCCAAGCTTTAACACACCAAAGAACACACACACGCGATTTAGGGTTTAAGAGTGTCAAGGAGCTGTAAAGGGGAGGCTGGGGGGGGGGGCTAATGATCCTTTAAATAGGGTGCAATACCCTAGAATTTAGGGTTTCATCTGCCAGCTCCTACTCGTCGAGTCCCTTCTTGGACTCGGCGAGTAGGTCGCTAAAACACGTGGACCAACCCACTACTACTCGACGAGTAAGGCAACTAACTCATCGAGTAGACCTTGAAATCAAGAAAAATATTATATAAAATCAATACCTGAGAATCAGGGCGTTATAATTCTCCCCCACTTTAACTAGACTTCGTCATTGAAGTCTGTCGCGGCGAACAACTCCGGATACTGCTCCCGCATATCTTCCTATGGCTCCCACATCCACTCGGACCCCCTCCGATGCTTCCATTGTACCTTCACCAAAGGTATCTCCTTGTTCCGCAGAACTTTCATCTTCCTCTCCAGTATGGTCACAGGCCTCTCCACGTAATTCAGGCGCTCATCGACCTGAATATCATCCAACGACACCACTGCCTCCAGATCCATAATGTACTTCCGCAACTGCGAAACATGGAAAGTGTTGTGGATCCAACTAATTTAACACCCCGTTCTTAAAATATCTATTTATGGGTTCCCGAGATCAAGAGTAAGGGCGTTTCAGTCTTTGTCACACCCCCAAACCAGAATGGCGGAAACATTCGGGGGTGGATGACTTCACGTAGTACCATAACAATTGAATATTGTAAAGAAAGTAATACAACCATCATATATATAATAAAAACATACATTGTTGCATTATACATGTTTCCAAAAGAGTATTATAATATGATGATTTAAAATGTTTGATAATAAACGCCTTTAGCGTTCCTTCTTCAAAAGCTGGTAGTTACATGTATTACTGATTCCCTGAGAAATACAAGTGGTTTCGAAAAAATGTCAACAATAAAGTTGGTGAGTTCATAAATGTTTTGTACTGAAAAAGTATGTCTTTTTGGAAGAAAATCGATGAACGTGGCTTTCAGAAAATCCAATATTTTCCACATATAGTTTGAAAAGTTCCCAAGGTTGGAGGGCGTTAGTTGATGGGTTTTAGCCATAAGAACTTTCCTATGTGCGCATGCAAAACCCTAATGCTTGGATCTACGTTTTCTAATTAAACATGCTTTGAATCCATGACTTCTAATGACTAATTAGGTTTAAGAATAATACAAAACAGATCTAGAATCATACCTTTGAATCTCTTGTTTGATCTTGTTATCTTGAAGCTCTAGAGTCACAATTGTAACTCTTCTAATGGCTTATAAACACCAAATAGCAAGGAGAATGATTTGAGAGAGAGGCGAGGGGAGGAAATTCGGCCAGGGATTCTTTATTCTCAATGAAGTGCCGATTTCCCTTTGTCATAGGGTCTATTTATACTTGTAGACTCCTTAAGGATTACAACTTAAACCCTAGTTGGATAATCTTCTCTTAAAGCAATCCATATCCTTTCCTTAGATAACCTTGGACGATTTTAAGCTATCCCTAGCTTCTAGAATTCGTCCATCCTTTATCCAATAAGGATTTACAGTCTAAAGTTTAACTATCAAACAATTGATAGTTTATACCCTCTTATTTAATTAATCTCTTTAAGTCACCAAATTAATACCAATTAATTTATGACTTATATTAATCAAATAACAATATTATTATTCTTTATATTATTCTCATAATATATTAATAATATTTATTCTCTCTTAATAAATCATCCTATCAAGTTGCTATGGTGAAGGCAACCCAAAAGGACCATGCACAATCGGGTCAAATACTTGCCTAATATAGTTGTAGCCTTAGACACTATTCCAACATTAGTATCTTTCGTATTTAAATGATAAAGATAAGTTTTGTACTCAAAATAATGTAAATACTGAATGCATGTATGAATCTCGTAAATCAAGCTTGTTTTTATACTTTCGTGCGAGTCTTATAACCGTACTATTGACACAGACTGCCTGTAACAACAGTCTCCAGGTGTTGTAGTGTTACGACATTTGTCACCCCAGACCTGCCGGTCTAACTGTAGCTAACATTTTAGGTGCGGGGTTGTCAATCCCGTATAGATCTATACACAAGTATCAGGCTCTCCCTCCAAGAGATTATGGCTTATAATACAGGACTTGAAATGCATACATAAAAGTACGTTGAAGTTTGAATATCTCACATCACTTAGTATAAATAGATTTACGATAAGAAAGTATTTATTTCACTTTAGAAGAAAGTATTTCGTTTTTCAAGATGTATACGTAAGAATGTATGAATAACTCGCAAACTATACCCATTATAGTTTTTCAGAAAGTATGTTCCATTTGGTGAAAATAACTTGGTGATACACTAAACTTTATACGTAGAGTAAGATGTTGGTATCGAATAATAATAAGATAGATGTTGCATTTATATAAAACGATACGTTTTCTTGTATTGTACTTGTATTGCCTGTGACAACCGTCAAATTCTGGCCAATTCAAAGTCAAATAAAGTCAACAAGTCAAACCGGCCAACTCAACTAACCCTTGTGTACTAGGGCTTACGTTATGTAATTACTAAACAACTCGCTATTCTAATGAGAGATCATAAATCGAAAAGTGCGTACATCTAGATCTCCTTAACCTAAAACTATGGTAAGTGACGAACCAAACCGATAAAACAATGTTGCATACTCATCGGGAGTGTGTAAGATCCTTAAACAAGGCTTAACGGGGTTTACGGACCTTGCATTGCGAAGCCGGACACTCACATTTGTCACACACGAAATCGCTCTCAATCGTTTTCACTCTATCTCTTCTTATCGAGAATCTCTCCCAAATCTCTCCAAGTATAAGGAATCTCTCCCAAATATCTCTTTGTATGTGAAATCTCTCCAAGAATGTCAAATCTCTCCCAAATCTCTCTAAGTATGTGAAATCTCTCCCAAATATCTCTTTGTATGTGAAATCTCTCCAAGAATGTCAAATCTCTCCCAAATCTCTCTCAAAAGTTTCCGTAACTTTTTGAAGTCATTCGGGTCATTCTGACCCTTAACCGGGTCAAAAACGGCTTGAATCGGGGTAAAAACGAGTAAAATAGGCTTAAGGACCCGAAACCCCTCTTAAGGAGCCGAAACCCCTCTTAGGACCGAAAGTCCTCTTAGGGACCGAGCCCTTCTGAGCCGAAGGCTGCTGAACCGAACCCGAAGGGTCCTTTCGGGCCCGAACCTCGCACAAGACCCGAACCCGAAGCTACTGTTCATTCGGTCCATTTCGCTCCATATTGCCCTCGGTCTAGTTCGCTTCTGATGACTTCGGACCGAGCCTCCTTCTCGCTTCCTACTGTTTCGCATCGCCTCGCTTCAGACCCAGCATCAGAAGGGACCGAACCTTCGGCCCCCTTCCGAGAAGCCTCGTTGTTAGCCTTTTTCTTTCCGGTTTTCGACTACGACTTCATTTTAGCTTCGTTTTTAATTATTTTAACGCGAGATTTTCACCCAAAACTGTATTTTAACATATAAGGACCCATAATTAATTATTTATCACGTTTTTAAGGATAAAACCTTATCCAAAAAGAGTGGGTGAAGTACAAGAGGTGGAGTGTTGACTTTCCTTTATTCTATGACACAAGCAACCACCATACCCACTCCATGCCGAACCCACAATCCTCCCCACCATACCTTGTCACTTCCTTGTCCTTTTCACCTCACTCACAAGTCATTCCCACGTTTTGAGAGCTGGACATTCATCCTCTCTCCTCATTCCCACGTTTTGAGAGCTGGACATTCAAGCTTTATTCTTCTCTTGGTAAGTATAATTCATCCTCCTTGTGATTATTACACTTCATTCTACTCAAATCATTGATTTCTTACACAAACATCATCACATTCTTGTTAGATCTTCGAACCTACAAGTGATTCTTCAAGTGTTCTTGAGTTGAACACTTCTCTTCTTCAACATCAATCTACTGAAATCACTCAAGGTGAGTTCATACCCCTACATTTTCATGTTTTCTCAAGTTTTTAGGGGGGGGGGGGGAATACAAGTTAAAACACCAAGAACATAACTAAACTTTTCTAACAGCCTTCATCAGAAAAGTTCAACTCCATTCACGGACTGTTTTGGACAACTTAAACATTTTAGTTTTCAAAACTGTTTTAGGTGAAAGTAGCTCCACTTCTTAGCTTTAAAATGACTACTTGCACATCTCCACACGATTTTTCTACAATTTATGGTGATTTTTACAAAACAGTCTGTCTTTTCAAACACAAGTCCGGACCAGTCTGTGAATATGAGCATTTTAATACAAGTTAAAGGCTTCCAAAAATCATGATAAAAATTATGAGTAAACTAGACACAATTTAGGAACTCTCAGACTTTACAGATCTAGTTTTCGACTTCGTATGATTTTTCTAAAACAGTGCAGAAAGGTTAAGAGTTAGTTAACAGCTTCTAACTTTCAAAACACTTTGTAACATGTTGAGCAAAGTGTTAAATCTTTGATGACTTCATATAGTACATGTATTTATTGTAATGATATATTTATATAATAGGAAATTACTTACTGAATTTATAAGAATCCTCCATCATAACCGTTAGTACAAAACAAAGCAAGATAAACATAGCTATATTGTACTATACATTTGACTTACATAGAAAGGGTTCTTATACACCACAAATAAACATACTAAACTATAATAAGTATAGTTAGGTTGCATATACATTTCAAACATTTTGATAAACTATCATAGGTATAGTTTATGATCATTTACATTACAAAAGGTTTTCACACGAATGGGGTACATTCCAAAGTACCGGGTTATCATATAAATGGGGTGCATTCCAAAGTACCGGGTTTTTTGTAGCACCTGGTTCCGGGTACGTAAATTTCCTTGAGTATTTTCATTTTTAGCCTTGGACTCGGCGAGTTATAGGTCTGACTCGCCGAGTAGGGACGGGACCCGGGACACGTTTTAAGTTGGCGACTCGGCGAGTCCGTATCCTGGACTCGGCGAGTCACCGCTATTTGATGAAACCCTAAGTTTCAGGGGTTTGCACCCTATTTAACCCCTCATTCCGCCCCAAACTCGCCCCCATTCACCCTCAGAGCCCCAACATCATTCTTGCCTTTTTCCTTGAGAGATTGAAGTAATTTGGGTGTGTTTTTGAAGTTGTTGAGGAGAAAGAAGAGGAGATCAAGAAGAGGAGAAGGAGACCAAGCATCTCTGTGTCATCCCAACGTTTTCCTTGAGGTATAGCTCGTTTCCCCTCTGTTTTTGAGCTTGTAGTCCCTAATAGCTTCATAAAGACCCTTCTTGAACCATTTCCCAAGTTTGGTTGTGCATTTTTGGTTGATTTAAGTTGTTAGCCTTTAGATCTAGGCCCTATTCAGTCCCTGGAGCCTGGATCTACTGCCTTTATGGAGCCATATTGCACACAAGCCCTAGATCTACCCCTTTTGGTGCACTTTGAGCCTTAACACCTTTATTGGCGATGATCTACACGTAAACTTGGAAACTTTACGTGTAAACCAGGCCCTAGGAGCCTAGATCTATGTATGGCATGGACTGGATTCGAGCAAAATCGCGTATATGGCTTTTGCATGAAGCAGACTCGGTGAGTCGCTCATCTGACTCGGCGAGTCTAGTCGCGAGTCTCTGAGTTTGTCCCCTTTTCGTTGTGTCGAGTTGGGTAGTGGGTCCTGGGTGGACTCGGTGACTTGGTAGCCGAACTCACCCATGAAGGAACTCGGCGAGTCAACGCCCTGACTCGGCGAGTTCAAGGCAATCTTCTTAGATCAAGAACAGACTCGGCGAGTTGTTCATACAACTCGGCGAGTCACAGCATAAAATGTTCATCGGATGAAGATGAACTCGGCGAGTTGTTCATACAACTCGGCGAGTAGGATGAAGTACTTGGACATCAGTTTAGAAGGAGAACTCGTCGAGTCAACGCCCAACTCGACGAGTAGAGACGGGTTGCAAGACAATTGATTGGATAGGGACTCGGCGAGTCGGGCTAACTAAAAGTTGACTCTGGCTTTGACTTTTAACTTGATCAAGGGTAAAATGGTCAATTTGCCCGAGGGTCAGTTAGCGGTGTTTGATTGAGTGTTTTGTGGGAATTATAGCCGGAGGATTTCCGGAGCAGCAGCAGCAGCAGACAGTCAATTCCCACATCGACCAGCAGCTATTTCGAGGTGAGTTTCCTTCCAGTAGGAACGGGTCTAAGGCACCAAGGCCGACCCGTGTAGCAAGATGTTAGCACTAGAGTGTGGGTCGAGCCCGTATCTCTTGGTTTAGTTGATTATGATATATGTGCCAGTATGATAGAATTGTCTATACTTGTTGTCTGTGTGATACTTGTATATTATGGGTTAGCGGTTGAGTGTGGGCAAGGCCCGTATCCCTCCGAGAGTGGAGTGTGGGCTAGGCCTGTATCTCCCAGATAGTAGAGTGTGGGCGAGGCCCGTATTTACCGGCTAGCGAAGTGTGGGCAGGGCCCGTATCTTCATGAGTGTGGGCAAGGCCCGTAACTCCTAGCTGAATGTTGTATGTTATATGCTTGCATGGTATGAGGTATTATGGGGGAGCTCACTAAGCTTCGTGCTTATGGTTTTCAGTTTTGGTTTCAGGTACCTCTTCAGCTAAGGGAAAAGCGTCGGCGCGGTAGCGGCATATCACAGACACGCTTTTGTTTTCCGCACTATGGATTTCTGGGATGTACTCTGAATTATTATTATGATATTACCGGTTTTCAGACATGGCTTATTACTTAAAATGTTTTGAAATGATGTTTTTATGTTCTAACCTAAATTAAAAATGAAATTTTTAACCGGTATTTTTGGGGCGTTACATTTTTATATAAATGGGGTACATTCCAGAGTACCGGGTTTTTATACAAAAAGGGGGTACAGATACAAAGTACCGGGTTTTTATACAAAAAGGGTACAGATACAAAGTACCGGGTTTTTATACAAAAAGGGGTACAGATACAAAGTACCGGGTTTTTATTACAAAAAGGGTACAGATACAAAGTACCAGGTTCACATAAAATAGTTATTATGATTTTAAAACTATATTTCATCTAGAATTGTTAGACTTCAACTATAATCGTTGAGCGTATATGCTTGAGTCATATAAGAAATTAGTCTTGATTGGCTTAGAAATGGTGGTGCCCGCCTCATCTCCTGTTGCTCGTTGGGTTGTGGACCTAGGGTAGACCCACTATATTCAACGTTTTATCTAACTTAAATCTTATATAACTTATATACGATGGAAGATTATAGGGGAAATCTACGGGTCATTCTAGGGTTCATTAACGCATCATATAGGAATATTCTGTTCACACTTAACTAAGAAAATATTGGACTTTCTGGAAATCAAACTCTATCGATTTTTACAAGGAAAACGGTTTCTACTTCAAACAAAACTCTTATGAACTCACCAACTTAATTGTTGACACTTTTTCAAAACTACTTGTATTCTCAGGAAATCAGTGAAACAGGAAAACTTCAGCGCTTTGAGGATGGGACGTTAAACCGTCAACAATTTATTTTGTCATCATAATGTAATTGATTTTGGAACATGTAAACATATACTTTGGAGTAACTTTTTCAATTATATTTATGATGGTTGTATTTACTTTGAGCACTATTATACACGTCGTTGTGATACTGTACATGAAGTCCTCCACCCCCGGACGTTTCCGCCATCCTTGGTTTGGGGGTGTGACATTCCCCCCCCCCCCCCCCTAAAACATGAAAAGACTTGAAAAGTAGGGGTATGAACTCACCAACTTTATTGTTGACATTTTCTCGAAACCACTTGTATTTCTCAGGGAATCAGTAATACAGGTAACTACCAGCTTTTGAAGAAGGAACGCTAAAGGCGTTTATTATCAAACATTTTAAATCATCATATTGTAATATTCTTTTAGAAACATGTATAACGCAACAATGTACCTTTTTATTATATATATGATGGTTGTATTACTTTCTTTACAATATTCAATTGTTATGGTACTACGTGAAGTCATCCACCCCCGAATGTTTCCGCCATTCTGGTTTGGGGGTGTGACAGATTGGTATCAGAGCATTGTTTATAGTGAACCAAGTATATCGAACCACATAAGATATACAAACTATAAATACAAAGGGGACAAAAAACCCTCTGACAAAACGTTTTCATAAACAAAATATTTTCTTTTAAATATATATATATATATATATATATATATATATATATATATATATATATATACATTTTTACTCGCATACGTCGGTCTCGTATCATAACAAAATTTTCTAAAAAGTATTAAGGCAAGTTGCGACACTACGATTGGGCCTCGAGGTATGTAATCAAATCGAGAATAAATATAGCCTGATCAACTATATTTATCCTGGATTTGATCAACGTACGTCGAGGAATGGTCGTAGTGGACAACAAGTCAAAAAAAACTTACCAAATAAAATTTTTAGACTCGCAAATTTGAAATACTATAGGAGTATTGTTATAGGATAATAGGACAATGAAAAACCTGCACACATTATGATAAAGTTAAACTTAGGATGCCGTTAAATAGAAATTTCTTTTCTTATAAAATTCTCAAACCTCTATCCTAGTACAGACAAATGGCCGGATTCCATATACCGGGAGATCCCTACTACCCAAACCAAGGTAACGGCGGATGGATAGAAGAAGATCCGGAAGAAGACCCGGAGGAAATCGAAGAGGAAGTCGAAGAAGAATTCGAAGTCGAAGAGGAAGTCAGAGAGGAATTCAAAGTCGACGAAGAGATCGAGGAGGAAGAAGAAGCTACTGATGGAACAGACTCCGAGCCGGAAGTAATCAACCCTCTTGTCCCTGGTCCTCCCGAAGTTAGAGCATATTACCCAGGTCCCATTCCCATGTGGGGAAGCCACCTCTACCATTGGAGCCGTAAACTAGGTGTACGCCCTCCCTTCGGCATGTGTCGGGATTTTTACAATGTCAGTGGAGGAGGCTCAGCCGATCGAGCGCTTCCCGTCCTTGTGGGCACAATAGCCACCTGGAACTACCAGTCAGACATGCAAGCGGCCAGAATCCGTGAGGTCAATGCTGCTACACAGGGTAACACCGCGGACATCCGTCGTCTGGACGGACTACACGAAAGTACCCAACTCCACACAGGGATGCTTCAAAACCAAATGGTGACAGCACTGGCAGAAATAAGAGAGATGAAGGAACAACAAGCAGTTCTTGAAAGGCGCCTAATGGGAGTCAAGCATTCTGATGCCGAGTCTAGCTCCAAACGCACAACACGCTGCAAGTAGAACTTGCCCAACTCCAACAATTTTGATATAGGATAGGACCTCGGATAAAGTTTTTCTTATTTCCTTTGAACTTGTAATCGGAGACCTCTAGATAGGTCAAATTTTCCTAAACACGAAGCATAATGTAACACACCGTATGTGTGACATATATATAAATATCAAGTACTTCTTTACATACCTCTCGAAACTTATAAATTTCTATATCTACTTTGAAACCATAAACTAAAATCAAAACAAATTACAAGATACAACTAACCCTCTAGTGCACAATTGTCAAATCAGTAGAAACTTATAGTCTTCATTATTATTTCTCTATCAGAACATGCCTCCTCGTAGATCATCATGTAGAAATTCAGCTCCAACACCACCTCCACCACCTCCTCCAATTATGGATGCAGCTATGTTCCAAACTGTTGTAACAGCCTCTGTAACCACAACGATGGCTCAAATGAGCAACAACGGGTCAGGAAGAGGAACAAACAGCTTTACAAATGGCCAAAGCCAAGGCCATTCCGGAGTATGTACTTACAAAGACTTCACCAACGGAAAACCTATTCCCTTTTATGGGACTGGGGGAGTGATGGCTCTATCCCAATGGATAGAGAAAACGGAAGATGTATTCGAAATTTGCGCATGCCCTGAAGAAAGCAAAGTAAAATTTGCCGCCTTTACTTTCTCCGAACGAGCCCTGACGTGGTGGAACGGCCACGTCAAGACACTAACCCTAGTGGTGACGAACTCCATGGGTTGGGAAAACTTGAAACGAATGCTCCTACGAGAGTACTGCCCAAGAGGCGAGATTCAGAAGCTTGAACAGGAACTGTGGGGCCTTACGATGGTAGGCTCGGACATCGCTGGCTATACCAACAAATTTAGTGACTTGATAATACTTTGCCCAAGAATGTTGATCCTGGAAAGCCAAAAGGTGGAAAGGTATATCTGGGGACTATCACCCCAACTTCGAGGGAGTGTGTTAGCCTCCAAACCCATGACATTCGACAGCGCCAAGGAACTGGCACAATCTCTCGTAGATCATGGTGTCTGTCAAGGCGTCACGACTATCGTCGCTGAACCAACCAAAGGGAACAACAACAATGATAACAATGCCAACAAAAACAGCAAGAAGAAGTTCTGGAACAAGAGAAAGGGGCAAACTTCGCAAGAATCTTCAAAGAAACAAAAGGTGGTGGTTCATGCCGCTACTGCTCCCACCACAACTCCTGCTACCCCTACACCAACGAAACAATATGTTGGGAACCTGCCAAAGTGCAGCAAATGCAACTACCATCACCACGGTAATTGCCGCGAGATGCACTGTAAAAACTGCAACAGGAAAGGGCACAATGCCCGTTTCTGTAAGGCACCAGCGCGACCAATCACTCAATTTCCTGGTACTGGAATAAGCCAGGCATATTATGGGTGTGGAGAAACTGGGCACTTCAAAAGGGATTGCCCCAAGGAAAAGAATGATGGCAGTGTTGGGAGAGTGCTGGCGATAGGACAAAATGAGGCAATAGCTGACCCCACGGTGGTTACGGGTACGTTTCTCCTCGACAATATTTATGCATGCATACTTTTTGACTGCGGTGCGGAGAGAAGTTTTGTGAGTCAAAAATTCAAACACCTACTTAATCAAAAACCCCAACCACTCAATAAAATATTCACTGTAGAAATGGCAAACGGTAAAACCGAAAGCGCAAGCGATATGTACATAGGGTGCACATTAAATTTAAACGAGCACTTATTTCAAATCGATCTTATGCCCATTTCGATAAGAAGTTTTGATGTCATCATCGGTATGGAGTGGTTAAGTCTTCACCATGCCGATATACTTTGTCACGAAAGGGCCGTTCACCTAAATCTGCCAAACGGCAAAACTCTTGTCTTTTATGGTGACAAACCTAATACAAATTTACAAATCATCTCCTGTGTTAAAGCACAAAAATATCTTCGCAAGGAATATCATGCCTTTCTAGCCCACGTAGTAGACCAGAAACAAGAACCGAAGAACATTAAAGACATTCCAGAAGTCTGCAACTTCCTAGACATCTTCCCAGAAGATCTTCCAGGGATCCCACCAGAACGCCAAGTCGAGTTCAGAATCGACTTAATTCCCGGAGCTGCTCCAGTAGCAAAGTCACCTTACCGTCTAGCCCCAGCCAAGATGCAGGAACTGTCCAGTCAATTAAACGAGCTGCTGAGTAAGGGCTTCATCAGACCGAGCTTCTCACCATGGGGAGCATCGGTCCTATTCGTGAAGAAGAAGGACGGATCTTTTCGCGTGTGCATCAATTACCGGGAACTGAACAAACTCACAATCAAGAACCAATATCCTCTACCGCGCATAGACGATTTGTTCGACCAACTACAGGGAGCAAGCTACTTCTCAAAAATTGATCTAAGATCTGGTTATCACCAACTGTGAGTGCTGGAAGGAGACATCCCCAAAACGGCATTCCGAACACGCTATGGTCACTACGAGTTTGTAGTGATGCCCTTTGGATTGACAAATGCACCAGCAGTGTTCATGGACTTGATGAACCGGGTATGTCGTCCCTTCCTGGATAAATTCGTGATCGTGTTCATAGATGATATACTCATCTATTCAAGAAGCAAGGAAGAATACATCCAACACCTCTGCCAAGTCTTGGAAACATTGAGGGCAGAAAAACTATACGCAAAATTTTCAAAGTGTGGGTTTTGGATTCGGGAAGTAGATTTCCTAGGTTACGTAGTAAGCAAAGAGGGGATACATGTAGATCCTTCTAAGATCAAGGCAATAGAGAATTGGACGATCCCAAGAACCCCAACAGAAATCCGGCAATTTTTGGGACTCACCGGATATTACCGAAGGTTCATACAAAACTTTTCGAGGATTGCTAAGCCACTTACCACCCTAACTCAGAAGAGCGTGACCTTCGACCGAGGAGAAAAACAAGACATCGCATTTCAAACACTAAAGCGAGCCTTATGTAGTGCGCCCATTCTAACCTTACCAGAAGGAACAGAGGACTTCGTGGTCTATTGTGATGCGTCAAACCAAGGACTTGGGTGTGTCTTGATGCAACGAGGGAAGGTCATCGCCTACGCCTCAAGACAACTAAAGACGCACGAAGTAAACTACACGACGCACGATCTCGAGCTAGGAGCAGTCATTTTCGCTCTAAAGATATGGAGGCACTATCTCTATGGCACGAAACATACAGTTTTCACCGATCATAAAAGCCTCCAGCATATCCTCAACCAGAAAGAACTCAACATGAGACAAAGACGGTGGGGAGAACTACTAAATGATTACGAATGCGAAATTCGATATCATCCCGGAAAGGCTAACGTGGTGACCGATGCACTCAGCCGGAAGGAATACTCGGGTCGCAGAGTGAAGTCTCTAACTATGACAATTCATTCACACTTGTCCACGCAAATCAGGGAAGCCCAAGTAGAAGCCTTAAAATCTGAAAATGTGACAGGGGAAGCCTTAAGGGGAATGGATAAGAAGCTTGAAGTCAAGAATGATGAAGTTCGTTACTTCATGGATCGGATCTGGACACCGAAGTTTGGTGGATTCAGAGAAGTCGTCATGAACGAAGCCCATAAGACACGATACTCCTTACATCCTGGCTCCGAGAAGATGTATCTCAACCTCAAGAAACTGTACTGGTGGCCGAACATGAAAGCCGAAATTGCTACCTACATGAGCAAATGTCTGACGTGCGCCAAAGTCAAGGTGGAATACCAAAAGCCCTCGGGATTGTTGCAACAACCAGAAATACCCGAATGGAAGTGGGAGCGGATAACCATGGATTTCATAACCAAATTACCCAAGACAGCAAGCGGACTCGACACCATCTGGGTGATCGTCGACAGGTTAACTAAATCAGCGCACTTTCTACCAATCAAAGAAACGGATAAATTGGAGAAACTAACTAGAACATACCTCAGAGAGATTGTACGGCTGCATGGTGTGCCCATATCCATTATCTCTGACCAAGACAGTAGATTCACCTCAAGGTTCTGGCAGTCGCTGCAAAAATCTCTAGGAACAAGACTAGACATGAGTACTACTTATCACCCACAAACTGATGGCCAGAGTGAGAGAACCATACAAACCCTAGAGGATATGTTGAGATCTTGCGTAATCGATTTTGGCAAAGCATGGGACACCCATCTACCCTTGGTCGAGTTTTCGTATAACAATAGCTACCACACTAGCATCAAGGCTGCCCCGTTCAAAGCCCTCTACGGCCGTAAATGCAGATCACCTCTGTGTTGGGCTGAAGTAGGTGACACACAACTAGCAAGAGGACAAGAAACAAACAACACACTCACTGGGCCAGAAATCATAAGGGAAACTACGGGGAAGATTGTTCAAATCCGGGAACCACTGAAAGCATCAAGGGACAGACAAAAGAGTTATGCGGATAAAAGACGGAAACCCTTGGAATTCCAGGTTGGAGACCGTGTACTACTAAAAGTCTCGCCCTGGAAAGGATTAATATGTTTTGGAAAGCGTGGGAAACTGAACCCTAGATACATTGGACCATTCGAGATCCTTGCCAGGATCGGTCCGGTGGCTTACAAACTTTGATTACCTCAGGAACTCGACAACATACACCCTACCTTTCACGTATCAGACCTAAAGGAGTGATTGTCCAATGAGACCCTTGTCATCCCTCTGGACGAAATTGCAATAAATGAGAATCTCCAATTCGTAGAAGAACCAGTAGAGATCATGGATCGGGAAATTAAAAGGACTAAACAAAGCTACATACCTATTGTAAAGGTCCGTTGGAACGCCAAGCGAGGACCTGAATACACCTGGGAACGCGAGGATCAGATAAAACAAAAGTACCCGTATCTCTTCCCTAACCCGTAAACTCAGTCTTAGATTAAATTTTGGGACGAAATTCCTCTAACGGGGGGATGATGTGACAACCCTATATTTTTCCAAAAGCAATGTAACACTCAAAAGTCAAATACAACGAAAACAATTTGGAATCAACGAAATTAACCTAAAAAATAAAGTGTTCAAAATATCTAAATTGGGATGCATCAAATGTTAGATATCGTGCCAAGGTTTCCAAAAAAATAAAGAACATTCGAAATTGGGTTATATTGAAGAAACTATAACCACTCAAATATTTACGACACACCCGGTAAAACACTATTTAACGTAAAAAGTGAAATTCCAATAAAATGTATTTTACCCTTAAGTATCTAAACAAAAGTTGTAGAGTTCGTTAAACTGTAAACGTACATAAAAAGATCGCCCAAATTGGACCTCGTATGAAGAAGTTACGAATTTTCTAAGTTTCGTAACAATAGTAGAGAGCTAAAAACTCGAATTGAAGATCGATCGATATTTAGCTAACGCAACCTAAACGAGATTAGAAGGTCTCCACAATAGGAGTAAGATGATAAAAGGACAAACGAAAACAGACGTCGGATAAAGAAGTTATGAATTTTTAACGGACTTTAGCAGTCCCGGCCTATTAAAAACATAGCATTAAAAATAAATTCAAAACTAGCCGACGGAGTCTAAATGAAAGTTGTAGAGCATAATCTCACCTACGCGTGGATATAAAGAACGCGAAAAACGGAGCCCGTACACGAAAGTTACGGAATTTAGAAGACGGAAGCCAGAATTACGCCCAGCGTAATTCAGGAGTACGCCCAGCTTACTCAGGTGCAGGGTCGAGTCCCATCGGCTGCAAGCTCTATGCCTAGCTAGACCCGATTCGTAAGCCATAACACAAAGTTATGCCCAGCGTAACCGAAGTACGCCCAGCGTACTCCGGTGGTACGCCCAGCGTACTCACACTTTCAGCCCTATAAATAGAAGGCATTAGCTCCGGATTTTAGCACACCTCACTCAAAGTTTCACTCACCCTCACACACTCTTACGTACCAGAGACCATCCCGACACCCTCGGTTCCACACTCAAGCCCCCGATGAAGGTTCTACGCTACCGAGATCCCCGAGAAGCTCGAAGACGCAACTTTCCGCAGTTGAAGTTCTGCCCGACTCTAGTCTCGCTCTCTTCAAACCGAGCAAGTGAGTTCATACCCCTACTTTTCAAGTCTTTTCCTTTTTTAGGGGGGAATACAAGTACAATACAAGAAAACGTATCGTTTTATATAAGTGCAACATCTATCTTATTATTATTCGATACCAACATCTTACTTTACGTATAAAGTTTAGTGTATCACCAAGTTATTTTCACCAAATGGAACATACTTTCTGAAAAACTATAATGGGTATAGTTTGCGAGTTATTCATACATTCTTACGTATACATCTTGAAAAACGAAATACTTTCTTCTAAAGTGAAATAAATACTTTCTTATCGTAAATCTATTTATACTAAGTGATGTGAGATATTCAAACTTCAACGTACTTTTATGTATGCATTTCAAGTCCTGTATTATAAGCCATAATCTCTTGGAGGGAGAGCGTGATACTTGTGTATAGATCTATACGGGATTGACAACCCCGCACCTAAAATGTTAGCTACAGTTAGACCGGCAGGTCTGGGGTGACAAATGTCGTAACACTACAACACCTGGAGACTGTTGTTACAGGCAGTCTGTGTCAATGGTACGGTTATAAGACTCACACGAAAGTATAAAAACAAGCTTGATTTACGAGATTCATACATGCATTCAGTATTTACATTATTTTGAGTACAAAACTTATCTTTATCATTTAAATACGATAGATACTAACGCCCTCCAACCTTGGGAACTTTTCAAACTATATGTGGAAAATATTGGATTTTCTGAAAGCCACGTTCATCGATTTTCTTCCAAAAAGACATACTTTTTCAGTACAAAACATTTATGAACTCACCAACTTTATTGTTGACATTTTTTCGAAACCACTTGTATTTCTCAGGGAATCAGTAATACAGGTAACTACCAGCTTTTGAAGAAGGAACGCTAAAGGCGTTTATTATCAAACATTTTAAATCATCATATTGTAATATTCTTTTGGAAACATGTATAACGCAACAATGTACGTTTTTATTATATATATGATAATTGTATTACTTTCTTTACAATATTCAATTGTTATGGTACTACGTGAAGTCATCCACCCCCGAATGTTTCCGCCATTCTGGTTTGGGGGTGTGACAGTCTTTCATGAGCAATGGGTTATTATTCGGTAAGGTTTCGGATCGGGGTGTGTTGCTATAAGCGTAGATCTTTCTCGCCACCTTACCGTGCATATAAAGTTCGTCGGAAACGGATCTAGAATGAAGGGGTTATGATACTTTAAAGATATTGACATTTATGACCCATAATGGAAAAAGTGATGAAAAAGACCATGCATGCGTTTGGGGACACGCGTGGGTACGCCCAACGTAGTAGGGTGAGTTATCGCGGGTACCAGGACGCGTACGCCCAACGTACTAGAGTTACGCCCAGCGTACGCCTTGAGTCATTAACCCCTAATTTTTGGGACATCCACTATAAAAGGAACATTATGGTTCCAACGCTAGTCTCCATAAACACTCTCTTACCCTCAGAAAACCCTAGATAGCCGTCCCACCTCCATTTTTGGGTGTGTTTGACCTTGAAAAGCTTGTTTTGGCAAAGGAGAGCCAAGAAGAAGAAAGAGGAAGTTGTCAAGGAAGGAGTGGGGTGGCTGGAGCTCGTAGATCTGGAAAGGCATCATCTTCTGGAGCCCTTTTGAGGTATAAAGTCTCTTGCTTGACATTTATTTTGTGTGGATCTTGGTGTTATGAAGTTTTGGCATCATTCTTGTCCTAAAAACCTCATCTTGATGCATGATTCGAGTTGGTTGAGATTAGTTGTCCTTTTAGACCTTTGGAGAGGTATTGAGTAAGAAAAATGAGGTCCCAAGGGCTTTAGTTGTCTCATATGTGATATAGATAGGTCTTAATGGGTTAAGACCTTGGATTGAGAGCTTTATGGATGTCCCAAGTAATAAAGTTTGAGACTTTATGAATCCTAGGCATATTTGGTCTATGGATCTGAAGTTTGGGCTTAAGATCTTAAGCCATTAAGATCTTATGAGAAGTTGTAGCTCAGCGGAATTACGCCCCGCACAAATGAGGGTACGCCCAGCGTACACGTCATGGAGCTGGTACGCTAAGCGTACATTGAGTTACGCCCCGCGTAACGCTGCCAGTTGGGCCTTGAGTATTTAGGTCTCGGTGTGGGCTTTGCTTTAGACTTTGGGTCTTTGGGCCTTAGTGGGCCATCAGGAGTCAAATAAGATGGGCTAAATATGGGTGTCGGGCTTAGGGTAAGGCCCAATACGGAGAATGGGCCCAATGTAGCAAATTGGGCCATTAATGGGCCATTAGTGGGCTTGAGAGTTTACCTAGTGTTGGGCCTTTCATATTTTGATTGTGGGCCTTAGTCATGGACCAACTTGGGTTAAGGGTAAAATGGTCAATTTACCTTTGGAAGGATATTGTGCTTGGGCTAATGGTTATTTTGCTACTTTGGATAGTTCGGGATTCTTGGTGAGACGGTTGTTCGGGTATCTGCTTCTTCAGTTCAGAGTTTCGGCAGTTGCGAGGTGAGTTATCCTCACTATATCGACAGGGTCTACGGCACCAAGGCCGGCCCTTTATCGGATGGAAATCCGGGTAGTTGTTTTTTATGTTATTGCTTTGTTATGCTTGCATCCTGGTAGTTAGGATGGTATATGTTAGAGACCTGGTTAGGATCGGTATCCTGATTTATAGGATGATGTTATGCTAGTGACCGGTTAGGTCGGAATCCTGGTAGGGATGTGCTACATATGTGATCTGCTAGATTGGTTGATTTGTTGTGAATTGTTATATGATTATATGTTTATGTGCACATGGTTGTTTGACTAGGGTTGGGTTGAGGCGGGTCTTGCTTTGTGTTGTAGGCCAACAAACCCAGGGCGGATCGGTTATCCCGAAGGCCCAGCAAGCGGTCCGGATAGGCTGTAGGCCCCAAGAGGGCGGACTAGACGTGCCGAGGCTCGTAAAGTGGACTGAAGGCCCGGTGCGGGCAGACCAATCATACTGTAGACTCAGAGAGTGGACCAGGTAGATTGAAGGCCCGGTGCGGGCGGACCAATCACACTGTAGACTCAAGGTATATGGTTAGACTCGGAGGGTGGACCAGGTGGACTGTAGGCCCGGTGCGGTGGACCAGTCACACAATAGACTCGAAGTGCATGGTTGTTCTACGTTTTGTTGCGTTATGGCATGTTATGTGTATGGTATATGTGGTTGGTATTTTAGGGGTATCTCACTAAGCTTTCGGGCTTACAGTTGTGGTTTAAATGTTTCAGGTACTTCAGGAGACCGTGGCAAGGCAAAGGCATGATCGTACCGCTCCTCATGTTTTATGTGTTTATGATGTGGTTTTGGGGAAATACTCTGATAATAAATGTATTGAAAACCTTTTTGTAATAACTTTATGAAATTGGGGTGTTTTTGAAAAGTTTAAATTGGATGAAATTTTTAGAGCATTACAACTAAGCTCCTCCGGTAGCTCTGTCTTGACTGGCCTCCCATCCGGTATCTTCAATGTAGCCGGCGCTGGAGCCTGCACCGGCCTGGCTGCGAGCTATGGACAGTTGGTCTTCACGTGACCAACCTGATGACAGTGATAGCATATCCTCATATCTGATGCAGGGGCTGTCTGGAGACAATCCCTAGCATAGTGCCCCTCCTTGCCACACTTGTGGCACCCACTACTCGTCCGACAAACTCCAGAATGACTCTTGCCGCACTTTCCACAAGTGCGGCTCTGCTGACCCCCGATCCTAGAATCAGCGGTCTTAGACCGCTTAGGCGTCGACTGTGGCTGCGTCTGGGCCTGCCGCTGCTCCCTCATCTGCAGCTCAATCTCCAACTCACGCCGCCTAGCGGCCTCCTGTAACTCCAAAAGAGTATCATATTGTTGGGTAGACACAAACTAACGGATGTCAATCTTGAGCATGCTCAGATTATGGGTCATCTCAGCCTGCTTAGAAGCAAACTCTAGGCAGAACATCGCCCTCTCTGTGAACATACATGTGATCTCCGTCACCAACTCCCCCTCCTATCTCAAACTCAAAAACTCCTGTGAAAAGCATTCCCGCTCGACCCGTGGAATGTATCAGGCGCGGAACATATTCATGTACAACTCCCAAGTAACAACAGCTCTCTGATCATCAGTGTACGATCCAGTCGCCAATCTCTACCAGTCCTTGGCCTCGGACCTTATTAGGTTCAGAGCATACCTGACCTTCTGGTCAGTAGGACACGAGCAGGTAAAGAAACACCCCTCTACATCTGAGATCCACCTCATAGCCTTGATGGGGTCCTGCATTCCATCAAAAGTAGGGGGCTTCGTGTTATTGAAGTCCCTGTACTGGAAGCCCCGAGTGGCTGCTCCTCCTCCCCCTGTCGTTTTACAGCCGATGCAACTGCAGTGGCAGCCGTCTCCGCAAGGGCTGCGTATCGCTCGTCGAAGTACTCGACCATGGCAGTCTTAATAGACCCAAATATCTCCGGCAGCTGTGCCCGGAACACAACAGCAACCTCATCGTGCAGGATCTCCCGAATCCTGGCATCTAACTCCTCTGTACCCATATGCACCACGAGCTCAGGTGCTGTTGGCCCCTCCTGGCCTCCGTCTCCTGATCCTGATCCTGAACCGAATCCAGTCACAAAGCGTCTCGTCATCACCATTCTGAAACATACCACAAGATATAAGATAATCCACATAAATATCTGGGAACCAACTCCCGACTAAACCCTAGGGGTTGTGACTTCCTTGATACATGTATGGGTCTTGTGCTTTCAGTAGTACGGGCCCATACTACCTTCCGCACCTATCCATATTTGTTTCAAGTATCACCACAACACCCTAACAATATACATAAGCATAGCGAGCACTCAATCCTCACTCCTAGAGGAAGGCTAACTGAATCATGGCTGACCTACCGGCCTCACACAACCCAACCATTCATGAAACTTCCACCAACCTTGCAGCATTAGTGTATGTTAATCATACATAACGTTGGAACCTATAGACTTTCGAATATCCGATCCTACCCTAAGCCCTAATCAATAAGAACAAAACATAAGGTCAAATCAAACACTCGGGCTATAAGATCTTAATTATGTACAACCGTGATACATACACAAGTAACTACAGTAATGATGTCAATCTCATATAAAGAAACCCTAGGCTAGCACGCATCACGTAATCAAGCAATTCTATCATGAAATTCCTGAGGATCCCTAGCCTAGTACTAGCATGCTATTCTATCATATCATAATATAAAATAATTGTATGGTATTTTGGGGTCTACTTATTGGCTCCGGATGATCGTACACTCTACATCCTCCTTTACTTATTTTGAAAACCATTTGAAAAAAAAATCATTTTAAAATCTTTCCCTTGATTTGAGACTGGAGTCACACGAGCGTTCCTCCAATTCACTCAAACCAAGGCTCTGATACCAACTTGTAACACCCAAAAATTTCAAGACAAATTTGAACTTTTAAAATACTTCAAACCATTAAAATCATTACAACTTTGTTTTCAAAATGTATATTATCAATGTTTTCCCAGAAACATAAACAAATCATGAGGAGTTGTACGATCATGCCTTCACCTTGCCACGATCCCCTAATGTACCTGAAACAATAAACTGAAACTGTAAGCCCGGAAGCTTAGTGAGTTCCCCCAAAATACAAATCTCATATAACCATAATCATATCACATCCACAAATACAAATCAGCATCCATAATGAGCCTTCAGCCTGACTGGACCACCTCGCAGGGCCTACAGCCTATCTGGACTGCTCTCGAGCCTTCGCCATAACTGGACCGCCTCGCAGGGCCTACAACCTATCCGGACCGTTCACTGGGTATGTTGACCTTCAGCACAAAGCAAGACCGCCTCAACCCAACCCCAATCAAACAAACATGTGCACATAAATATCATACACTAGCTCATATCATATAACATTCAAACCAATCTAACAGAGAACTAATCATAGCAACATCCCAATAACCAGGATACAGACCTAACTGGTCACTAACATAGTATCATCCTATAATCAGGACACTGACCTAACCAGGTCGCTACACATAAGCATATCACCACCCTAACTACCAGGATGTAATCAATAAACATATCATGCCATAACCGAATACAATCCATAAAGGGCCGACCTTGGTGCCTTAGACCCTATTGATATAGTGAGGATAACTCACCTCGCAAGTAGTGCTGAAGTACTGCAAATCTCTGACTGCTGTCTCCCCGGAATCCTACACTATCACACCATAAATAATAAGTTAACACCCATCATGACCTTCTTGACTAAATGTCCCCACCGTGCTCATAGTTTCCCAAAATACCCCAGAAGTCCAATAGTCAACCCTTGGTCAAAGTCAAAGTCAACTATCAAGGTCAACAGTCCATGTTGACCTCATCTCGTCTAGTACCCTTAGCTACTCGCCGAGTTCCTGGCATGACTCGCCACCTCGCCGAGTCACTTGAGTGACTCGTCGAGTTCCTAGTGTCATTGTCCATAACTCCTTGGCCAACTCACCGCGTTCATACGTGTCCAAAGGTTGGGAAAAACCTAGCTGACTCGCCGAGTCACTCAACTGACTCGTCGAGACCACAACAACCTTCATCAGACTCGACGAGTCGACCTTGCGACTCGTCGAGTCCCTTCAGTCCTTCATCCATAGAGAGGCTTTTTAAGCCATGCTAAGGCTCCAAATTGTAGATCTAGCTTCCAGAGGCATGTTTATCACATAAAGTTGCAAACTTTACGTGCATGCAAAGCTGTAAAGTCTTAAAATGACAACACCAAGCTAGTAAAGAAGTTTCACACTTGAGGGAAGGCTCACACTTGACAAAGCTGATAACTTTATGGATCTAGAGGCCAAAGGGAGTCCATATCTGAAGTTGCAACTTCATATCTTGGCTCAAACACAAGAAACCTTTTTTAAAACCCACCCAAAAGAGATTAAAGATGAAATGAACCAGGGAAACAGCCTAATACCTTCAAGAGTGTGCCAACTGAAGTCGATCTTTGCTTCCCACGAGTTCCTTGCTTCAATTTACTTGTTTTCCCCAAGTGTTCCCTCACCAAGATCCTTCTTCCAAGCTTTAACACACCAAAGAACACACACACACGATTTAGGGTTTAAGAGTGTCAAGGAGATGTAAAGGGGAGGCTGGGGGAGGCCAATGATCCTTTAAATAGGGTGCAATACCCCGAAATTTAGGGTTTCATCTACCAACTCCTACTCATCGAGTCCCTTCTTGGACTCGGCGAGTAGGTCTCTAAAACATGTGGACCAACCCGCTGCTACTCGACGAGTAGGGCAACCAACTCGTCGAGTAGACCTTAAAATCAATAAATTCTTATATAAAATTGATACCTGAGAATCAGGGCATTACAAGGAGGCAAATTGACCTTGAAGAGCTTCAAGAGTCAAGCAATGAAGGAACCTCAAACACTAGCACTCAACCCGACGAGGAAACTCCGGTTGAACCAATTGACAAGTATGTACCTCCGAGGTGTTCCAATAGAGTTAGAGTTCCACCTGAGTTTTATGGTTTCCATATTACTGCGAAAGGTGATACATTTATCAGTGATAGCACATTGGTAGATCTAGATGAACCTAATAACTACAAGGAAGCCATGGCAGGCCTCGAGTCTGCTAAATGGAAAGAGGCTATGGACAACGAGATTCAGTCCATGTATGACAATCAAGTTTGGAACTTGGTTGACAATGTACCGGGTCGAAAGACACTCAGGTGCAAATTGATCTTCAAGAAGAAGACCGACATGGATGGGAATGTAAACACATATAAAGCACGACTGGTTGCGAAGGGATTTACTCAAACTTCGGGAGTTTATGATTAGACCTTCTCACCAGTAGCAAAGATAAAATCTATAAGGGTTATGTTGGCCATTGCTGCATTTCATGACTATGAAATATGACAAATGGATGTCAAAACCGTTTTCCTTAATGGAAAGTTGGCTGAAGATGTTTACATGAGTCAGCCAGAGAGTTTTGTCAATGCAAAGTACCCTAATAGAGTGTGTAAGCTCGAGAAATCCATTTATGGATTGAAACAAGCATCTCGCAGATGGAATCTTTGTTTTGATGAGAAAGTCAAAGAGTTTGGATTTTCGAGAAGCGAGGATGAGTCTTGTGTATATGTCAAAGCTAGTGGGAGTATAGTGAGATTTCAAGTATTGTATGTAGATGACATATTACTCATAGGAAATGGCATCCCAACCTTGCAGGAGATTAAGTCCTGGCTTGGAAACTGTTTCGCTATGAAGGACCTCGGAGAAGCTGCCTATATCTTAGGGATAAGGATATTGAGAAACAGAAGTAAAAGATTAATATGACTTAGTCAAAGTACCTACTTGGACAAGGTGTTGAAGCGTTTCAGCATGGAGAACTCCAAGAAAGGTAACCTACCTATCCTAAGAAATACCAAACTGAGTAAGACTCAGAGTCCGAGTATAGAGGTTGAGGTAGCAGAAATGAGTCATATACCATATGCTTCTGCAGTTAGTTCGATCATGTATACTATGACTTGTACTCACCCTGATGTGGCCTTTGCGTTGAGCATGGTCAACAGATATCAAGGGAACCTTGGTAAAGCTCATTGGACTGCGGTTAAGAACATTCTCAAGTACATGCGGAGGACTAAGGACTGGGTCCTTACCCTTGGTGGGAGTGATGACTTGAGAGTGAATGGGTATAGTGAGGCCAACTTTTAAACCGACAGAGATACTTTTTGCTCTCATTCAGGCTGGGTGTTTACCCTGAATGGAGGAGCAGTGACATGGAAAAGTTCCAAGCAGGAGACTGTAGCCGATTCAACATATGAATCAGAGTACATATAAGCAAGAGAAGCAGCGAAGGAGGCAATATGGTTGAAAAACTTCATCGGAGACCTTGGAGTTATTCCTTCCATAACGGAGCATGTGGAAATTTTCTGCGATAATGAAGGGGCGGTTGCCTTACCCAAGCAACCAAGAGATCATGGATGATCCAGGCATATCGACAGAAAGTACCACTTCATAAGACATCAAGTAGAGGAAGGGCACCTCGTGGTGAAGAGGATATCGTCAGAGGACAACCCAACAGATCCTCTTACAAAGGGACTGACTTGGGTTAAGCACTTGCAGCATGCGAGGGGCATTGAGCTAAAGGACGAGATTAGTTTTAGTGATTAGATAAACCGAAACTTGTAATAGCTATATTGTAATTGACATTTGATGATGAATAAAAGGAGTTTTATTTACAAGTAAAGTTACTGTCTTGTGTGATTCATTTACTATTGTTTCACTTTGCATGTTTTGACTTCTAGAATAATAATATTTATTCAAACTATCCATAGTTGATCATACTTTGGAAGTAGGTATGAAAGAAGATTTTCATGAGTTAGCTCGTAGATTTGTCTAAGGAGTTAGGCATAGCAACAAGTTTGCTACACCATTCATGAGTACTTCTGAAATAAGATTTGAGTATTGGATCAACCCGCGCTCACTTGAATCACTTCATGGAATTTATCTCGAGTGATCGTGAGACGATAATATCATATAAGTCTTCAAACCAAGATCTATGAGTTGTTGACTACAAGTTGGTTGTGCATTGATGATACGAAAACGCATCAGTAACTTGATGTTATAAAACATATCGTTGTGCATGATTTAATGAGTAGTTAGTACAAACATATAATGTCGAAGTTTATTTGTTCCCTTTTATCCTAAGAGGATTAAAAGCGATATATTGGGCCCCTCGATGATTCTGTTTTGACTTATGTGTCAAGCCTGGTCAGAACTAAATTGATGTGTTCAGTTATGTTCTATGTCAGACGAATTGGAAATCCGGAAACAAACTGGTGGACAATAAGTATGACATTGTTCCATGTATTTGTCCAGTTGATATTTTGAGAACAGAGGATTATATAATCCCTTATCTAAAGGATGTGTCAATGATTGGGTCAGAGTTGACAGCGGCTTTTGAAAGCTTACGGTTGCTAAGTTAGATCCTGCACATTGGCAGTTATAGTTACTAGACTTATCCAAGTGGGAGACTATTGGATTTGGTGTCTAAGCCCATAACTATAACTGGGATGTACTTGACCCCATTGTAGCATGGTCCTTTTTGGGTTGCCTTCACGAGTGCAACTTGATAGGATGGATTTGGGGAATAAGGTTGTTTATGGTTTATTAATATATTACAAGTATAATATATTAATATGAAATCATATTATTTAATTAGTTGATCAAAAATTAATTTGGAATTAATTTTGTGATCAAAAGAGACTAATTAAATATATAGGGATTGATTATGTAAATCAATCATTCTTGTAGTGTGGGCCAATGATCCATGATTATGTAGGTGGGCTAAACTAATCCATGGATAGTCCATGGAGGTTTAACCCATGGAGCATGAGAATTTGGAAAGTCATGGGTTATTAGAGTTTACAAAGTGTAACCCTAGCATGTGCAACAATATAAATAGAACCCCCTAGAGCCAAAATCGGCTACACCATCTCTTGGATATAGAAAACTTATTCTCTTAAGCTTCCTCTTTCATTTTGGTGTTTATGAACCAACAAAGGCATCACACTTGAGGTGCTCAAGCTTTCAAAGATCAAGAACTCTACCCTACTTAAGAGGTAAGCATCCAAACCAAGTTTATATTGTATAGCTTCAATTGTATGCTAGATAGGGAGAATGCTTTGGAAAAATTGAAAAATGCATGTATAATTAGAGAAAACATAGATCCAAAGCATTTAGGGTTGCATGTGCACCATAGGAGTGTTATAGTGCTCAAAACCCAACAACTTTCCTCTTTTTCCCTTTCCCATGTCCAATAACCAGGATTGGGGCAACATCAAGAGTAGGAGTGGATTCGAAACTTTTCCCTTTCAATCCACTTTCAGTAGTTCTTAGCAAACCTTGGAGCTTGCTCAATGTGACTTCCTCATGCTCACATGATAAGTCATCTTGAACTGATCACAGCAAGGAGGCAAAGAGTGTAAGACTATTTCAATAGCCAGCTCTTCCTCAAAGTTGACATTCAACTTGATCAAAAGATCTACATACCTCTACATTCTTTGCAGGTGGGTTGTGATGGACTCTCCATCCCTCATTTTGGTGGTGATGAACGAGGTAACTATCTCATACCTCTCTTGACGCGCTCTTTGATGATACTTTTCCATTAAGTCCTTGCATATCCCGTAGGGCCAATAGTCCTCGTAGAACCGCTGTAGCTCGGGAGTCATGGTGGCTACCATAATACAGGACACCTTAGTGACATCCTTGTGGTGAGCCTCATACTCAACTATTTCGTCGGGAGTAGATTTGGACTCATCAACCTCTTTTAACGGATTGTCAAGGACATATTCTTTGTCCTCGTAGTGCAAGGCCATTCGAATGTTGCAGATTCAATCATTGAAGTTGGAACCATCGAATGTGACCCTCGCACGCATGTTCAAGAGCGAGAATGAGTTGTTGGAGGAACCGAAAACATTGTTTGAGGTAGACATCTACAAAAGAAGAAGGACAAAGTTTTGATTAGATAAGGAATCCTTAACATAACACCCAGAAGGAAATATTAAGGCTAGGACCCAACACAATAATTCACAATTCGGAAGAGGGATGCCGTAATCCAATTGTAAATTATTTGAAGGTAGGTAAATGACGAATTACCAATTCCACCACAAAAAACAAAATAAAGAATTAGGTTTTAAATGAAATGAAATTCCTAGATTCTTTTGAGATTCATTGAACTTTTCAATGACATGTTTAATCTCGATTATGCCCCTCAAGTTTGTAACTAGGATACCGAGGATCACAAACAAGGCGTGAATAACCATGCAAATTAGCTTGGTACTCTCGATGTCATTTACCACCTAATCAATGTGTCGATTATCCACACATGCTCCATTGATCTACAATAATTTACGAGCTACGCATTGCTACCATTGTCAGTCCAAGTTAGTGTGTCGGTTAACCACAAACGCTCCACTAACGACTTGACAAGGTGCAATGTGTAATTTCATAGATTAGCATCAAATTCACATTTTCTTAAAGTAACTAAGATTGAGAATTTATAAAAACATTTAGTTACTTTATATTTATCATTATACTTATTAATGAGGGAATTAATGCCCTATCCTACCCGTTTGGCTAACGACCCTCCACTAGTCAAGAGTACGGTGGGTAAGAATGAATACCCAATGACGGTCATTTTACAAGCTCCTTCCTTAAACACCCCTTTTAGACCAACTTCGTGAATGAGGTCTACTAACAGTAAGACTAATTCATCTTATACATACATACATATATATATATATATATATATATATATATATATATATATATATTAATCTTTTAATATTATAATAGTTTTAATATTATAATTGTATAAGGGTTGTGTTTTAAACTTTTAAAATACTAGGGCTTTAGAATTTAATGTTTCACAATTAAAACTTTTAATTAAATTTTAAATTCCAAAACTTAAAAGGGTGCAATTTGAAACCTTTCAAAATTACTTGATCAAATTTTTAAATGATTAATTAATCACATAATCTTATTATTATCTTGAAATTTGACCAAATCTCTTATTTAGATGATGATATCAATTACCTTTCCAGAAAATTCGATTTTAAATAGTTAAAATAATTTATGGTAATTATCTTGATCTAATTAAGGCATGAAGTCCGAAAAATCTGCTTACAGACGAGTCAACTCGTCTAGTCAGGGCATTGACTCGTCGAGTTCATCTCTGAACTCATCGAGTTTATCAGGCAGATTGTAATTCTGCTTGATTTTTCGATTTGGACAGTTCACTATTGCATCAAATATAATAGAAAAACATCCTATGCTCTGATACCACTGATGGGTTTTGAGCATAACAACATTCCTATGTGTTTATGAAACCCTAGTTACTTTGGATCTAAGTTTTTCTCTAGTTATACATGTAAATAGAAGTTCCAAAGCAATAACCCTAATACTAGCATATAATTTCAGAAATACAATATGAAATTAGGGTTTGATGAATACCTTTCTTGTTATCTCGTAATAACAAGTAATCCAATGACGATCTTAACTCTCGAAAGCTTGAGTGCCCCAAGTGTTGCACCTCTAATGGAATCACAAACACCAAAAGCAAAAGATGAGTGAGAGAGAGGTCATAATTTCGGCTAGGGTTTCTCTAGGAGGCAGTGGTTGAAATTGAGAGGTCAGAGGGTCTTTAAATACTTGTGGCTGCTAGGGTTTCCAGTTGAAACCCTAATTCCTGACTTAGGCTCCAAGCAGTCCAAGAACACACTTTCTAGAAGGCCTTGGACGATTTCTATAGAGCATCTTATAGATTTCGTCCAATCCTTTACAAGTGAGTCCAGCAGCCCAGTTTGCAACTATCAATGATTTGCAAACCAATCCCCTTACTTTTAATGAGTTCCTTTTAATCCCAAAATTAATTCCAAATCAATTTCTAATTAAATACTAATTAAATAATATGATTTCCAATTAATATATTATTCTTATAATATATTAATAAATCATTAAATAAACTCTCTCTCCAAAGTCATCCTGTCAACTTGCTATGGTGAAGGCAACCCAAAAGGACCATGCTATTATCAGATCAAGTACATACCAATTATATTTATGGGCTTAGACACCTAATCCAACAAAGATAGGGTACAAAAAAGAAGCAATGAAATTAGAAGCTCATGCAAGAGTCTCAAAACCTAACCATACTTCATATCGTATACTTCTTTCATCAACGGGACATTGGAGATCCATAAAGTTATCAACTTTATGGACCCCAAACTCTACATCAACCTAGACATAAAAGATAATGCATAAAAACCTAGATCTAAGCGTATTGACTCATAAAGCATTAAACTTGGAAACTCACAGGGGTCTAGAAGGTGTGAAGATGAATGATGGTATGGCTCGGATGTTGAGATGGTGTATTAGATGCTCTTCCTTTTTTTCTTCTTTGCTGGAAATCACCACAAATGAGTTCAAAATCAACTATAAGGTGTTAGGGTTTCAAGGGGAGGGGGTATTAGGAGGTGATGGAGCCTGAGGGCGGGCTAACCCTAACTCTCACTTCCTTTAAATACGCGAAAACTCATGAAAATTAGGATTCGTATCGCAACCGGTCTTACGTCATGACCTATACATGGTCACGTCGTGACCCGTGACTATTGGAGATGCGCGTTGTCTCTTCCATCAGGGTCACGTCGTGACACATAAGTGCTCACGTCTTGACTTGTGTTAAACTCCAAGAAAAATGTTTGAAGATTTAGAAAAACGTTGTAACATCCGAAATTTCAGGTATTATATTTATTCGTTGTATTTCAAGTTTTGTGGAAGAACTCGGCGAGTTGGTGCGTAGACTCGCCGAGTAGAGACACGAATCATTATCCGGGTGGATGGTTGGACTCGGCGAGTCGCCCCAAGGACTCGGCGAGTCCATGTTGTTTAATGAAACCCTAATTCCTCGGGTTTGGGGCCTATTTAAAGGGCCTTATGGCCGTCATTTGCGGCTACCAGACCCCAGAGAGAAACCCTAAGTGAGCTAGAGCGATTAGTGAGAGGAAAGGAGCCATTTCTTGATCATTTGTTAGTGTTTTTGCAAATAGAAGAGGACCAAGACAAGAGGAGGCTGAAGAGGGTGCTAATCCAATGATTCCAGGGCTCAGAGACTTCATTTTGAGGTAATCATTCGACCCTTCTTTAGTTTATGGTGTAATTCCTTGAGTTAGGGCTTTTTAGCCCCTTTAGAGGAAGGTTATATTGAGTAATTGGTCCCTTCTCGTGTTGGTGCTGTAGATCTGGACCCAAAGAGGTCCAGAGACCCTTTTCCCTTGAGCTTTATGAGTGTTAATGGGGGTTATAAGCTTAGGATGTCATTTTAGAGGTCATATCTTCAAATAAGGCATTTGAGCCTTTGCATGAGCACCAAGATGTTAGCTTTACGTGATTATAATGCTTTGGGAACCTGGATCTATGGTTTAGAGGAGCGGATCTGACCTCAGGAGGTCAGTTCAGCTTGAGCAAGGCAAGAACTCGCCGAGTCCGATAGCCGACTCGCCGAGTAGGACGAGGGTTTTCCCGATAATCACACAGTTGGTGACTCACTGAGTTGGGGAAGTGACTCGGTGAGTCAGAGGGAATCTAGAGGACAGAGTGCACAATGGTACTCGCCGAGTCAGGGGCCAGACTCGGCGAGTTGGGTCGGGACATTTCACAGATTGTGATCGGTGATGATTTGTAGAGTTGAGGTTGACTCAGTGAGTCGAATGAGGACTAGGAGAGTGGAGAACACATGTGGACTTGCCGAGTCACAGTTGTGCATTCGGCGAGTTACGTCAAGGTTGACCATTGACTTCGTTGACTTTTAGGGTTAGTCAATGTTTGGACCTTAGAGTAATCGGAAGGGTAGGATAGTCTTTTACCCTTCCTAGAGGATGTATAGAGAGAGAGAGAGAGAGAGATTAGCCTAGCCCTGAGGGTTGTATTAATTAGAGTATTTATTTCATGTGATTAGGCATGGGCTAGACCAGGGTTTACCGAGTCAGAGATTTACTAAGATATCCGAGGTGAGACTTCTCACTATACTTTACCTTGAGTAGGTAATCAGAGTTATGTGATACAGTGTTGTATGCTATATATGTGTTATGTGTTGCACTGCATTATTCTATGTGATTTATGTTGTGCATGTTTACAGAGTTAGAACCTGAGGGTTCACAGAGTTTGGGTGCACGGACCCACAGAGTTTATAGCCTTGAGTGGCTAATATGTGTTATATATGGTATTTTGGGGAACTCACTAAGCTTCGTGCTTACAGTGTTATGTGTTATGTGTTTCAGGTACTAGTGAGAATCGCGGGAAGGCGCCGACCTGATCAGTACACACACGGGATTTTTATGTAATGAGATCTTGGGATTGATATATGTTATGAATTGAGTTTTAAACAATGATGTTTTTATGAGTAATGAATGAATAATGTTTTTATAAAATGCGAAAAATTGTTTTGAAATTTACGGTGTTACAAGTTGGTATCAGAGCCTTGGTTTGAGGGATTCGAGTACACCTTCGGGCGTATTTGAACTCAAACCGAGGATTTGAGAAATATTTTCAAAAGAGGACCAAGTTTTCTAAAAGGAGTAAAAGATTTTTTGGAAAACGCAGAGCAGAGTCGTGTGTACGATCAGTCAGCGTCCGAACGGTGATTTCCCTAAATACCTTTATGTTATATACTTATGATATTGATATGATGTATTCTCGTGCTAGAGTGGGCTAGGTATTCCTATTAGGACTAGAGTGGCCTGATTTGTGATGCCTTAGTCTAGGGGGAGGTGAGCTGCTATGAGATGCTTGAGAGTGAGTAGGTAGCAGTGAGGAGCTTATGAGAGATCTGTTAGAGAATGGATTATGCATAATAGAGTACTTGGGACTTTGGATCCTAGGAGGAGGACTTAGGGTGTATACTGACGCGGTGTGGACGGTAGTATTGGACCCGTACTACTGAAAACACCGGGACGGTGTACAGTTCAAGTAAGAATCTTCGGGACGCCAGGGATCAAGGAGGGATGAGTTATCGAGCGCGAGTAGGCTCGAGTGAGTTTTTAATATATCGTATGTTGTATTTCATAGGTAGATCATGGTGAGGACACGTCATGCGCCAGAGAGCAGTGAGACTAGTGATGAGGAGATCCGCCAGATCATCCATGAGGAGGTGGCTGCGGCCATCAAGGCAGAGATACCAGAGATGTTTGGGTCTATTAATACCACGCTGATTGAGACTTTTGACGAGCGTTATGCCGCTCTTTCTGAGGTTATTGTTGCAGCGGCCACCGCAGCCGTCGCTGCTGCTAGGCCGCATGGGGGTGACTCGTTGTTGTTTAGGGAGTTCAGCAACACGAAGCCACCAGAGTTTGATGGGACGCAGGATCCGATTGCAGTGATGAGATGGGTATATGACATTGAGGGGTGTTTCTATACATGCTCGTGCCCGGAGCACTTGAGGGTTCGGTTTGCGCTGAACCAGCTTCGCCTGGGGGCGAAGGACTGGTGGAAGTTCACGACAACACACTATTCTCCAGCAGAGCTTGCTGCGGTGACCTGGGAGAGGTTCACCGCCATGTTTCGTGATGAGTACGTTCCCCCGGTGGAACGGGATCGGTTGGCACAGGAGTTTTTGACCCTCAAGCAGGGTACGGCGTGTGTTACGGCTATTACCAGGATGTTTCATGAGAGGGCGATGTTCTGCCCTGAGCACGTGTCTACTGAACAGGCACGTATGAGCCGTTATTTGAGTATTTTGAGGAGAGATATTCGGGAGTTCGTGGCGAACTCCTCGTACCAGACATTTTCCGAGCTTCAGGCAAATGCCCGGAAGAGGGAGATCGAGCTAGAGACTCAGGCTAGGGAGGAGGCGGAGTCTCAGGGGAGGGACCGACGACCGGCACAATCCCAGCCGGTAGCCAAGCGGGCCAAGCCTGTTGATTCCAGAGCAGGGAGCCAGAAGGGCCGCACTTGTGGAAAGTGCGGCAAGGGTCATGATGGAGTTTGTAGAGCTGGATCTTGCTAAAAGTGTGGCAAGGAGGGGCATATGGCCAAGGACTACCCCAAGGGGTTTACAGTGTGTTTTCACTGCAATCAAACTGGACATCGGAAGGCCGAGTGTCCGCTACTGCGAGGGTCAGCACAGGGAGCTTCTCAGGGGTCTGCCCCTGCTGCTGTTAGAGCTTCTAATAGTTGGTCGGTGAAGACCGAGATGCCGAAGGCTCGGCGGAGAGCCTTCCAGTTGACTGCGGAAGAGGTCCGCGCAGCGCCCGATGTCGTGGCTGGTATGTATTCTTTCATGTATTTATTTTAATGTTTGAGATTTTGTGCTTATATTATGATATGCGTTGGTACTTTTCTTGTGAGTTCTGTACCTGCTTTGGTGTTATTTGACTCAGGTGCGAGTCGATCTTTTATATCGTTGGCTTTTAGTCAGCACATCAGTATTAGTCGAGAGGCGTTGAGTCGACCTCTGAGAGTCTCCATCGCCGATGAGAGAGCAGTATATGCCACAGAGGTGATTCGAGGATGTGTACTCGAGATTTTCGGTGTAGAGGTTCCTACTGATTTGGTCCCAATTGCGATGGGGGACGTCTGTGTCATCGTAGGCATATCTCGAATACCGATTCCACCTTCTCGATCCATCGCTTCAGAGTGATCACCCCTCCAGTTCCGTTAAAAGTTCGTGGTTTGGCGTTTGAGAAGTCCTTGTAGGTACATGTTTTGGTGGGTCCTTGATTCATCCCGTTGTTCGAACTCCCGGCCCCTTGCCCGTTGCCTCCTCCGTTGTTCCCTTGGTGAATTTGTGCCATAGCTGCGGTGACCGCAGCAGACACGGCCGCCTGGAATGCAGTGGAGTCAACTTTGGGTGGGGTTGGTCCAGGGTTTCCGCGAGTAGGTCGGCGAGGCATCTTTCTGTCATGAAACGGAAAGATGTTGAGTGTTTGGGGTTTCTGGGAGGTTGTGACCCTACTGACTAGGTGCATGGTACGAGCTTAAACACTCCTACCATTTAACATACAATCATAGATTCTCAACACATAGCAATTTGTAATATCATAACAAGGCACGTAAAAGTTTACTAATATTATCCGCATTTGATACATGAAAAATTTGCTCGCAAGAGCATACATGAGTGACACTAGTTCGACAGCATAACGACTCTATGAGTAGTGTAGTCACTTAAACATAGAGTCGGGGTACACAGCATAGCTCCTAATGACCTACTAAGATAAGTCTATCCCTAATCGCGATGATCTGCGTTCGGAGGTGGTGCCGAGGATGTGGATGCTCCCTGAAGACGAGCCACCAGTCGTTCTGCATCCTGGAGTCGAGACTCCCACCTTACTTGCCTCATGTGGAACTCCCGAAGGATGTCATGTGTCTCCTGTTCCGCACGCTCGACCCTAGTCCACAACTGGCGTACCTGATCAACAGTGCCCTGAACAAGATCGCCAGTGTTCCGTAATCGTCTCACCATGACCGGTAGGGCTCGGTCGGCCGGTCCTCCGTCCCTCAGGTCAAAGAACTCGCGCGACATGCCGAACGGGGGTCGATGTCCCTGCTGTCTGCTCCATCTCCAAAGATCAATACCCCAGGGAGGGGTAGGACCAGTGGGGCCCACACGGTAAGCAGGCACCCTGATCGGGTAAGGGTGGTTGATGACTTCGGAGTCTGCGTCCGAATCACCCCCTTCACTGTCATCGGGTTCCTCCTCGAAGTTCCCTTCGTCTTCTTCTGGTTCGGCAGGCTCGCCTTCGTCTCCAGCCTCCGGTTCCCCGTCAGATTCCTCTTCGGGGTCTTCCTCAGGCTCTTCCTCTAACCATCCGTTATTCCCCTGATTAGGGAAATAAGGGTCTCCAGGGTGATGAAAACCAGCCATGCTGTCTGCGTGAGTATGTAAATATGCTAACATTATTCCTAGGATGCTACAACTATTGTACAGACTAAGCAGGCGTTCTCTTTTTGGTGATAAAGGGGTATAGTTTTTAGGTTCCCTAGTTATCACGATCTCATCAGAACGTGTGTTAGTTATACTTTGGAGAGAATGTAGTTGATCAGGCTACATCCACTCCTTGGTACCACTAAGAACGGTCCTGAATTAACCGAGATACTAGCATTATTTTGTTTGGTTCGGCGTTATGTTCCTTATTCCCAATGCAAGCAAAGGTGTTTTATTGTTGTATTTTACTTGTTTTGTTCAGAGTTATGTTAGTCCCTCTTTTTGTTTATAGTTGCATATCAATGTATGGTTAGATATGCTAGTTCACTATAAACAGAGCTCTGATACCAACCTGTCACACCCCCGAACCAGACGGCGAAAACGTCCGAGGTCTATTGTGACTCAATTGAATACCATCACAATGAATATACATGAAACATAACATCATACATTACCAAGCATTGGAATATTACAACTGGTAGCGTTTACATTCGGTACATTGATCCATAATATTACATGCCCAAAAAGTACATTGTTCGATACTATTTAAAACAACAGCAAGACGTTACTGAATACATATTTCCTTTTCGATTTACCTGTTACCTGAGAATGCAAGTATTTTGAAAACGGTCAACATATGAAATGTTGGTGAGTTCATAAGTGATGTTTGAAATATAGTGGTTTGTATTGTTTTGAAAATCACCAGAAAATCCGATATTTTCTGAAAAGAGCATAGTATAAAAAGTGTGAAGATCCGTAAGTATGCTTGTTTGTTTCTATAAATGTAAAAAAACGATTTGTAAAACTCGGTATGTAATCTCGTAGGTGTATTAATTGAAAACCCTAGGAAAACCCGATGTTTTCCTAATACTTTGCATCAAATAATTTATGTCTTGTTATTTCATTACGACGGGTGTATTAGTTGAGTCCCGGTGACGTTGGATTAATTATGGATTGTGAATTGTTATAAACACACATTAATGAAAATGACTAGTTTACAACCATACAAACGATCCCTTAGGCGTCGCTCGCACTATTCACTTAATCCAATCACCCGGACTTCTCGTAGCCCCACAACCGAGGAGGAAAAGAGGGCGCGAAGCCCCGATATCTTCCGTAAGTCGTTCAAGGCTATCATGAATGCAAAGGTCCCTTAGCCCGACTCGCATTTGGTGAATTCTCGACTTTACTAGCAGCACCAGAGGGCCCTTGGGGTCCAACAGCACAAAGCCTATAAAAGTCCTTTTACACGAAATTGGGTCATATAAGACCAAGATTGTAGAACTCGTTACTCGGTACCTGTTCGGCCGACTACCGAGTAGCGAGTACTCGGAGTACTCGGGGAGTACTCGGATTTGGAAATTTGTGTAGAAATATTTTTAGGGAAATTATATATGTCAAAATCATAATATAAAATCATAAGTTGATTGAAATATATAACAAAACTGGATACATGTGAATACACAAAAAATGAAAAACACATAATGGTCTCACTTCGTGAATAGTTACTGAAAATTTAAGATATATATGTAGTAATAATCACATGTGTGTGTGTTAAATAATAAATCATTAAGTATATTATACATATTAATCACCGAGTTGACCTAATTTCACAACACAACTCAGTTCGTAAGGGTCCGATCGGGGAGTACTCGGGATTATGTAACTCGCCTCGGCAAGGGGGGGAGTAGCGAGTACTCGGAGGAGTAATCGGCCAACTCGGCGAGTTTTGCAACACTGTATAAGACCCAACTACATGTAAGCGAGTTTCCTTCGGGCCTAAAGATCATGTCATTGGGCTAGCTAGGCCCAACAAACACGATTTGAAACTTTCGGGCCCATAGACGGTATATCGACGTCTGGTGTATTCCCACGTGTGTATTGACTTCCCGAAATTTCCGCGTGTGTATTGAAGTTTCGTCGTGTTAGTAATTTCGGATTCATTATTGATTCAAGACCGAATCAATTTGTTTGATAACGATTTTTGGTGTTGAAGGTGTATTATAATTCGCCGATAGTCGAGGTGCTAGTATTTCATCATGTCGGATTTATTGTTTAAGACATTAGAATATTTCATTTTTTGCAGCCCCTTTCTTTTGGATAATTTACACTTTTAACCCTTTGTATAAAAAAAATTTCTATTTTAGTCCTCAAACCATTTTTCTTGACACTTTAGTATCAAAACTTGTAGAAAAGTTATTTTTCAGATCAAAGTTATTTGAAAAACAGTTTTAGTCCATCAAATGAAATTTTTCTCGGCTGAAACCCTTGTTTTCGCAATTTTTACACTTTTGGCCCAAAGTAGAAATTTTTTGCATCTTTGGTCCCTTTTAAATATGAAAAGCATTTTTAACCCTTGAAATGGACTTGGAGCACTAGTAGTCCCCTGTTTTACAGAAAAATACAGTTTCAGCCCCTCTAATTTGAAAATCTCGCATATTGGGCTTTATTGGGCCGAAAAATTCATTTTTGGCCCATTATGCTTAAAAATTTCACATTTAATCCTTCAAAGAGAATATTTCCAGAAAAATACATTATTGAAACTGTTTTGACTCATTTCATCCATCAGAATTTGTATTTTGTCATTTTGGGCCCTTTAACCTTATATTTTTAACATTTTGAGTCCAAAAATGAGATTTTTAGCCCAAGGAGTTCATCTTAACCAACTTGGTTATTTTTCTAGAAATGATTTGTGTGTAATAATATGTTTAATACTTGATTCATACATCCTAATGCAAATCTCGATTTTGAGGACTTTTTGACTAGTTTCAACATCACAATCACATAAGAACATGTAAATAAACATAGAAATCATACAAAGCATACATATACTCATAGATCTACACATTTGCTTGTATTCCCCCCCCCCCCCACAAAACTTATAAAAACCGAAAAATAGGGGGTATGAAGCTCACCTTTGGGTGTGGTTTCGGTTTTGGAGAAGAGATGGAAGAAAATGAGATGATTTTCGGCCTAAGCAACCTTTCCTTGGAAGATCTCGAATTTAGAGAGTTTCTAGGAGAGTGATCAAGATTTTTACATGGATTAGAAGAAGATTTTGATAAAACAAAGTACCAAAATCATAGATCTTAACTTGATCTTACCTTAAGTGGAGAATTTGTGGAGATATTTTCTTGAAAGCTCCTTAGATCTCGAAATTTTTGAAGAAAGAGTGAGGGGATGTTCTTCAAGACTTAGAGAGAATGGAGTGAATTTTTGTGAGTGTGTGTGTTGTGTTCGGCCGAGAGCAAGAGGGAGAGAAAGAAGTAGATCTTGAGGTGACATGTGCATGGAAGTATGAGATAGGTTGCATGGAGAACCAACATGCAAAAATGAGGTGGCTATGAAAGTCAACTCTTCCTTTTTCATGGGCTTGGGCCGAAATTTGAAGAGAAGAAAAAGATTTTTGGGCTTTATTGCCCCTAAGCTTATACTAGAGTTAAGTTGAATGATTGTTGGCCCTATAAAATATAAGTGTGATTTTTATACTTTGTTAGGCTAGTTTTGGTTAATTATGGTTCATAATGGTTCATAATATTTAATTTATTCCATTCTAGGCCCAATATGGCCCAAAATGTTGAAATAAATGAAAGTGGGTCCAATTAGAGCCCATTTAAAGGTTCTAAGACCATGATAGTCAAATTGGAAGCTTATTGGTCCATTGAGTCCAATAAGAAAGTCCTAGTCCAAAATGGACCTAAACAAGGACTTCTAGGGTTTCCAATTACTTGTTGACTATTTGCAGTACTTGTATGGTGTATTGGATTGAAATTTTGTTGTCATAGAGTAAGCATCATACATGCTCTTAAGTTTTTGATTCTACATTTTTCTTGAGTGTAGTGATTACAAGACACAGAATTTCTAGTTGTGACAGTTATCGATTGCGAGCGGCAGCTGGTGACTATATGAGACCCAAGTGGGGGAGTTCTTACGGTGTACGGCAAGGGTACCCGTCCCGATTCAGTGTTTTGTTCGGCTGCTAGAGTGAGGCAGAGTCTACAACAGGGCTGTAGTGGTTTTGTAGCGTATATGATGGATACGAGAGTTGGTGCTGAGAGACCGAGTACGGTTAAGGAGGTTCCGATAGTGCGTGAATTCCCGGATGTCTTTCCCGAGGAGTTACCGGGTGTGCCACCCGAGAGGCAGGTTGAGTTTCGTATTGATTTGATTCCAGGGACAGCACCTATTTCCAAGGCGCCCTATCGCCTTGCACCTCCAGAGATACAGGAGTTATCCTCGCAGCTTCAGGAGCTGCTGAGGAAGGGGTTTATATGGCCGAGCAGCTCGCCGTGGGGAGCACCAATCCTTTTCGTGAAGAAAAAGGATGGTTCGCACCGAATGTGCATAGATTATCGAGAGTTGAACAAGTTAACGGTCAAGAACCATTATCCTTTGCCGAGGATCGACGATTTGTTCGATCAGCTGCAGGGAGCGTCTTGGTTTTCCAAGATTGATCTTAGATCTGGATATCATCAGATGAGGGTGCGCGAGGAGGATATCCAAAAGACCGCATTCAGGACTCGTTATGGGCATTACGAGTTCGTGGTGATGCCATTCGGGCTCACCAATGCGCCTGCATCGTTCATGGATCTCATGAACAGGGTATGCAGACCGATGCTGGATCGATTAGTGATTGTGTTTATTGACGACATTTTGGTGTATTCGAGATCCAGGGAGCAGCATGAGGAGCATTTGCGAGAAATCCTCCGTATGCTGAGATCAGAAAGGCTTTGCGCCAAATTCTCCAAGTGCGATTTTTGGTTATGGGAGGTGCAGTTCCTTGGTCACCTCATTAACCAAAAGGGGATTTTGGTCGATCCGGCCAAGATCGAGGCGGTGATGAGTTGGGAGGTGCCGAAATCTCCTTCTGAGATCATCAGTTTTCTAGGGTTGGTCGGCTATTATCGGAGGTTCATCAAAGATTTCTCCAAGATTGCTGTTCCTCTCATCAGGTTGACCCGGAAGCGTGTGGTGTTCAGCTGGGGCCCAGAGCAGCATGCCTCATTTGAGACTCTTCGTCGGAGATTGTGCGAAGCCCGGGTGTTGGCTCTTCCAGAGGGAATGGAGGACTTCGTGGTGTATTGTGACGTATCGATATATGGGTTGGGCGCGGTGTTGATGCAGAGGGGGCATGTGATTGCGTACGCATCAAGGCAGATGAAGCCCCATGAGGCAAGGTATCCCACCCACGATCTAGAGTTGGGGGTTGTGGTGTTCGCCCTCAAGATTTGGCGCCATTATCTGTATGGGGTTCGATGTACGATATACACGGACCACAAGAGTTTGAAGTATTTGATGGATCAGCCAAACCTGAACATGCGTCAGAGGAGATGGTTGGATGTAGTAAAGGATTATGATTGTGAGATCCTGTACCACCCGGGCAAGGCTAATGTGGTAGCCGACGCCTTGAGTCGTAGGGCAGAGAACGCCCCGATTTGGGATATTTGTATGAGATTGACGGTGATGACTCCGGTGTTGGACACCATCAGAGGGGCTCAGGCTGAGGCAGTGAGACCGGAGAATCGTAAGAGAGAGCGAGTTATCGGTCAGGTGTTAGAGTTCGTGACCGATAGCAGAGGGCTTATGACCTTCTAGGGTCGGATTTGGGTGCCGTTTGTTGGAGGAACGCGTACCATCTTGATGGAGGAGGCGCATAGATCGAGATTCTCGATCCATCCCGGGGCCACTAAGATGTTTCTGGATCTTAAAAGGGAGTATTGGTGGCCCTGTATGAAGAGAGATGTAGCGTAGTTTGTTGAGAGGTGCCTAACCTGTCGTAGGGTTAAAGCCGAACATCAGAGACCGCATGGTAAGTTGCAGCCACTGGAAGTCCTAGAGTGGAAATGGGAGCAGATATCCATGGATTTTATCACCAAATTGCTGAGAACGGCGAGGGGTGTCGATGCGATTTGGGTGATAGTAGACCTCTTGACAAAGAGCGCTCACTTTCTCGCCATTAGTGAGAGTTCTTCCGCAGAGAAGTTAGCAGATATATGTGAGAGAGGTGGTATCGCGACATGGGGTGCCGATCTCGATTGTGTCTGATCGAGATGTGCATTTCACTTCCAGATTTTGGAAGAAATTCCATGAGGAGTTGGGTACGAGGCTGCATTTTAGTATCGCATACCACCCACAGACTGACGGTCAGAGCGAGCGGACGATTTAGACGCTCGAGGACATGCTCCGAGCATGTGTGTTGGATTTTGGCAGAAGTTGGGACACGTATTTGCCCTTAGCGGAGTTCTCCTACAACAACAGCCATCATTCGAGCATTGGTATGCCGCCCTTTAAGCTGTTGTATGGGAGGAGGTGTCGGACTCCCATTTGTTAGGGAGAGGTGGGGCAACGAGTGATGGGTAGCACAGAGATTGTGCTTCAGACGACATAGCAGATACAGCAGGTCAGGCAGAGATTGTTGACCGCTCATAGTCGCCAGAAGAGTTATGCGGATAGGCGACGATCCGAGCTTGAGTTCCAGGTCGGTGATTATGTTCTCATGAAGGTATCTCCTTGGAAAGGAGTGATTCGATTCAGGAAGAGGGGCAAGCTAGGGCCCCGGTATATTGGGCCGTTCAGAGTAATCGCGAGGGTGGGCAGGGTAGCGTATCGCTTGGAGCTACCTGCGGAGTTGGAGCAGATTCATAATACCTTCCACGTGTCTCAGTTGAGGAAGTGTATAGCCGACGAGTCGGCGGTAGTACCGTTAGAGGATATTCAGGAGGATGCGAGCCTGAACTACGCGGAGAGACCAGTTGCGATTGTGGATCGGAAGATCAAGGTTCTGAGGAACAAGGAGGTGCCTCTGGTGCAGGTTCAGTGGCAACATAAGAGAGGATCCGAGTTGACTTGGGAGCCAGAGCGGGAGATGCGTGAGCAGCATCCGGAGCTATTTCAGGGATGAGTCTTCGAGGGCGAAGACTGTTTCAAGTGGAGGAGAATTGTAACATCTGAAATTTCAGGTATTATATTTATTCGTTGTATTTCAAGTTTTGTGGAAGAACTCGGCGAGTTGGTGCGTAGACTCACCGAGTAGAGACGCGACTCATTATTCGGGTGGATGGCTGGACTCGGCGAGTCGCCCCGAGGACTCGACGAGTCCACGCTGCTTAATGAAACCCTAATTCCTCGGGTTTGGGGCCTATTTAAAGGGCCTTATGGCCGTCATTTGCGGCTACCAGACCCCAGAGAGAAACCCTAAGTGAGCTAGAGCGATTAGTGAGAGGAAAAGAGCCATTTCTTGATCATTTGTTAGTGTTTTTGCAAATAGAAGAGGACCAAGACAAGAGGAGGCTGAAGAGGGTGCTAATCCAATGATTCCAGGGCTCAGAGACTTCATTTTAAGGTATTCATTTGACCCTTCTTCAGTTTATGGTGTAATTCCTTGAGTTAGGGCTTTTTAGCCCCTTTAGAGGAAGGTTATATTGAGTAATTGGTCCCTTCTCGTGTTGGTGTTGTAGATATGGACCCAAAGAGGTCCAGAGACCCTTTTCCCTTGAGCGTTATGAGTGTTAATGGGGGTTATAAGCTTAGGATGTCATTTTAGAGGTCATATCTTCAAATAAGGCATTTGAGCCTTTGCATGAGCACCAAGATGTTAGCTTTACGTGATTATAATGCTTTGGGAACCTGGATCTACGGTTTAGAGGAGCGGATCTGACCTCAGGAGGTCAGTTCAGCTTGAGCATGGCATGAACTCCCCGAGTCTGATAGCCGACTCGCCGAGTAGGACGAGGGTTTTCCCGATAATCACATAGTTGGTGACTCACTGAGTTGGGGAAGTGACTCGGTGAATCAGAGGGAATCTAGAGGACAAAGTGCACGATGGTACTCGCCGAGTCAGGGGCCGGACTCGACGAGTTGGGTCGGGACATTTCACAGATTGTGATCGGTGATGATTTGCAGAGTTGAGGTTGACTCAGTGAGTCGAATGAGGACTAGGAGAGTGGAGAACACGTGTGGACTCGCCGAGTCACAGTTGTGCACTCGACGAGTTTGGTCAAGGTTGACCGTTGACTTTGTTGACTTTTAGGGTTAATCAATGTTTGGACCTTAGAGTCATCGGAAGGGTAGGATAGTCTTTTACCCTTGCTAGAGGATGTATAGAGAGAGAGAGAGATTAGCCTAGCCCTGAGGGTTGTATTAATTAGAGTATTTATTTCATGTGATTAGGTAGGGGCTAGACCAGGGTTTACCGAGTCAGAGATTTACTGAGATATCCGAGGTGAGACTTCTCACTATACTTTACCTTGAGTAGGTAATCAGAGTTATGTGATACAGTGTTGTATGCTATATATGTGTTATGTGTTGCACTGCATTATTCTATGTGATTTATGTTGTGCATGTTTACAGAGTTAGAACCTGAGGGTTCACAGAGTTTGGGTGCACGGACCCACAGAGTTATAGCCTCGAGTGGCTAATATGTGTTATATATGGTATTTTGGGGAACTCACTAAGCTTCGTGCTTACAGTGTTATGTGTTATGTGTTTCAGGTACTAGTGAGGATCGCGGGAAGGCGCCGACCTGATCAGTACACACACAGGATTTTTATGTTATGAGATCTTGGGATTGATATATGTTATGAATTGAGTTTTAAACAATGATGTTTTTATGAGTAATGAATGAATTATGTTTTTATAAAATGTGAAAAATTGTTTTGAAATTTACGGTGTTACAAACGTTTACCTAAATTTTGGTGTTACAAATGTTCAAAGAAGTATATCTACAAGAACCAAAAATCATGAATATATACAACGAACGATCCCTTGGTAATTAAGCGCTTCGTGTTCTCAAAATCACATTAGTTTATCTGACTTTGCATTCCACACTTCCAAACTCATTTTAAAGTTGTTTCCTTAATGAAAAATATGATTATAATAGAACTAATACATATTTATACATAACATTATGGTTTGTATGTAAAAATCCTTGTATTTATAAAAAAAAATATGGTTTTTAAATTAAAAAAAATATATTTATACGGTTTCAAATATAAAAAATATATTTATATAGTTTCAAATGGAAAAATAATCAACATTGAACAAAATTGAAATAAATAATGTTTAATTTAGAAAAAAAAACAAAGTGTTAAACTTGAAAAAAAAATTAATATCAAAATTGAAAAAAAATGAAAAAGATAGAGTTTATTTTTATTTATTTATTAATTTTAACACAGCCACACATCATTTAAATTAAGATGTCATAGTGTCATGCTAATATCCAACCAACCAAATTCACAGGATCATAATTGTAATAACCCCAAAATTATATGTCATAATCAAATTTTTATATAACTTAGGGGTGTTTGGCTTAGCTTTTCAAACCCCAAAAGTCATTTTTGAAAAAATTATAAAAAATCAGGATTTCCTGATTTTTCCAAAAAGTTCATTTTTCTTTCTTGTGGAAAAACTTCAAAAGTTCCTTTTTTAAAACTAGTGTTGCCCAAAAATCTTTTACTTTTTTTTTTTTTAAAAAATGATTTTTGATATGAAAAACTAAGCAAACACCCATAGCTGACTTTTTGCGGTATTTTGTTAGTAAAGGACTAATTCTTAAAATTAACACTGCATTTTATCTCGACATGGAACTACTTTAATCAGCATTTTGTCTCCGCATGAAGGAAATACTTGGCAGTTAGGAGCAGGATGGAATATAGTGAGTGATGCTGACGATGCTGCAATATCTGATCAACGTTCCATTTTCAGTTCCACCTTCTTCTTCTTCGTCCTTCTTTATCACCGTAAGTTGCCTCTACCTGTATCCACTTCACCATGTGTGTTTCCCCCATTATTTATGCTTTTGTGTGTCACCAGATTAATCACTTCTTTTAATCCAGACGACTGTGTGGTTTGATTGAAGTTCCATGTATATGTTTGATCAATTCCCTGGAATTCGTGCTTGCTTTTGCAATACATCTAAAAACATCAATTTCCTCTCCCTCTTTCTGATTCCTTCTAATGGAGTTCCATCTTAATTCATCTAACTGGTGTTTTACTTCTTCGAGTGAAGTACAGAGTCTTAGCGTTGACTTCAGAATTTACATAAGTATTAAAAACAGATGACTGTTAATCGTTCATATTCACGAGTGTAAATTTTCTTTCTTCCGAATTAGTTCACTTGTGTAAATTTCCTGTAAGTTAGGGTTTTTTGTTTAATCAACCTTGTTAATTTATCCTTTGCATTTGGTCTGAAAACTTCGTCTTCTCCTTATCGTTTTCATCTGTTTAGTGTTCTGAGTAAATGGATGGCTCCGAAGTTGGTGAAGTGAAGGAAGTTGCAGTCAATCTAGATGCCTTCACCGAGGGAGAATACGCTTCTCAGTCCAAAATATACAAAGAATTCGCAAGCTTGTCTACCATTGACAAAGCATGGACCTTCAAGTCTTCCAATGGTATACAAATTGCAACTTATTATACACGATAAAGTCAAAAGCGACTTCAATTTTACTTCTTATCGACTCAGTGCCTAAAATATTCTGCAGGTTTGGGGACACAAACTATGTTTTCACTTAGCCAACCAAATCTTTTATCAAACAAGAAGAAGAAACTTATGTTGTCAAGTTTCATCTCTGAAGATTCTAATGGCACTTTACATGTTCAATGGTCACCATTTCCAATTGAAATCACAGGTGCCTCTGTAATGGTTCCCTCTCCATCAGGGAAAAAGCTTCTTGTGATACGAAACCCTGAAAATGATTCCCCCTCTCAGTTTGAAATTTGGGGTAAATTTCAATTAGAGAAGGAGATTCTTGTTCCTCAATCTGTCCATGGTTCTGTGTATTCAGATGGATGGTAATTTTCTCTGCAACAATCTTTCAAAGTTGAAAAAAAAGTATAGATTATAGAATCATACCTTCTGATGAATCAGGTTTGAGGGAATTTCATGGAGCCCAGATGAAAGTCTCATTGCTTATGTGGCAGAGGAATCGGGTTTCCACAAACCAACATTTAACAATACGGGTTACAAAAAGGATGTGGGTCCCACTGATAAAGATTATAATAGCTGGAAAGGTCAAGGGGATTGGGAAGAAGACTGGGGTGAAGCCTATTCTGGAAGAAAACATCCTGCTTTGTTTGTGATTAATATTAACAGGTTAGACAATTTCCTATTTTTTCCATGGACATTCTATATGCAACAATAACATGGCATAAAAAGTTATTAACTTTTGCCATGTCATCATAGTCCAAATCATCATGTTACATTGCTATTTCTTACACTTTTCCCTAAAATTTATTATCTTTATTCTTTTTTGGTTTGTTATTACAGTGGAGAGGTTTGTTCTGTAGACATTGGGAGTTCATTAAGTGTAGGACAAGTTGTGTGGGGCCCACCAACAAAAGGGTCCCATCAATATCTGGTTTTTGTTGGGTGGCCTTTAAGCAATAGGAAATTTGGAATGAAGTATTGCACTAATAGACCTTGTGCCTTATATGCTGTAAAAGCTCCATTATTTGGATTAAAAATCAAAGAGAATGCTACAAATAATGTATCATTGATCAATTTAAGTGAAGCCACAAGTAGTGCTTTTCTTCCAAGATTCACGTAAGTGTGTGTGTGTGTGTATGCTTGAAAATTTACATAATTGGATCAATAACTTTATGTTTTTCACTTTTCAGTCCAGATGGAAAGTTTCTTGTGTTTTTATCTGCTAAAAGTGCTGTAGATTCTGGAGCACATAATGCTACAAACTCTCTTCATAAAATCGAATGGAATAGTGAAGGAGAACCACATCCTGCTAAGATCATTGATGTGGTGATTTGAGAACAAAATGATTTATTGATCTTGAAACATAAAATTTTATAAATTTCAAACTTACAAAGTACAAACATTCGATTTTTTTAGGTTCCTGTTGTGATGTGTCATGAGGATGATTGTTTTCCTGGGATCTATTGTTTTGATATGATTAGTAAACCATGGCTTTCAGATGGATTTACAATGATATTTTCTTCCATTTGGGGAAGCAAAGAAGTCATACTTTCTGTAAATATGCTAAGGTATATAATCAATACAATTTCCAATTGCATTATAGATTCTCTAATTGGCAATTCATTCCTTTATTTTCAGTGGGAAAGTTTCAAGAATCACTCCTATTGATTCAAATCATTCATGGAGTTTACTTTCACTTGATGGAAACAACATCCTTGCTTGTAATATATATATAAACCTAATTTTTTTATATTGTTCCCTTGAGAATTTTATACATTACATGATAATTCATGGATTATAAGAGAACAAAAAATTGTGGTGACATGTTTTCTTTTTCAAGTATGTAGCAGCCCTATAGATGTACCTCAGATCAAATATGGTAGTCTAACTAAAGACGAATCAAAAGACGCCACCTGGCATTGGTGGGATGTTTCAAGCCCAATATCTGAATGTCAAGAGAAAGTATGTTCATGTTCATCTTATGTCCTTTATGAAGTTCTTTTGGAAATTGAATACAACAAGACGTATTTCTACCTATTAATATTTAAAAAAAAAAAAAAAAAAACGTTTTTTTGTATGATATAAACAGGTCAAATCTTTACTTTCATCCCTTCAATTTGACATATTGAAGATACCCATCAAGAGTGTCTCCAACAATCTAACAAAAGGTATTAAGGAGGCTTTCACATAACTCTTGACTATTTACAAATTTGTCCCCATTTACTTTTTCATAAATAAATGAAACCTGAGAAACAGTCTTGTTTGATTTGCATTAAATCTAATTACAGATTATAACTTAATCTAATTTAGGAGCATGCAAACCTTTTGATGCTATATTTGTGTCCTCAAAATTAAAGCATGATCATACATGTGATCCATTAACTGTAATCCTTCATGGGGGCCCACAAGATGTTTCATTGACAAGCTTCTCAAAGTCATCTGCTTTTCTTGCTTCAATTGGCTTTAGCTTGTTAGTTGTGAATTACAGGCAAGTTGTTTCTTACATTTATTTGTTTATTATATAACATCTTACTTTCATTTTTTTTATTTTTTTATTTTTTATTTTTTTTATTTCTTGAGTCCTTTCTTTCTTGTTGGAAGCATTTCCTTAAACTATTATCAATGTTCTTACAGAGGTTCACTTGGATTTGGTGAGGAAGCATTGCAATCACTTCCAGGAAAAGTCGGATCACAGGTGCCTTTTCAACATCATTTTAGTAAAGGGCAAATTGGTCAATTCATATATAACTTTTTTTTTTAGATATGGTCCAAAAAGAAGTTTGTTGCATTTTTCATCCCCGTTTCACTGGTTCTTAACGTTTTTCTTTGGCATCTAATTTAGCAACCTGTTCGTTAACTTTATGAAAATGACCATTTTGCCCTTGTCTCTCCCATCACCACTTTATCTTAAAAAAAAAATTTGTTTTGTATGAAGGATGTAAACGATGTCCTTTCAGCTATAGATCATGTGATTGATATGAGGCTTGCAAATCCATTGAAAATAACTGTGGTTGGTTTGTCACATGGTGGTTTCTTAGCTTCACACTTGATTGGACAGGTATTAAAGTGGGCCCTTCTTGTATATATTGATTTGTTTATTATAAATTCAACCCAATTATAGGGGTTAATTAATCTCATAAATGACCTTATATTCCAGATTAAACCTCAAAACTTTTTCATTTTTTTCGATCTGACCCTTTTAGTAATTCTTTTTTCCGAAAAAAGGTGCAAAATGTGAAGGTTTTTTCGGGAAAAACTAAAAAAGGTGAGGATTGATTCGGAAACATTTAGAAGGTTGAGTGATTTCACGGGAAAAGGGTTAATCTTAAATTTATTTTTTGCCTGAAAAAGACCTTGTATTTTTTCATTTTTTCTGAAAAAGCCCTCAACTTTGTATATATATATATATATATATATATATTTTTTTTTTTTCCGAAAAAACCCTCAACCTTCTAAAATCTAAATGCTTCCAAATAAACCCTCAACTTAAACCCTCACATTTTATAATTTTTTTGGCAAAAAATGACTAAAAGGGCCAAATCGGAAACAATGAAAAAAATACATGGTCTTTTTCAGGAAAAAAAAATAATTTTTTACAAAGTATAATGCTTTTAAAAGAAAAAGATTGTTGTAATAGCAAAAATGAAAGTAAGATACTGTAATAAAAAGTAAATGAAAGTACATTGCTATTATTATACAGGCACCCAATAAATTTGTTGCAGCTTGTGTGAGGAACCCTGTGTGTAATCTTGCTTTAATGGTGGAAACATCAGATATTCCAGATTGGTGTTTTGTGGAATCATTTGGAAGCAAAGGGCTTTCTTTATATACTGAATCCCCTTCATCTCAACTCCTTTCTTTTTTTCATCAAAAGTCTCCTATTTCACATGTCTCAAAGGTATAACACATTTACATATTATATTACAACATTATTTGTCTTTTTCTCCATTGGTTTTATTTGATTTAATGTGCTTTTTTTTTAAGGTGAAAACTCCTACACTATTCCTCTTAAGTGCTAAAGATATCCGTGTTCCAGTTACAAATGGATTGCAAGTGAGTATTATTATTGATCTTCATTTTATAAAATAGGGTTAAATCGCAAGAAATAACAACGTACATATTATATTAAAAGTGTTTTTTTTTTAATTTCATTTTGTGGGTCCCATCCCATGGATACTAATTTGAAATGTTTAAATATGAAATGCAAAGTTTGCAAGGGCATTAAAGGAAAAAGGAGTTCCATTGAAAGTGATTGTTTTTCCTCAAGATATACATCCTATTAACAGGTAAACATTTTCTTCAACTCTTCTATACTTAGATGCAAGAAATAGCAATGTAATTTGAAAAATCTTGTATTTATTTTGTAAAAAATTAAATATCTTCCTTCATTAAATAGTAACATGATTAAAAAATATTTGTCTATATCACATTTTTTTTTTTCGAGCACTCATTATAATATTAAAATATCCATGATTGATTTATATTTTTTGTATTGCAGACCACAATCAGATTTTGAAAGCTTTGTTAACATTGGAGTTTGGTTCAAGAAGTATTGCATGTAACATGTTTCTTCATCTTAGATTTTATATAAATGACACTGATTACAACACTTTTGTATTAGTTCAGGGGCATGAGTGACACTTTTACAAAAGTTGGGTTACTTAATTAACATTATCCATTTTAATATCCTTACCAACTATAGAATATATTATTTTTTATTTGTTTGGAATTATGATAATTGGTTAAAAATAAACAATAACTATGCTAAATTTGTCATAGGGACTAAAAGTGAAAAAATCACCAAGCACTGAGAATGTGTAGCTAATTATAACAAGTTGTGACCCTTATTTGCAAAGTAAGGAAGAAAGAAGGGTAGAAGAGCAAATATCGAAAGAGGAAAGGGTAGCAGAGCAATTTCTAAAAAATATCATCATAGTAATAAGAGTAAATTGCAAATTTGGGTCTTGTGGTTTGTCAAAAAATATGGATGACCTTCAAAAAGTTTTCGACTTATATCACTGGTCCAAAATTGAATATTGTTTTGTGGGTTTGGTCCCTAATAAATTTAAAATGACTTGAATTAATTTTTTTTTTACATTTTTGAATATTCACTTTAATATTTTTATAATAAAAAAATAAAAATTTCACCCCACGAATTGTCTTGTGGGTTTAATTTGTAAACAATGTTTGTTTTTTTGAAACAAAAATTCATGATGTATGTGGACCACCTTTGTAACCTTCTGCAGCAGAAGAGATGGACCAAACAGTGGACCAAACAGTTGCAACATGAATAAAAAATATGTTTGTTTTTTAATATTTGCAGACTCCTGTAATAAACTGAAATTTAAATAAATTAATTTTATAAACTGGAAATAGTTCTCAACACCGAAATTTTAATAATTAAAGTCTTAAAACATTGAAAAAAAATAATACTAAATAGAACATGTAAAAAAAACAAAAATTAAAAATTAAAAAAAAAATCTAAAAGAAGCTATCAATTTTATTCTAGAAAAAAAATAGTTTTAAAAAACATAAAAATGAAAATAATAAAAATAAAATAAAATATTACAAACAATGTCTATAAAGTTCGTAAAAGAATTATACATGTTAAAAATGATGCAACCGAAATTGAAAATATTATTAACAGAAACAGTAAAAAAATTTAAAAAAATCAATTTTTTTTTCAAAAAATCAAGTTATAAAAAATTGTGGAAATTATAAAAAGAATTTGTATCAAGTCCGTAAATCAAAGTTTAAAAAATAAAAATAAATAAGCTATACCAAATTTCTAAAAAAAATCACTTGGAGAAAATGAAAGTTGAAGAGGTATGAAAATCCAATTCAAGTACTGCGCCGCGAAGGACATACTTAGAGGTTTTATAGTCTGAAGTCTTCCAAAAAACAAAATGCTGCAAGAGGGTAAGTGATGTCCGTGTACTGTGTCGTGCAATAAAAAAATGGTTTGAAGAGTTTTTTTTAAAACAAACAAACACCACCTTAGTGTGTAGATTTGTATCACTAAATTGTTTAAATATGTTGTTTTTATATTATTTATTAATAGAGTAGTACATAGTGAATTTTTAGATCTCTGTATTATTAACATTGTATATGGGCAGAGCTTTAACACGGCTATTTGTATTTGTAGGGAGGGGGGGAGGGTCACAGCCCCCGTCGCCTTAATAAAGCTCCACCCATGACACGGTAACTCTTTTACATCTCATATAGTTTGACGTTGAAAATACAACTATAACATGCAATGAAAAAAATCAATAAACATGTTATCCAATTTTCTTTTAGCATAACTAGATAATAAATGCATGGATTTATGGACTCAATAGTGTGGGAAATCATTATACCAACATATTCACATTCTCAAGGAAGAATACGATGTAGCGTAGTCAGTATTTCTTCAAGAAGGTGTATTACATGTTCATAATAAAGTGTACGAAAAAACCTCCTATGGTCATAAAATTTGTGTCACAATAAACTCACAAAAGCATTTGTGAAAACATTTTTTTTTTGCATGTGAATTTGTAAGATGTTTTATACTACGAGATATGTGGTCATTCTATGATAATCATTAATACTTTAGTTATCTCCTTTTATTGAATACACGGATTTGGCCGTACAAACTGGTCTGTTTTGTAAACAAGAAATGATTTCCCGTCTAACTTCAGGCTTGTAGGTTATATTCATATCTGCTTCATAAATTCTGTCATGCTATAATCAAAAGAATAATTAATTAGACATCTGTTGTATGTATGTTTCAGAGGACATTTCGGAACACAATTTCGTTTTAGCACATTCTAGATCAAAATTCCAGATAAAAACATTCTGGAACTGTTCGTTGTATCCCGGATAAGTTCTACGATGTGTTCTTCGTATTTTGGAATCATTTTGGACAAATTAGAATTAAGATATTTCTAATATTTGTTGATCTACACATATAACGACATATAATCATATAATTTCCTATATAATTGCATATATTATCCAAATTTTAACATACAATCTAAATTAAAGACATATAATTATAAAGATAATGAAAACTTACATATAAAAAATGAATATCTTTATCGCTAGAAGAAGTCATTTGCAGTTGGAGTGGTGTCCGAAATGTAGTTCGAAATAAAGTCTGAATTAGGTTCAAAATGGTATTTACAGTGGGAACTACAATACAAGTCAGATCTTATACCATTTACCATATATGAAATACAAGTTCGAATGACCAATTCCAGACAGTGGTTATATATATATATATATATATATATATATATATATATATATATATATATATATATATATATATATATATATATATATATATATAGAGGTTCATTTGAGACCACCTATATTTTGTGAGACATAGAGACAAAATCTTAGTCATTAATCAAATTTGATCTTGTGGTTCAAAAAAACCCTGATTAAAGCGCTTAATTAAACACTCAAGGGTAGATTAGTCAGCTTTTAATCATATAATGAAATCCCCTGATTTACATGATCTTTCCTTAATCAACGTAACAAAATCATATTCGCTCTTTCATCCGTTGATTTCCTCATATGGTTTTCTCAATCGCAACAATATTTTGATTGAATGAGAAGCAAAAAACTTGAGTTTTGTACGTTAATTGTCACTCACGCTGCGATGATTTGTGATGTTACAGACTTATTGAAAGAGATTTCAACAATTGATTAGTAGTTCACATCGATTTCAAGATTTCACGAGCAACTGATCATCAATTGATATCTTTGATTGAGATCGTTTTCAACAATTGTAGGTTTCTTCGGAATCAGATCTTATCCCCTTCATTTGATGATTTTCAACTTCAGAGCTAGATTGAAATTGACTTTTCACCAAAATACGCTTTTCATCAAGTTACATCAACCGATGTTAGCAATTGATCATAAGATTCATATCGCTTTCTGTATTTTCAAGTTTCGATTTTGCTTCATGGTAAGCTCTTTCAACTATTCATCATCATCGTCATCAGATCGAGATCGATTTTCAGCCCTTCAAGCTTTGATTTTTACTCCTAGATCTTAAATTTTCAATCTAATAATGTATGTACAACACAGTTACTGTTCTCTAGCAAATTCTCTTAAACTATACATGCATTCTATGTGTTTGATGAAAATCCTGAATGAACAAAGAGTTTGATGCATCATTCCTCTTTCCCACGACTAATGTCTTCTTTAAGAATTGGAGTATACTTCTTAAAATATGAGTCACAATTGGTATAAAACAATGTAATGTTAAATACTTTTATTATATTTACCATAGTTACGTTAAAACATGTTTTTTTTGTCAAACATAAAAATACTGGAGATGTCTTTTTAGCATAGTTTGGTTTGAATATGTGTCACACCCCAAAACCATGAACGGCGGAAACGTTCTGGGGCGGAGGACGTCATGTACAGTATCACAACAATGAAAAGTAGTAAACAAGCAACAACATCATCCATTGCATTAATAATATAATTTTAATACAAGAGTGTTCTGTCAAATTATAACAGACACTATGGTATAAATCAAAATGAAAGATGAGTCTTGAACGAGCACCATCTTCTATGAACCTTGCATCGGTACCTGTCTATGGTTGACCTGAGGATACAAGTTATTTTGAAAGAGAGTATCAACTTTAAAGCTGGTGAGATCATAAGTATTTTAGTGTCTTAATTTGTATGTAAGTATTTGTATGTATATGAACTGTAAGTATTGAAAATGTAAATGAACTATAAGTATGAAAAATGTTTTGAATGATCCTAGGAAGCCCTATGTTTCCTACTAATCGTATTCTTCTACCAATGCATCTAGTGTCTGTGTGTGTGTCTCTTGTAAGAGTGTGTATTTTCCCAAATCTGACTATCATTAACCAAAAATATAGTTTCTACATTACCGTGCGTCATGTGAATGTTCACGAAGTGAATGTAATGGGAAAATGAAATAGTACTATGGTGTAGTGTCGAACTACAACCGTACTAATTACCTTAAGTCTAGGGTAATTCTTATAAGTACCGTAGTATTTGTAATAAGTGACTACTTATGTACTCCTATGGCCTTATTTGAGGGATAAGGCATAATGTGATGGCTAGATCCCAGGCTAGACGCTCCCCTGTCAAAGGGATTTTGGGACCTTTACACGACCCCTGCATATTTGCACATCGTGAACATCCACATTACTATGATCATGTATACCCAATATAACTATCACAGTGCGCTGCGCTTCATTGGTATAGTTAGATCTTGAACTCGTTCCATGCTATAGCACCTAGTGATGTCTTTCCTACTATCGTATATGTAAGCGCACTCATGTAAACGTTTCTATGTATACATACTCATGTAAGCGTAATCATGTAAAAGTATATGAACGTATGCCTTTGCTACCCAAAGGTACTGAACTGACTGAAAGGAACTATTATGTCCATATATGTACACATGATATATAACTAATGTTTAAACGACCTTCGGACAGATACCTGATATCCCACCAGACCACATCTCAAGCGCGAAAAGGAAATAGGGTGGATAGCCTTCCTAAGTCCTTTAAACATTACTTATATAACTATACATATATAGGCATGCTTATAACAGGGTCTCTATGTAAATGTACTCGTGTAAATGTAATCATGAAAACGTACTCATGTAAATGTAATCATGTAAACGTACTCATGTAATTGTATAGTAATATATTATAATGTTCTGCGGGTGCTAGCTGTAATGTGTGTTCTCTCTCTCTATCTAGCATGTATAATAATGTACTGTGTGTACTAGCTGTAATGTATGTTCTCTCTATCTAGCAAGTATTGACTCATGAATGAACTGACTCATTGTATGATATCGCGTTCTAGTAATGGTTCTAATATCTTCCTAAACTACCCATATGGTAGCTTACTAGTAATGTAACTGGTACGTATGAACATGGATGTATACCCTTGCTACCCAAGGGTATTGAATGAAATCAAAGAACCTTTATGACTATATATGTACACATGATATATAACTAATATTTAAACGACCTTCGGACGGGTACCCGATATCCCACCAGACCACATCTCAAGCACGAAAAGGAAATAGGGTGGATAGCCTTCCTAAGTCCTTTCAACATTTCTTATATAACTATACATATATAGGCATGAAATTTACAATATAAAAGCATAAAATAAGTTTTATAAAACCTTTTGAACATGATTTCTATCTAAGAAAAGATCGACTTGATGTCAATCCATAAAACGGGTTGAAAGCATGTGTTTGATAAAACAGTTTAAGTATAAAGAAACATTTGTTTGAAACACAATTATAAATGAGTTTGAAATGAAACATACAGTGTATAATGAACAGTCACTATTAGAAAAACAGCCTTTTACGACGCTCATTGCGCGTCGTAAAAGGCTCAGACGACGCGCAAATGCGCGTCAAGGAAGGCCCTATCATAAAGAGAGACGACGCGCATTTACGACGCTCATTTACGACGCGCAATTACGACGCGCGTTTACGACACACAATGCGTATCAAGGAAGGCCCTGTCATAAAGGAAGACGACACGCATTCGTATGTCGTAACCTTACAACGCGCGTGTTAATGACACACAATGCGTATCATTAAAACCCCTGTCAAGAAAGGCCATGTCATAAATGAAGATGACACACATTTTTGCGTATCGTAAATTTAAATGTTTAAAAAAATATATTTATACATTTATTAATTTTTAAATTAAATTTGTATTTACTATCTCATAATAGAAATAAAATACCATATAAAAAAAATACAATCTATTGCATAAAATTTAATGTCATACAATTCTATTTCTTACAATATATAATGTTACAATAAACAAAATAAAGAAAGTAAATTGCTATTTTGAACATGTGAAGCATTATAACAACCTGCTCTGTGACAATTCCTTTGACCTGTCTACCAAGATCTACACGTGACTTGATGCCTCTTTCAGATTGTGGTGCTTTGTCATCAGCAGCCTCCTGACCCAAATAAAAATCATATAAAAAAATGGAAGTCAGAAAATATGACATCAACGAGTGAGGTTTTATTATGTTATAAAAAATGGAAGTCAGAAAAACTGTAAGCATGGTGACATATTTGACATAAAATGTTAATTTAGTGACTTAATAGGCAATAAAAATAGTTTTTTAGCCAAATTAATGAAAATGAGACATTTGGTTGCTATACTAGAGCATTGTACTTTCAAATAATAAATGAAAGTACATTGCTATTTCTTGCATATAGCCTACAGTATAACAGTGAGTAGGATGATATACTTACATTGTCATGGACCAACACTTCAATTCCTTCATCAATTATCTCCTTCATTGCAAAGAATTAGCCACCAATAATATTTCAAGCAAATCTGGGTTTCAGGACATGATCAATTATGGTTGTGATAGTTTGAATGAATTTATATGAAAATGATTCAATAGTTACGCACCTAGAGTGTATATGTATAAATCAGCAAGTTATGTTTTACCTAAATAACTGGAATACAAAGGACGTCACCTCCCAAAGCCATGATAAGAGAACTAACAACCATCGTTTCTACTACAAACCTCAGTAGCATCCCAAAGGCAGTTAGGGTCACACCACAATTAATTATCTTGGGTTGTAATGCTCTTGAAAAAGATCAAGTAAAGTTTGTAAAATAATTCATATAGAGTACTTAAAATGGTAAAAATGGAATTAATTAATTTATATTATAAAAAATTAATAATCACCTTATGTAAAGCTTCAACTAAAGTTGTTTTATATAAGGCTTCAACTTTGTAAAATAGTTCATATAAAGTTGTTTTATATAAGATCCTTCACGACCCTGTGCAAGCCCTTTCTCTATAGCTAATTTAGCATACCTTAAAAGTATAGGAATTGCTAAAAAAGAATCAATAAATAAAAAATAATAAGCATTTTTTATTAAAAATTGTAATGTTACTTGTGAACAGGATAGACAATAAACAATTAAACCTGAAACAACAGCTTTTCGAACTTCTTCATGAAAGTATCATCTTGATCACCCATCTCCTATCAGAAATAAAAAAAACGTTATTGAAAGATGGAGAAGATAAATAAAAACATCAGTTATTTTTTCCCAATAGAAAGGAAGAGGCTAAGTAAGAGCTACCTTACAAAATGTTACCTATGGCTCCAAGCTTGCTCGCTTTTTGGTGAATATGAAAGAACAAAACTTGAAAGTGAAAGCTCATCTTAACCATCTTTTTAAACTTGGGAGTTGGGATTTTTTAATTAAATAAAATTTATATGTTTAATATAAACAAAGTGTGTTCAAGCCCATAAACAACATGCGCCCACCTAAAAATTCCATGCAATCTCTAAAAAATCTCAAAATTAGGCATCCATGGACACATGTTTTGGATATGTAAATCAGCCCCTAGTTGACCAGTATTTTTTAAAATATGTTAATCTGAGTTTAAATCCCAGATTCTTTAGTGTGTATGGACTATGGACAATGACATGGTATAAAATCATGTCATGGCCTAATAATTCAAGAGCTTACTCATAGCTATAATGGGTAAAAAAATTAAAGTAAAACGCCCTAAAAAATATTTTGAAAATACAAAGTAGAATGCTATAAGGAAATAAATGGAAACTACAATGCTATCTTTCAGGGATATAAGAAAGAAGAGCAAATGATGTTATGAATCAGAGAAACAGAAAGAAACCTGCAGTTCCAAAATCACAACTCAGCAGAAAAAGTGCTCTGCTATGCTTCATTAGTTCGTTTTGAAGACCAGTTAGGGGAGATGAAGTGGCTGAGATATTATCCAGTTTCTTTGAATGTAAACCAATCAACATCTTATATTGTTGCTGTGAAGACATGAATGCATGTTTAGCAGCAGTGTATAATGGGTGGGTTGAATCAGTTGAGATGCCCAGTTTGTGATCTTTACTCCATAAATCCATATCCATATAAGAAGTATTAGCTTGTGAAATGTCACTCATGGCAGCAAATTGGGATGGATGAACAAACCACACTTCATCACTGTTTGCAGATGAAAAGTAGAAGATAAAGATATGATATTTTAATCATAAGATTTGGTATAGTAGTAGCGCATGGAAAACATACATTAAAGGATCTGATTCAAGAATGGACTCTAATTGATATAGAAGAAAAAAAGAGTCTGAGTAGCTGGATGGAATTGCTTCGGTCATGAATTGAAAGACTAACAACTTGGCTCTAATATTAGGCACACAGGGGCATTTTTGTCCGCAAAAAAAGTCTCATGATTTGAAGGACTAACAACAATAGTCTCTAATCGAGCATTCAATGATCTTTGACTTTTCTTCTCATCTTCTGATGGAATGTTGATAGCTTTATAACCTTCTAACATTTCTGCAAGGTTTGCCAACAGATATAAAACAAAATTTTAATCGAAATTAATGTTTAATTATAAAACCAAAATTAAGGTGCTAAAATATTTATTCTTACCTTGCTCATTATCCATGTCAAAGAAAGCTTGAAGCTTCAATGCACTTCTGTAGTACATCATCCCTCTAACTGAACTGGTGGATAAAGGAAAATGTGGTGTTTTACCTAGTGTGCCTATCAGATCCCACCACAACAGCTCCGCCGAGTTAATAGTACAATTAATCACTGTAGAGCACGATTCCAATATTTTTTTACATTCCATAATTAAATCAGTCAATATACTAGATGTTGCATGTGTTTTAAAGAGATACAAGAGAGATTGAAGTACATGTTTCTTGGGTTGCTTAAGATGTTGCATTGAGGGCCTGAGTTGTGCACTACATGGAAAACTACCTTTGACTGGCTTAGGTCAACTAGGGCCTTATAGTGCCCAACCGAAGCCATGCTTCCAAGATGCTTGTAAACAAAAGGATCTCCAAGATCAATGTCCTTTACAGAATAAGCCCTCCCTGCATTTTGCTTCCCAATCTTTTTATTAAACAGCTCCACCAGAAACTTCCCTTCTCTTTCAGCAACATGTTATATTCACATTAACAAATTGGAAATGAACACAAAAAACTACTCAAACCTCTCAACTTAATCAAAAAAACTTTTATTCACTTAGGAGAAATGAACATAAAAAAAACTGCTCAAACCTCTCAACTAATTCTCTCTATAACACTTTCCTGGAGATTAGTCTTTGGATCCACATGAGCTTTTTCCATGGCTATCATGTTATGTGCATATGGTTCACTATGCTTCACAAACAGAAAGGTATACAAGTAAATAATAAATAATGTGAAATTATTTAAATTATGGAAGTATAAAGACTTAAAGATAGTTACTGAAACATCTGTTGCCCAAACTCCAATAGAGTTTTGATAATATGAGCACCCTAAAAGCTTCCCATCATCAATACAAAGGTCACCCAATGTTGACCATCCTATATCAACAACATCATGAAAAATTATAGGCTCCCATGAATACACCTTAAAAAAGAATCAGAGTGAGAATTATAGTTTCCAAAACGCAAACTATAAAAACTAATGTAAAAAAGAAGAAAAAAGTTAGAACCTTTAAACTGTTGTCTAATCCACAAAAGAGTGTTCTTCCATCTGGATGAAATGCAACTGATCGTACCCCTTTTGCCTGTGTAAAATCAATAAACAAGTTATAAAAGAAAGATCATGGGCCCACATTGATACATAGAAGTTTCTAGAAGTATACCTCAGCCTGAGTTGTTCTAGACAATTCAAAGGTTTCCAAATCCTAAAATTTCATAGTTCTATCTGATGAACCTGAATTAACACATGTATCATCAATAAAAACATAAAAAAACTGAAAGAAAATAGAAGCTATTATTGGATGGATACAAACCTGTTGCTAGAAGAAACTCAATAGGATGGAAATCCACTGATTTAATGTGGCCTTCATGTAACTTGAACTCATGCAATAAACCCACAAGAGATATGAATCACTTTTGGAATCAGTTTCCATTTGTAAGAGGAGTATGACAGAAGGAAGACAATAAGGAAATTGATGCGGTGTGTTTTAGGGAAAGGGTTTGTGGTGTGTTTTAGGGAAAGGGTTGTTAGACATCAGAAAACTGGAAGAGAAGAAAAGATAAGGGTAAAACCATATTTAGGGTTTTTTTGATTTGGGGTGTGAAGAACACATGAGCCATCACCACCAAAAACCCTAGCACGTACTAAGTCGATAGAAAAATGAGAGATCGGGATTTTAGAAGAAAATAAAAGACCTCCCGCTACCTACTAAGAAGGAGAATCAATCTTTGCATTCCATACTTCATAGTGATAACTCATGGAATTCACAGAGTTTCATTAAGTCAAACCATGGAACAAAGTTTCATATAGCCAACGTTTTTCGTATTGGTCGTCGCTTTTGTTTTGATTTGAAGATCATAATGGGTAAGACATGTCGTAGTTAGGGCTACAATTAGGGTTTCGATCTTTCAAGAATCTGATTCTAGAGGGAGGGGGAGAGAGAGAGAGAGAGAGAGAGAGAGAGAGAGACGAACTACTTAAAGGATTATTAGGGTTTTTTGGGAGAGGATTTTACAAGGAGAAGAAGGAGATGATAGGTGGGTGTAACGCCCGCGAATCCGGGCTAGTCAATTTAAAGGCAATAGGGGTCGAAAACGACTTTTCGACAAAAGATTATTTAGAATAAATAATCTTAATCAAGTTGTAGAGTATGTCACAAGGTTTCCGTACATATAAGGAACGCTGAAATCCGAGTTATAACGAAGAAGTTATGACCCGTTGAAGTTTCGCGACGGAACCGGCACGATACCGGAAAGCGTAAATAGTGAATTTACGATAGAGTGAGATTTAGCTTTAGCAATCTAAACGAAAGTCGTAGAATATGTTAAACTAAGAACATCGATAAAAAGAACGCCCAAATCTGACTTCGTATGAAGAAGTTATGATTTTTCGAAGTTTCGGACTAGCAGTGTACAACCCGAAATTCGAATATTAGATCGAGCAGTTTTTAGCCGACACGACCTAAACGAGAATCAAAGATCTCGTTGAGAGTAGCGTAACGAGAAAAAGATGGGCGAAAACGGATGTCGGATGAAGAAGTTATGAGGATTTAACGGACCAAATCGTGTCCCGGCCCGTTAATAATATAATATTTAAAATCGAGCCAAAATTAGCCGACGAAGTCTAAACGAAAGTTGTAGAGTACGTTCCCACCTTCGCGTGGATATAAAGAACGTCGAAAACGGAGCTCGTATGCGAAAGTTATGATTTTTAGAAGTCGAGAATGCAATTTGCGAAGGCTGATAAGGAGCTGATGACGTGGCGCATTGTGGGCCGTCCATCGCTGATCAGATCTCGCTTCGGATGAAGAACACGTCGCCCTCGCTTACGCCCCGCGTCCGAAGCCAGTACGCGCCGCGTACCCTCGCCCTGATCCACTCCGAGTGTTAGACAGCTGGACCCTCGCTGGCACTCTTATCCGATGACTACGCCCCGCGTAGGTCCGAGGTACGCCCAGCGTACCGAGGCCTCGCAGGGCTATAAAAGGGGCCTGATTTTTCCTTCATTTTCACACCTTTCTTCACTCTCTCTCTAACTTCTTTCTCTCTCTAAGTGTTCTAAACACCCCTAAGCCCTAGTTAAACCCCTAGCACCCTAAGGAAGCCCCGAGGCTCCCGGAGTCCCGAGAAAAATGAGTTTTTCGGTTTCGAAACGCTGCTCCAATTAAGTCCCGGTTTTCGATAAAATTCGCTGTAAGTGTGCTACGCTTACGCAATTTTTTATATAGCTTTCAAATAATTATAGGAATGTTATTAGGTTCTTAAAATAATTATTTGAGCTATTATTATGAGTTATATTGAGCGTTATTAACGCTTAATAATAGTCAGACTAATTAATTTGTCGCGGTTATTGTTAAACTAAACCCTAGTGGTATCGGTACTAGGTTTTATCGAAGGAATATCGTTTTGAGAGTATCGAAGCGCTGTCCGAGTACTGAGTCACCACCTACTCAGGTGAGTGCATAGTTACTTTCAGCTTACACATAGATATGAAGTATTTTACGTGCTGTGTGTGTATATTATCTGTATACTTGCTATCTATATTGGAAGAACGTTTTATACATGTTTTCAGTGATTCAAACTGTATAAGTATTTTATATCTACATAATGTGCGGGGTAAAACACGGGTAGATATAATAGTTGCTGTGTGACAAAATAAAATAATGAGAGGCCTCGTTATAGCTGTTCTTGATGATCTAGTCATCTAGCGGAGTATAGATGACAACCACGGACTATTCTAGACAGTCCAGTGGAACACTAGCAGGCTCGCAACCTGTAGGTGTTTATTCGAACTGTGTGTTTAACCGAACTGTGTGTTTATTCGAACTGTGTGTTTATTCGAACTGTGTGAACTGTGTGCTCACCAGGTATACTCCATCCCAATGATAGTCCTTTGACTAGGTCCCTTGTGTTAGATGTTTTAGGGACGTAATGTGAGGATAACGGGAATGAGTAATTGGGTTGAGTGTTTGATGTTTAACAATAATAATTATATTATTGTGGGTTGAAAACCCTATGTACTCACCAGGTTTCCCAACCTGACCCACTCAGTTTATTTACATCACAGGTGATGATATGAAGTGACATTACACTGAGAGATTTAAAGAGATGTAGATCACTAGTGTAAATAATTGTAAGTTCTGTTTATGCTTATGTTTCTGTATTAACAATGACATCCCAAACGTTTTAAAATGAAATAGATACGTTTCTTCGAAAATGTTTTAATAACGTATTTACCATGTTTTTCTGGGAACAAATTCCGCAACATTTTTATAAAATGAAGTACTCTGATTTTTATAAAGCATAAACAAACCGGTCTTTTCTGGCCGTGATTTTGGGGATGTCACAGCGGGTGTTTAATTTTTTGGGATTTCATTTCCCCCCCCCCCCATCGCAGGTAGAGAACGCGTCTTCCTAAAAAAAATATAAAACGACACAGTTACACGACACGCTCTTTATTATTGGTGCCCTCCGTGTTTTTCTTTTGGACACTAATTTTAGGGCGCGCAAAAAATGCGTGCCCTCTATCCTTCAAATTTTAGAAAACTGACATTATTTTTTACCACACGCACAAATGCGTGTCCTCTATCAGCGCGTGTCATTGTTTGAGTGTCATTAAAGGGTTGTTTTCTAGTAGTGAGTATAATAAAGAGTTTTAAACATATAAAACGTTTATGAAAATCATGTGAAGAAAACTGTTTGGTAAAACGGCTAATGAGTAGCAAATCATTTAAATGCTGCTTATTAATCACATGTGATTGATATAATAACTAGCATGATTCTACTTGTATCCCCCCATAAAACATTTAAAACATTGATTAAGGGTTATGAACTCACCTGTTGTGAGTGGTACTGAAGAACTGAAGAGGTAGGATTGCTAGGTGTCAAGTGAAGTCTTGAACACACTCTATGATCCTAGTTAACATATAATATCACATATATGTATCAAATTAGTCTATAAACAACTAATAAACAAGTCAAGACACCCTAGGACATGCTAAACACCTTTATCAAATGTTATTAGCCTCTAGGATTGCATCTAAGTGTTGTAGGGAAAAGCTATTGTGTGTAGGGTTCAAGGAAAACTCCATCATGGAGTTCACGACCCTAATGACACTACCCAAATGAGTTTACGGTTGTAAACTCATGAGTTTATGGCCGTAAGCTCATACTTACATGACCATTTGTTGTTTTGAGGCTTTTCAAGACCCTAGGAAGCAATTCTACTTAATGGCAAGGTCTTTGGAAGAGTTTAGGGCATTATATAACTCCTTTTAGGAGTTTACGGCCCTGGGACCAAACCCCATGGAGATTACGACCGTAATCTCCCTTGGAAGGGTGTTTTTGGTGTTTTCAAGTCCCTAATTTAACTAGGAACTAAACTAGGCTAGTGTACAAGGCTTTAGAAGAGTTTATAGCACCTTTTGGCCCTATTGTTTGGAGTTTACGGCCCTGGAACTTCTTGGGTCGTGAACACCTTACTCTTGGTGTTCTAATGGTGTTTGCTAGTCCTAAACACATTAGGGTACATGTCTAAACTAGTTGCATTGCAAGAGGATGGGACTAGGGCGTCATTTGTCCCCTAAAGAAGGGTTTACGGTCCACGATTTCTTGGGCGGTAAACTCTTAAATCTTAGTGTTTTCCTATGAATTCTAGTGTTTTAAGCACATAATAAGCTTTACAACAACACTAGATAGTAGTATTCACTTTCCGAGACGAAATTCTGAAGATCCTTGAGAGAGAATTCGGCTTTTCTCTAGTTGGAAATGTAACTAATGAATAAATATGGTTCAGAATCCTATATATAGTCCTGGGATTTTTGGCTGAAAATATTTTATTCATGAAATGAACTCTAATATCATAGAGTTTTGAAATAACAGTGTTGCACAAAACCCTAGTGCATCCACTCTCCTGATAGCTCCTTAAGTGTAAATTCTGAAATACTCAAACTTATACCCAAAAGTTTGGAAATTCACTGTAACTGTTCTAACTTCTATTGACTTGATATGGTTTGTACATAATGGAAATTTCGGGTTGTCACATCATCCCCCTGTTAAAGGGAATTTCGTCCCGAAATTAGAATTTAGGTAAGGAAGTAGGTATGAGGAAACTTCCTAATCGATTGGTTCTCGCGCTCCTAAGTGAAATCGGGTCCTTGGTTGGTATCCCAACGAACCTTCACTAACGGGCGATGGTGTTGCTTCGTCCGCTTGACCTCTTGGTCGAGGGTCACCACGGTTCTAATACGAAGGCGAGGATCTCGACGAGTGGACTTACAAGAGTCCTAACGGAAAGTATGGTTTCAAAATCAAGACGCGAAGGGTAAAAATGTACGTTACTGAGTTCGCGGAGTAGGTCTAGTTTGTGAGGTACAGGACCGGTTCTGGTAAGAATCTCGGAGGTCCTAACTATCTTGGATTTAGTTTTCCATGCTTTACGAAGCGTATTAAGCCATTCCCAGAGTGAGACTTCCTAAAGTATTTGGTCTCTCACTTGGAATTCCAAAGGTTCTTTCTCTTGCTTATCTTCCCAGTCAAGGGCCACCCCTTGCTGGGTCAAAGTCGTAAGGGTTTCTGTAATTTGCGAGGAGTTCTGGATGAACTATGACAGTAGGTCCGTAAGACCTAGAATTTGGCGAATGCCTGTCGGCGTCTCTGGTGTCGACAAATTCTCAACGGTTTTGACAAATTGAAAGAGTACTCAAAATTCCCACATCACTAATAGTGTGTCTTAGGAATCCGACTCTTCAATTTCAAAACTCATGCTTAGAGAACTTCGTGAAAGTTCCTCCGAGGGTAATGTTTCCATGGGTTCCTTCTTACTACGAGGGTAGATAAGTAAGTCATTACATGGAGAAATGACGAACTGATCCAAGTAAGAAAGACGTACCCTACTCATTTAGCTCATGAATACTATGGGCGATGGGTCCTATCCGAGGGATATCACTACGGACTCGAAGTGTCCGCAGCGAGTTCGGAAGGTAGTCTTCCAGACATCCTTCCCTAACACTCGAACTGGTGATATTTGGATCTCAGATCCATTTCTGAAAGTAATTCTTTCCTTGCGTTTACTCAACCAATTCATCTATGCGAGGCAGAGATAACGATTTCTAATGGAATTCTTTGACGGAGTCCTCGATAGTCGAGGTACATACGATGCAATCCGTTGATCTCTGGAAGAATAAGACTGGAGTTCTCCAGGGTGAGAAGCCTAGTCTTCTATTTCTATTTCTGTGTAGTTTGCTAAGTTGTCCGGGCTGTTCTTGTATCTCCGTAGGTGTTTAGACTGTAGGGCAATCTGTTTACAGAATTCGTACTAGGTTCTAAATTTGTTCACATGACGATGCGATTACTCGTAGTCTTGGGCAGTCTCTGTCCTGAAGTTCATATTAGAATTCATACTTGGTTCAACGATCACAATCTTGTGTATACTAGTCGTATATAATTAAGATTGAAAAGGTAGTCGAATAACTGATTCTTCTTTAAGCTCACATCCCATCGAGGAAAAGAAGTTAAAGTGGAATCATCAAGTCTAAACCTGTAGAACCTTGATTATATATCACCCTTATGTATACATTCTTCAGTGATAGATCAACCGTATGAATCTTTGGATTGAACTTGACGTACTGTACGAGTGATACTGCGGGGATTTCCTCGGAAAGAAAAATAACTATGAGGTACTCCATGCATGAGTACTTCAGTGTTCTGATATGACTTCTTCGCTGGAAAAGCGATCTTGAAGAAAGAGATGTACGTACGAAGCTGATTGTTTCTTGATGACGACATGATTCTGTTAATACGAAAGATAAGGATTTTGTGAGCGATTCTGGTTGATCCTAGATGTACTTCGATTGCTCAAGAAAAGAGTAAGAGTATGTTCTCGAAAGTTTGACCTACATCCCTATGATGCAGTCCTAGTACTGGGTGGAAGTGTGTTTACGAAGGGTTGACCTATATCCCTATGATGCAGTCCTAGTACTGAGTGGAAGTAAGTTCGTAGAATGGTCTCAAGACGTTTGTCGTTCAAGCCGAGGTTGTTGGTTGGTGAATAACATGATCCAACCACTGAAAGAGGCTTGGAAACGTCTCCGGAGCTAACTTGCTATAGTCCAATGACTTGACTAAAGCATGTTTAAGATAAACTCTAATGAAAGTATGATAAGAGTACTTGAATAAAGAACGACACAGGAGTTAGCCGACTGTCAATATCTTTGATATTCATGACGTACAAGTTTGGGAAAATGACCTTGTAAAAAGGTCTTACATCATATCCAGAGAAGATAGTCCTTGACAGCATAAAAACCTAACCAAAAGTACTTACGGTACAAGATAATTTCATAGAAAATGTCACATCGGGCATAGACAGAAAAACGATTCCTTTTAACAAGGAAAATAAAGTAAGGCATCCACTACTGGCGACGGTCATCCCTCTAGTGAACTCTCAGTTCAGCTAGTTGACGTTCCACATCAAGTAGGTGTCTTTCGTACACCCTCTGGCGTACTCGGAGCTCTATGAATTCGGATCGTGATTCAGCCAGTGCTTGCAGCAGGGTTTCATGGTTTCTCTCAAATCTCTCGCGAGCATCTTCTAGACAAATGGTGCGGAGGGTATGCATTATCGCATCAGCGACAACCTCGGTGATCTGATGTAGGGCTGTCCTGCCTTGAATCTCATTTCGGGCCACTCTGCGGACCAAGATTGACAAGATTCTGTCTGCTGAGCCCCCATTGCTCAGGTCGTAAAAGCTTCGGTCACCATTAAATGGCATGGTCTGGTCTTGTCCTTGGCTCCATGTTTCTAAGCATTCCACCCACTCAGGCGTCGGGTCGTGAAAAGCCGGACGAGGGTTAGGAATTGGAAAGGGAGCTGCTTGGGGTAGGTTCTCAACCTCGGGTTCGGAGTTAGCATCATCCGAAAGGTCTTCATCATGGTGATCATTCACAGGGATAGGATGATCATTCTCTGGTTCTTCTTCAGACCATCCAACAATGACCTCATTCGGAAGGTACTGGTTGCCGTGGGGATGGAGTCCAGCCATGTTATCTACGCGAGAATTGGGGTAAGAAAATAATTATTAGATGAACTATCTAAATAATTATTTAGAAAATCTTCATTAGTTACATCGCTATTTGTGAATTGCATACTAGTTATATGTAATCGAAACAGGATAGGCCTTCGAATAAGTGACCTTAACTCCAAATTCACATAGAATAGGGGTAAAGTAAAATTTTCACAGATTCTAAGTCTATAACATCCTAATTACATATATCCATAGTGTATCCACTTAGCAACTATCAACTTAGTAATGAAGATCCCGTTTTAGTTCTCAAGTATAAAGTACTTATAGTAACAACAAATACTCCTATAGTATTTTAAGTTTAATGTTATGTTCTACTGTTCCCATTGTGGTATTGTTGGTAATATTTTAGACTTGTTGCAACCACACAACTACACTTAGGCACACACTAGTCAACCCTCGGATAATATAGTTGATCAGGCTATATCTTCCCAGTTTTGACCATATGTCTCTAAGTCCACTTGTGTTGCCCAACAATCGTAATTCTTTTGTACTGTCCTAGTGACACTGATTTTAGTATGAATGCAACACATATACTTAATTAAATATTTTATTATTTAAAGTATAAACTCTTGGTCAGAGTATTTTAATCCCATTGTATTTATAGTCTGTATATCTTTTATGGGTTGATATACTTAATTCACTATAAACAATGCTCTGATACCAATCTGTCACACCCCAAAACCATGAACGGTAGAAACATTCTGGGGCGGAGGACGTCATGTACAGTATCACAACAATGAAAAGTAGTAAACAAGCAACAACATCATCCATTGCATTAATAATATAATTTTAATACAAGAGTGTTCTGTCAAATTATAATAGACACTATGGTATAAATCAAAATGAAAGATGAGTCTTGAACGAGCACCATCTTCTCTGAACCTTGCATCGGTACCTGTTTATGGTTGAACTGAGGATACAAGTTATTTTGAAAGAGAGTATCAACTTTAAAGCTGGTGAGATCATAAGTATTTTAGTGTCTTAATTTGTATGTAAGTATTTGTATGTATATGAACTGTAAGTATTGAAAATGTAAATGAACTGTAAGTATGAAAATGTTTTAAATGATCCTAGGAAGCCCTATGTTTCCTACTAATCGTATTCTTCTACCAAGGCATCTAGTGTCTGTGTGTGTGTCTCTTGTAAGAGTGTGTATTTTCCCAAATCTAACTATCATTAACCAAAAATATAGTTTCTACATTACCGTACGTCATGTGAATGTTCACGAAGTGAGTGTAATGGGAAAATGAAATAGTACTATGGTGTAGTGTCGAACTACAACCCTACTAATTACCTTAAGTCTAGGGTAATTCTTATAAGTATTGTAGTATTTGTAATAAGTGACTACTTCTATACTCCTATGGCCGTATTTGAGGGATAAGGCATAATGTGATGGCTAGATCCCAGGCTAGACGCTCCCCTGTCAAAGGGATTTTGGGACCTTTACACGACCCCTGCATATTTGCACGCCGTGAACATCCACATTACTATGATTATGTATACCCAATATAACTATCACAATACGTTGCGATTCATTGGTATAGTTAGATCCTGGACTCGTTCCATGCTATAGCACCTAGTGATGTCTGTCCTACTATCGTATACGTAAGCGCACTCATGTAAACGTATCTATGTATACATACTCATGTAAGCGTAATCATGTAAAAGTATATGAACGTATGCCTTTGCTACCCAAAGGTACTGAACTGACTGAAAGGAACTATTATGTCCATATATGTACACATGATATATAACTAATGTTTAAACGACCTTCGGACGGATACCTGATATCCCACCAGACCACATCTCAAGCGCGAAAAGGAAATAGGGTAGATAGCCTTCCTAAGTCCTTTAAACATTACTTATATAACTATACATATATATATGCATGCTTATAACAGGGTCTCTATGTAAACGTATCTATGTAAATGTACTCGTGTAAATGTAATCATGAAAATGTACTCATGTAAATGTAATCATGTAAACGTACTCATGTAATTGTATAGTAATATACTATAATGTTCTGCGGGTGCTAGCTGTAATGTTTGTTCTCTCTCTCTATCTAGCATGTATAATAATGTACTGTGTGTACTAGCTGTAATGTATGTTCTCTCTATCTAGCAAGTATTGACTCATGAATGAACTGACTCATTGTATGATATCACGTTCTAGTAATGGTTCTAATATCTTCTTAAACTACCCATATGGTAGCTTACTAGTAATGTAACTGGTACGTATGAACATGGATGTATACCCTTGCTACCCAAGGGTATTGAATGAACTCGAAGAACCTTTATGACTATATATGTACACAGGATATATAACTAATATTTAAACGACCTTCGGACGGGTACCCGATATCCCACCAGACCACATCTCAAGCGCGAAAAGGAAATAGGGTGGATAGCCTTCCTAAGTCCTTTCAACATTTCTTATATAACTATACATATATAGGCATGAAATTTACAATATAAAAGCATAAAATAAGTTTTATAAAACCTTTTGAACATGATTTCTATCTAAGAAAAAATTGACTTGATGTCAATCCATAAAACGGGTTGAAAGCATGTGTTTGATAAAACAGTTTAAGTATAAAGAAACATTTGTTTGAAACACAATTATAAATGAGTTTGAAATGAAACATACAGTGTATAATGAACAGTTTAATAAGGAGTTTTAAACATATAAAACGTTTATGAAAATCATGTGAAGAAAACTGTTTGGTAAAACGGCTAATGAGTAGCAAATCATTTAAATGCTGCTTATTAATCACATGTGATTGATATAATAACTAGCATGATTCTACTTGTATCCCCCCATAAAACATTTAAAAACATTTAAAACATTGATTAAGGGGTATGAACTCACCTGTTGTGAGTGGTACTGAAGAACTGAAGAGGTAGGATTGTTAGGTGTCAAGTGAAGTCTTGAACACACTCTATGATCCTAGTTAACATATAATATCACATATATGTATCAAATTAGTCTATAAACAACTAATAAACAAGTCAAGACACCCTAGGACATGCTAAACACCTTTATCAAGTGTTATTAGCCTCTAGGATTGCATCTAAGTGTTGTAGGGAAAAGCTATTGTGTGTAGGGTTTAAGGAAAACTCCATCATGGAGTTCACGGACCTAATGACACTACCCAAATGAGTTTACGGTCGTAAACTCATGAGTTTACGGCCGTAAGCTCATACTTACATGACTATTTGTTGTTTTAAGGCTTTTCAAGACCTTAGGAAGCAATTCTACTTAATGGCAAGGTCTTTGGAAGAGTTTAGGGCATTATATAACTCCTTTTAGGAGTTTATGGCCCTGGGACCAAACCCCATGGAGATTACGGCCTTAATCTCCCTTGGAAGGGTGTTTTTGGTGTTTTCAAGTCCCTAATTTAACTAGGAACTAAACTAGGCTAGTGTACAAGGCTTTAGAAGAGTTTATAGCACCTTTTGGCCCTATTGTTTGGAGTTCATGGCCCTGGAACTTCTTGGGTCGTGAACACCTTACTCTTGGTGTTCTAATGGTGTTTGCTAGTCCTAAACACATTAAGGTACATGTCTAAACTAGTTGCATTGCAAGAGGAAGGGACTAGGGCGTCATTTGACCCCTAAAGAAGGGTTTACGGTCCAATATGTTCTTGGGCGGTAAACTCTTAAATCTTAGTGTTTTCCTATGAATTCTAGTGTTTTAAGCACATAATAAGCTTTACAACAACACTAGATAGTAGTATTCACTTTCCGGGACGAAAGTCCGAAGATCCTTAAGAGAGATTTCGACTTTTCTCTAGTTGGAAATGTAACTAATGAATAAATATGGTTCAGAATCCTATATATAGTCCTGGGATTTTTGGCAGAAAATATTTTATTCACGAAATAAACTCTAATATCATAGAGTTTTGAAATAACAGTGTTGCACAAAACCCTAGTGCATCCACTCTCCTGATATCTCCTTAAGTGTAAATCCTAAAATACTCAAACTTATACCCAAAAGTCTGGAAATTCACTGTAACTGTTCTAACTTCTATTGAATTGATATGGTTTGTACAGAATGGAAATTTTGGGTTGTCACAATATACTCTTCTTAAGTTGCAGAAAAGGATTGTCCTAAAGAAAAGACTATATGCTCTTAAATTTACAATATGTAAATTCAGGTGCATGATATACATCAGATGTTTTTAGAATATGATCATTATTATAGTTTTTTTTAATTTTTTTCCCATCAAACACAAAAGGTTGGATGTCTCTTTTAGCAATGTTTATTATTCTTATTAATGTGCAGTAAGGGGATGTACTAAGAAAGATTATTAAATTCAGAGTATTTTTTTGTCAGTGTTTACATTGTGTCTTGTATGATCAATTACATTATATAATACATTATTATGATGTATAATCACTCATAGACTTCATTTTCAGATCTTTGATTGTATCAATACTTGATTCTAACAATTATTTCATTTATGGTTGCAGATAGTTGTAACTACAAGAGTCAAGATTAATAAATATGTAATAGATTTTATATGTCACAAACATGTAATATTTTTTATGGTTTTTGGTGCATTGTTACCGATCAAACTATAACATTATTTTGTAAAAATATTCTATATATACATACAACATATTTTATTCTTTTAGAATATTCTAATTTTATATATGTTTGTAGTTAGCCTATAATTTTTTATAGCAAATAACACATAACATTATTCTATTAGAATAACATACATCTCCTTTTTATAATGACAAACATATAATATTATTTTACTATAATATTGTACATACGTACTTTAATTTTAAACTTATCTAATATGTGAAAGATATTACTAACATTATACGACATTAACTACAAATTTCATGTATTATTATTTATAGCATAACCGTTCTTGAACCATAATATCATTTTATTAAACATTCACCAATCTTTAAACCTTCATACCATAACTATTGTTTAGCAAAGATTCAACTGTTCATATTGTTTAAAATATAGAAAACATAGCTGCAATTAAAAAAAAGGATAACTTTTAAATATTTTATCAATTCAACAGTCGTCATTCCATTTCTTCCCTTTTTGCTCCAAGTTAAGATGTTTTGCTTGATCACATTTCTAAACTCCAAAAAAATTATTATACATGAACAATATTCCAAAAGAATTATTATATATGAACATACAACCTATAAAATTATTCTATCAGAATATTCTACATATACATAATAACTAAGTCTTATTAACATTACATATATCTATAAATTATAATATCATTTTTTTTTGTAAAAAGGTCATTACATATAAATCTATAAAAACCAACAAAATTTAACATTATTCTAATAGAATGTTCGAAATGTCAATTTTTTTGAGACAGCAAGACCATGAGACCATTTTTCTCTAGTAAAATATTCTAATATTTCAGTGTTCATAAAAATATAATATATGTAATATTCTAATATTCTAAAACACAGAACATTATTCACATACAATTATTATACATGAAAATACAACCTATAAAATTATTCTATTAGAATATTCCTTATATACATAGTAAGTAAGTTTTATTAACATTACATATATCTATAAATTCTAAAATATTATTGTAATGTAAAATCAACATTTAACATTATTCTAATAGAATATTATAAATGTACAGAAAACCTATAACATTACTCTATTAGAATATTGTACATGAACTATAACAAAAAATGAACATTTGATCATAAAAAGTATGATATTTCAAATTGGTCAAAGCATAACTATTTTTTAACCAGGACTATTATTTTGTGAAACATTCATTGGCCATTGAAACAACCATAGCTATTGTTCAAAACTAAAAAAGGATAACCAATATTTAAACGAACAAAACACTACCATGTCATTCATAATCAAAGACTTTCAAATATTCTAAAAAAATTATTCACGTCCTTCCAGTATGTTTCTTGCATTGATCCATTCCTTCATCATTTTTAATGACCATCCTTATCAACCCTTCCCTATTCCTTTGCTTCGTCAGTTACTTTCTTATGGAATTGGAATCTGATTGGTCAAAGCATAACTATTTTGTATGCTTCTGATTATGCAGAAAACCTTCTTTACCCAAGTCATTATTTCACATTTCCACATACTGTTCCAGAATAAATTTCCATCTGTCGCATTAAGAACACATCAGAATCTCATTAAGAACACATCAAAGTAAATTTCATTAGCTTTCAATGTGTATCAAACACTAATCCTAGCTACAGTAAATAATTTCAAAAGTATTTAACCGAAACTACAATAAAGAAGTTCATTTCTAGCCCAAGCTATAGTGAATCTGCATTAAACACTAACCATAGCTACAATATAAATTTCAGAAAAGTAATTCCTAAATTAGAATAAATTGTTTAACAACTTCCTAAAGCCTATTACAAGAGATGATTTAGAATCTACATTATGTAGAATCTAAATTTGAATATAATATTATCAAACTAAAACATAAATAGATGAATTCAATTATGTCAGGATAGAATAACAAATTCTAAAAATGTATTTTAGTTTTGACTTATCAGAGTAAGCAGCAACATCTGGTTAATCGATAAAATAACATCTTAAATCAAATTTATGAAGTAACACCTAACTTTACAAATCATAATACCTAGAATATTAAGTTACTAAAGACTATTTTACTAATATTTTTACTGGATCATCTAACTTATCAAACAAAGTAACGTCTGAGTCAAATTAAAAAGTACCATATTACTTATCAAACTAGAATACTTATAATATCAAATTATCAAACAACATTTCACTAAATATTTACTAGATAATCCAAATACTCAAACAAAATAACATATAAAATCAATTTAGGAAGCAAGTTATGTTTGCATAACATTCTATCATTTTCAATAAAAATTTTATTGCAGAAAATATGAAATCAATACAGAGTGCATTATGTCGAACACATAGCGGGCGATCACTAAATTTACCAAACACCTAACTGACACTAGAAGTATGAAACTAATAAGATAAACCAAACAAACTAAGATATTAAATCAAATTATAATTCAAATTCCAAGAACATCTCTACAGATTTTGTGAATAACTTCATTTATGCATAATAACATAGCTTGGATTGTAGATTTATTAACATTGAAATTGTTAACAGCCAAAAATGAGTCAATTGAATCATTTATTACCTGATGAGAAGAATCCTTCCTCAAATATGAATCATGAGAAGAAGTAGCAGTTGAAGGATTGGCAGAAACATGATTCAAGATCAGAATATGAATAAAAATGTTTAAAATCAAAATGACAGTGAATCAAAATCGATTTTTAGGGTTTTATTGGGGGTTTTGGAAGATCGGTGCAAAGTAGAATCAGAATGAGAAGAAATCTCATAGAAGACACAAACTTAGCGAAATTAACTCTTTTTGAGAAACATTGAGTTGATTTGGAGAATGGCTAAAAATGTGGATACGATCTAGGGTTTTGATTTGACCGACCAGGGTTTTCCAAATTAGAATATGTAGAACAAGAATTATTCAGCAGATTAATTACACAATCTGAACTCTAAAGGTTTGAATTAATACTTGTTTTGCAAAGTGAAGTAGTGTATAATCATAATATGCTTCTGTAGAATGAGGCATTTCCCTGATTGTTTCAATGTGTTTATCATGGTGAAGTGCAAACCATATTAAAATCAAAAACAAATTGTTGAATTTAGAAAGAGATTAAAGATTTATGAATCAGTTTCTAGGGTTTTGAATGCACAAATCTGAATCGAGATTAAATTTGAGTTCTTCTGTGAAGAGGTTTTTTTTTGGAGGAAGCAAGATGTAACATGAAGAGATATTGAATGACGGTGGATTATTTTGACGGATAAAAGGTATATTGTCAAAACTACCCCTCTGTGTCCTTCCTCTAATCCTGAAGTTTGATCAAATTGCAAAATCGCCACCGCCTCTATTGTTTTAATTTGAGTTAATTCTACCCATAGATTATTATAGATTAGTGGTTCAGATTCTGTCCCCACGTCAAACAAAATATCATTGTCTCACATGAACTCAACCCTATATATATATATATATATATATATATATATATATATATATATATATATAAATTGTAACAATTATTTATTTATTTATTATTATTAGTGGGACACGATTAAATTATAAATATCTACACAGGATAAAAAAAAAAAAAAAAGTTTACGAGCTAGTGCGCTTGGGAATTTCAAGAATCCAATCTGGCGAGAGATGCTGCTGCATTATATAACCAACACTCCGATTTCAGTTCCGCATTCTTATTCTGCATTCAGCTCTCATCAATCTCCATTCCATTTCCGCAAAACTCTTCCTCAATCATCTCATCATCCTTCTCCATTAGGACAATTACAGTAAGTAATCTCTCCCTCTATGCAATTGATTTTAGATTTCTGTATGTGTTTCCCCACGTTATTTTTTCCCTTGTGACGGGTTTCACTTGTGTATGACTTGATAAACCAATTCTTTCAATCTAGGTGGTTTTGTGGTTCGATTGAACTTGAATCTTACTAGTCTTCACTTAATCACTTCTTCGATTGAATCAAAGAATCAATTTTGACTTTAGAATATACATAACAAGTAATACAAATAGATGACCACTGGAACTTAAAACTACGTTCTTCTGTATTGGTTTTGACTGGATAACTGTGTTCTTGCTTTCAGTTTGTTTCCGTTTAGCTTTGTTTTTGCTTAATTGATAGGTTGATTGATATCGTGGCATTTGTGCCTATCTCTGCAATTTGTTTTCGTTTAATCTATTTAACTAGTGTTTATACACATGATTAAAGGAAAAGCTCTACGTTTCTTTGACTCTCAATTACATAAGAAACCATAGGAAGTTGCTGATAATGATTGTCTAGAGATCAAGGAACCCATCAATTAATAAAATATTGCATCAGATTGTTGAGGCTTATGGTTAAATGCAAGAAATAGCAGCTTATTTTCATTTGTTTGTTTATTATAACATCCTAATATCATTTACTATAATATCATTGATATTATAGTAAACATCTACACGTCTGCTCAGGAATGGATGCCATTGAAGTTAGCCCCAAAAAGGAAGTTGCTGTTGGTGTAGATGCTTCCATTGAGGAAGAATATGTTTCTCTATCTAAATTGTATAAAGAGTTCACAAACATGTCAACCATTGATAAAGCATGGACCTACAAGTCCCCTAATGGTATGCTTCATATTTTCTTTGTGCTAAGGTGTTTTAAACAACCAGTTTCTGTATACGCTATCTATTTTAGACAGAAGGGTAAAATGGTCATTTACTCTCATTCAAACGGTTCATTCAATCAAGAAAAGGAACAAGATTTGTTCATGTAACACTTACTTCCAACCGAAATCATTTATCCATTATGCTTTTTATCACTACAAGACTTGATAGATAAATAAAAATAATAATAATGCCAAAAGATTCTTCACTTCTTGTAACTTCAAAGTTTTACTTTTTTCTTATTAAAACATTATACTTTGAAAATTATACTCATTATAGAAATGAGGTAAAAAGTACATTGCTATTTCTTGCATTTAGCCTTTCTTCTTTTATTGTATTTTATAAAAGATGGTTGTGTAACGTGTGCCTAAAAAAATACAATGCAGGAAAAGGATCTCATGCTACATTTTCAATTGGTCAACCGAATCTTTTTGCAAACAAGAAGAAGAAACTTATGTTATCAAGTTTCATATCTGAAGATTCTAATGGCACTCTAAATGTTCAATGGTCACCATTTCCAATTGAAATCACAGGTGCATCTGTAATGGTTCCCTCTCCATCAGGGAAAAAGCTTCTTGTGATACGAAACCCTGAAAATGATTCACCCTCTCAGTTTGAAATTTGGGGCCCACTGCAATTAGAGAAGGAGATTCGTGTTCCTCAATCTGTTCATGGTTCTGTGTATGTGGATGGATGGTAAGTTATCAATTTTTAAACTGGTTATGTGATAATGAATCATATCATTAATGTATAATCAGTTGTAATAAGGGTATATAAGTTTTTTTTTTGTCATTATTGTTGGGTGTTTGAGATATTTAACAAAGGTTTAAATGCAATAAATAGTAACATAGTTTCATTGTAGTAGGATGCTATAATACACATATACAATTATAAATGAAAGTACGTTGCTATTTCTTGAATTATATCTTGTGATTGGATCAGGTTTGAGGGGATTTCATGGAGCTCAGATGAAAGTCTCATTGCTTATGTTGCAGAGGAACCGAGTCTCTGCAAACCAACATTTAATGATATGGGTTACAAAAAAGATGTGGGTCCCACAGATAAAGATTGTAATAGCTGGAAAGGTCAAGGGGATTGGGAAGAGGATTGGGGAGAAACCTATGCTGGAAAAAAGCAACCTGCTCTATTTGTCATTAATATTGACAGGTTAGAAGAAAATTACCTAATTTTATCATGATGATAAATTATAATTCTTGAAATATAAATTATTATCTTGTCCCCACATTCCGGGATGAGGGTATCTTTGTAGAAAGGGTTAAATGCAATAAACAACAACTTACTTTCGTTGATTTGTTTAGGGGTTTTGACATGAAAGTCCTTAAGTTTATCAAAATTTGTCGGTTTTATCCCTGTGACAATTTTTTGTAATAGCAGGTTTCCAGGGACAAAACGGACAAAATTTGACAAACTTAAGGACTTTCATGTCAAATTTGAAAAACATACTTAGGGTAAAAACATAAAACTTTTGTACACTTAAGGTTTTCTTTTTTTGAAAATTTGTAAACTTAAGGGCAAAAATGAAAAAAAACATAGCAAACTTTGGGCATTAACGAATGAAAAATCGTCACATGGACAAAACTGACAAAATTTGACAAACTTAAGGACTTTCATGTCAAAAGTCCATTTGTTTATTACAACATCATACTTTCATTTCTTCTTATGAGAGCATTATACATTGAAAAAATTGGCCAATAATACGAATTTCATCCTAATACAAAGCAATTTTCACTGCTATAATTGGGTACATTTTAAAACTATTGTCTTAATTAGGAAAATATTTGGAAGTACAATATTATAATTTAATAGTTTTTTTCAAAGTACAACGCCTTAAAATAAGAAAAAGATTAAAAGTACAATGTTGTAGTTGACACAGATAAATGAAAGTATGTTGCTATTTATTGCATTCAAGCCTTGTTATTAGCTCCATGTGGGCATTGGGCTCTTAAGCTAGCCACCTAGCGGGCCTATGTGTACCTTCTTTACATATCACATGATTCTCTGACACTGTGGGCCATCTCAGGAGAATAACCCTTTTACAGATATAAAAGGTTATCTGCTCTTTTGTACTTAGAGTTGCTTTGATATTTGTAGTGGAGATGTTCGTGCTGTAGATGGGATTGGGAGGTCTTTGAGTGTGGGACAAGTTGTATGGGCTCCAACAACAAAAGGGTCCCATCAATATCTAGTTTTTGTCGGGTGGCCCTCTGACACTCGAAAGCTTGGAATGATATACTGCTTCAATAGGCCATGTGCATTGTACGCAGTAAAGGCTCCATTATTTGGAACAGAAATCAAAGAAAATGCTATAAATGATGTTTCCGTCATCAATCTTAGTCAAAACACAAGCAGTGCTTTCCTCCCACGGTTCACGTAAGTATGCACACAGGAACCGTTCATCAATCCAGACCAGTCTGGACGACTCTGACCGTTGGGACCGGTCTGGTCTAGTTTGTGAACACCACTAATTTACATAATTGGTCCAATAACTTTATGTTTTTCACTTTTCAGTCCAGATGGAAAGTTTCTTGTGTTTTTATCTGCTGAAAGTGCTGTAGATTCTGGAGCACATAATGCTACAAACTCTCTTCATAAAATTGAATGGAACAGTGAAGGAGAACCAAGTCCAGCCAAGGTCCTTGATGTGGTGAGTTTGATATACAATGAATCTCTAAACTCTTGATTTTTTACAAGGTTAAATGCAAGAAATAGCAACATGGTTTTCATTTCTTTGTGTATTATAGCAGTTGTAAGATTTGATATCATAAATGTGAAACTTACACACGATTAATTTCTCTAGGTTCCTGTGGTGATGTGTCATGAAGATGGTTGTTTCCCTGGGATCTACTCTCATAATGCTCTGAGTAAACCATGGCTTTCAGATGGATCCACAATGATTATATCCTCCATTTGGGGAAGCAAGGAAGTAATAATTTCTGTGAATGTGTTAAGGTAATAATTAATATCATCACATTGTTTCTTACAGAGTGGACCAAGCTTTCTAGGGTTATTTTCAATGATGAGGGCATTTACGTCTTTTACATCTTTTATGGTGGAACTTTTCTAATTGGTAAATTCACTTGTTTATTTGCAGTGGGAAAGTTTCAAGAATCACTCCTAGCGATTCAAATCAATCATGGAGTTTACTTGCAGTTGATGATGACAACAAAATTCTTGCTGGTAATTCATGAAGTTTATCAATGATATATTTTATTTTTATTTTTTCACTTTAGGACATTATACATTGAAATATTCATCCAAGTATATCAGTGAAAATTGCTTTGTATTCACATAACATTGCTATAATTTGCCTTAACTTTATAGAAAATTTTCAGTAAAAAATGGAGAAAGTGTTCTCAATAAGTTATGAGTTTTATAATTTAATTAGAGATCTTCACTAAACTAATATATATTCGGTTTCTTGTTCCCTACTTCTGAAGTATGTAGCAGCCTAATAGACATCCCTCAGATCAAATATGGTAGTCTAGCTAAGGACGAATCACAAGACGCCACCTGGCATTGGCAGGATGTTTCAACCCCAACATCTGAAAGTCATGAGAAAGTATGTTTGTTGTACTTCCTATTTCTTGCACCGAGACTAAGACTGATGTCAATAGGACAAAAGTTGTACTTTTTGTCCCACATCAAAAAGATGGAACATGGACTTGCTCTTAAATCTCTCATCTGTGCAAAAGACAAAAATGCCCTCCTCATCCTCATCATTAAAAATAGCCCTAGAAAGGGGAGAAGTAGATGTGTTTCTTTCTTCTACAAGCTGTTTAAGAAAGGTACTTTGATATGATGTGAACAGGTCAAATCTTTACTTTCATCTCTTCAATTTGACATACTGAAGATTCCTGTCAAGAATGTCCAAGAAAATCTCACAAAAGGTATCCTACTAAATCTTTCAATATATCAATTGCTAAAGTAAAAAAGTGTTTTTTTTTTTTTTTTTTTTTTTTTTTTTTTGGATTCTTGAAGGTGTTTTGTATCTTTTACATTCTTGTTAAAGAATCTGCATAGATTCTAATTATTTTGTAACTTGATCCAATTTTATTAGGTGCCAATAAACCTTTTGAAGCAATATTTGTATCCTCAAAATCAAAGCATGAGGCTTGTGACCCAATGATTGTAATCCTTCATGGGGGCCCACACACTTCTTTGTTGTCAAGCTTCTCAAAGTCCTCTGGTTTTCTTGCTTCATTAGGATACAGTTTGTTGATTGTAAATTACAGGCAAGTCTTAATTTCTATATATATATTTTCATTGATGAGGATGAGAAGGGCATTTTCGTCTTTTGGAAGCATTCCCTTAATAGCAATGTTCTTACAGAGGTTCACTTGGATTTGGTGAAGAAGCACTACAATCACTTCCAGGGAAAGCCGGATTGCAGGTGCCCTTTCTTTACATCTATTAAATCCATAAAAAAAATATTTTTTTTTTCCCGTAATTTATCCATACAACAATATCTGGAAAATAAAAACAAATAAATTTCACATTAACTTGTTCTGCTTGTAATTGTATGAAGGATGTAAACGATGTCCTCACAGCAATAGATCATGCCATTGACATGGGGCTTGCGGACCCCTCGAAAATAACTGTTGTTGGTGGGTCCCACGGTGGTTTCTTAACATCTCACTTGATTGGCCAGGTATTATAAAAAACTCCATTTCCTTTTTTTTTTACTACTAATATTTATATATACATATTTGTAGTAGACAGTGTTGAGTTTATTATTTATTTGTGCTATGAATTGTTCAGGCACCCGATAGATTTGTTGCAGCTGCTGTGAGGAACCCTGTGTGTAATCTTGCTTTAATGGTGGGCACAACAGATATTCCTGAATGGTGTTTTGTGGAGTCGTTTGGAAGCAAAGGGCTTTCTACCTATACAGAAGCCCCATCACCTCAACTCCTCAAATTATTTCATGATAAATCCCCTATTTCACATCTTCCAAAGGTACGACTATTTTTTTATGATGAGGGCATTTAAAGTCTTTTTACACATGACTACAAGTGATGTGACAAAAAATTGCAAATTATGTCCCATTCACATCCGTAACAGTTTTGTTTTCCTGTCATGTCATGTCATGTCATGTCAGGTTTTACTGATGATTTGATATTTGTAGGTGAAAACTCCAACACTTTTCCTATTAGGTGCTAAAGATCTTCGTGTCCCCGTTTCAAATGGATTGCAAGTGAGTATTTGAATTTTATTCATTTATTACACACACACACACACACACACACACACATATATATATATATATATATATATATATATATATATATATATATATTAATCATATTGTATGCCCATACTAATGTAAAAAAAATTATATTTTATGCAAAGTTTGCAAGGGCATTGAAGGAAAAAGGAGTTGAAGTGAAAGTAATTGTTTTTCCTGAAGATACACATGCTATTAGCCGGTAAATATTTCCTGACCCCTAAACCCTAAACCCTAACCTGTTGCATTTTACATCAGACTGGACAAACTTTCTAAGGCTATTTTCAATGATGAGGATGAGGGACAGTCATGTCTTTTGTACACACGAGATTAATAGTGATTCCCTATCCCACCATGTTCCATATTTTTGGTGGGACAAAAAGTTGCAATTCTTGTCTCATTGACATCTGTCCTTGTGGACAGTACAATGCATGTCAAACACAGTATAAGGTTGTTATGATCTGTCTGGTTTGATTTGTGTTTTGTGTGTTGCAGACCACAATCGGATTTCGAAAGCTTTGTTAATATTGGAGTTTGGTTCAAGAAGTATTGCAAGAAATAAGGTGGGGTTTCATTGGAGGACAATTGCTATGTAATGATATATTTTTGTTTTGAAAAAAAAAAACCCATTTTAAAAATAATTTAAAGGCAAATTTGATGAAAATGATACTCATTGGAAAGTTGGGTGGTTTTTTTTATTACACTTTATATACGGCATTAGAAATCATCACCTGTTAAGTTTGTCTAGTTTTATGCATTAGCAATGTTTTTTAGTGCATAATGATCGGTTAACACATCCAAAGCAAATACTTATTTTACTTTCATAATATAACAAGATTGGAAACTATATAACAATTGTTAATAAGACATCAAAATTTAGGCTTGTAAGGAGAATTTTTTTTTTCCTTTCAATTATTTGGGGATACCGGTTGGCAATAATCCAAGAGAGATGTTTGGTTATAACTTATTAATTTCCTCAAAAATTTAATCATAAACTTTCAAGATGGAAAGTCGAAGCGTTATATATTGGTGGGTTTCTTAGTATGTAATTTTTTACGTTTTTGGTTGTCATTGGCAATTTTGAAGGTGCTGAAAAGTGCATGTTATTGATACTTTATTTGCTTCTAATAGGGATCTACTTTTTAGTTTTTAAATGGTGTTTGACGTTTCTTATGAACAATAACGTTTTTTCGGTGAAAATCATCAAATCTATCTATGGTTATGTGGTGGGTATAAATATAATCTAAGGATGACTGAAACAGATATGATGTCTTTAAGCCAATTACTTGATGGGGCTATTCTCAATGATACAACTGACAAATAAGTTTGGGATCTTAATATCTCGGAGATTTTTTAGTTGTTTTCTTTCATCGATTTATAAACAATCCAACTTTAGGCTATACGGGTAACTTCACTTGGTGCAACAATTTTGTCCCTTTAAAGTTTATCATTTTAGTTTGGAGAACTGATTTGGATTGATTACCATTCTACTATTTGTCCAATTTAGCATTAAGTTAATGAAGCACCTTTTCATCCATTGTTCCATATCTAAGGAGATATGGGATAAAATACTTTGATGGTGGGACGTCACACTGATATCGTCATATATAGTCATATTTTATGCAATATCTTAGTATTTTTAGCTACATTTAATCTTAATTGAAGATATTTGATGCTTATAATGTTTAAATTCTATTTTGCAACAACAAAGACATGTTCGAGATAAAATCATCAAAGACGTTGTGCTGGAAGTGGGATTGCTGAAAAGAGTCAACAAAAGTCGAATTATGGAGTAATCTGAAACTGGTACCGCAACGTGGTGAAGAGTCCTGAACCGATAAACTCATCTAGATGATGTATAAGTCGGATACATTGGAGGGCACATGAAGGAACCGATATTGCGACGTGGTCATAGCTTCACAACGATGTGGTGACACGATTTATGGAAACTAAAAAATATACGACATTCTTTGATTATCTTACTTATGCAACAAGTATCATTCAACTATTGACGACCAAAGAACCCTCTTACAGTCTTTGGAGATCAAAGATCGATTGTGGAGCAAGATTCGAAGAGATCGAGAGCATGTACACGATCAATCATTCGGTTTGCTTTGTTCTAATCATGTTTAACAAAGTCTACTATGTTTTTTTTTTTTTTTTTTTTTTTTTTTTTTTTTTTTTTGCTTTAGTTATGGAGTAAAAACCATTACTTTCGTTTAAAGTAGAGGAACCTTGAACTTATGCATTGATTTTGAGGATTTCAGATTTAATCTAGTGATTTATTTATTATGTTTGCTTGATAAAGATCTTTATGTGTTAAAGTTTCAATATTTTTTATTGTTGAGTATTGTTAGGATTAAATGTTCAGTCTATCTTGATGTGCTTAAATCATATGATTTTATGAACTATAGAATTATTTGACTAGAGTTTTGACAAAAAACCTATGGTTAAATAGAAAAGTTGGTAACTTTAATGTGTGAAATTATATGTGATGATCATTCATGTATAGATAATTGGAATTCATTATAATTGATATCAATTTAAAATTCAAGTCTTTCATTTTTCGATCTGAATACTGATTTGTAAGAATATTAGTTCAATTAATCACTGCAATTGATAATATTATTAAATCAAAGGATTAATAATTAGATCACAATACTAGTCATATTAGGAATCGGTAAACGATGAAATTGAATCTATTGCACTATCAATGAATCAACCATAAGGAATATGTGAATCGAATCTAAACGGAAGTACCCTTTAAATTTTGTCTTAAAATCGTTATCTGCTTCGTTTTTAGTTTAAATAATTGTTTGCTTTCTAGTTATTTAAAAGTTGATGATAAGAAGTTTTCTAAACTTTAAAATTAGACACCCCCTCAATCCGTTATAATTTTTTTAGTTTAATTAGTAGTAGATATTTTAATCTTAAATCATACACTGTAGCACCTGGTTCCTGGTACGTAAATCTTATTTGAGTATCCTCTTTTTTTTTAGCCTTGGACTCGGCGAGTCATAGGTCCGACTCGCCGAGTAGATACGGGACCCGGGACACGTTTAAGTTGGCGACTCGGCAAGTCCATATCTTGGACTCGGCGAGTCACCGCTGTTGGATGAAACCCTAAGTTTCAGGGGTTTGCACCCTATTTAAACATCATATCCGCCCCAGGCCAGCCCCCATTCACCCTCAGAGCTCCCAACCCTCGTTCTAATCTTGTTCATTGAAAGTTTGAAGCAATTGTTGTGTGTTCTTGAAGGTTTTGAGGCAAAAGGGGAGTAGATCAAGAGGAAGGGAATCCAAGCATCTTTGTGCTCTCTCAGCAGTTCCTTTGAGGTATAACCCGTTTTCCCCCTGTTTCTATGCTTATTACTTCATTTAAGTCATTCTTGAGCCAATCCCCAAGCTTGTATGTGCAATATAAGTCGTAATAGGTTGATTGGCCTTTAGATCTAGGCGAGATTGAGCTCCAGGAGCTCAGATCTGTTACCTTTATGGACCCATGTTGCTTGTTCACCCTAGATCTACCCTTTTGAGGCATTTTGAGCCCCAAATCCCTCATTGGTGAGTATCTACACGTAAAGTTGGAAACTTTACGTGTCATTCATGCTCTAGGAACCCAGATCTGTAAATGGCATGGACTGGAATCGAGCAAAATCGCATATTCAGTGATTGCATGGCAACGACTCGGCGAGTCGTTCATCAGACTCGGCGAGTCTTCGAGTTGTCCCCTTTTCGTAGAGTCGAGTGTGAGCAGTGGGTCACGGGGTGTGACTCAGTGAGTTGGAAGCTGAACTCATCCATGGAGGAACTCGGCGAGTCAATGCCCTGACTCGGCGAGTTCAAGGCAATCTCCTTAGATCAAGAACAGACTCGGCGAGTTGTTCATACAACTCGGCGAGTCGCAGCACAAGTGTTCATCGGATGAAGATGAATTCGACGAGTTGTTCATACAACTCAGCGAGTGGGATGAAGGACTTGAATATCAGTTTAGAAGGAGAACTCGTCGAGTCATCGCCTAACTCGACGAGTAGAAACGGGATTCAGGTCAATCGTCTGGGTAGGGACTCGACGAGTTGGAGAGCCAACTCGGCGAGTCGAGTCAACTGAAAGTTGACTCTGACTTTGACTTATGACATGGTCAGGGGTAAAATGGTCATTTTACCCAGAGGTCAGTTAGCAGTGATTGATTGAGTATGTTGTGGAAATTGCAGCCGGAGGATTTCCGGAGCAGCAGCAGCAGCAGTAGACAGTCAGTTCCCGATCAGATCAGCAGCTACTTCGAGGTGAGTTACCTTCCAGTAGCGGTGGGTCTACGGCCACAATGCCGGCCCACCAGTAGGAGTCGTATGTTAGATGATTGTCTTTGTGATATCATCTAGGTTTACTACTACCTAATATGTTATATGCTAGCATGATATGTTATATGTGATAGAAGTAGAGATCGGTTGTTAGGACCGAAGGGTAGTTCAGACACCCCAAAAATGTCTGATAGTACGTGATGATATGTTTGCATGCTGGCTTGTTATGTTATATGCGTTAGAGGTAGTAGGAGGGGAGCAGTCCCTGAGTTCGGTTTGTAACATCCCAAAAATACAGGCCAAAAATTTCATTTTTAAATACGTCATTATAAAACCAATAGTGTAATAAAACATCCGTAATATCATGTCATGTCAAAACCAAAGTAGAAATAATCAAACGTGTTATCATAAAATAATATCAGAGTGTAATCCCAAAGATCTCATGTGCGGAAAACCATAGTGTGATGCGCTGCGATCAAGCCGGCTCCTTTCCTTTAAACACGAAGTACCTGAAACCAAAACTGAAAACCGTAAGCACGAATCTTAGTGAGTTCCCCCATCATACTACATACCATACAATCACATATCATACATACTGCCGGGCAATTCTGGGGTGCCCGACCTACCCGTGTCAAGCCATTCTGGGGTGCTGACCTACCCGTGTCAAGCCATTCTGGGGTGCTGACCTACCCATGTCAAGCCATTCTGGCGTGTCAAGCCATTCTAGGGTGTTGACCTACCCATGTCAAGCCATTCTGGGGTGCTGACCTACCCATGTCAAGCCATTCTGGGGTGCTGACATACCCGTCGGTCCTAACAACCGACCCTCGGGGACTATTCCACCCCTACTGCTACTATCACATATATCATAACATAAACATACTATCAGACATATCTGGGTTGCCTGAACTACCCTTCGGTCCTAACAACCGAACACGGGGACTGGTCCCCTCATACTACCTCTATCGCATATAACATTAACAAGCCAGCATGCAAACATATCATCACATACTGTCAGACGTATCTAGGGTGTTTGACTACCTTTCGGTCCTAACAACCGAACACAACTACTATCACATACAACATTTCATGCTAGCATATAACATATCGGGTAGTAGCAAACCTAGATGATATCACCAAGACAATCATCTATCATACGTCTCCTATTGGTAGGCCGACATTGTGGCCTTAGACCCACCGCTACTGGAAGGTAACTCACCTCACACTGCTGAAGTCCCGAAGACATAATCACACATTTGCTGAAGTCCCGCAGACTCGACCCCAGCTGCTGGCTGACAGATTCCCAAACTGTCAACACCAAAATAACACCCAATTAATAATTGGGTCCCAATACATAACCATAAGTACATTCTTTGGGTAATTACTACATTACCCCTAGTTTGGCTTATTCAAGCCCAAGGCCCAATCCAAATATTAGCCAATTTATCACATTGTTGGGATTTTAGGTCCATTAGGGCTTTATTGGGCCTATCAAGCCCACTAAAATATTATTATTAAATAATTCATTGACCATAACATACTTCTAAACCCCATCATAAACATTGTCATGCACAAAGCTCGTGTGACTATTAGTTAAATTAATGGTTATGTAATTTTCTCAACTCTATAAAAATATAGTTAAACCCAAAAGTATTTCAAATTAGCTTTCATGACATAAATTTGGTTGACCTTTAAAGATTCACTAAGCTCCATTTATTTTCTTCAAAATATCATTTAATCGTAGAACACGAATAAGTTTCATCAACCCATAGATTATGATCCAGATTAAATTAAGTCCAACTAATTCTTATAAGGAAGCCCAATTCATTTAAATCAGTTAGTTGCATAAGCCCATACTAGTTTACCTTAATGGATAGTAGCTCTAAAAGGGAAGTAGCTGATGAATACCTCCCACATAGATACGAGAAGGACCCCTATTCATTCGGCAATCGAAGCCCTTCTTCAATCCCGACAATTTAAGCTTCTCCGGTGACAACCCCTCTAGCGCCGTCTAATATGACGACCGCAGAATGAGAGAACCGACCTACTAGAGTTGCTTTCTCAGTTCTCTCTCCCCACTCTCCTCTCTAGCTGAAAAGGTGCTTAAACCTCGCCATTGGAGTTGCTTACAAATTGGACTGTTAACAGATCGCTAGTCACAACCGGTTATCGCATTTACTCTCCACAGATTCGCTTGAGCCTCCCTTCGACTGGAACAAAATCTCATCAAGAAACTTAGTGTGAACGCCTAGAGTGAATACGATACTCAACATAGCTTCTAAAACCCATCGAAAACCTGCTGTCGGAAGTCAACTTCTCGTTAAACATCCTCCCAAGTCGTCGGACTTCATATCCCCTGCCACCCATTCCTAGCGATGCACTTCCTCTCTCATACCTTAATTTTATGAATGAAATAAATCACACTTGCTCACTCCACCAGAGATGATAGCAGTCATCGACTGTTAAGGGAGTGAGTCAAAGTTCACAAACACAACTACATGATGCAGCCTCTCAAGCGACACTCACTCATTCTTAACCCTAATCCTTGAAAAGTATGAATATATATGTGGAAGAAGGGTGTTGTGGTCTTTTGAAGCAATTCAGATTATTGGTCCTAAAATGAGTAAGAAATACTCCCAGCAGGAGCTGCATCCGATCAGGGAGAATGAGACAAGCCAAATTCTGAAATTGGCATAATTGGTCCTGAGGGTTTGATCAGGTGGCGATTTCTACCTTGATTTAAGATTCTTATGACAAAACAAGTTTTGGAATATACAATTTAACCCCTGGCCAGAAATCCCTTACAAATAAAGTCCAAAATTTACCAATCAGCCCCTCTTCTATAAATTGTTCTCAAATGAAGTCTATATGTTACCATTCAGCGCCTAAGCTTCCAAAATCTCTTCAATTTGAGTCCCAATAATTCACCACTTAGTCCATTCCTTCAATAATACTTACAAATTAAGTCCATATTTTACACTTCAATCCCCGAAACTCTAAATCATGTCATTCGACTCCCCGAAACCAACACCCCGATAAATATTATGGACTTTATGGCTATTATTCATCCATTAATTTTATCTGTTTATTTATTTAATAAACGGGGTGTTACACGGTTGCTAGGACCGAAGGGTAGTTCAGACACCCCAGATATGTCTGATAATATATTATGATATGTGATAGTAATAGCAGTAGGGGGTGAAATAGTCCACGAGGATCGGTTGTCAGGACCGACGGGTAGTCAGCACCCCAGAATGGCTTGACACGGGTAGTCAACACCCCAGAATGGCTTGACACGGGTAGTCAACACCCCAGAATGGCTTGACACGGGTAGTCAACACCCCAGAATGGCTTGACACGGGTAGGACGACACCCCAGAATGACCGCACGGGTAGTCGGCACCCCAGAATGGCCGTACCGGGTAGTCAGGCACCCCAGAATAGCCTGGCAGTATGTATGTTATGTGTTTGTATGGTATGTGGTACGATGGGGGAACTCACTAAGCTTTGTGCTTACAGTTTACAGTTTTGGTTTCAGGTACCTCTTCTTCAAAGGGGAAGGAGCCGGCGCGGTAGCGACACATCATGCACACACACTGGTTTCCGCATTTACGAGATTTCTCTGGGATTTATACTCTGATATTTCGATTGGTTGTATGATTTGGCTTTTAGACATAGTTTACGTTGTGTTGTGGTTTGATCAAACAATGTTTTTAATTATTAATGTTTTCTAAAGTAATGTTTTAAAACGAAATTTTTGGACGTGAAAATTGGGTCGTTACATACACGTTCCCCAAGTGTTCGACAACTCATGTTTACCATCTCTATACAATCAAACAAATAGGTTCACTTGCCTAATTGTGAACAAAACACGATTAACAAAATATGATAATAATAAAATAGATTTTAATTATATTTAAAGTGATGGTAAATAATATAAAATTTTAATCTATAATAATGGTTAAGAGAGTACCTGATCGTATATTTATTGAATGCTTGGTTGATTTTGCCTTGAGATGATCTTGATGGTATGCGTTGGATTCTTGGGTGATAATTATAATATGATATTCAGAAGTTAAAAACTTCAACAAATAAATTTGAAAGTAAACTTTTTCAAAAAGTTTCGCTCTATTTTATTTCATAAGTGGAACAAGCCTTATATAGACAAATATTTTACAAACGACAATTTAGACAAACTATTGTTAACCATACTAGACATTATTATAGTCATTATTGCTTTCATGAACTAACTATTGCTAGTCCATACACACACTTATTACATATACAAGTTTCACATAACTCTAGGACACATACATATTTTACTATTTACATGACAAAACGATATCACAATAGTTATTACATTTTTAACGGATTGTAGTTGCACTTGCTCTTATCTCTTTCCATCTTTATAGAATAGGTTCACTTGCCTAATTGTGTAGCCGTTCTAGTTGATAATAAGTAGAATTTTACAAATATAAACTAATGTGAAAAATAAGCATCGCACACATTTACGATTAACCTCGATTGGGGAGAGATTTAAGATTGCGGTATATGGTCCTGGAATGTCAAGCTACTTTTTATGCAATCACATTGACGTTTTTTAGATGCTTCGGACACATTGGAATGAGATTCTTTTTGCATCTTCTAAGCCAAGGAAATATGCAATTTTTCATATCATATTATATCTATTAGAATTGAAGAAATATGATGTGTTAGTTTGGCTTACAATAGAAACCCATTCTTTAGCTTTTCAAAAAGGGTTGACTTGACTTTGTATATTTATTTTCCACTAGATTTTTTGCCTGTAATGTATCTAGTTGTTAATCAAAACCAAAAAATAACAAAGACGCCATCCGTGGGACTCGAACCCACGACCACGTGGTTAAAAGCCACGCGCTCTACCAACTGAGCTAGAACGGCTTGATGTTACATTAACATAAAATGAATATTTAATCATAATTTAATATAATTTTATATTTAGCGAGCTGGGTTTGATTCATATTAAGGTTTTTGACATCTCTCATGAACAAAGGATTGAAGTCGGCAGATGCAGATACTGATTCACCAAAACCTTTTTCAACAAAAAATCAATGTTTGTCAAGCTTCAGCATTTAGATACAAATTGTATTCCAGTTCTCCATCCAGTCAAGACCTCAAATTCCAACATCAATGGCGGAGTTTCACTTCCTCTTCCATGCCACCGTACTGAAAGAGAATTTGAACAACTCATCAAGAAACACAAAATTCCACCTCAAAAACAATTAGATTTTGACAAAAGAACTGTTTTTCGTAAACCAAAGTCGAACCCAGATGGTTTAGTTCAAAACCCAGAGAGAAAAAAGGGTACAATTGAGAAGGATAAGGTCGTGAAGAGAAGAGTATGGTCAAGAAGGGATACGCTAGAGAAGGAGAAGTTGCAGAACAAGTGTACGACGGAATTGGTGAATGGGAATGAGGCGGTGAAAAAAGTGCACGCCAACTGTTCGACGAAAGTCGTGCCTGAGAATGGGGTGGTGAAGAAAGAGCACACCAAGTGTTCGGCGAAATGGGCAAGGTACGGAGGGTGTATTCCTGCTATGTTAGACACTCTGGAAAGAGTTACCAATTTGGACGAAGCCTTTATGCCATGGGAACTGAGTTTGAGCAACAAAGAAAGAACCATAATCTTAAAGGAGCAAAAATCTTGGCAAAGAGCCATGGAGATTTTCAACTGGTTCAAGAAGAAAGGCTGCTACGAGTTGAATGTAATCCATTACAACATAATGATCAGAATCCTCGGCAAAGCTGAAAGATGGGAAGAACTCGAAATCTTGCTGAACGAAATGGAGAAAAACAGAATCGAACCCATCAATTCAACATACGGAACTTTAATGGATGTTTACAGTAAAGGTGGGTTTCGGGAAAAAGCAATGCAATTCTTAGATATAATGAACAAGAAAGAAATAGAATCCGATGAAGTCACCATGGGAATCGTTCTTCAAATGTACAAAACCTCTGGACAATTTGAAAAAGCCATAGAATTCTTCAAAAAATGGTCAACTGGGAAAACTGTTTCTTTAAGCTCGTATACATACAACACTTTGATTGATATATATGGGAAAGCTGGAAGACTTCAAGATGCATCCCAAACGTTCGATGAAATGCTCAAAAGAGGTATTGTCCAAAATACTATAACCTTTAATTCAATGATTCATATGTTCGGTGACCATGGCCAATTAGATAAAGTTGAATCATTGATTCAAAAAATGGAACAGTTTCAATGCCTACCCGATACTAGAACGTATAATATCCTTATCTCAATGCATACAAAGCACGATAACATCGTTGTAGCAACCAAGTATTTCAAAAAGATGAAAGATTCATCTCTTATGCCCGATATTGTGAGTTATCGTACCCTTTTATATGCTTATTCCATAAGACAAATGGTCGATGAAGCCGAAAAACTCATGAGGGAAATGGATGATAGAGGTCTTGAAATCGATGAATACACACAATCTTCGATTACTAGAATGTATATAGAGTCGGGGATGCTTAAAAGGGCATGGTTATGGTTCAAACGGTTTCATATTTCGGGGAAAATGACTCCGGATTGTTACTCGGCAATTATCGATGCTTTTGGATCACGTGGGCATGTTCCCGAAGCCGAAGAAGTTTTCAAATGTTGTCAAGAACAAAGAAACCCTAAAGTTCTTGAGTATAATGTTATGATTAAAACATATGGTGTTAACAAAAGATATGATGATGTTTATCGGTTAATTGATCGTATGGAGGACCACGGTGTGACACCAGATATTTGCAGTTATAATTCGGTTATCCAAATGTTGGCGGCCGATGACCGTCCGAAAACCGCCGCTTTCTATTTAAGAAAAATGCGCGATTCCGGATTCGTAACCGACTGCGTACCGTATTGCGCGGTGATCTCGGGATTCGTGAAATTAGGCGAAGTGGGGCCCGCTATCGAAGTATATAATGAAATGATTCGATCGGGAATCGAACCGGATGTTGTCGTGTACGGTGTTTTGATAAACGCGTACGCGGATATCGGAAACGTTGATGAGGCGTTAAGGTACGTGAACGCGATGGAAAAACGCGGTTTGCAGATGAATTCGGTTATTTGTAATTCTTTGATTAAACTCTATACGAAAGTCGGGTGCTTAAGGGAAGCAGAAGAAGCGTATTTCACGCTTCTTCTGCTTTCCTCGGATTTAGATGTTTATACATCGAATTGTATGATCGATTTGTACACGGAACGGTCGATGGTGAAACCGGCGGAGGAAATTTTCGAGAAGTTACGAAAAAACGGGAACGCGAACGAGTTTTCGTACGCGATGATGTTGTGTATGTATAAAAAGATCGGGAATTTTGAGGAGGCGTTTGAGATTGCTAAAAAGATGAGGGAATTAGGGTTTTTGAATGATTTGTTGAGTTATAATCATGTTCTTGGATTGTATGCTTTGGATGGTAGGTTTAAGGAAGCGGTGATGATTTTTAAGGAGATGATTGAATCGGATGTTGAACCGAATGATTCGAGTTTTAAATATCTTGGAGTTGTTCTTATGAAACGTGGGGTCCCAAAAAACGCGATTTTGAAGCTTGAAAGTATGCGAAAAAATGATTATCAAAGTGGTTTGGAGGCGTGGCGGGTGACTATTGATTTGGTTTTTGGTATGGTTTATCATGATATTAGTGATTAATTATGATTTACTCGAGTTATTAGTTCAGAAATTAGATCATATCTCGTCTTTTGATCTGTCTGGATAAAGTGTTGTATGGATAAATGATGTTTAAAGTCAGATAAAATGAGAACAAAATTGTAAAAAGTTAGGGCTTATTTTGTATCTTTTGACTTTTTATTTTTAGTTATTCTGTTTTCACTAAAGATGTTTCTGTTTTGTAATTTTGAAAATTCTTATCTCAATGTTCATAACGTGTTAAATGTTTTTCTTGTTAACTACTAGAAAAGATGGTTGCATAAACTTTTATATAAATCAAATCTTGAATTTATAAATTAGGTTTAATAGACAACCACACATGCATTCATGAGTTCCACTTGATTGCATTGGGATCTAGTTTAGTTGATTTGGTTTTCGGATATCTCGATAGGTTGTTATGTAATGGTTATTAATAGCCACTTTACGTTTTTGTCAATGTTCTGACTTTAGCTTCTAACAAAGTCGGCATACAAATTAGGGATGCCAAAAATTCACGTGGACCCCGCTTTCAGTGTTATTTTCAGAAAATTTAAGTTACCATAGGCCCCTGGTATCAGCACATACTTGCTACAAGCATTTATTTTGCTACAGTCTATTTAGTTATTGAGCAACTACTGAGATTTGATTTATTCTCATTCTATTAAAATTGAGAATATATAGAGAGGATATGGTCCATGTATCAAGACTGAAATAAAATAACAATCTATTAAAAGCCTATATGTGCTAGAATGATATGCTTACAATTAACATTTAATAAGACCAATGTTAAGAATGTTAAATTTTAGTGAGTTTTTTTTTGTCTGATATTAACTTACCTTATGGTAAATTATAATCTAGTTTTTGAATACACATCTGGGAGTTGAGTTAATGTTATTTGCTGAAACTTGGTTCATTTGAGCGTATCTAATTAATAGATGTACATATAATTTGCACCCGCTTGAGACATATTACATGATCTAACTTTGATGCATAACATGTTTTTGAATTATTGACTCATTTGACGCATAGTGAACAATATCTAATAAATGTACATAATTTTACCCCCTTGAGACATGTTACATGATCTGACTTTGATGCATAACATATCTTTGAATTATTGACTTATCTGACTCATGTTGTCCACATGAGTTTGGACGCATATTACATCATTGAGTAGTGTATATTTATAGATATTTGACTAGATGCTGCATTTTAATGCATTTCGTTTCGTCCTCCCATGACCACCAACTACCCATACACCCCCCCCCCCCCCCCCCACCCCACCCCCTCAAAACTCACTCATAGATCCACTCCATGCATTTTCTTAGGTTATCCTTCAAACTTTCGCGTTTTTTGAGTGTCTCCATCTTTTCATACAAAAGATCATCATCACTACAAAAAAATGACCATTAGCAAATAGCAACGACAAAAAACGTCGCTAAAGCCACTATGAGTCGCCGCTAAAGGTAATGGCGGCGACAAATCACCGCTAATAACACATGTCGCCGATAATACCCTTTTTTATTTTAATTTTTTAAAACCAAATGATGCATTTGGGATCACGAAACGCATTTTTTTAAGACTTTGTATGAAATTATAACATTTTTGGTACGAAGATAGTACTTATTTTGGTACTTAAATTCAGGGGTGGACACAGTATAGGACACATGTTTGCCCGTGCAACCCCTGACTTTTTCGGATGCAGTGTAAAATTTTCCGAAAAGTTTCGAAATTTTTATTTTTCTACTATTGTGCAACCCCTGACCTTCCCGTAACAACCCTACTATGAAATCCTGCGTCCATCTTGCTTAAATTGACATGTCGTTATTATGGAATTATAGCAATTTTGGTACTTAAATTGATATTGACGTTATGCATTAGTATTTCTGCATTTAATGTTTCTGTTTTTGATATTCCGTATTTGTTTTTCTACGCAACATTTTTAAAAAATTATAACATTTTTGTATTATCGGTTTTTCTGTACAACGGTTTTAATTTTTGAGAAGTTACTAAAAGCTAGGAACATGAATGCGTTTTCTTACGCAATGATGTTGTGTGTATATAAGAAGATCAGAGTTTTGAGGATGTATTTGGGATCACGAAATGATGAGGAAATTAGGGTTTTTGAATGATTTAGAGAGTTATAATTATGTTCTTGGAGTGTATGCTTTGGAATTTGGATGGTAGGTTAAAGGAAGAGGTAATGATTTTTAAGGACATTATTGAATCGGATATTGAACCTAATATGATTCGAGTTTTATATATGTTGGAGTTGTTCTTACGAAACATGTGGTCCCGAAAAAAGGCGTTTTTGAAGCTTGAAAGTATGTGGAAACATGATTATCAAAGTGCTTTGGAGGTATATATGGTGGGTGACACTCGATTCGATTGTTGGCATGGTTTATCGTGATTAATGAACTGCTATTTACTTGAGAAAAATAACTTTTTATGAAGAAACTTAGAACTATATCGAACATTGGCATGGTTTGGGAGCTATTTAGATTATGCTGTATGTTTATAGATGTTTTGAACATTGAAGAAGATTTATATTATTACAAGATTTTTGTTTTTGACTATTACGTTATATTATTGCTCATTTCCAAACGCTCATGTGTAATTTCCTTCTAGTGAGTGGCAATGGCAATGGGTAAGTTGTAAAGATGCTAATTGTTAATCAATTGATGTTATTTTGTTGGGTTTAAAGCTTATAATACCTCTTCATTTATTGGATTGATAGATCCTACAGTCATTTTCAACTAAATTCGTGCAAAAATTGGCATTTGTTGCATGTATGTTTGAGTATACAACTGGGTGTTTGAGAAGGATATGTTGAGTGTATTTAAATGATTTGATGTACATATTTTTGCACCCTTTTGAGGCATATTACATGAATGACTTTTGAGGCATAACATATCTTTGAATTATTGACTCATTTGACGCATGTTGTCCACTTGACTTTGGACGCATATTACATTATGAAGTGTTGGACCACTTTCGTTTGTTGAAACTCGGACATACTAACGAGTTTTTAACTAAGGAATAGTGTTTTTGAAAAATAATTATCAACGAATCATACTTTAGAAATTATTTACTTATTCATTTTTATTATTACTTAAAGGGATCGATCTTTAGTGCTAACAAAAATTGGAGTTTTAATACTAACAACTAACCGGTCATGTTGCCGTTCAAAAAAAAAAGGAAAAAGAATATTGTTGATTACCCTCGCTTTTCTCGTATTTCCCTCACAAACATCTTCTTTGTCTTTCTCTCACGAGATCTTCTCCCTCCTTGTGGCTTTGTTGTTGCCTCACCGTTGATCATGGTTTCCTCACCGTTGATAGTGGTTGAGTGGGTGTGCTCTTTCCGTTTAATTTCGACTTGTCTATTATGTATGTGCCTCTCAACGGAGACCAACATTAGAGCATAGAGTGAAGGGGGGGGGGGGGGGGGGGAAGACTTGACTTTTGGCCATAACACTTGTTTGCCTTTCTCTTACGGGTAGGTGATGACATTCTCTGTTCAATGCATGCTCACATGTATGAAGCATCATGGTATATTAAAAATATTGATTTTGGGTTGTTTGAATATTTTACTCTACAAGCTTTCTCATTTAATGAGCTTCTAGAAACACTCAGATGGTTTTGAGAAAGTGAAAAACGTACATAAGGCTTGAAGGAGTGGACGCGATTAGACTGCACAAAAACCACGACGGCCAAAGGGAACACCGCCCCATGACCGCAGTTTCGACTGCGGTTTGACCGCACATGGTAGTAGATGGCCGCATTCAATTTTCAACTACTTTTCCTTTTTACCAGTTTTCAACGGTCAAAATTTTAATTTTATTTAGTACCTACATATATCACCTCATAAACATAATTTTACCACACCTTCATCAAATCATCTTTCAAATCTTTTCTTCCAAAACTTTGAAAATGTATTCTTCCAACAACCCAAACAATCAAAAAACACCTAGTACCCCAAGGCCTTCGTATGATCAACCGATTTATCGCCTCCGGTTTATCACTATGGTGGTATGCTACTGTATTATCGTCACCAATTCTCGCAACTACAATAATTCCCACCACAATATGCACAACAATACTCCCAAACACAACCATAACCGAAAGCACCAACACAACCACAAAACGATCCCGAGTTTAATTCGTTTGAATTTCTTTCCCAACCAGAATTTGTTCAACAAACTCAAATACCTATCTCTGATTTCGAACCCAAGTTTGTTTGAGAAACCCAACCCACTCAAGCACCAAATAATAGAAAAGAGAAGGTGGTGGCAAATGGATGGTTAGCCGAAGAAGTGTTATGTTTGGTATAATCATGGGTCGATATTATGCGAAGAGAGGAAAAGAACAAAAACATGACCGTTTTTTGATGCGAGTTACAAAAAGGTTCCACAAAGGATTGAAGCTTTCTTAGTATCATTCAAATTTACTCAAAATGGGGGAAGACAAATAAGAAAGTCATATTGTTTAATGATTTGTATACCGACATGAAACGTGAATGGAAAAGTAAAGAAAGCAGTGAAGTGATTTTGTCGAAAGATCTAAAAGTGTATCAAAAAGAAAACAAGAAGGCTTTCAAGTTTCTTGAAGTTTGGAATTGTAACACCTAAGTTTTCAAATAATTTTTCACATTTTAAAAACACACTTTCATTCATAATGGTTATAAAAATATCATTGTCTCACATAATCAGTTCATAACATCACATCCCAAGATCATAAAAATGTAAAAACTCCTCATGTGTGTACTGATTAAGCCGGCGCCTTCCCGCGATCCTCAAAGGTACCTGAAACACATAACACAACACTGTAAGCATAAATGCTTAGTTAGTTCCCCAAAATACCACACACAACACATATTAGCCACTTGAGGCTATAACTCTGTTTGACCCTCCGGTCAATATGTCTCAGTGGGACCATCTAGTCCCATAACTCTGTGGGCCCTCTGGCCCTAACTCTGTGGACCTTCCGGTCCTAACTCTGAAAACTCTGTAACATACATAACATAAAGCACATAGAAATCACATCATGCAAAAGCATACAAAATACTGTCACATAACTCTAATTACCACTCTAGGTAAAGTATAGCGAGAAGACTCACCTCGGGTAACTCGGTAAATCTCGAACTCTGTAAAATCGGGTCTAGCCTCCACCTAATCATATGAAATAAAACACTCTAAATCAATACATCTCTCAAGGCTAGACTATTCCTTCTCTTAGTACTCTCAGAAGGGTTAAAGACTATTTTACCCCTCTCATGGCTCAAAGACCCTAAAGTTGACCAAACCCTAAAAGTCAACAAAAGTCAACTCTCCGTGTTACGCTGCGTGTACCAAACATGCACGCTGGGTGTACCCGGCGTTCTCATAGAAACGGGGTGTATGACCCCTTACGCCGCGCGTACTAGGATTACCCCCCGCGTAACTCCCAGTTTCAGACTCTAAGCTCTTGAGGTCTTAAACAGTTAAGACTCACGTCCAACTTCTAGATCCGACAAATTCTAAGCTTCTTAATCCATAAAGTTGGTGACCTTAAGCGTTTGCATGGCTGGACAAGTCACTAACACCCATAACATTCCATTTCCCAACTCTAGAAACCTCATAACTCAAGCATGACCTCATAATAACGACCAATATGGAAACTTTATGGATCTATAACACAAATATCACTGAAATGGGACAGATCTAGGTCCATGGAGTACATTACACTCATAAAGTCTCCACCTTTGGGACTTTTAACCCTAGAAATGGTCCATGCAATCATCTAACCAAATAAAGAGGAAAGTTTTGAACTTCATACCTCTAGATGAAGCTCCTTTCTCTGTAGATCTCAGATCCAAACTTGCAATTCAAGCCCTAGCCTCCACAAACTCTTCTCCTTCTTCTTCACTAACACACCAAGACACTTTTAGCTCCAAAACACACACACACACACAAGCTAAGGATGATGGAAGGCTCTCTCTTAGGGTTTCACTCTATGATATGGAGGCTGAGAAATGAGCCTTAGTATCCTTTAAATAGTGCACAAGCCAAACATTTAGGGTTTGCATCTGGACCCGTTACGCCCAGCGTACCCAGGCGAGTCCGCATCCAAATTAAGCGCTTGAGTACGCGTAGCGTACTCATTTGCTACAAGAATTCTCTCAAGGGACCAATCTTGACAACTTGATAAAATGGAAGGGTTAAATAGCTTACCTGAATTTCGAGATCTTACAGGAATCTTGTGAAAGATAACAGAAAATGGAAAAACAACAAAACATCTGAAGAGCATATCAATAGTGGTTCAAAATGCTCAAGAACATCCGAATTTGACTACACTACATCTGATGCTCGTGTTGGTTTCAACCTCAATGATGATGAACCCGTTCAACTTTCACCATCATTCGAACCAATGGGAATGGACAAAGCAAAAAACAAAGGCAAAGACAAAGCAGAAGATTCAGATGATTTGAAAGAAATGGGGTACGATGTGAAGGGTCTAAAAGAGAAAATGGCCAAGTTTTTGCAAATTGCCTCTAACAGAGAGCTTAGGAAATAAAGAGACAGTGACATGAAAATACTAACACTAGACACAAGGAACATGAGTGGGAGGAGCTTGAAATTGCTTTAGCGATGAAAACCGATCTCAAAAAACATTATGCTAAGTAGATTTTGAGATTTCTAGTTTTTTTCTAAGTTTTTAATTGTTTGATGTGTGTTTTTTTTTTTTTTTTTTTTTAAGTTTTTGGGTTTAAGATTTCTAGTTTTTTTTTCTCTAAGTTTTTAGGATTTTTTTAAATGTCATGTTATGTTTTTTTTATTAAGTAATGCAATGTAATGGTTTTTAATTTTTAAATAATGAAGTTCATGTTTTTTTGTAATAAAAGTAAAGTTTTTATTTAAATTAAATTATAACAAAAAGTGTGGCACCATTCCTTGTGGGTGGAAAGAAATCACACTTTTACGGTAAAAACGGACATGACGCTTACATGGTAGTGAAAGGAATATGGTAAACGTGACACCACTCCCTCCATTCTGATTCACTGCTTATGGGAAACTCAATGTTGTCTAATGCCACCTGTACTACCCCGATGAGTTTTTTATTCTTATATATATATATATATATATATATATGAAAAAGTTCAATATAGAACCGTTATTAATTATACTTTTACAATGGACACGTATACAATAGATTATATCAAAACACACTTCCTTTTTTTTTTTTTTTTTTTAATTTAACTTTATAGGCCATGTTTTTTATCGAAAAAACGGAATATAATATTGTTCATGATTTTTCGTCCTGTTTCCATTGAGATCTATATTGGTATATAAAAATGAAGTTTGTTTTTTTTTTTTTCAAAAAAACCTACTTCATTTTATTTGTTTTTTGAAAAATTAAAAGTTTATTTTTTATCGAAAAAAATTAATAAATATATCAAAATTTATATTTTTTTGGTACTTTTTAAACACAGATTCATATTGACGTAAACAAAATCGAAATTTTTGTTCAGATTTATATTGCGAATCTGCTCAGATTTACAATGTGAATATAAAATTAATTATATATATATATATATATATATATATATATATATATATATATATATATATATAAAATCGAAACTTCTGTTCAGATTCATATTGTGAATCTGCTCATATTCACATTGTGAATAATAGTAAGTCAGATTCACACTGTGAATTCTAAAAACTAATTTAAGAGTAATCAAAACTTATAAAATTATAAAACTATATAGAAATATATTTCGATTCATATGTAATTTTCATTAAATTAATTTATGAATGATCGAAAATTGTGAATGTTAAAATTGAAATATTTACAGTTCAGTGATCGAGATTTGTTTTCAATATATGTTGATGTTTATTAATAAAATTAAAAAGATTTAATATTATGCTATAAAATAAAATAATAACAAAATAAAATTTATTATATAACAAATAATAAATTAAAAGTAATATTCCAATAAAAAGGAATTTATCCAAAAAAACAGGAGTTAATAAAATTTACTAAAAGAAATTAATATAATCTAATAATGTAATATTTATTACCATATATATATATATATATATATATATATATATATATATATATATATAATAAATTAAAAATAAATATCATTAATATATAATAATCCAATAAAAAAGAATTACTCCAACAAACAACATTAACTAAAATAAGTTAATAATCCAATATAATAATCTTTATTAATATATAAATATTATATTTTAAAAATAATATTTATTCATATATAATAATTCAATTAAAATATCTGATAACAAAGAAATTAATAATATATAATTAAAAAAAATTAATAATCTATTAAAATAATATTTATTAATATATAAATAGTATATATTAGAAATAACATTTATTAATATATAATAAAAATTGAAAAGAAGATATGTAGAAATGGTCGTTGTTGTTTGGTTGCAGAAATGGTCCCTGAGGGTAAAATAGTCATTTTAAAAAAGTTAATAGCCAACTTGTTGAAAAGGACCAAATCTACAATTTTTCAAAGGTTTGGACCTTAATCACATAAAATGAAAAAACCAGAGGGACAATTTTTTATAGTTTTGTCTCGATTTATAGTTTTTACTCTTTTAAGTAACATTTTCTTTTCTTGAACTTAAATTGTATTTTTTTTGTTATATCGTTTTACTTTTTAATATTATACTTTTTAGTTTTGTTATATTAACTATATAACTTTATTAACTAAAAAATATATAATTAAAATCTAAAATATTGTTTTCAATAAATTTTATCATTACAATGATTCCATCAATACTTTCAACTTGATATTAATATGGAATAGATTACAATGATAGAAAAAGACAAGTTCAACTATACATGAAATTTCAAGGAATAACGAACATAAAATTACAAAAGAAATACCAAACAAATTGAAGGGGAAATCATAAGATTGAGTAAACAACACACAGTTCACAATGCATTAAATTTTTGTTGAGAATTTGAACAACTTCTTTGGTTCTGACCAAGTTAATGACATAGTCCACATTTACGACTTTCGTCAAGATGACAATGGTACATCTCGTTATGAATACAGTTTTGAACGCCTCCGACCTCGACTAACATAAAGTTTTGAGTAATCTACTTCGATCATCTAATCATAATCCAAAAATAATCAACAAGAGAAAGTGGTGCAAAAGCAAAATTATATTGTTGTTTATATGTCGCGGTAGCGTAAACTCTATTGACAATGGAAATAGAGTTATCCCTTTTATATCGACAAACTGCAAGAGCACGTGAACATGGAATTATTTCCATCTATCACTTACCGCATGTGTGTTGATGTCGAAAATAATGCACACTATGTGTATTCCCTGCATTTCCATTTATCTTAAACTTAGTGACAATTATATAGACACTTTCATTGTAGTGAAGCTCGACTATCGTATGACTTTGTTGATGGATCTCAAGTTTAAGGAAGAGGCTCCACATACATGATGGTAGAGGTGTATTACAATTCATTACAACAGAACTATGCTTCTAAAATATTTGCACAGTTCTATTAAATGTAAGATCTATCGATGCCCTAATTGGTAACTTTCTTGCTCCTCGCAACGCATTATTTATACTCTCAGAGATATATGTTGTTAATAAACCCCATCGACAATTTTCATCATATAAAAAGGAACCAATGACTTTCAGGAATTTTTTTTAAATGCTCTCATGCTTCAAGATTGATTGCTTTTATTTCTCTTATACACTCCAAACACTTTTTTTTATGTCGTGCTTCCTATAACCCAACAAAATGTTTTAAGGCTCACATTATTGTACCTTTTCCTGAGATTCCTTCTAGTGTGTCGAAGACAAAAGCGATGGGATGCTAATGGATCTTTCCACTCCTCTAGATTTTTCATTGCATGAAATATTCCTTTCCTGTTTGAACTAACACACAATTGTCTATGTTGAGCAACATAATGTCAAAACTTATTGAAAAACCAACACCAATTGTGTGAAGTCTCTCCATTGACAATTGAAAAAACGACTGATAATATATAATTGTTGGCATCTTTGGTACCAAGGATAAGAAAATTTCCTTTGTCCGAACCCTTCAAATGACAACCATCAACACAAATAACAGGTCGACATAGATGAAATGCATAAATAGAACGTCCAAAATCCCAAAAAAAACATATTTTGAATGTTGCTACATCTGACTAACCATTTGTATTATGAAGCCAGTTAACAATTGCACTAGGATTGGAAGCCTGAAAAGCTACAATGTACTTGGGAAACTCCAAAAAGTTACTCAACCAAGTTACATATTTTTCACAATGGCTCTTCCTCTACCACATCTTGCCTTCCCATACAAAACACCAACATGCAAAAAAAATTAATATCTGCTTGTATATGTTTCACAGGATAAGAAAACATCTATTTCAATTGAGAGGATTATGTATGAGTTGATAGTTTTAAAGGTTAAAGTTTTGTTATTTTTACTTATACATGACCCAAAACAATTGTGAATGCCCACCCCACGTGCAATCTTTCACATATGATGATTTTTCATCTTAACAACATGAACATACCATGCATAATGTGGTGTATATGACGCACCGATAGAACTTTCTCCTTCACTTCCTAAAGTCCGACACTATGCTACCTATAATTTAATTTTACTTTCATACACTTTGAGCTCTCTATTTTGAGAGATCGGTTGGGATACATATTTTTATAGATGTGATGATGCATAATATCTACATTATACTTATATAGTTTATATACTCTTTGTAGACAGTCAACCTTATCTAAATAATTGTAAATAATATAATTAGACAAGCTGATCTGTCATAGTTTGTTTAGTTAGTTAAATATGAAGATATGCTGATGGAAGTTCATATGCCGAAGACTGAAGATCATCCCCTGATGAGCAAAAGACACTAAAGACATTATTAGCACCAAGGCACTGAAAGTATTATCAGCATGAAGATCATTCACTAAAGACATTATTAGTGTGTCCATACGTTGAAGTACTTGCAATGATAACATATTGATCATATGATACACTAATACACTAAATACTGATGTATATTGATGGTCATACACTATATGATGAAGCTAAAGCTGCTTTAGCTGAAGCTGAAGCTGATCAGCATGACTCCTTGATGCTGGTGCCCCTTGTAAGGTCACACCTTATGATCGGATGAGTCAACACAAAACACATTGTCCACCAACGCCAACAACAACATCAGCTTAATCAACGACAACGTGATCCCAATGACCCTATTCATCGTTTGTATATTAGGTAGATATACTATGTATATAGTGATGGGTTTTGGACATAAGAACTTTACCTATGTGCACATACAACCCTATAGCTTGGATCTAGGTTTCACTAATTGAACATGCAACATATCCAAGACTTTCATGGCTAGATCTAATGTATACTAACAATTAAAACATATGAAAACAGATCTAGAATGATACCTTGAGTTACTTTCTTGAAAACCTTCTTCTTCTTGGAGCTTAGAGTCACAAATGTCACTCCTCTAATGGCTTACAAACACCAACTAGCAAGAAGATGATTTGAGAGAGATGAGGAAGAGGGAAATCGGCTCTAGGGTTTCTCCAAACACAAGGGTGGCCGATTTCCTCAACCTTATGGGTCTATTTATACTGTGAGCTTCTAGGGTTTCACCCCAAAACCCTAATTGGATAACTTAGCCTCAAAGCAATCCAAATCCCTTCCTAGATAAGGCCTTGGACGATTTCTAGGTGATCCATATCCCTAAAATCATCCAACCCTATATCCATAAGGGTTATCAGCTCAAAATACAACTTTCACACATTTGACAGTTTATACCCCTTTATTAAATTAATCTCTTTAAGTCACCAAATTAATTCCTAATTAATTTATGACTTATATTAATCAAATAATATTATTATTCTTTTAACATATTATTCTTATAATATATTAATAATAATATCTCTTCTCTCTAAATCACCCTATCAAGTTGCTATGGTGAAGGCAACCCAAAAGGATCATGCACAATCGGGTCAAGTACTTACCAAATATAGTTACAGCCTTAGACACTAATCCAACATATAGAATAGATATATGATTCGTAATCTTAGTGATTAGGATCATACCTTTACATGGATTAGTATACATCCCAAAAATAGTGGGATATTTGTTTCCGTAATCGTATATATTATACTGTTAGGGTTAAACCCCATTAGAGCTTTATGCCTCGCTTTGTGCGACTATTCTCTTTGTGAGAACCTTTTCTCAGTGAAAGTATCTTTGTGATCATCCTTGTTCTTTTGTTTTTGTTTACTCTTTGTTATATTTTTTTGCTCTTTGTTATTCATAGTTGAGTGTATCTGATCGATACAAACCTTTAGTTGTATCAGAGCGAGTTTATGATACATTCAAGTTACCATGTCTTCCTCCTATAATCCAAAGTCGTCTGCTGTTAGCAAGATCCTTCCTTTCGATGAACACAACTTTGCTACATCAAATTTAAGGCTATGGACAATCTCGAGATCATGGACTATGATATGCTTGATGTCATAACAAGGGTCCCATCGTCTCTATGCATCGACCTTCTAATGATAATGCATCTTTCAGTGTAATAAAGCATAAGCATGTGTATGGATACAAAAAGGAAGAGCAAAGTGTTCTAAATCTTGATGTAAAGGCAAGGATTTCTATAAGAAACTCTCTTCCATATCATGTCTACCGATTGGTTCAAAGCTACACAATTGCACAAGAGATAATGAATACGTTATCATCCACCTTTGACAGAGAAGGGTTTTCTGATGATGAGATTAGAAACGGTAAGTGTCTCATGGCTCAAATTGACGAGTCTCATACTGAAGTATCAAGGGATACCATCAATACTTTTTACGTTGACCTCTCTCAAGCTGCAAAGGACTCTAAGTCTCAGGACATCGACTCAGCCTAAATGTATCAGGTAGAAAAATTCGTCAAGTACTCCTTTGTTGAAAAATCTGACATATTTGATTATTTACATCTTGATCTTTCAATATCTAACAAATAAAAACCCTCTCTCAAAATTGAAATGAAAAACCTTAAAGAAAAACTCTATTTCATTGTTAACTCCTTTTCTCTCTTGAATAAGGAAAATTCATGTATCTCACTAACCAATAATTTTTTTCACACTTAAAATGAAAAAGTTGTCGATCGTTCAAGAAGGATCCAACTTATCTTAAATAACTGGGCTTTTCTCACTTTAATGTCACTAAAATTATTAATTATCGAATTCGTGATCATTGTGAGAAAATTCTTGGTGGTGATATTGAAGGTGTTGTTTTCTTACTCAAAAGGTCAAGACTAAACAAACCTTTTATAACGTTGATGATATCGAGAAAGATTTTAAAACTTGATTTTTTAGTACATATTACACAAATCAAATGTTGATTGATACACATTGTATTACTGACTCAAATGGTACGACTAAATGTATACTCGCTTATCTGATCTTGACCCTTCTCACCAACCTCCTCATCGTGAGTATGTTTTTCCTTCAACTAAGACCTTGCCGAAGTTTCTCATCTCCAATGGAGAAGTTCACTCTGTAAATGAAATTCTCGTCATGTTTCTTCTATGCTCTGTTAGCAACATTGAATCTGGAGGTCAATCTAAACTCTCTCTTTCTGATGATTCTTCCATCTCCTCTGAGTCCCATGACAAGTTGTCATTTGAGTACACCATTGATGACACTCCTTGGTCCAAAACTAAAACAAGAGTTCTCAAATCAAATGATCGAGATTCCTTAATTTATATTATCAAAAGAAATCAAAGTTCTAATTTTAAAAGAAACAATTATGGAATCATGGTTTGTTATCGTTGTTGTGATGCTTCTCATAGTGTCGGCGAGTGTACTTTTGAAGAAAGCTCCAATCGTGCCAGCAACATCATTGCTCGAAATAAAAAACGGATTAAAAAGGGAAACTTGTTAAACTGTCTCCATGATGCTTGTTATCATATTTTCTCTTAGATGCCCCATTGCAAGATAGGTCAGTGTATACTAACTGTATATTTTAGTATTTTAGGGTAAAGAACCTATTTGTTATTTAGAAAATGGTTTCTCAAGACATATGACAAGGTTCCAGTCTCTTCAAGATGACTTTGTGAGAAAAGATGGTCCAAATGTTACATACTGAGACAATGGGAAAGGAGCTACAAAAGGATATGGCACTATCAAATGCAATTATGTTGTGTTCAAATATGTATCCTATATTAAAGGTCTTCAACACAATCCCATATCAACCAACCAACCATCTCACATAGAATGTCATTTATGTTCTTGACATATTTTGTAACGCCCGTAGATCCGGACTAGTCAATTTAGAGGCAATAGGGGTCGAAAACGACTTTTCGACAAAAGATTATTTATAATAAATAATCTTAACCAAGTTGTATAATATGTCACAAGGTTTCCGTACATATAAAGAACGCAGAAATCCGAGTTATAACGAAGAAGTTATGACCGTCGAAGTTTCGCGACAGAACGGGCACGACACCGGGAAGCGTAAATAGTGAATTTACGATAGAGCGAGATTTAGCCTTAGCAATCTAAACAAAAATCGTAAAGTATGTTAAACTAAGAACATCGATAAAAAGAACTCCCAAATCTGACTTCGTATGAAGAAGTTATGATTTTTCGAAGTTTCGGATTAGCGGTGTACAACCCGAAATTCGAATTTTAGTTCGAGCGGTTTTTGGCTTACGCGACCTAAATGAGAGTTGAAGATCTCATTAATAGGAACTCAACGGTAAAAATACAGACGAAAACGGAGTCCGTATGAAGGAGTTACGAATTCTTCGCGGTCATTTAGCAGTCTAATCTCCTCCTACTGTTAAATTTAAGATCGGTCAAGAATTAGCCGACAGAGTCTAAATGAAAGTTGTAGATCTTGTTTTTACCTACGCGTGGAAAAAACGAACGTCAAAAACGGAGCTCGTATGCGAGAGTTATGATTTTTCTAAGTCGAGAGGCTGCTGTGCGAAATCGGGTGACGTGGCGCAATCCTGGCCGTTGCTTCCTCCCCAAGGCTAGCCACCAGATGGTGACACCTGGCCATAAAACTCGACGAGTTTTGGTGATTTCCAGCCTATAAAAAGGGTGCCGGGGAATCCTCATTTCTCACACCTTCCAACTTCTCTTTCTCTCTCTAGAATCTCTCTCTAAGCCTCCTTAAGCCCCCTAAAGTCTAGGAAAACCCCCTAGCACCCGAAGGAAGCCCCGAAGCTCCCGGAGTCCCGAGAAAAGGGGTCTTTCAACTCGGGAACGCTGCTCCAGCGAAGCCCGATTTTCGAGAAAACCCGCTGTAAGTGAGCTACGCCTAACCTATCTTTAGTTTAGCTTACGTTTTAATATAGTAATGTTATTAGGACCTTATAATAAGTACTTGGGATATTATTATGGGTTATATAAGTATCGTTTAACACTTATATAATAATAATAATATCTAGACTATTAATTAATCGCGGTTATCGTTAGACTAAACCCTAGTGGCAATGATACTAGGTTTTGCCAAAGGAAAAGTGTGTTAAGAGTAACCAAGTGCTGTCCAAGCGCCGAGTCACCACCTTCTCAGGTGAGTGCATAGTTACTTTCAGCTTACACATAGATATGAAGTATTTTATATAAATTACGTGCTATGTGTGCATATTATCTGAATACTTGCTATCTATGCTGGATGAACATTGTTATACATGTTTTCAATGATTTAAACTGTATATGTATTTTATATCTACAAAATGTGTTGGGTAAAACATGGGTAGATGTAATAGTTGTTGTGTGACGAAATAAAATAATGAGAGGCCTCGTTATAGATGTTATTGATGAATTAGTCATCTAGCGGAGTATAGATGACGACCACAGACTATTCTAGACAGTCCAGTGGAACACTAGCAGGCTCGCAACCTGTAGGTGTTTATTCGAACTATGTGTTTATTTGAATTGTGTGCTCACCAGATGTACTCCACCCCCCACATGGTTGCCTCAAGGACAATTATTGCTGAGGAATCCTCTTAGCAGTTGTGTCTGTCCCGATGATAATCCTTAGGGTAGGTCCCTTATGATAGATGCTTAGGGACGTAATGTGAGGATAACGGGAATGGGTAATCGGGTTTGTTTAATTTAATGAAGTTAATAAACTTATTTATTGTGGGTTGAAAACCCTATGTGTTCACCAGGCTCCCAAGCCTGACCCACTCAGTTTCTTGTATTACAGGTAGTGGCGCATGAGCATAGATGTGATGTCTTGGGATGAGAGATTAATCGGATATAGGCCTGTAGATATGAAATAATGTAGTAAGGCTTATATTGTACTGTTTATGCTTTTGATCTGTATGAACATGACATCCCAAGTCTTTTAATGAAATACATTTCTATGGAAATGCTTTTGATAAATCTTTATCATATTTTGTTTTGGGACAAATCCGCAACACTTTTATTTAAAATGTTACTCTGATTTTTAAACAAAGCATAAACAAACCGGTCTTTTCTGGCCGTGATTTTGGGGATGTCACAGTTGGTATCTGAGCATTAGTTTAAGTGAACTAGGAATATGGATTTATTTCTAGACTTAAACTTAGAATGCTAAGCGATGATTGTGAGGTGTGAGCACTAGATTATTTTAGGAATTATGCCTAAAATGCTTTATGTGCTAAATGCTTTGTGCCTGATATGCTATTATTTGTTCGGATCTATGGTCTGTTGCCGACCGGATCTGGAAACCTTATTTGTTTAGGATTCTAAAAGTGCGACTACGATATTAGAACTAGCATATAAACGTTTTGGAGTGATAAGGATGATTTAACCGTCAATTCTAAGTAAAGATCTAGATTCACCTTATTCGGTGTATAGATCAAGATGGTAAGGACCCGTAGTGGAAACGCGAATGCGAATGGGAACCGAGATCAACCCCCAGTGATTGAGCAAATACCGGTTGTGGTAGCCGCTGCTGAGCCAATAACGATGGCCGGAGTGCAAGCGATGATCCATGCAATGTTGGATCGTCAAATGGAGGAAACCAGGCGTTTGCTCCAGAAAAATCGAGAGGAAGCGACCATTCAGATCGAACAGCCCGAGTTGAACGAAGGGCAGACTGAGGAAGGAAACTACAGTGGGACTGTTGGTCAAGTCAACCCACCAATAATTCGACAAAACAACCAAGATGACGAAGTCGAGAGGAATGGATGCAACTACAAGGATTTTCTGACTTGAAAGCCATCGACATTCACTGGAAAGGAGGATCCGATCAGGGTCATGGATTGGATCTTGGAAATGGAGTTAGCTTTCATGACATGCGGTTACAGAGGGAAGCTACAGACCACATTTGCAGCGCGTCAGTTTCGAGGAGGCGTTGTACGTTGGTGGAACACCTTGGGGAAGACTCTGAGCCCCAACCAGCCCCTGCAACTGACATGGGCAGAATTTCTGGTGCAATTCAAACGAAAGTACTGCTCAGCTCAAAACCTGCTCGAGCTAGAGAACCAGTTTCTAACCCTGAAGAAGGAGAGCATGTCAATCGATGAATACACGAACAAATTCACATAAAAGATGGAATTTGCCTTGTGTCTTGTTCCGGATGAGCTGACAAAAATTGATAAGTATGCAAAGGGATTGCCATGGGAGTACGCGGTGCCAGTGCGTCAGGCACCTACCTTGGAGGCAGCTATCTGGGCTGCCAAGTCCGTGGAGGATATGATCAAGGGAAGAGCTGCCAACAAGACCAAGGTTGGTGAAAAGAGGAAGTTTGAGGGGTCTGCAAAGCCCGATGAGAGAAGCAAGACCAGTACCAGGAAGTTTAGAGGAGGGAGTGAAGAAAGATGGTGCGAGAAGTGCAAAAAGAAACACTCTGGAAAATGCGGTGAGGAGGTGACTTGTTTCAAGTGTGGGAAGCATGGGAATTATGCCAACGAATGCAAATTCAACAAAAGGGTGTGTTACGAATGTAATGAGGAAGGGCACTTCAAGCAAGACTGCCCAAAGAGAGAGGGGGGCTACAAAGCCAAATGTGCCGCCAAAACCAAAGGCAAGAGCATTTCAAATGATCCTTGATGAAGCAGATGACAATGCGAGGATTCAGGAGTGAAGGCTTGACATCCGAAGGTCGAGTTATGAAGTAGCCATAGAATCATATGATGTAGTCTGTTAGAGGCATAGTCTAGGGTGAACTTGAACACCTATGTAATAGTTTGAAGGAATAATAAAAAAAAACCTTCGTCTTGATATTTGATGTGTTAAGCTGGTATGTGATTTTCTTGTGTGGTGACTTGGAAAACTATGGGACAATACTTGGGACAAGTATGAGTAGGTGTGAATGGTAGTAGAGGCCTATACTACCGGAAGCACAAGACTCACACTTGGATCAGGGAAAGTCACAAGGTTACTAAGAAGCTAGTAATTGATTTCGTTTTATTCAAGTATGTCGTTACCATTGTTTCGGTAATGACTAAGAATATTGTTGTTATCCCGACCCTAGTGGTCATATCCCATTGAGTCCGACTACGATGAGTAGGTTACGTGGTTCAGAGAACCAAGTTTGATGTAGCGTCCGACTTAAACCAAACGATTGAAATCAAAGCGATCAATAGAAGTATCGCGCTCGTTGTTAAAGAAGTTGGTAGCCAAAAAATGCCTAATGTTAAAGTGTGATTATATCACATTAGAACATGAAGGAAGGCATAGTTTGTTTTAGAATTTAACTCTAAAAGACCTGAGTCTAAGCGATGCAACATACGATAATAGGTCATTAGAATATGACACATCGATCTATAGTAGTAATAAAAGAACTCATCTCAAGTTTGTATCCAGTAAGGATCGAGATTGTGACTTAAAGGTCATAATTAGTCTAACCTGAGGTAGAGAGCAGATGTACGATCGAGTACTACTTACAGTCAATGAGTCTAAGAGATAGACTTGAAGGAATATAGAAGTTATAATTATTAACTAGGATGAAGAGATGATGTATGGGGTCATTATACGAGCCCTGTTTCGTTGATGATTCTGGGACGTAATCATCCTAAGGGGGAGATAATTGTAACGCCCGTAGATCCGGGCTAGTCAATTTAGAGGCAATAGGGGTCAAAAACGAATTTTCGACAAAAGATTATTTAGAATAAATAATCTTAACCAAGTTTTAGAATATGTCACAAGGTTTCCGTACATATAAAGAAGGCCGAAATCCGAGTTATAACGAAGAAGTTATGACCCGTCGAAGTTTCGCGACAGAACCGGCACGACACCGGGAAGCGTAAATAGTGAATTTACGATAGAGAGAGATTTAGCCTTAGCGATCTAAAAAAAAAAATCATAGAGTATGTTAAACTAAGAACACCGATAAAAAGAACTCCCAAATCTGACTTCGTATGAAGAAGTTATGATTTTTCGAAGTTTCGGATTAGCGGTGTACAACCCGAAATTCGAATTATAGTTCGAGCGGTTTTTGGCTTTCGCGACCTAAATGAGAGTTGAAGATCTCATTAATAGGAACTCAACGGTAAAAAGACAGACGAAAACGGAGTCCGTATGAAGGAGTTACGATTTCTTCGCGATCATTTAGCAGTCTAATCTCCTCCTACTGTTAAATTTAAGATCGGTCAAGAATTAGCTGACGGAGTCTAAATGAAAGTTGTAGATCTTGTTTTTACCTACGCGTAGAAAAAACGAACGTAAAAAACAGAGCTCGTATGCGAGAGTTATGATTTTTCTAAGTCGAGAGGCTGCTGTGCGAAATCGGGTGACTTGGCGCAATCCTGGCCGTTGCTTCCTCCCCAAGGCTAGCCACCAGTTGGTGACACCTGGCCATAAAACTCGATGAGTTTGAGGTATACTCAACGTGTTTTGGTGATTTCCAGCCTATAAAAAGGGTGCCGGGGCATCCTCATTTCTCACACCTTCCAACTTCTGTTTCTCTCTCTAGAATCTCTCTCTAAGCCTCCTTAAGCCCCCTAAAGTCTAGGAAAACCCCCAAGCACCTGAAGGAAGCCCCAAGGCTCCCGGAGTCACGAGAAAAGGGGTCTTTCGACTCGGGAACGCTGCTCCAGCGAAGCCCGGTTTTCGAGAAAACCCGCTGTAAGTGAGCTATGCCAAACCTATCTTTAGTTTAGCTTACGTTTTAATATAGTAATGTTATTAGGACCTTATAATAAGTACTTGGTCTATTATTATGGGTTATATAAGTATCGTTTAACACTTATATAATAATAATAGCTAGACTATTAATTAATCGCAGTTATTGTTAGACTAAACCCTAGTGGCAATGATACTAGGTTTTGCCAAAGGAAAAGTGTGTTAAGAGTAACCAAGTGCTGTCCAAGCACCGAGTCACCACCTACTCAGGTGAGTGCATAGTTACTTTCAGCTTACACATAGATATGAAGTATTTTATATAAATTAGGTGCTATGTGTGCATATTATCTGAATACTTGCTATCTATGCTAGATGAACATTGTTATACATGTTTTCAATGATTTAAACTGTATATGTATTTTATATCTATAAAATGTGTTGGGTAAAACATGGGTAGATGTAATAGTTGCTGTGTGACGAAATAAAATAATGAGAGGCCTTGTTATAGATGTTATTGATGAATCAGTCATCTAGCAGAGTATAGATGACGACCACGGACTATTCTAGACTGTCCAGTGGAACACTTGCAGGCTCACAATCTGTAGGTGTTTATTCGAACTGTGTGTTTATTTGAACTGTGTGCTCACCAGATGTACTCCATCCCCCACATGGTTGCCTCACGGACATTTATTGCTGAGGAATCCCTTAGCAGTAGTGTCCGTCCCGATGATAATCCTTAGGGTAGGTCCCTTGATAGATGCTTAGGGACGTAATGTGAGGATAACGGGAACGGGTAATCGGGTTTGTTTAATTTAATGAAGTTAATAAACTTATTTATTGTGGGTTGAAAACCCTATGTGTTCACCAGGCTCCCAAGCCTGACCCACTCAGTTTCTTGTATTACAGGTAGTGGCGCATGAGCATAGATGTGATGTCTTGGGATGATAGATTAATCGGATATAGGCCTATAGATATGAAATAATGTAGTAAGGCTTATATTGTACTGTTTATGCTTTTGATCTGTACGAACATGACATCCCAAGTCTTTTAATGAAATACATTTCTATGGAAATGCTTTTGATAAATCTTTATCATATTTTGTTTTGGGACAAATCCGCAACACTTTTATTTAAAATGTTACTCTGATTTTTAAACAAAGCATAAACAAACCGGTCTTTTCTGGCTGTGATTTTGGGGATGTCACATATTTTCTGATGACAACACTCTTCGGCGCTGCTTCTTCTCTGGTGCTCAATCTCATCCAAACTGGTTTTGGTATAAGAGACTATCTCACTTGAACTTCAAGAACATCTCAAAGATTTCTGGGAATTAGTTTATGTAAGGGATTCCTAAGATGCAGTTTGTTAAGGATAAATTATATTCACCGTGTGAAAAGGGAAAGAAGAATAAGTGATCCTTCAAGCTAAAGTCCTATTCCTGCATCACCAAACCCTTTCATCTCCTTCATATGGGCCTGTTTTGACCTGTCCCAATAAAGTGTCACACCCCCAAACCAGAACGGCGGAAACGTTCGAGGGCGGAGGACGTCATATTCAGTATCATAACAGTTCATAGAAAGGAAAGTACACACCGCCATAATATAAATATATTTGAAAAGTTTACATGATTGTAGATGTTACATGTTTGCAAAAGGAATCAAATACAAAATGGTGATCCAAAATATGTTACTAACGCCAGCGCGTTAGTCTTCAGAAGTAGTTGCTACCTGGTCTAGCGGTTTCCTGAGAATACAAGTTATTTCAAAGAAAAAGTGTCAACATTTAAGTTGGTGAGTTCATAAGTGGTGTTTTGAGAAGATGTATGCCATTCGAAAGTGTTTGTATGTTTTCCAGAAAATGTAGTATTTCAATTGAAAACGAGTTATGATTCGTGTATTGAAAATGAATGTATTAGATCCAGAAAATCCCATATTTTCCCTAATAGTTGAGATATGATTTGTTGTGTTTTCCAAGAAAAACCCTTATTTTCCTGACATAACTTGCAGTCTCTAAGACCGAAAATCGCAAACCAACGACGTGCTTGTAAGTTGTGTCATAGTTTTACATAGTAAAGCTATACGAAGATCGCACTTGTTAGATGAAGAATAGTTTTAATAGCTACTCGTTCATAAAAGCATAATACCATAATAATTGTATATCCGATGAGTTTTATAACCATACTAAACATAATATGCCTGTAGCGACGTTCTTCAGGCGTCGTAGTGTCACACCCCCGAACCAGACGGCGGAATCGTCCGGGGGCTGTCGTGACTCAATTGAATACCATAACATTGAATATATATGAAACAAAACAACATTCGTCACCATTCATCAACATAGTACAACCAGTAGTGTTTACATGTCATACATTGTTTGAGATATTACATTTCCAAAAATTAATATTGTTTGGTTCATTCGAAAATAAACTGCAACCGTCACTGAGCATGATTTCCCTTGACTCACTGGTTTCCTGAGAATACAAGTATTTTGAAAAAACGTCAACATATGAAATGTTGGTGAGTTCATAAGTAGTGTTTGAAATCGAATGTTTATATTGTTTGAAAAACCACCAGAAAATCCGATATTTTCTGAAAAGAAAAGCTTTCAAAAACGTTTGTGAAGATCCATAGGTATGCTTGTTTGTTTCTATACTTGCAAAAATTGTTCATTTAAGTTGTATGCGTTTAAAATCTGTATGTGATAAAAACCCTAGGGAAACCCGATGTTCCCCTAGTTCTTTTGAAATCCGTTGAGTTGCGTTGAAACCATTACAAAAATAGTAGTATCGGTCCCAAGCGACGTTGGAAGGTTCTCGAGCATTGATTATTTACTACAAACCCGCATTACACAAATGCCCGGTTTATAGATATACCAACGATTCCCGAAGGCGTCGTCAGTACTAATCACGTTATCCAATCGCCCGGACTATGAGTGGTCCCGCATCCGAAGAGAAAGAGGTCACGAAGACCCCGATAACTCTATTAACCGGCTGGGGAAAAATGTGTGCGAGGGGTCCCCGACCCGCCTCGTAAAATGTGTAGACTTTTCTAGCAATACCATGGCCCTTGGGGTCCAATGGTACAAGCCATTGAAAGTCACCCTACGTTGTGCCAAGTCGGTAAGACTAAACACTTCGTAGAAAAAAAATGTCTTCGGGCCTTAAGATCAGGTCATTGGGCTAGCTAGGCCCAACAAACAAGATTTTACACTTTTGGGGCCCGAAGATGGTGCGTAGACGTCTGTGCACACTCGTATGTATGTGTATTACCAATCGTTATTTGTATGTATCAAAGAGTTAGTAGTTGTAGGTTTCCATTGGCTCGAGACCGAGCCAATTCGTTTAACAACGACTTTTGGTATTGTAATGAGTTGTATTTCGTTGATAGTTGAGGTGTCATTATTTGATCACATTGTACATAATGAATCAGCCTTGAAATATTTCTGTTTTCAGCCCCTCATTATTTGTAAAATTTACATTTTTAACCCTTTTATTTAAATATTTCCCGGTTTGATCCTTAAACTATTTTTCTTGACATTTTAACACCAAAAATTATTGAAATTAATATTTTCCAGCATATTTTTCAAAGAAACAGTTTAAGTCCCTGAAAATGCAGTTTTTCTCGGGTTTAGCTCATCTTTTCGCAATTTTGACAATTTTGGCCCAAAATGGAAAATTTTTGCAACTTTGGTCCTTTTTAAATTTAAAAAGCATTTTAAACCTTTGAAAAGGGTTTGGGACACTTATAGCCCACTGTTTTACAGAATTTCACAGTTTTGGCCCTTCAAAACAGAAAAATTTACATAATGGGCCTTATTGGGCCGAAATTTTCATTTTTAGCCCAATAGGCTTGAAATTTATGTTTTTAATCCTCAAAATGAATAAAATTCCAGAAATAGCTTTATTGAAACTGTTTTAACACATTTCAACTATCAGAATCTGTAAAATGTCATTTTGGGCCCTTAATTTTGTATTTTTCACATTTTTGGCCCAAGATGTGTGTTTTTAGCTTAAAGAAAATTGTTGCTAACCACTTGGCTATTTATCTAGTATCACTTATTATGTAGTAACATATTTGAAGCTAATATCATAAAACATGAGTTATATTTCGGTTTTGAGGGGTTTAGTGGCTAGATCCAACATTAAAACACATATAAGCATACATATAAGCATGGAAATCATACAAGGCATACAAATACATATAGATCTACACTTTCACTTGTATTCCCCCCCACAAAAACTCTTAAAAACAGAAAATAGGGGTATGAATCTCACCTTGAGTGGGTAGTTTCGGTTCTTGAAGAAAAATTGGAAGAAATGAAGTGATTTTTGGCCCTTGCACTCCTTGATGAACTTTTCGAGATTATGGGGTTTCTAGAGTGCAAGATCACGGTTTTTACATGGATTAGGAAGAGATTTTGATAATAAAAGAAGTTAAACCATAGATCTATGCATAATCTTACCTTAGATGATGATTTACTTGCAAAATCCTCTTGGAAAGTCCCTAAATTTCGAGATTTTTGGAGAGGGGAGGGAAGGAGAGTTCTTTGAGTGTTCTAGAGAGAAAGTTGAGATATTTTGGTGTGTGTGATGATGCTTGGCCGAGAGTGAGAGAGGAGAGAAGAAGAGATGACTTTTGAAGTGATTTGCATGGAGGTATGTGATATGTGCCTAGAAATCCATTAGATAATAGTGAGGTGGCAACCAAAGTCAACCTCCCTTGGATTTGGGCCTTGGGCCGAGAATATGAAGGGGAAAGAGGAAAAATTTGGGCTTTTGCCCCTAAGCCCAACATTAGAGGTAGTTTAGGGTATTTATTGGACTTATAAAATAAAATTGTGATTTTTATGCTTTATTAAGCTAGGTTAGGTTAAATTATGGGTCAAACTTGTGTTTTAGTTCCTTCTAGGTTCTACCTAGCCCAAAATATTGGAATAAACGAATGTGGGTCCAATTAGAGCCCAATTAGGGTCCTAAGCCCATGATAGTCTAATTGGAAGCTTATTGGTTCATTTGGATCCAATAAGGAAGTCTTAGTCCAAAATGGACTTAACCAAAACTTCTAGGGTCTCCAATTGTTTGATGACTATTTATAGTACTTGTATCTTGTATTTGGTTAGAGTTTTTGATTCACATTAATTTGAATGTATAGATTACATAGCTTAAAATTCACAGTTGTGACATCATCCCCCCGTTAAAGGGAATTTCGTCCCGAAATTCTGTTTGAAAGCCAGATTTCAGAATGCTAGAATAGGTGGGGGTACTTCTGCTTCATTTGATCTTCGCGTTCCCATGTGAACTCTGGCCCACGCTTTGCGTTCCACCGTACCTTCACGATCGGGATGCGACTCTGCTTAGTACGCTTCACCTCTCTGTCCATGATTTCGATTGGCTCTTCGACGAACAGGAGATTCTCATTGATTTCGATTTCGTCAAGAGGAATGACGAGAGTTTCATCTGATAGGCACTTTTTCAGATTAGAAACATGAAACACGGGGTGTACACCGTTTAGCTTCGCGGGTAGTTGTAGTCTGTAGGCTACCGGACCTATTCGGGCGACGATTTCGAAAGGTCCAATGTACCGTGGGTTTAGCTTTCCTCGTTTTCCGAAACGTATAACCCCTTTCCAGGGTGAGACCTTCAACAATACACGATCACCGACCTGGAATTCTAAGGGCTTTCGCCGTTTATCAGCGTAGCTCTTTTGCCGGTCGCGCGATGCCTGTAATCGAGTTTTGATCTGGACAATCTTTTCTGTGGTCTCGCGAATGATTTCCGGTCCTGTCATTGCCCTATCCGACGTATGTGTTCTTGCTAGCTGGGTGTCACCTACTTCAGCCCAACATAACGGTGTTCTACATTTACGCCCGTACAGTGCTTCGAAAGGGGCCACCTTAATGCTCGAATGATAACTATTGTTATATGAAAACTCGATCAACGGTAGGTGGGTATCCCAAGACTTTCCGAAGTCTATCACACATGCACGAAGCATGTCTTCAAGCGTCTGAATAGTTCGTTCGCTTTGACCGTCCGTTTGTGGGTGATACGCGGTGCTCATATCAAGATGAGTTCCCATTGCCTTGTGGAGCGACTGCCAAAAGCGTGACGTGAACCTACTGTCCCTATCCGAAATGATGGATTTTGGCACTCCATGAAGTCTTACAATCTCTCGTAGGTACAAACGCGTCAGCCTCTCCATCTTGTAGGACTCTTTGATGGGCAGGAAATGGGCAGATTTCGTCAGTCGGTCGATTATTACCCATATGGTGTCCAATCCGTCCGACGTCTTGGGCAGCTTGGTCACGAAGTCCATAGAAATCCCCTCCCATTTCCACTCAGGGATTGCCGGTTGTTGTAACAATCCGGAAGGTTTCTGGTATTCCACTTTTACTTTGGCACACGTAAGGCACTTACTAACATAGGTTGCGATTTCCGCCTTCATGTTAGGCCACCAATAGTGCTGCTTAATGTCCAGATACATCTTGTCCGAACCAGGATGAATGGAGTATCGTGTCTTGTGGGCTTCCTTCATAACGATCTCCCTGAATCCTCCGATTTTTGGAACCCAAATACGGTTCATGAAGTAGTATACCCCATTCTCTTTGACTTCCAGGTTCTTCTCCATTCCGCGTAATGCCTCGCTAGTTCTGTTTTCCGTTTTCACAGCCTCTGCCTGGGCTGATGCAATTTGAGTGGTCAGATGAGACTGAATGGTTATCGAGTGCGTTTTCGTGCGGCGATTCGTGTATTCCTTCCGACTTAATGCGTCAGCTACCACGTTGGCCTTGCCTGGATGGTACTTGATCTCGCATTCGTAGTCGTTTAACAATTCCACCCATCTTCGTTGTCTCATGTTCAGCTCCTTCTGATTCAAGATGTGCTGGAGGCTCTTGTGGTCCGTAAAGATGGTGCACTTTGTACCGTACAGGTAGTGCCTCCAAATTTTTAGAGCGAAGACCACAGCTCCCAGTTCTAGGTCATGGGTTGTGTAATTTACTTCGTGCGTCTTTAGTTGACGGGACGCATATGCTATTACTCTTCCTCGTTGCATGAGAACGCAACCTAAGCCCTGATTTGACGCGTCACAGTATACTACAAAATCTTCTGTTCCTTCGGGTAGAGATAATACAGGAGCGCTACAAAGAGCTTGCTTCAAGGTTCGAAACGCAATCTCTTGCCTGTCTGTCCACTTGAATGGCACACTCTTTTGCGTAAGCAAGGTAAGTGGCTTGGCGATTTTTGAGAAGTTTTGGATGAATCTTCTATAGTAGCCTGCTAGGCCTAAGAACTGACGAATTTCCGTGGGCGTCGTCGGAGTTGTCCATCCTTCCACAGCTTTGACCTTGGAGGGATCCACATGAATTCCGTCTTGGCTAACTACGTGGCCTAAGAAATTCACACTCCGAAGCCAGAACTCGCACTTGGAGAGTTTGGCGTAAAGCTTTTCCGATCGCAGCGTTTCTAGGACTTGTCGAAGATGTTGGCCATGCTCCTCTTTGCTTCGAGAATAGACGAGGATGTCATCGATAAACACAATGACGAAGTTGTCCAAGAACGGTCGACAGATTCGGTTCATTAGGTCCATAAATGCGGCAGGTGCATTTGTTAGACCGAAGGGCATTACGACGAATTCATAATGTCCATAGCGGGTTCGGAAAGCGGTTTTAGGAATATCTTCTTCTCGGACCTTGAGTTGGTGGTATCCGGACCGTAAGTCTATTTTAGAAAAGTAGCTAGCTCCTTGGAGCTGGTCGAATAGATCATCGATTCGCGGGAGTGGGTAGCGGTTTTTGACAGTGAGTTTATTCAACTCTCTGTAATCGATGCACATTCTGAAGGATCCGTCCTTCTTTTTGACAAAGAGCACCGGAGCTCCCCATGGCGAGTAGCTAGGTCGGATAAATCCCTTGTCCAGAAGCTCACTGAGTTGGCTGGACAATTCCTGCATTTCAGCAGGAGCCAGTCGATATGGTGATTTAGCGAGGGGAGTTGCTCCTGGAACGAGGTCGATTCGGAACTCAACCTGTCTCTCTGGGGGTACTCCTGGAAGATCTTCGGGAAACACGTCCGGAAATTCACACGCTACCGGAATGTCTTGGATGTTAGTTTCTTCTTTTGTCTTGTCCACTATGTGGGCCAAGAACGCTAAGTTGTTCTTTCGCAGATGTTTTTGTGCCTTGATGCACGAGATAAGACGAAGATTCGTGCTAGGTTTGTCTCCGTAAATTACTAGGGTTTCGTGATTCGGGAGACGAAGGCGAACGGCCTTCTCGTGGCACATAATCTCAGCATGGTGGGGGCTTAACCAATCCATGCCGATAATCACATCAAAACTCCTAATTGATACTGGCATTAGATCTATTCGAAAGACGTGCTGGTTAAGGGTTAGGGTACATCCAGTGTAGATTTCCCTAGTGGATTCGGTCTTCCCATTGGCCATCTCCACCGTATAGGTTTCATTTAGCTTTTGGGGTTGTTGTTTTAATAAATGTTTAAACTTCTCGCTTACGAAACTTCGCTCCGCTCCGGTATCAAATAAGATGCATGCATAAGTGTGGTTTAGGAGAAACGTACCGGTCACAACTGCGGGATCTTGAACTGCATCACTCTGACCCATAGTCAGCATTCTTCCTGTTCCTCTGTTTTCGGAGTTGTTGTTGTTGTTAGGGCAATCTCGACGGAAATGTCCCGTCCTTCCACACCCGAAACAGGTGCGGCTAGGCCCTGTGTTGTTGCCGCCGGCATTGGCGTTGTTGGTATTGCGGTGATTGTTGTTGTTGTTCTGGTTGTTTCCCTGACTCTGGTTCTGAGAAGGATAAGTCCTGCAGAACTTTGCAGTGTGTCCCCTTCGGTTGCAACTGGTGCAATGGAACTCCCTACATTCTCCTTGGTGATGGAAACCGCACTTGTTGCATTTGGGATGAGTGCCGAAATAGGGTCTTGAAGTATTTGAAGCAGCTGAGGCTGGAGCATGTGATGTGACTGGTACCGGCGCAGTGACAGCGTGAACTGCCACCATTTGCTGCTTTTTAGAGGTCTCGGGACCTTGACGCCCCTTCCTCTTGTTGTTCCATCCTTTCTTACCATCGCTCTCCTTCTTCTTCTCAGTCTCTACCGGTTTCTCGCCCTTTTTGTGGTTATGATCATATAGCCTCTTTGCCAATCTCTTCGCACTGTCAAAAGTTTCAGGGTTCGCAGCTATCACATTCCCTTGAATGGGGGATGTCAATCCCCAAATGAATCGTTCAATCTTCTTCCCCTCTGATGTGATCATACCCGGGCACAACAGAGATAGTTCGCTGAATCTCGATATGTAAGCATCGATGTTCCCATTCTGCACCGTGAGATTCCATAGTTCCTGCTCCATCTTCTGTATTTCGCCTCGGGGGCAGTACTCAGCCGTCAACATCTCTTTCATCTCTGCCCAGGGAATAGAGTTGGCGACAGGGAGTGTCATAGCTTCCACATGACCATTCCACCAAGTGAGTGCTTGGTCCACAAAAGTGCAGGCCGCGAACTTCACTTTCATCTGCTCGGGGCACTCGCATATCTCGAATACCGACTCTACCTTCTCGATCCATCGCTTCAGGGCGATCACTCCTCCGGTACCGTTGAAAGTTCGGGGTTTAGCGTTCGCAAAATCCTTGTAGGTGCACGTTTTAGTGAGTCCTTGGTTCGTCCCGTTGTTCGAACTTCCGGATCCTTGTCCGTTACCTCCTCCGTTGTTCCCTCGGTGAAGTTGTGCCATAGCTGCTGTGACCGCAGCAGACACGGCTGCCTGGAAAGCAGTGGAGTCAACTTCCGGCGGGGTTGGTTCGGGATTTCCGCGAGTAGCTGGGCGAGGCATCTTTCTGTCATGAAACGGAAAGATGTTGAGTGTACGTGGTTTTGGTGAGGTTATGATCCTATTAACTAGGTGTAGGGTACGATCCTAAGCATTACTATCATCAAGCATGCAATCATAATGTCTCAACTCATAGCAACTGAGAATAATTTAGCAAAACACACAAAAGTTTATTAATATTATCCGCATTTCGTACAAGAAAATTTGCTCGTAGGAGCATACATAAGTAATGCTAATCCGACAGCATAACGGCTCCATGAGTAGTGTAGTCACTTAAACATAGAGCCGGAGTACATAACATAGTTACTAATATCCTACTACGATAGGTCTATCCCTAACCGCGATGAGCTGCGTCAGGAGGTGGTGCCGAAGTCATATGCCGAAATGTTGTGCCAGTAGCTGCGCCATCTCTGCCATGTCTCCTATAACCTCATCCCTCTCATGCTCTGCTTGCACTGCCCGAGCCTCCATAGCATACAGCTGTTGTCGCAGTGCAGCGATCTCAGCTTCGAGGGAACGGTTCTCTCTTGGGGGGGTTCACTGGTGGGGTAGGGTGATCTGGTTGTGCCTCGTCCTCGCATGGCGGGATGGGGTCCTGGTCCCCGACCCGGCCGTCTTCGTCGTCATCGTCGAGCTCTCCAATTTCGTAGTCAGTGTCTACATATTCGTCGGGTTCGACGTCGTGTGCTTCTCCTGGATTCTCTCCCGGTTCATCCACCAGCATCCCGTGAGCTACTAAGGCCTGATGAAACTGGATACCCTGCTGCTCCTCCTCGGGCTCCTCCTCCTCCTCTAGCCACCCGTTGTTTCCCTGATTAGGGAAGTAGGGGTCTCCAGGGTGATGAAAACCAGCCATGCTGTCTGCGCGAGTACGTAATTATGCTACATTATTCCTAGGGTACTATGACTATTACACAGACTAAGCAAATATTCTCTTTTTGGGTGATATAGGGTAAAATTTTTAGGTTCCCTGGCTATTCCGATCTCATCAAGACATGTGTTAGTTTTACCTTGGAGAGAATGTAGTTGATCAGGCTACATTCACTCCTTGGTATCGCTAAGAACAGTCCCGAATTAACCGAGATACCAGTATTATGGTGTTTGATTCAGTGTTAGGTCCTTACTCCTAATGCAGGCAAGTGTATTTTATTTATTTGTTTTGTTCAGAGTTATGTTAGTCCCTCTTTTTGGTTTATAGTTGCATATCAATGTATGGCTCGACATGCTAGTTCACTATAAACAAAGCTCTGATACCAACCTGTCACACCCCCGAACCAGACGGCGGAATCGTCCGGGGGCTGTCGTGACTCAATTGAATACCATAACATTGAATATATATGAAACAAAACAACATTCGTCACCATTCATCAACATAGTACAACCAGTAGTGTTTACATGTCATACATTGTTTGAGATATTACATTTCCAAAAATTAATATTGTTTGGTTCATTCGAAAATAAACTGCAACCGTCACTGAGCATGATTTCCCTTGACTCACTGGTTTCCTGAGAATACAAGTATTTTGAAAAAACGTCAACATATGAAATGTTGGTGAGTTCATAAGTAGTGTTTGAAATCGAATGTTTATATTGTTTGAAAAACCACCAGAAAATCCGATATTTTCTGAAAAGAAAAGCTTTCAAAAACGTTTGTGAAGATCCATAGGTATGCTTGTTTGTTTCTATACTTGCAAAAATTGTTCATTTAAGTTGTATGCGTTTAAAATCTGTATGTGATAAAAACCCTAGGGAAACCCGATGTTCCCCTAGTTCTTTTGAAATCCGTTGAGTTGCGTTGAAACCATTACAAAAATAGTAGTATCGGTCCCAAGCGACGTTGGAAGGTTCTCGAGCATTGATTATTTACTACAAACCCGCATTACACAAATGCCCGGTTTATAGATATACCAACGATTCCCGAAGGCGTCGTCAGTACTAATCACGTTATCCAATCGCCCGGACTATGAGTGGTCCCGCATCCGAAGAGAAAGAGGTCACGAAGACCCCGATAACTCTATTAACCGGCTGGGGAAAAATGTGTGCGAGGGGTCCCCGACCCGCCTCGTAAAATGTGTAGACTTTTCTAGCAATACCATGGCCCTTGGGGTCCAATGGTACAAGCCATTGAAAGTCACCCTACGTTGTGCCAAGTCGGTAAGACTAAACACTTCGTAGAAAAAAAATGTCTTCGGGCCTTAAGATCAGGTCATTGGGCTAGCTAGGCCCAACAAACAAGATTTTACACTTTTGGGGCCCGAAGATGGTGCGTAGACGTCTGTGCACACTCGTATGTATGTGTATTACCAATCGTTATTTGTATGTATCAAAGAGTTAGTAGTTGTAGGTTTCCATTGGCTCGAGACCGAGCCAATTCGTTTAACAACGACTTTTGGTATTGTAATGAGTTGTATTTCGTTGATAGTTGAGGTGTCATTATTTGATCACATTGTACATAATGAATCAGCCTTGAAATATTTCTGTTTTCAGCCCCTCATTATTTGTAAAATTTACATTTTTAACCCTTTTATTTAAATATTTCCCGGTTTGATCCTTAAACTATTTTTCTTGACATTTTAACACCAAAAATTATTGAAATTAATATTTTCCAGCATATTTTTCAAAGAAACAGTTTAAGTCCCTGAAAATGCAGTTTTTCTCGGGTTTAGCTCATCTTTTCGCAATTTTGACAATTTTGGCCCAAAATGGAAAATTTTTGCAACTTTGGTCCTTTTTAAATTTAAAAAGCATTTTAAACCTTTGAAAAGGGTTTGGGACACTTATAGCCCACTGTTTTACAGAATTTCACAGTTTTGGCCCTTCAAAACAGAAAAATTTACATAATGGGCCTTATTGGGCCGAAATTTTCATTTTTAGCCCAATAGGCTTGAAATTTATGTTTTTAATCCTCAAAATGAATAAAATTCCAGAAATAGCTTTATTGAAACTGTTTTAACACATTTCAACTATCAGAATCTGTAAAATGTCATTTTGGGCCCTTAATTTTGTATTTTTCACATTTTTGGCCCAAGATGTGTGTTTTTAGCTTAAAGAAAATTGTTGCTAACCACTTGGCTATTTATCTAGTATCACTTATTATGTAGTAACATATTTGAAGCTAATATCATAAAACATGAGTTATATTTCGGTTTTGAGGGGTTTAGTGGCTAGATCCAACATTAAAACACATATAAGCATACATATAAGCATGGAAATCATACAAGGCATACAAATACATATAGATCTACACTTTCACTTGTATTCCCCCCCACAAAAACTCTTAAAAACAGAAAATAGGGGTATGAATCTCACCTTGAGTGGGTAGTTTCGGTTCTTGAAGAAAAATTGGAAGAAATGAAGTGATTTTTGGCCCTTGCACTCCTTGATGAACTTTTCGAGATTATGGGGTTTCTAGAGTGCAAGATCACGGTTTTTACATGGATTAGGAAGAGATTTTGATAATAAAAGAAGTTAAACCATAGATCTATGCATAATCTTACCTTAGATGATGATTTACTTGCAAAATCCTCTTGGAAAGTCCCTAAATTTCGAGATTTTTGGAGAGGGGAGGGAAGGAGAGTTCTTTGAGTGTTCTAGAGAGAAAGTTGAGATATTTTGGTGTGTGTGATGATGCTTGGCCGAGAGTGAGAGAGGAGAGAAGAAGAGATGACTTTTGGAGTGATTTGCATGGAGGTATGTGATATGTGCCTAGAAATCCATTAGATAATAGTGAGGTGGCAACCAAAGTCAACCTCCCTTGGATTTGGGCCTTGGGCCGAGAATATGAAGGGGAAAGAGGAAAAATTTGGGCTTTTGCCCCTAAGCCCAACATTAGAGGTAGTTTAGGGTATTTATTGGACTTATAAAATAAAATTGTGATTTTTATGCTTTATTAAGCTAGGTTAGGTTAAATTATGGGTCAAACTTGTGTTTTAGTTCCTTCTAGGTTCTACCTAGCCCAAAATATTGGAATAAACGAATGTGGGTCCAATTAGAGCCCAATTAGGGTCCTAAGCCCATGATAGTCTAATTGGAAGCTTATTGGTTCATTTGGATCCAATAAGGAAGTCTTAGTCCAAAATGGACTTAACCAAAACTTCTAGGGTCTCCAATTGTTTGATGACTATTTATAGTACTTGTATCTTGTATTTGGTTAGAGTTTTTGATTCACATTAATTTGAATGTATAGATTACATAGCTTAAAATTCACAGTTGTGACACGTAGCGTTATGACAACTGTCACCCCAAAAGACGGACTGTAGCTAATAGTCAGGGCGCGGGATCATGACTTCTCGTATAGATCTATACACATTTGACACGTTCTCCGAACGGGAGACTCTGGTTATAGACAGGACTTGTAGCGATACCTTTTATCAAAAAGGCAGTGTTTGAAGATGTACACGTCTCATGGATTCTCAACTAAGTCTGTATTAAAGTAGTAGTTTGTATGCAAAGTTTATCCTTTTTCACAATGTTTGACAAAGCATAAATCATAAGTTCTTTGAATGCATAAAATGATTTAGTAAAGAATGTTACCCTTGATATGACGTATTTGTATGCAAACGTATAAATAAAACATATTTCTATTTATAAACATATTGTATCCCAAGAGGGTAAAGTTGTGTTGTGAGGCGTTTTGCATGATAATGACTTCATAAGACAGTTAAAGCAACAGTATGAAAAGTATATAAAAAGATCGATGTTTCACACGATTTTAGTCGTGTGTTTACTTGTATTCCTCCCCTAAAAGAGTATAAAAGCATTTAAAATGTATTTAAAGAGTGTTCGAAGGGGATATGAACTCACTTGATAGTTTGAAGATAGCGAGATGGAAAACCGGACAGAGTTTCATCTCGGGAAATTGATTTTTCTCGGGATTCTCGGGAATCTCGGGAGTAAAATCGACCCTCGGGACTTGAGTAAAAAGACCAGAGCTTCGGGTTTGAATGGGCACGGAAAACGAGGCAAGATCGTAAGAGAAAGGAGAGAATTGAGCCCTTTTTTTCGGAAAGCCTCGCATCCTATTTATAGGAAGGCTGAACCGCCTCGGTACGCGGGGCGTATGCCCGTACGCAGCGCGTATGCGTACATCATGCATGACCGAAGCCTCGATTGCCTCGGCTTCGGATGGGACGGGTTGCTGGGTACGCGGGTCGGATGGGACGGCGGGTCGGACGGGACAGCGGGTCGGACGGGTCGGGTACTTCGGACGGGTCGGATGGCTTGGATAGAGCGACGTGGACGATCAGAGGCCAAGTCTCTCGGGTACGCAGCGCGTACCCGGATGAGGACGCTGACTCCTCTTCGGATAAGGTCCAAAATTTTGATTTAAATAAATATATAATTTATTTAATAAACTTCAAAAATTCATATCTTCCTCATACGAACACCGTTTTCGATGTTCTTTATATCCACGCGTAGGTGAGACTACGCTCTACAACTTTCATTTAGACTCCGTTGGCAAATTCCGAAATTATTTTTATTATTTATTTTATAACTCATCGTGTTTAAGGAATTTCTTTGAAAATTCATAACTTCTTTATCTGATGTCGGTTTTTGCCAGACTTTTTACCGCTGAAATATCATTGTCGAGACCTTCGATTCTCGTTTAGGTCATTCCGGCCAAAAGTCGCTCGATCTTTGATTCGAGTTTTTAGCTGTCTACTGCTATTTTCGGATCTTGGAAAAATCTTAACTTCCTCATACGAAGTCAGATTTGGACGTTCTTTTTGTGTACGCTCACGGTTTAATGTTATCTATAAATTTCATTTAGATACCTAAGGCTAGATGCTATCGTATTGAAACTTTGCGTTTTCCGTTTAATCGGTGTTGTCGGTTTTGTCGGAAATCTTAGAATGGTCATAACTTCTTCGTCATAACTCGGATTTTAGTGTTCTTTATATATTTGGAAACTTTTAAGACGATATCTACTACATAGTGTACTCCAATCAGAGCTTTTGAATAATTCATTTATCGATGATATTCCTATTACATTCCAAAAGGGTTACAAGACTCGATTTATAATGCCCGGAAATAACGGGTTGTTACATCATCCCCCCGTTAGAGGGAATTTCGTCCCAAAATTTAATACAAGATAAAAGTTTTAGGGGCTGAGGAAGAGATGCGGATACTTCTGTAGCATTTGGTCTTCCCGTTCCCATGTGAATTCGGGTCCTCTCTTAGCATTCCATCGAACTTTTACTATTGGAATGCGACTCTGCTTAGTCCGTTTAACTTCCCTATCCATGATCTCGACGGGTTCTTCCACAAAGTTAAGATTTTCGTTTAACTCGATTTCATCGAGTGGAATTACAAGTGTTTCGTCGGACAAACACTTTTTCAGGTTCGATACGTGGAATACTGGATGCACTTTGATAAGCTCGATTGGAAGTTGGAGTTTGTAAGCCACTGGACCAACTCTTGAAATGATTTCGAAAGGTCCAATGTACCTGGGATTTAGCTTTCCACGCTTCCCAAAGCGTATCACGCCCTTCCAGGGTGAGACCTTCAGTAGCACACGGTCGCCAACCTGGAATTCCAAGGGTTTACGTCTCCTGTCGGCATAGCTCTTTTGCCTATCCCTTGAGGACTTCAGTCGTTCTCATATTTGCACGATCTTTTCGGTAGTTTCTCTGATGATCTCCGGACCAGTGAGGGTGCTATTAGGGACTAGACCTTTTGCCAATTGTGTGTCGCCTACTTCCGTCCAGCACAGGGGTGATCTGCACTTACGGCCGTAAAGGGCTTCGAATGGAGCGGTCTTGATACTAGTATGGTAACTATTGTTATAAGAGAACTCGACCAAAGGCAAGTGAATATCCCATGCCTTGCCAAAGTCGATTACACATGCTCGCAACATGTCTTCCAAGGTTTGGATCGTCCTCTCACTCTGTCCGTCAGTTTGATGGTGGTATGCTGTACTCATGTCCAACCTTGTTCCCATGGATTTTTGCAATGATTGCCACAATCTGGAAGTGAACCTGCTGTCTCTATCTGAGATGATGGACATCGGTACTCCATGAAGTCGTACGATCTCCCGGATGTAGGTTCTTGATAGTTTTTCCATCCTATCGGTTTCCTTGATCGGTAAGAAATGGGCTGACTTGGTTAATCTGTCGACGATTACCCAAATAGTATCTTGGCTACTCTGAGTTTTGGGCAGTTTGGTTATGAAGTCCATGGAAATCTGCTCCCATTTCCACTCAGGTATTTCAGGTTGTTGGAGTAGGCCTGAGGGTTTTTGGTGTTCTATTTTTATTTTGGCGCAAGTTAAACACTTGCTCACATAAGTAGCGATCTCCGCTTTCATGTTTGGCCACCAGTAGAGTTGCTTGAGATCTAGATACATCTTGTCTGACCCTGGGTGTACGGAGTATGGGGTCCTGTGTGCCTCGCTCATAACTACCTCTCTCAATCCACCAAACTTGGGGGTCCAGATCCGGTTCATGAGGTAGCGTGCTCCATCACTCTTGATTTCTAAGTTCTTGTCCATTCCCCTAAGGGCCTCACCTGCCACGTTTTCGGGTTTCAAGGCCTCTATTTGAGCTTCCTTGACTTGCGTTGACAGGTGCGAATGGATCGACATAGCTAATGACTTCACTCTCCAGCCTGAGTACTCCTTTCGACTAAGGGCATCGGCTACGACGTTTGCCTTTCCCGGATGATAGCGAATCTCACATTCGTAGTCATTGAGCAATTCGACCCAACGTCGTTGTCTCATGTTTAATTCCTTCTGGTCGAAGATGTGTTGGAGGCTCTTGTGGTCCGTAAAGACTGTGCACTTGGTACCGTAAAGGTAGTGCCTCCAGATTTTAAGAGCGAAGACCACTGCTCCAAGTTCTAAGTCATGAGTGGTGTAATTGACCTCATGCGTTTTCAGTTGTCGTGAGGCATATGCAATCACCTTTCCCCTCTGCATTAGTACACAACCCAACCCTTGCTTTGAAGCGTCGCAATACACCACAAAATCTTCGGTCCCTTCCGGAAGAGAAAGGATAGGTGCACTGCAAAGGGCTTGTTTCAAGGTTTGAAATGTGACATCTTGCTTTTCTCCCCAGTTGTAGGTCACACCTTGTTAAAGCGGTAAGAGGCTTGGCGATGCTGGAGAAGTTTTGGATGAACCTTCGGTAATAACCAGCAAGACCTAGAAATTGGCGAATTTCTGTTGGTGTAGTTGGTGCAGACCAGTTTTCGATAGCCTTGATTTTCGAGGGGTCCACGTGGATTCCTTCCTTGCTGACCACATGACCGAGGAAGTCCACCTTTCTAATCCAAAACTCACATTTTGAGAATTTTGCATAAAGTCTCTCAGTCCGTAACGTCTTTAAGACTTGTCTCAGGTGTTGACTATGTTCTTCTTTATTCCTTGAATAAATGAGTATGTCGTCTATGAATACTATCACAAATTTATCCAAGAATGGACGACATACCCGATTCATTAGATCCATGAATACGGCCGGGGCATTGGTTAGTCCGAACGGCATCACTACGAACTCGTAATGTCCGTACCTCGTCCGGAAGGCCGTCTTGGGAACATCACTCTCTAGGACTCGCAGCTGGTGATATCCCGACCTTAGATCGATCTTGGAAAAGTAGTTGGCTCCTTGGAGTTGATCGAATAAGTCGTCGATTCGGGGTAGGGGGTATCGGTTCTTGATGGTAAGTTTGTTGAGTTCTCGGTAGTCGATGCACATCCTGAACGATCCATCTTTCTTTTTCACAAACAACACGGGTGCTCCCCAAGGTGAGAAGCTCGGCCTGATGAATCCTTTTCCAAGTAGTTCATTCGGTTGGCTGGACAGCTCCTGCATCTCTGCCGGGGCTAATCGATAGGGCGCTTTGGCTACTGGGGTAGCTCCGGGAATTAGATCGATTCTGAATTCGACTTGTCTTACGGGTGGTATCCCTGGAAGGTCCTCGGGAAACACGTCGGGAAAATCGCATACGTCGGGCACATCCTTGATGTCCCGGACTTCGCGTTTCACGTCTACGACATGCGCTAAAAATGCGTGACACTCCTTGCGTAGGTACTTCTGAGCTTGGATACTTGAGATGATACTAAGTGTGGTACTAGGTTTGTCGCCCAAGACAAGGAAGGTTTCGCGGGTTGGCAGATTAAGGCGAACGGCCTTATCGTAACATAGAATGTCCGCACGATGTGAACTCAGCCAATCCATGCCAATGATGACATCGAAACTCTTAATCGAGACTGGCATGAGGTTGATTTGAAAGAGATTATCGTTTAGAGTTAGGGTGCAGTTTAAGTATATCTCCTTAGTGCCTTCGGTTTTCCTGTTGGCCATTTCTACTATGAACGGTTCACTTAATGATTGTGGTATTGGTTTTAGCATGCTTTTAAAGTCGTGACTCACAAAAATCCTTTCCGCTCCACTATCAAACAAAATGCATGCATACGAGTTATCGGGAAGAAACGTACCCGTAACAACAGTAGGGTCCGCAATGGCTTCATCTTGTCCCATTGCGAAAACTCGGCCTCTTCCACCGGTATTCCTGTTGTTTGTCTTCGGGCAGTCCTTGCGGTAGTGCCCTGTGCTCCCGCACTCAAAGCAAGCGCGGCTTACTCCGGTATTAGCAGTAGGGGCGAATTGTTGGGTTTGCTCCTTGCAATAGCGGGCTGTATGACCCTTCTTATTGCACCTGGTGCATTGAAGGTCACGGCAGAGACCGTGGTGGTGGAAGTTGCACTGGTTACATTTTGGTAGCTTTCCATTGTATGAGCTTGTGGGGGCAGAATTGGTAGGTACAGTAATAGCGTGGGTCGCTATCACTTGTTGTTTCTTGGGGTTCTCCTGGAGGGTTTTTCCCCTCCTCTTGTTCCAAGGCCTACTCTGGCCCTGAGCCTCCCTAGGTGGATTTGCGGCTGCTGTGATGGTACTCTGTTTCGCTCCATGGTCGATGAGTCATTGCGCCAGGCGTTTAGCGCTGTTGTAGGTGATAGGGTTGGAAGCTAGGACATGCCCTTGAATCTGGGGTGACAACCCCCAAATGTACCTTTCGACCTTCTTTGATTCTGGGTTGACCATGGTAGGGCACAAAGCGGCGAGATCGTTGAACCTAGCTGTGTAGGCGACTAGGTCAGACCCAGTCATTTTCAAATTCCAGAGCTCCTGCTCAAGCTTTTGCACTTCACCCCTCGGGCAGTATTCTTCCAGTAGTAGTGCCTTCAGTTCTTCCCAAATCATGGCGTTAGCGACAGTGAGCGTCACTGAGTTCACATGGCTTTTCCACCAAGTGAGGGCTCGATCTATGAAGGTGCAAGCAACGAACTTAACCTTGCTTGTTTCTTGGCACGAGCAGATCTCGAAGACCGTTTCGGTCTTTTCGAACCATTGCATTAGTGCAATGACTCCGCCACTGCCATTAAAAGTCTTTGGCTTCGAGTTGGAGAACTCCTTGTAAGTACACTCCCTTACATGACCCTGGCCGGGGCCACGATTGGGATGATTCGTGCTGCTTCCTGTACCTCCATTTGCGTTGGAGTTTATTTGAGAGAGAGCCGCTGCTACTGCTGCTGTGATAGCGGCCTGGACCATTGCCGGATCATAAGTTAGTGGTGGAGGTGGTGGTGGGGTTGCGTTGGTACGTGCTGATCTACGAGGAGGCATTGCGCTGCCAAAAGAGAAAAGAAAATGAGATATTATAAGTTTCGGTGGTTGTGAGTTGAATGTTATTGAGTTAACTACCTAAAATAGATTAAGAATTTGGTCTGACCAACACTGGGTTTTGAGCTTGATTCATTAATAACGTTTGAATGGATGCACTTATGAATTGAATGGACTACACATAATTAATACCAGAAAGAGATATGCCCTATATATATTAAACATATAGTTGTGTTACATCCGAGTTTAGACAAAACTTTTTGACCTTTCTAAAGGTCTCCGATTACAGAAAGTTTTAAAGAAAAGAATACTCTTATCCGAAGTCCTAATTTATAACAAAATTTGAAATCCTGGCAGGCACTATTTGCGACGTAGGTTGCGCTTGGAGCTTGACTCCGCATCTGATTGCTTCGATTCCATTAGGCGCCGATCAAAAGCGGCTTGCTGCTCCCTTAATTCGGCTAGGGCTGCAATCATCTGTGCCTGAAATGCCTCAGACTGGAGTTGAGCATAATCTTGTATCTTGTCCAGCCTACGGATGTCAGAAGTGTGAACCTGCACTTCCACGTTGACATCCCGGAGTCGGCTTGCTTGAACTCCGGATTGATAGGACTGATTGGCTAACTTACCCACCGTTACTGGGAGTGCTCGATCAGCCGAGCTTCCACCACGGACATCATAGAAATCCCGACACATGCCGTAGGGAGGGCGTATGCCTTGTTGTTGGCTCCAATGATGGAGGTGACTCCCCCAAACGGGAGTGGGTCCTTGGAAGTTCCTCACATGGACAGGAGGTTGAATGGGTGGTGGGTCGATCACTTCCGGCTCTGAGTCAGTACCGGAGTCATCACCCAATTCTATGGGTTCCTCATCCTCTTCGGGATCATCTTCGATCCATCCTCCGTTGCCTTGGTTGGGAAAGTAGGGGTCATTGGGGTGGTGAAATCCAGCCATTTGACTGTACGAGAAATAGGGTCATAAGAATTGAATAAAGTCGAAACATGCAAAACATGTAAGTTAAATTAGTTTAGATAGCAAATACTCCTATAGTATTTAAATTCTTGTATTTGATTCTAGTAACGGTTTGGTAAGTTTTAAAATTTATTGTCCACTGCAGACACCCCTCGGCACACGTTAGTCGGCTCTCGGACAAATATAGTTGATCAGGCTATATCCTTCCCAGTTCCGATTACATGTCCCAAGGCGTACCTGTACTGCACAACTTATTTATAATACTTCTAAAATGGTACGATGTGAAACTGTTATTAGTACGAAATGAATGCATGCTTACTTTACAAAAACTAAATAAATTTAATTTCAAAAGTATGACTCTTCTCAGAGTGTTTTTGCCCAGATGAGTTTATAGTTGTATACCAAAAATGGTTTTGATATACTTAATTCACTATAAACGGTGCTCTGATACCAATCTGTCACACCCGCAAACCAGAACGGCAGAAACGTTCGAGGGCGGAGGACGTCATATTCAGTATCATAACAGTTCATAGAAAGGAAAGTACACACCACCATAATATAAATATATTTGAAAAGTTTACATGATTGTAGATGTTACATGTTTGCAAAAGGAATCAAATACAAAATGGTGATCCAAAATATGTTACTAACGCCAGCGCGTTAGTCTTCAGAAGTAGTTGCTACCTGGTCTAGCGGTTTCCTGAGAATACAAGTTATTTCAAAGAAAAAGTGTCAACATTTAAGTTGGTGAGTTCATAAGTGGTGTTTTGAGAAGATGTATGCCATTCGAAAGTGTTTGTATGTTTTCCAGAAAATGTAGTATTTCAATTGAAAACGAGTTATGATTCGTGTATTGAAAATGAAAGTATTAGATCTAGAAAATCCCATATTTTCCCTAATAGTTGAGATATGATTTGTTGTGTTTTCCAAGAAAAACCCTTATTTTCCTGACATAACTTGCAGTCTATAAGACCGAAAATCGCAAACCAACGACGTGCTTGTAAGTTGTGTCATAGTTTTACATAGTAAAGCTATACGAAGATCGCACTTGTTAGATGAAGAATAGTTTTAATAGCTACTCGTTCATAAAAGCATAATACCATAATAATTGTATATCCGATGAGTTTTATAACCATACTAAACATAATATGCCTGTAGCGACGTTCTTCAGGCGTCGTAGCGTTATGACAACTGTCACCCCAAAAGACGGACTGTAGCTAACAGTCAGGGCGCGGGATCATGACTTCCCGTATAGCTCTATACACATTTGACATGTTCTCCGAACGGGAGACTCTGGTTATAGACAGGACTTGTAGCGATACCTTTTATCAAAAAGGCAGTGTTTGAAGATGTACACGTCTCATGGATTCTCAACTAAGTCTGTATTAAAGTAGTAGTTTGTATGCAAAGTTTATCCTTTTTCACAATGTTTGACAAAGCATAAATCATAAGTTCTTTGAATGCATAAAATGATTTAGTAAAGAATGTTACCCTTGATATGACGTATTTGTATGCAAACGTATAAATAAAACATATTTCTATTTATAAACATATTGTATCCCAAGAGGGTAAAGTTGTGTTGTGAGGCGTTTTGCATGATAATGACTTCATAAGACAGTTAAAGCAACAGTATGAAAAGTATATAAAAAGATCGATGTTTCACACGATTTTAGTCGTGTGTTTACTTGTATTCCTCCCCTAAAAGAGTATAAAAGCATTTAAAATGTATTTAAAGAGTGTTCGAAGGGGATATGAACTCACTTGATAGTTTGAAGATAGCGAGATGGAAAACCGGACAGAGTTTCGTCTCGGGAAACTGATTTTTCTCGGGATTCTCGGGAATCTCGGGAGTAAAATCGACCCTCGGGACTTGAGTAAAAAGACCAGAGCTTCGGGTTTGAACGGGCACGGAAAACGAGGCAAGATCGTAAGAGAAAGGAGAGAATTGAGCCCTTTTTTTCGGAAAGCCTCGCATCCTATTAGGAAGGCTGAACCGCCTCGGTACGCGGGGCGTACGCCCGTACGTAGCGCGTACGCGTACGTCATGCATGACCGAAGCCTCGACTGCCTCGGCTTCGGATGGGACGGGTTGCTGGGTACGCGAGTCGGATGGGACGGCGGGTCGGACGGGACAGCGGGTCGGACGGGTCGGGTACTTCGGACGGGTCGGACGGGTCGGATGGCCCGGATAGAGCGACGTGGACGATCAGAGGCCAAGTCTCTCGGGTACGCAGGGCGTACAGGGGTACGCAACGCGTACCCGGATGAGGACGCTGACTCCTCTTCGGATAAGGTCCGAAATTTTGATTTAAATAAATATATAATTTATTTAATAAACTTCAAAAATTCATATCTTCTTCATACGAACTCCGTTTTCGATGGTCTTTATATCCACGCGTAGGTGAGACTACGCTCTACAACTTTCGTTTAGACTCCGTTGGCAAATTCCGAAATTATTTTTATTATTTATTTTATAACTCATCGTGTTTAAGGAATTTCTTTGAAAATTCATAACTTCTTTATCTGATGTCGGTTTTTGCCAGACTTTTTACCGCTGAAATATCATTGTCGAGACCTTCGATTCTCGTTTAGGTCATTCCGGCCAAAAGTCGCTCGATTTTCGATTCGAGTTTTTAGCTGTCTACTGCTATTTTCGGATCTTGGAAAAATCATAACTTCCTCATACGAAGTCAGATTTGGACGTTCTTTTTGTGTACGCTCACGGTTTAATGTTATCTATAACTTTCATTTAGATAACTAAGGCTAGATGCTATCGTATTGAAACTTTGCATTTTCCGTTTAATCGGTGTTGTCGGTTTTGTCGGAAATCTTAGAATGGTCATAACTTCTTCGTCATAACTCGGATTTTAGTGTTCTTTATATATTTGGAAACTTTTAAGACGATATCTACTACATAGTGTACTCCAATCAGAGCTTTTGAATAATTCATTTATCGATGATATTCCTATTACATTCCAAAAGGGTTACAAGACTCGATTTATAATGCCCGGAAATAACGGGTTGTTACATAAAGTCAAGATCTAGGAAGATCACTCTTGTCATCGTGGATGAATATTCAAGATTTACATGGGTGATTTTTCTGAGAAAGAAAAGTCATGTTGCTGATGAGATCATCCTCTCATTAAGCAATGGGAAGTTCTTTATGAACATAAATTTAAGCAACTATGTAGTGATCATGGCACTTAATTCAGAAATTCCTCCTTAGAAGACTTTTGCTCAATCACATGAATCTCTCAAAACTTCTATGTTGTTAGAACCCATCACCAAAATGGCATAGCTGAAAGACAAAATCAGACACTCATTGAAGCTGGGAGTACTATGGTTGTTGAGGCTGGTCTCCATTTATCCTTCTGGGATGGATCTGCCAACACAGCATGTTACACTCAAACCCGTTCCATCATTGCGAAGCGTCATGGGAAAACTGCTTATGAGTTTCTTAAAAGGAAAAAACCTAACATCTCCTACTTTCATGTGTTTGAATGTGTCTACTATATTATGAATCAGAGGTATCAACGTTCAAAATTTAAAGCTAAAGATGATGAAGGAGTGTTCCTGGGATACTCTAGTGTATCTAAGGTTTTCAAGATGTTCAATATTTTAAGGCAAACTGTTGAAGAGTCTACTCATGTCACGTTCAATGAAGACTTATTCATTCATATCGGATTGATCATTCTTCTTCCATATTAAGTGAGCTCACCTTCAGTCTATCAGACCCTATATCTAAATCCTAATTAAACATCACCGAGCCTGTTGTTCCCAACATTGATCTGATTATCAATTCTCTCTCCGAAACCGAAGATTTCTCACTCTCATAGGATCATGCTATCATCTATGAAGAAACTGGGCCAATCAACCCTTCACATCCAAAAGATTATGTCCCAAATAATGTGAATGATAATGTAAATCATAGAATTCCTTATGATCATCCTTAATCTTAAATCATTGGTGATGTCAATTCTAGGATTCTCACTTGTAGTAGAGTTATCAATAACTTCTGCATGTTTGTGATCTTTGTCTTAATGATCAAACCAAAGAATGTTAGTGCTACTCTTAAAGAATTTGATTGGATTAATGCTATACAAGACGAGTTAAATGAGTTTGAACAACATCGCATGTGGACTCTAGTGCCTCGGCCTCAAGGAAAAACTACCATTGGTACTCTTTGGGTGTTCAGAAACAATATGGATGAAGATAGAACTGTTATTAGAAACAAGGCAAGACTTGTGGCTCAGGGGTTTTGTCAGCTGGAAGGTTTGGACTATGATGAATCATTTGCCTCTGTTGCTCGACTTGAAGCAATACGACTGTTCCTTGCCTATGCTTGATTCAAGAACTTCCAAACCTATCAAATAGACGTAAAGGCTGCTTTCTTACATGGGGATATTCAAGAATAAGTCTTTTAGAAAACAACCTCTAGGATTTATGAGTGAAATTTCCTGATCATGTGTATCGTCTGGATAAAGCTGTCTATGGTTTAAAACAGGCACCCCGGGCATGGTACGACACATTGGCTAGTCAACGTCTGGAGATTTGATAAAAACAAGGAAAAATTAACAACACATTGTACATCAAGAAATCAGGATCCCACATTATTCTTACATGGGATCTTTAAGAAGAAGTCTTTTAGAATCAACCTCCAGGATTTGAGAGTGAAGAATTTCCAGATCATGTGTATCTTCTGGATAAAGCTGTCTATGGTTTGAAACAGGCACCCTAGGCATGGTACAACACCATGGCTAGTTATCTTCCGTAGATTGGATACAAACGAGGAAAAATTGACAACACATTGTACATTAAGAAATCAGGATCTCATGTCATGTTATTGTTGGTTAAGTGTATGTTGATGACATCATTTTTAGATTCATTGATGAGAAGTTGAGTTCTGGGTTTGATAAAGTAATGGCCAAGAAATTTGAAATGAGCATGATGGGTGAACTAACTCTCTTTTTAGCTTTGCAGGTTAAGCAACTCACTGATGAAATATTTTTTTGTCAAGCAAAATATATTGCAGATATACTAAAGAGATATGGTTTTTCTGATAACAAACCAACAAAGACTCCAATGTCTTCGTCAGTGTCTATCTCTGCTGATCCAACTGACGCTGATGTAAATGCAACCCTGTATCGAGGAATGATAGGATCACTGCTCTATCTTACTTCCAATCACCCTGACATCATGTTCACCACCATATTGTGTGATCGATATCAAGCCTATCCAAAGGAATCCCATCTTCTTGATGTAAAAAGGATCTTTCGTTATTTGAAACATACACCAAATCTTGGGTTATGGTATCCTTGGGACTCTGAGTTCAATCTTATGGGATTCACTGACTCGTATCATGGTGGACGTGGTATTGATCGAAAAAGTACTTCATGAGGAGCTCAGCTGTTAGGAAATAGACTTATGAATCTTTGGATTCAGAATATTTGGATTCAAAATCAACTCTTAGATTATGGATTCAACCTCTCAAATACTCCCATTTGTGGTGACAACACCGATGCCATCCAGATGATTCAAAATCTGGTGCAACATTCTAAGACCACGCACATCGATATCTGTCATCACTTCATCAAGGATATAGTTTAAAAAGGAAAAGTAGAATTATTCTACATTCCATCCACTGATCAATGGGTTGATATCTTCACTAAGGCATTGGACGAGAAGACCCTGAATAAATTGATTGTTGATATTGGCATACTTTTAATGACTTAATTTTATGTTTGCTTTTATTTGCTTTCACAAACACAAAAACAGAAAAAAACAAGTACTTTATTTATTGTGCTTTTACCAAAAGATTTTACATAGCTTGCTTAACTTTTTGTATATAATGTTTACAAGTGTTTTCTTTTTTTTCTTTCTCTCTCTCTCTCTCTCTCTCTCTCTTTCTCTCTTTCTTTCTCTCTCTCTCTCTCTCTCTCTCTCTTATGTCTATCTATTTCTTTCCTACAGTCAATCCACATCTCTTCTTTATAAAATTAGAAAGAGTTGGTGTTGTGAAGAATGTTCTGATTTCTCTGATCGTAAAGGACAAAGTTAGTATCAAGTCTTCTTCTTGTTGACAATGCCCTCTTTCTCCTCCACTCACTATCATTGATGCAAACAGTCATCGTCAATACAATGAGTATTGCTTCCATCTAGTGACTCATAATATGGTAAATCCTCGAGTTCCCTCTTGTTGAGTTTGGCAACTTGATGATTACAAAGATTACATCTTATTAAGTCACTGGTTACAAGGATTGGTTCTTGTTCTTCCTTTGTTCTTGGTGAACATGAAGTTTGGAATCCATATGGGATATTACAACGATTAAGGACATTTCCCTTATTTGTATATTGTGAATTGTGTTTCATTTTGATGTATTTAGCTATGTTTGTGTATTCTTTTACATACAGTGTTGAGGGGCAGATATATTGGAGAAAGGAAAGAGATTCATGAGCCTTTAAATCAAAAGATTTCTAGTATCTGCTTTTATGATTCTCCTGAAAAAGTCTATGTTAATGTCTTTTGAAAAAGTTGTATATTCCCTCTTTTAATTAATCACATGTTGACCATTTCTCATGTTATTATCTACATACCATTTTTGTCTTGTACCATATTAAATGAGTTGATGGCGAATTTTAAATTCTAGACTGCAAATTAACTTCATGATACAAAAGATAAACCACTTCTTGTTGATAACTTTACATCGTTTATGATTCACACTGATTTTACTTCAGTGTGATTGAAACATCCAATTCTCTCCTTTAACTTCTTATCCATAAAACTTAACAACTGCCTATGATATACTACACACTAATGAAAGTTTAAAACTTTGTGCCGATGGTTAGTCTATGTATCGTAGGTTATCACACCTACTAACCCCTTCTTGCCCATAAATTCTTCTTCAAAGCCTTATGATTCAGCGTAACATACGATGCACTGATGAGAGGTTGAAAAATATGTATCGATTGTTAAGCAATGTATTGTAGCTTACCACATGCACCAATACATTCTTGCCATACATTCTTCTTTAGAATTTTATGATTCAACGTATGAAACCAAACACTAATGAAAATTCAAAAAAACTCCGTGTCAATGGGTATATCACGTTCTGTGATTTACATGCACATACCCATTCTCTCCCAACAAATCTTCTATTAAAGAAGTTGATGATTCACTGTATCTACCATACATTGATAAAACTTCAAAATTCTTTGTCGATGGGTACATTTAAACACCAAATGTATTACACGCCTCATACCATTCTTATTCCTTTTCTTCTAATAAAAGAAATTCATGATTCAGCATATCAAACCATACGCTAATGAGACTTCACAATACTATGTTAGTGAATGATAGTACAAACCCATGCTATCTAGAGACATCACAATCTCACTTGTTTGACAGCTACAACTTTAATCCACTGATAGCACAACTCTGATACGATGATCGCTTCCGTTAATAATTCAATGTTGTTGATGTCAAAAGGGGGTGAGATCATAATATACTCTGAATGCATTCATTTCCTCTTGGGGAGATTGTTTAAAAAAAAACAAGAAAGAAAGTTCTTACTCTTAGGGGAGCAAAAGAAGGAAGAACTTAAACTTTCAATATTACTGTTAGGGGGAGCAAATGCTGAAGAATTTGTTAAAGATTAGTTTTGACATCATTAGATAAGAGGAGATTGTAAGGTTACACCTTATGATCTTATGACTCAAACACACAACGCACTGTCTACCAAGGCCAGCATCAACATCACCTTTATCAGCGACATCGTGATCCTAATGATCTTAGTGATCGTTTGTATATTAGGTAGATATACTCGGTATATATGGAATAGATATTTGATCCATAATCTTAGTGATTAGGATAAAAACTTTACATATATTAGTATACATCCTCAAAATAGTGGGATCTCTATTTCTATAATCGTATATATTATACTATTAGGGTTAGACCCTAATAGAGCTTTATGCCTCGCGTTGTGTGACTGCTCTCTTCGTGAGAACCTTTTCTTAGTGAAAGTATCTTTGTGATCATACTTGTTCTTCTATTTCTGTTTACTCTTTGTTCTTTTTGTTTGTTCTTTGTTATTCATACTTGAGTGTATCCGATCGATACAAACATTCACCCATGATAAGTGTATGACATGCTGGTGCTGATGTCCGAATCCTGGAGCAGATAAGAATTACTTGATGAGGACGTATTCTGAAGATCTGATCTGATCCATTCCTTAATATACCAAATCTATACTTATCTTAAAAGATTTAATCCCATCAAATCAGGGATCTAATATAACATAACATTTGGAGAATCTGCGGAAATCTTATCCCTTAGGTTTAGACTAGTATTTATACTAGCCTCTCTCATTAGTTGAGAGTCAATGAGTTGTATTGATTATGAGAGTTAGAGTTTCTGTAGAGATAGATCTGAGAGTTCTTGGTGAGATCTTAGATTGTACTCATTTTCTTTGTGACTTGCTTTGTGCACCCGTTCTCTTTGTGAGAACCTTTCTTAGTGAAAGATATCTTTGTGATAATTCTATTGTTATTACTTGTTTGTATCCGATCAAAAAACCTACAATATCAATAATTGTGTTATTATTTCACATTTCTTTTAGATTTATATACAAGTGTTAGGGTTTGGGACCTCACAAATGGTATCAGAGCAGGCTAGAACATTCTTTCTAGGAACTATTGAAGAGTCAGAAGTTCATTAACTATTCAAAAGGTCGAAATCAAAAGAAGAAGAAGAAGAAGAAGAAGAAGAAAAAGAAAAAGAAAAGAATAAGATATCTTATACAATCATCCAGATATATATGAAGAATACATCAACCATTCAGAAGAAAGAGTATGGTATGTTTTCTTATCTTTGCTACTATCTTACTGCAACATGTATGTTTGGTTCTTATAATGTCTCTCCGATCAGAGAAGAATTTATAAGTGGAAGGTTCAACAAAGATACAATTGTTCTTGATGAATAAGAATACAAGGAAAGCTCAAAAAGTAAAAGGGCATTTAATGCATGTTCTTTATATGTTTTCCTGAACTGATGTATGATCCAAAGGCACCATTATCCATGTTCTTCATGGCTAAACGAGATCGGAAAGACAAAATCATTAATCAGAACCAAGAAGATATTGAAGTGTTGGAGAATGGTCTTATTGAAAGGGAGAAGGATATATCAGATCTAAAAGAGAAGATAAAAGAAAAATATGTGAAGAAGAAAGGATTTTCATCTATAAGTGTTCAAAAAGAAGAAGTCCCTGGAGAATGTTCACCATCAAGAAACCCTAGTTTTCATCCTGATGAACATCTCAGCTGCCCTTGCACTGACAAGCCTCACACAGATAAGCTTCATGCTGAGAAACCACAAGTTGCTCATACTCGAAAAGCCTCATCTCACTTTGCCAAGAAGGTTAACACTGCCACTCCAGTTCACGTCGCCAAGAAGTTTGGCACTGCCAACACATCACATGATGAAAAATTAGTTCACACTGAAAAGTTTGGTTACACTTAAAAGACCTATTGCTCTATCAAGCTATCTCAAGCTGTGAACACTTCATCTCACCCTGGCAAGACTCAAGCTCCAGCTCTAACCGCAAACACTGGAAGATGTCATGATGGTAAGCTTCATGATGTATGTTCTTATTTTAATAGTTCTTTTACCAAGTAAAACAAACAACGAAAAGGAAGCCGAGACCTCAAACAAAGAAGACTTAGATTCCAAAGAAGACATCTCTAGAACCTAGAAAGATGAAGCAAGTTTGGTTTCCCAAGAGTACATCTCCTGAACCTAAAACAAAGCCAGTCAATGGTATTAGAAAGAAACATTGGAATTGAAAGTCTTCATGAAAGAAGAAGAGGGTTATGAAACCTCAAGTTGGTTGTTCTACATCTAATCAGAAATTTTCAGAAGTAAGGTATGTTCTAAAACGCAATCTTAAATGGGTTCCGAAGGTTGTTTGTTAATTTCTAAGGATAAGATAGAGTCTGAACTCTTAAAAGTCCATATTAGTTATCGCTCTCACTGGAGAAAGGTGTAATGTAAAATATTGCTGTAAATTTTTCTCTTAACTTTTATTTAGTTTAAATGGTTTAATAAAAATATATTTTTTCTATTCTCTAAAGCTTTAATTTATTTTCTTTTAAGATTTATTGTTCTTTCGTATATTTTCATTTCTAATTGATAATTTTATTTAGTTTAGTTGTTCAAAATTTATCTTTTATATTTATTTCGGTTTTGTAGTTATTTTGATAATAATAAAAAAGAATGTTTTTCAAAAAAAATTATTTCTAGATATTTTTTGTGTATTTTTGTTCATAATAGTTAAATTTATTTCACTTTATGTTGGTCTAATTTTGTCCTTTATGTTTATTTTGTTTCTCTAGTTTCTTTAAATCTAAAAACTCAAACAAAGAGTGTTGTGCTACATTGTTACTTGATCATTCTCTAAATACCATATACTCTTTAAATAATAAGGTCATACATCTAGGGGTGGGGCGGGGGCAAAACTAAGATGTTGTTTATCTGAGAGGGAGCTAAATTTAAACAAGAGCAGAAATCAACATTTTACTTTAGATGTAGTTAGTTCATTTATTATTTCATTTTTTTATTAGTTTGGTTTCTAGGGGTGTTCATTTGGATGGATCGATTTGATCCGATCCAATCAAGTAAATCCAAATTGATTTTGGTTTTCAAAACATGGATCCGAATTGTCCAAACTAAATTTAAATCCGATCTGATCCGATCCAATTACAATTCGGTTGGATCGGTTTTTATAATTCGGTTTTCAAAACCGAAACATTTTAAAACAACATATAATTATAATATTATCCAACTTTACACAAGAAGAAAAAACAAATAATTTAGTTGTGATTTGAAATTTATAAACAATTAATAAGAAGATATAATATAGTTAAATATTTTATAGATACAAAACTTTCGAGAGAAAATGCATATTAATGTTTTTTTATCGGGTGAAACATTTTGAACCTATTTGAAAAAATAAATTACAAAATTAATAAATAATTATAGATATATATTATTAATAGATAAATAATAAATGTTTATTCGGTTTTTTTAGTCTATTCGGTTCTTATTTTATAAACCAAAACCAATCCTAAATTCAAAATAATAATTCGGTTTTGTTGAAAACCAATCCAAAAATCCGAATATCCGAACCAAATAGTCCAATCCAAATTGTCCAATTGGATAATTCGGTTTTATCCGAATAGTGAACAACCCTATTGGTTTCGATATCATCAAATAGGGGAGATTGTTGGGACACATATTTGTATAGATTTGTAGATGTAAAATATCTACATTATAGCTATGGTTTATCTGCTTATTGTAGATAGTCAGTGTTGTCTAAGCAAGTGTAAAGAATACACTTAGACAAGTTGATCTGGAAGAGTTTGTATAGTTAGTTAAATATGAAGATATGTTGATGGAAGTTCATATGTCGAAGACTGAAGATCATCCCCTGATGAGAAAAAGACCATGAAGACATTATCAGCACCAAGGCACTAAAAGTATTATCAATGCGAAGAGCATTCACTAAAGACCTGATCAATGTGTCCATATGCTGAAGTACTTAAATTGATAATGCATTGATCATATGATACGTTGATACACTGAAGACTGATGTATACTGATGTTCATACACTATCTACTGAAACTGAAGTTGGTTGAACTGAAGCGGAAGCTAATCAATGTGACTCCCTAATGCTGATGCCTCTAATCAGTGTATGACATGCTGGTGCTGATGTCCAAATCCTGAAGCGGATCTAAATTACTTGATGAAGAAGTATTTTGAAGATCTGATCTGATCCGTTCCTTAATTACCATATATACACTTATCTTAGAAGATTCAATCCCATCAAATTAGGGATTTGATATAACAGAAGATTTAGAGAATTTGTAAAAATCTTATCTCCTAGGTTTAGACTAGTATTTATATCAGCCTCTCTCATTAGTTGAGAGTTCATGATTTGTATTGTTTTCTGAGAGTTAGAGTTTCTATAGAGATAGATCTGAGAGTTCTTGGTGAGTTCTTAGATTTTACTCGTTGTCTTTGTGACCTGCTTTGTGGACCCGTTCTCTTTGTGAGAACCTTTCTTAGTGAAATATATTTGTGTGGTAATTCTATTGTTCTTACTTGTTTGTATCCAATCAACGAACCTACAAGATCAATATTGGTGTTATTATTCCGCGTTTCTATTAGATTCATATACAAGTGTTAGGGTTTGGGACCTCACAACGTCGACCAAAGTGTTACTGCCTTTTTTACATCTGCTCCATTTTTAAATTGCATTCCGAACGTTATTTTGTTTTCATATATTTTCCAAACATCTATATGAATGGTATCTTGAGAAGTTTCCATGTCATCATCTCTTACATTTCCAATATCATTCATAAAGTTCGCAAATGAATTTCACACACATTATCTGAATCATCCCCAATATTGTTTTGTGATGATCCACTTACACTCTCTACCTTCACTATCTTGTGAGTTGGGTTCATTAAACCTAAAGTCACCATCTGCCTCAAATCTATCATCATTGGGCAAAGGAAATGATAGATTTGAGGAGTTGTTCACTTGTGACTATATTAGTTATGATACATCAAAATTACAATGAAGATATACAAAACCAATATGTATAAGCAACCTTGTTTGTTCATGACATATTATTTCAATTTCAACGATAACTTGCCCACAATAAATTTGGTCTTCCCCACCAAAATAATACATCACGTCTAAACTTGATTCATTTATGACTTTTAAAGTATTACATATGCCACCAAATTGGTAACATAATGAGATATTCAAGTTATAGGTTATGCTCTCACTTCAAAATGTGCATAAAACAAATCTTTAAATTCTTCATAGCCTATTTTATGTCTAACAATATTTGAAGTGGTCAAAATTGATTGATCACCCTTTATGATTCCATTTTCATATTCAATCTGGTCACCCCAATATAAATCGATTAAAAACAGAAAATCTAGACTCATAATGATAATATATATATATATATATATATATATATATATATATATATATATATATATATATATATATATATATAAGAAATATCATTGCATAAAAATCATAAGATATAATAGATGAAGGAACATTGATTGTTGAAGATGGAAAGGAGAATGAAAGACGAAGTAGCTTATAATGACGAAATAATTGAGAAAGATTTTGAAGTAGTATGAAATGAATCTACATCTAATAAGCTCTTATAATGTAAAAAATGATGAAAATTTTAAAATACGATGTGACAACTCATATATTTATTTTTCCAATCATTGAGATGCATAGTAAACATAACTTTTGTTTATCATCTCATTTTTTTTTGAAATAACAAATCAAATTTGATTTAATAAGATATTGTTTAAAACTGGTATAAAATATTATTATATAATTTCTAAGATAATATATATATTTTTTTTAATTTTCAAGAATTAAAACATGTAATTTATATAGTAATTAATGATAAGAAGAAAAAAGTAAACAATATAAGTGAAAAACATGATTAAATATATAATTTCTATGGGTTAGAGCTTAAAAGTAATTCTATATTTGATAGGGTAAACCTCTCTCTCTCTCTCTCTCTCTATATATATATATATATATATATATATATATATATATATATATATATATATATATATATATATATTAACAAAAAAATATGATATAATTTGAAAGTACAAAATTTATAATTTTAAAGGGTTAAAACTAGAGTTTTTTAAAAAGAACTTCTTCTTCTTTGTGAGAGGGTCAAAAAAATTATGTTTTTTTGAAAGGTAATTTGAAAGAGTCATATTTTAAAAAAGGATTTCTTAAATACATTATTTATAAATGTGTGTACAAAATGATAGTTCAAAAAGGTTTTGAAAGTATAAGTATAAATAAATTACGATATGCATATTATTAGGTCTAAAACTGGTACATGTAAATTTAACATCCATCTCTCCCATCTGGTTCGAAACTGATAAGGCGCATGACCGGTTTCATACTAAGGTATCGTTTGTTTTTTCTGAGTAAAAATATCTGCAGTCTGCGGACCACATCTTTAGAGCTCTGTAGTAAAAGAGGTGGACCAAACGTCTGCAGTCAGAAAAAAGAAGGTTGTTTGTTTTTTTAACATATGTAGGTTATTAAAATGAACTAAAATCTAAATAGACAGATTTTTTTAAACATCAAAGTGATTTTTAATATTTTTATGCTTTTGTTATAAATAATAAATAAATCTATATCAACTTTTATGTATTATTGTATAAATAGTGAAAAGAAAAATGATACGAATTAATATATATATTTGATAAAAATGAACAATTTTGGTCGCAAAGTTATACCTAAACATTCTAATTAGGAATTAAAGAATTTGATACATAAATGGATTGAAATAAACTTCGATTTTTTAAATTAAATCAATTAAAAGCATACCATAAATATTTTCACGAGAAATTGAGGATACTATATTAAATAATGTTTTATAAAATTTGACACAAAAAAAAATATTAGAATATATTATATTTTTTTTTTCATATTTTTATAAACAACTTCAACGACCATTATTGTAATAAATCTTTATTTATAAATTTATCATAAGTGTCATGTTTGTGTCGTTGAACTTTTTTTTTAAAGTATTGTAACTCTTTTTTCAAATTGTTTATCATTAATAAAGTTGGAATAAATATAATTTAAAAAAAAAAAACTAAAAAATAAAGATATATGTGTTTTTTTAGGCTAGAAGATGTCTGAAGATTTAGAAGAGTTTGGTCCACATTTGCACCAAGAAGAGGGCACACAGACATTTTTAGGTCTGTAGTCTTAAAAAAAAACAAACAGTCTGCGAATGTTAATGTCTGCATGTGGTTTGCACAGATAGACAAAGATGTCAAAAAGCTCTGCAGACAAAAAAACAAACAACACCTAAATAGAGAAAGAGTGGTGGTCTTTAATGATATTAGCCTTGCCTTCCTGTAAAATTGTCCCACCAGAAAATGATGATTATTTCTCTTTGTTTTCCCCTATTGAATCTTCCATTGTATCATGTTGAAAGAGAAGAAAGGAAGCAAACGAGACTACAAGGATGAAAAGGGAAGTCAATCTTGAGGTTTATTGTATGCTGCCGGTAGACGGCTACTTGATGAAAAAAAAAGGATACATAGGATGAAAGAAAATGACAGTCTATTTATTTTTTATGTTTTAATAAAAAGAAGTAGGCCCACAATTCTTTTACCATGTTATTGTAAATAAGTCTTCAGCTACTACATTTTGGTAAATAAAATTTCGAAGTACCATCCTTAGGGACAAAACTCCATACTAACCTTGTCGTAGCTTATAGTATCCTAGACATGTAGGACATAGTAAGAGAACTTCAAGTTATAAGTTCATGCACAATTCAACTTATGTGATTCTACTAACCAAAGGGTTCGTGGTAGGATAGCTATCGTCAAATGTGTTGGAAATGTGTCTTTCAACCAATAGGTTTAAGATTCAAAGTAGTCACCTACCTAGTAATTGTGGTGCGAAATTCATTACGAAGTCACAATTCATCAAACACTTACACTTTCATTAACACGTTAGCTTAACAAGACGAATACTTTGAATTAGTGTATTGCAGTATATAAAAATATTTTTTAACAATTAACACTGTATAAATCTATTCATGAATCTCCACTTTAGTCTCAAGGAGGACTTTGGGAGTATGCTAAGGCTATGTTTAGCTGATTTAGTACACATTTTGTTTGTGCTTTTCTCCTGATTCTAGGTAGGTTGTTATGTAATGGCTATTAATAGTCATCTCTCTTATAATTTAATAAGACTATAAGGGTTTTTTTTTTTTTTTTTTTTTTTTTGTCTTTTTCTCTATATTGTGTTTATAACATCCAAGAAAAGTCAACATACATGTATGTCGACTAAGAAAACAAACCATTCTCCTACGGCTAGCTCGAAAGATGATGTCAATGAATGACTTCCAAACCATATAATTTATTACAATAAAAATAACACATGGTTGTGAATCATCATATACAATGGTTGAGTATACTAATTGCTTATATTTTATTCATAAGGTTATTAAAGACACCGAGATTGATCGTCCATTGTCGTAAAACAAGGCGTGGAAGCTTATGTCATAGAAAGTATGAATCTATCTTAACTTTTAAATTGTTGTATGCCTTCTCCAATAATTTGAAAGAAAAAATTATAGTTGGCCCAATAATTGAGAAGGTGGTTAGAGCCTATAAGTTGTGTTATGTAGTGTTGGAAGATAGGGTTTTTTAGTAGCCATTGAAACAATTATTGTAAGAATAACAAGCTTGCACACCATTATTTCGTTTAGATATATTAGTTGTGCTTCACATAGCTTTAAATTATAAGTCATCATGATTATGAAAAAAAGTTAAAATCAACTACAACCCATCACGTAAAAAATATGACGTAAAAAATATGATCCCATTTCTAACTTATATCACTTTTTCACTAACACAAATATACTCATTAGTCTTTTACATATTTGACTCATATTTCCTAATATAATAATTTTATAATTTATATTATTAGATAATTATAAATAAAATAAATTATTCATAAATAGTTAAATTCGATTGACTATCATACCAACCAATATGAGTTGTTATTAAATAAAAACATTAACACCAAATATGGTGTTTTATATATAATAAAACAAAAAAATGACATTATACATGGAAAATATACAAAAGTTAATATTAAGTAACACATATTGTTAGGGTGCGAAGACTTAAAACAATGTGTTCTTGGTGAGCAAAATGTGCTCTTGGTAGAGAAGGTGTTCTTAGGAAGAGAATGTGTTCTTGGAAGGATAAGGCTAATATAATGTCTCAAAAATCACAACAAATTTAAAATTTTCAAAACAACTCATTTACTAAAAAGAAGTGTTTAAAAAACCATTGTTTCCAAAACATGATCTAAAAACAGAGCCTCCCAAGATCAACAACCTGAAACCAAGGATGTGTACTGTCACGTTGTCGCTATGCCACGGTCATCTGAAGTACCTGAAACTAAACCAAAACTGTAAGCCAACACTTAGTGAGTTCTCGCAACGTACCACCACATAAACATAACAAACAACAACATGCATACAAAGCCTTCAACATGACTGGACCGCCTCACTGGGCCTACAGTCTATCTGGACCACTCTCCGGGACATCATCCTGATTGGTCCGCCTTGTAGGCCTTCAGTTTATCCGGACCGCCATGAGTATCTTGGCCTTCAACACAAAGCAAGATCGCCTCAACCCAGTACACCATCACATATCAACATATACCATAATAATAATTAGCTAGCATATACAGGTGGTCATACAGATCTAACAGATCACTACAACATAGCAACATCCTACATACCAGGATACAAATCTCACAGATCACTACAACATATGGTAAAACCATGATATCAATCCAATGAGCCGACCTTGGTGCCTTCGACCCATAAGTACAGTAAGGAAAACTCACCTCACAGTCTGACGAATAGTTGATCAATACTCTGCTCCTAAATACTGGCTCAACCCAAATCAAAAATGTCAAAGCATTTCCATTCTAAATTAATATCATTTCCCTAAATATAACCTTGGTCAAAATCAACAAGTCAACCAAGTTAACACAGCCGAGTCGACTCAAGCTTCGTATGCGGGACGTACTCCAGAGGTATGCGGGACGTACTAGATGTCCGAGGCATCGGGGCTGGATCTGCGTACACGCATTGTACCCTTCGGTATGCCCAACGTACACAACAGTCCCATACTTAACCCATTAAGTGCTTATTTCTCCAACTTATCACGTCAAATTGCAGATCCAAGGCTATAATACCATCAAGAGTCATAAAGTTTCCAACTTTATGACTTTGCATGTCCATTAAGTGCTTAATACACAAAATCTCAACATATTAATGCCTTAAGACCTTTTCTAGCATGCATGGAGTAAAACTAACCATCAAGACCACATTTTTATAACTTAACACCCCCATAAGGTCTGAAAGGACGACTTATTTGGTCAAGATCATGCCATGCTCATGAATCACCATATTTAGGAAAAAGTGCCCTAAAGGAAGAAATGGCTAGATCTACAAGATTGAGTGATCAAGTTATGAACTTTATACCTCCTAGAGGTTGCTAGCAAGTGTGGAATCCCAGATCTAAGCTGCTTCCAAGCTTCAAGGTTCTTGCACCAACTTATCCTTCTTCAAGAACACGAAAAAGGCACAAAAATGAGCTGAAAAAACTCTTCTCACTTAGGGTTTGCTAGAGGGACAAATTCTCAGATGAGGTGTCACACCCCCAAACCGAAACGGCGAACACGTTCGGGGGTGGATGACGTCATGTACAGTATCAAAACAATTGAATAATAGTATTCAAAGCAACAACCATTACATTGATAATATAAAGTTTACATTGTGTTTATAAAATTGTTGCATAACACCAAAAATGTATAGCAAAAACTATAAGACGTGACGCTATGATGCTCCATCTTCTCAAAGCCTGTAAGTGTAGCTGTCTACTAGTTCATACAAGTGAATTTGAAAGTGTATCAGTATTTAAGTTGGTGAGTTCATAAGCATTTTTGTATTAGAAGTCTATCTTTGTTCTTTGAAACTGTTAGTGTATTCCTCCAAAAAATCCAATATTTTCATTAGTAATGAAATGTAGTCTTAGACCTTAAGACCAAAATGTATGTTGTACTGTATTTGGAAAATAGTGTACTGTATCGTACTTGTATGAAAACCGTTTTATATGTATATTCCTAGAATCCTCCAGCTGTACTGTATAGTAGTGTAATGTAGTTCTATTATTAAAATCAAACCTTTAAATATATGTTTGTCCCGTAAACAAAATGTTTAGTTAATGGTTATTGTGAGTGATATTATAACCATGCTAAAATTACTAGTGGCCTGCACGACGTTCTTCAGGCGTCGGAATGTTATGACATTTATCACCCCCGGCCTGCCGGCCTAACCGTCGCTAACAGTTTAGGTGCGGGATTGTCAGTCCCGTATAGATCTATATACAAATTCATGCTCCCCTCCAGGAGACTCTGGTTATAATTCAAGACTTTAACGCGTACTTTAGTAGGTACAATGAAGTAGTGGCTCACAATCCTGTATTAACTTGTTTACATATAGTGTATAAATGTTCTCTTATTCTTGTAAATGTATGTATTTCCTTTTTGTAGTGTACTCTTAGTATAAAAATAATTATACTCAAATAATTATTTTAGTAATGTATCTTTGAACTTAGTAAAATAGTGTAAGTGTTCCATAAATTATACCAATTATAATTTATCATGTATGTTCTTGTACTAGCAAGGTAGTATGTATGTTTCATAAACTATACCTATTATAGTTTATATATATGTTCTGAAGGTAATGAAAATATTTATGGAAATACCCCTTTTGCTCGGCGTGTTACAAAAGGATTAAAGTTTTAATACTCATATGTATAAAACATATATATAATTGTAATTAAAACGACAGTCGGATAGGTGAATTTACCCTAAGCCCACAACCAAACAAGGAACATAAGTTAAGGCGAAAATACCAGTTCTAAGTCTGTTGAACCACACACACACACACACACACACACACACACACACATATATATATATATATATATATATATATATATATATATATTTGAGTAAAACAATAGTTGAGACAATTGAAATAATTCAGATTTGCTTGAAACGGTTTGAAATCGTTTGAAAGTTAAACACAAGATTCCTTGTGTTTTACTTGTATTCTCCCCCTAAAAACATTGAAAAATAGGTAAAGCGTAGGGGTATGAACTCACCTCGAATGTGCATTCTTGTTTAGATACGAAGTGGTAGCGATGATCCTCGGGTTGGAACCCATGTGAGTAGTCGTATCCTAATAATAATTATACACAATATCGTATTTAAATTAATGAAATATTAATTTAAAGTGTTAGACAACACTAAATTATTTAAGAAATACTTACAAAAAGCATTTGGAATTATTTGAAGGTGTTCTTGGTGAAAATAAGGAGATTTGAAGATGATATGAATGTTCTTGAGGACTTTATGAAGATTTGAAGGTGTAACATACACATTAATAACCATGTATAATTATCGTGTTTGGTAAGCTTGATAGCTTAAAAGTGAATATTATTATATAATATATGATTTTGAGTGTTAAGTTCTAACAAGATAGTTTTATGAGATTTGAAGTAAAACTATGTTTAGAATCATTCGGAAAATGATGAGAAGTCGTATGAGATTCCAATCAAAAGTAAAATATTGAAATTAACAAAAATGTAAAATTTAAGTTGGAAATAAGTAAAAATAATGTTATTTAAAGTTGTAAATTATCTCGTTAGAAACATTTAGGCGAAAACCTCACTGAAATTCGAGTTATAACGAAGAAGTTATGACTTATTGAAGTTTCGCAACAGAACTGACACAACGCCATATGATGTAAAAAGTGAGTTTACGATAAACTACTTTTTTAGCCTTGTGATCTAAATGAAAGTCATAGTATTCGTTAAACCGAGAATTTTCAAAAAAAGAACGTCCAAATCTGACTTCGTATGAGGATTTTATGATTTTTCTAAGATTCGGCATAACAGTACACAGCCCGGAACTCGAAATAAAGATCGAGTGATTTTTAGCCGACACAACTTAAACGAGAATCGAAGGTCTTGTTAATAGTAGTACAACGGTAAAAAGGCAGACTAAAACGGACGTCGGATGAAGAATTTATGAATTTTTAATGGACTTTTCCTGTCCCGGCCTGTTAAAAATATGACATTAAAAAAAATGAAATCAAAATTAGCCGACGGAGTCTAAACGAAATTTGTAGAGCAGAATTTTACCCACGCGTGGATATAAAGAACGTCCAAAACGGAGCCTGTATGCAAAATATATGAATTTTTTGAAGTTTTAAATATAAAATTCGAGGCTTATCTGAAGCCGTACGCCCAACGTACGAGTTTACGCCCCGCGTACTCGGACTAGGTCAGAAGTTGTCGACGTCGCCTCTTTCTTCAGATGGATAACATGTATCTCGCATGCAGTCACATACAAAGTTCCAACATGCACCACGTAGCTCCTTATGCCCTTGCATACGAGGGTACGCCCTACGTACCGTGTACGACCAACGTACCGAAGTTACACACCGTGTAATGTGAATCTTCAGCCCACTATAAAAGGAATGAGAGGGTCTTCGATATTAGGTTACAAATTCTCATGCTTTTTCACTCTCTACTCCTTCTATAGCTACTTTAAACCACCCCAAAGCCTAGGAAACATCCCGACACCCGAAGCAAGTCCTGACACATCGAAGACCCAAGAAAATAATCTTTTCAAGTTGAAACTCTGCCCGCGCAAGGCCCGTTTTTCAACAAAAAATCCCCAGTTTCGTTAAAGAAAGTCATTTTTAGAGACGAAGTGCTGCCCAAATTACCATTTTATCATTCGGTTATTTCACGGTGAGTTCAATAGTGGGACAATTGTATGTTATGTGTTATATGTGCAATGTGCTTTCCTGTGTTATTATGATAATGAAGCTATACCTTTGACCATGAAGTGAATGACTAATCATCACTTTGGTACTGGTATGAAGCCTTTAACCATGAAGTGAAGGACTAAGCATCACTTTAGTATTGGCAGAATGCTAGGTAGGGCTAAAAGCCTTCATATTCTAGCAAAATGATAATCCGAAATTGTATTTTCTGTGCCACTTGGGCAGAAGTCTTTTTGACGTATATCATATTGAAATTGTTGTATCTCATTGATTGTAAATCTTTGAATAAGATCATTTGTTGATATGGAAAGCATGTCATATGATACTCATCTGCCTTTGTTATTCTTTGTCCTTCTTTGCTTCTGTCATATTGATATGTATATGGCATAGCGTTCTATTGTAACTGTTATTGAACTCACTAAACGTCACCCGCTTATCCCTCTCAATGTTTAAATTACTGCAGGTGATAAGCATCCATTATAGTCATGTACTGGTAGAAGATGTAGATTAGTTAATATTATCACTTTTGTAACTACGGTATAAAGCCCTGATAATATATAGAACTCTGTAAAAATCTTAATAGTTGGTTTGTATCCAGTCTTTTGTAAAATATATTATGAATATGCATTTAGCATGTTTGGAGTAATCATGTGGTAAAGTTTAGAGAAGTAGTGGTTCTCTCAGAAGGGAATCTTGGTAAAATCTTATGAAGATATGAAGATCACGTATGAGTTTTGAGAGCAAATTTGAGGTGTTTTCAGTTTGGGAAATGAGTAATGAACTGTGTTTGCGGTTAAACACATGTATATAAGATGTGTTTTCGGTCCTAATGGTCCCAAAACATAGAACATAGAGATTTCGGTCCTAAGTCAAATAGAAAAGGGTTTTTGGTCTTAGAGTCAAACAAGAAAGGTTTTCTGTTTTGGCTTTCCAAAAGTAGGGTGTTTTCGGTTTTGGTTAGGTATTTGATTCCCTAAACTGAAAACTCCAATGTAGTGTGATATTTTATTGTTTTAGCTTTAATATGTGGACTTGTGTTGACTTATAATGACTTAAATCAACATGGGTTTCAATTTACACTTATGTGTTAACATATGAACTTCTATAAACATGTATTCTTGGCATCAACATTTCTTATTGTATTATTGTTATGATGTGAATTCACTTGTACATGGTTGTAGTTTAGACTTTTATTTGAACAAGTTTGACTTGCATTGACTTGAAATAACGGGTTGTTACATGGGGGCTGATGAGAGAATGATAAATGAGGCTATAATGATGCTTATATATGGAATAAACCCTAAGAATTAGGGTTTGGAGTTTCCCCACGCATGCCTTGCGTACGAGGTGTATGTCCAACGTACACAATGTACACCCACCGTACTACCCCATAGCCCAAAATCAGCTAACTGCCACTATAGGCCGTTTTGCACTCTTTCTTATACTCAGGGACTATATTGATTCATACATAGGGTTAAAATTGAAGATACCTCAACATCAGGATGTTGCAATTCTCCCCTAATTGAACTAGACTTCGTCCTCGAAGTCAGTCGTCGCGAACAACTCAGGATAATGCTCTCGCATCTCTGCCTCCGGCTCCCAGGTCCACTCAAAGCCTTTCTAATGTTGCCACTGAACCTTTACCAAATGTATCTTCTTGTTGCGTAAAATCTTCATCCTCCTTTCCACTATTTCTACCATCTTCTCAACATAAATCAGGTGCTTATCGACCAGAATATCATCCAAAGGGACCACAATCTCATCGTCCAACACGCACTTCCGCAATTGCGAAACATGGAAAGTGTTGTGGATCTGGTTGAGCTCACTTGGAAAATCGAACCTATAGGCTACCTTGCCTACCCTGGCGATCACACAAAATAGTCCAATATAATGGGGATCCAATTTCCCCTTCTTCCTAAAGCGTATCATACCCTTCCAGGGTGAGACCTTCAGTATTACCATATTGCCGACCTAAAATTTCAGCTCTGATCAGCACCGGTCAGCATAACTCTTATGCCGAATTTGAGTTGTTTGTAGTCTCTTCCTGATCTGTTGTATAAGCTATGTGGTCTGAGGGAATAACTTAGTCCTTCCGATGACTCCGTGACCAACCTCCCCCCAACAAACTAGGGTACGACAAATCCGACCATACAGGAGCTCAAAAGGCGGGGCACCAATGTTAGAGAGATAGTTGTTATTGTAGGAAAACTCCACAAGAGGTAGGTAGGAATCCTATCTCCCACTAAAATCTATAACACAATCCCACAACATATCCTCAAGTGTTTGGATGGTCAGCTCACTCTGGCCCTCGGTCTGCGGATGATAAGCAATGATGTAATGTAGCCTCGTGCCAAGTTCCTCGTGGAACTTCTGCCAAAATCAGGACGTGAACCGAACATCTCGGTCTGATACAATGGAGACCGGAACCCTATGACGAGCAACAGTCTCCCGAACATACGCATCGGCCAACTTTTTGGCAGAATAGCTCTCTCGGTTGGACAAAAGGTGGGCACTCTTGGTCAATCGATCATTGATAACCCATATTGCATCAAAACCCTTTGCAGTCTTTGGTAACTTGGTGATAAAATCTATAGTGATTTGTTCCTACTTCCACATGGGAACCTCCAAAGGCTACAGCTTGCCATGTTGCCTCTGATGCTCGACCTTGACCATCCTATAGGTCAAGCACCTCTAAACATACCACACTATCTCCATCTCCATACACGGCCACCAGTAACTTAATCTCAAATCCTGATAAATCTTGGTGGCTCCTGGGTGTATAGAAAAGTGAGACTTATGAGCCTCCTCCAACACTATGCCTAATCTCACCATAAATTGGAACCCAAAATCGACCACACCGAGTCAACAACCCCCGGCTATTAGTGATAAACCTATTGATCTCGCCCCCGATCCTCTCATGCTTCCAATTCTCCTTCCAAACTCCCTCTTTCTGTGCCTCTCTAATCAAATCCAAAAGCGGAGAATCAACATATATCCTCATACACATATCTATTGGATTAGGTGACTAGACATGATGACTATTGAGAAGAGAGGTTGATTTATTATTAAGAATAATAAATTGGTTTATAAATATGATTTATTAATATATTATAAGAATAATATATTAATTAGAAATCATAATGTTAATAAGTATTTAATCAGAAATTAATTTGGAATTAGTTTTGGGATTAAAGGAACGGACTGAAAGTGCAGGGGTTGTTTTGTAATTATTTGATAGTTGAGGATTTGGGCCATGGATCACCGTTATTAGGGATGGGCCGAAAATCCCTAGAAGGTTCTAGGTATTTTCTTCCAAGGCCTAAGGTAAGGAGGTCCATGGACTTCCTTAGGCCCTAATTTAAGGAATTAGGGTTTACACATTAAAAACCTAGCTAGCCCAAGTATAAATAGACCCCTTTGGCACTAGATTTCGTCCATACCTTATGAAACCTTAGGAGTGCCGAATTTTGGAGCAAGCTACCCTCTCTCCTCTCTCTCTCTCTCTCATATTCATCCATTCACCCTAGTGTGCTTGTAAGCAATTAAATGTACTACAATTGCGGTACTTGTTCTCAAGAGCAAAGGAACTTCAAGAATTAGTTGTTGTTACTATATAGCAACAAAAGTATGTAATATAATCTTTCATATGTGTATTTTGAAATTATTAGATGCATATTATGGTTTTCCTTTTGTGTTCATTTGTTGTATGTCTAATAGAGAAAACATAGATCCAAACTAGGGTTGCGTGCACACATATGATTGTTTGTATAAAACCCATCAGTGGTATCAGAGCTTTTGGTTGTTATTTTCAGTTAGATTTGATAAAATAGTTTAAACTTGAGAAATTAGGGTTTATGGCAATTAAACCCTAGACCTTGGATATTTTCGAAATTACGGTTTCAAAACCCTAGTTTCGAAATTTGTGTAGGGTTTTTGAACCCTTTCCTTTGGCCCCATATTTTCGATTTTAGGGTTGGTTAAGCCTAGGGTTTTTGAAAATTCCTTCCCCCCCAAGATTAGATTTCGAAATTCTAGGTCTTAGGATAATATTATATTTGGTAATTATCTTATTAATTGTTTAAGTGGATAATTAAAGATTTTGAATTATCCCTTCCCAAATTTTCGAAATCTAGGGGATAAAGGGATTAGGTTAAATTATTTATTTAACTTAATGGATAATCCTATGAGATTTAATAATTTAAATTACTTGTTTAATTTGGATAATTCTTAAATCAAGGTTTTTAATATTTAAGATTTTAAATTAAAAAGTATTAATTTCAAAAAATTTAAATTAGATTAAAAACCCTAGTATTTTAAAAGTCTAAAATACAACCCTTATACTATTATATTATTAAAAGATTAATATTTATATATGTATAAGATGAGTCAGTCTTATCGTTAGTAGGCCGCATTTACGAAGCCGATCTATAAGGGGGTATAAGGAAACTACCTATAAAATGGTCGTTGAATGGGTGTCCACTCTCACCACCGCTTCCTTGATTGATGGAGGGTCGTTAGCCTAACGGGTAGGATAGGACATTAATTCCTCATTAATAAGTATAATGAATATTATAAAGTAATTAAATGTTTTTATAAATTCCCAATCTTAGTTACTTTAGGAAAATGTGAAAATGATGCTATTCCATGAAATTGCACTTTGCACTTTGCTAAGTCGTTAGTGGAGCATGTGTGGTTAACCGACACACTAACTTGGAGTAACAAGGGTGGCAAAGGATAGCTCGGGATTATCATAGATCAATGGAGTGTGTGTGGTTAACTGGGACATTGATTAGGTGGTAAATGACTCGAGAGTGCCAAGCTAATTTGCATGGTTATTCACACTTTGTTTGTGATCCTTGGTATCCCAATCACAAACTTGAAGGGCATAATCGAGATTAAACATGCCATTGAAAAGTTCATTGAATCTCAAAGAATCTAGGAATTTCATTTCATTTAAAACCTAATTTTTTTAATTTCCTTTTTCGTGGTGAAATTGGTAAATTGTGATTTACCTACCTTCAAATAATTTACAATTGGATTATGGCATCCCTATTCCAAATTGTGAATTATTGTGTTGGGTCCTAACCTTAATATTTCATTTGGGTGTTATATCAAAGATTTCCTATCTAATAAAAAACTTGTCTTTCTTCTTTTTGCAGATGTCTACCTCAAACAACGCTTCTGGTTCTTCCAACAACAACTCATTCTCACTCTTGAACATTTGTGCGAGGGACACATTCGATGGTGCCAACTTCAATGATTGGATCCACAACATTCGAATGGCCTTGCGCTACGAGGACAAAGAATATATCTTCGACAATCTGTTGAAAGAGGTTGATGAGTCCAAAGCTACTCCCGAAGAAATAGCTAAGTATGAGGCTCACCATTAGGATGCCACTAAGGTGCCCTGTATTATGGTAGCCACCATGACTCCTGAGCTGCAGCTGCTCTACGAGGACTATTGGCCCTACGAGATGTGCAAGGACTTGATGGAACAGTAGCATCAAAGAGCACATCAAGAGAGGTATGAGATAGTCACCTTGTTCATCACCACCAAGATGAGGGATGGAGAGTCCATCACGAGCCACTCGTAAAGAATGCAAAGATATGTGGATCGTCTCTTGAAATTGAATGTGAACTTCGATGAAGAGTTGGCTATTGACATAGTCCTACACTCTCTGCCTTCTTGTTATGATCAGTTCAAGATGAATTATCATATGAGCAATGAGGAAGTCACATTGAGTAAGCTTCAAGGCCTGCTAAGAACTGCTGAAAGTGGATTGAAAGGGAAAAGTGTTGAATCCACTCCTACTCCTATTGCTTCCCCAGTCCTAGCTATTGGACATGGAAAAGGGAAAAATAGGAAACCTCCCTCGATGAATTGGAAGGGAAAGTCCCATGATGGATCTTCTTCAGGTGGATCCAAAGCAAAAGCCGATTCTGCCACCCCCTCCTCCGATCCTAAAGAAGCAACGTGCTTCTACTGCCATGATAAAGGGATTGGAAGAGAAGCTGCCCGAAATACTTGCAGGACATTAAGGATGGGAAGATAAATCCCTCCTTCGCAGATATTTATACTATTCTATCTAATAACTCATCACATGCTAGTTCTTAGGTCCTTGATACGGGATGTGGTTTTCACATGTGTTCTTATTTGCAGGGGCTAAAAAGAAGTAGGGGTATGGAGCATGGGACGATGAACCTGATAATGGAGAATAGGAAATCGTTGCATGTCACGAAGATCAAAGTTTATTCTTTAGTACTTAATAGTGGGTTAGGGTTATATTTGAATGAATGTTGCCACTCGTTAGAGATGGCAAGGAATATTGTTTCTTTTCATGGTTTTTACAGACAAGGCTTTAGATTTTCATTTAATAATGAAATTGGTTCTATTAATGCTTATTATAATGGTTTATTTTATTTTGAAGCATTGCCTTGTAATGGTGTATATGAAACTATGATGGTTGTAGATAACTTAGGAAATAATGTTTTGCATATTGATTCGTCTAATGGTTTAGACATGACATGGTTATGGCATTGTCGTCTTTGACATGTCAATAAGAAGCACATAGACCAACTCCAAAAGGATGGAGTCTTGGATTCATTTGACCTAAATCCAGATGACACGTGCGAATCTTGTTTGCTTGGAAAGATGACTAAGTCACCTTTCACTGGTACTTGTGAAAGAGGTGAGAGATTGTTGGATCTCATACACACAGATGTGTGTGGGCCCTTCAGATCCACCACAAGGGATACAAACCGCTTCTATGTGACTTTTACTGATGATTATAACATATATGGTGTTGGATTAGGTGTATAAGCCCATAACTATTATTGTTATGTATTCGACCCGAGAGTAGCATGGTCCATTTGGGTTGCATATCATCAGGACTATTTGTTAGGATGGACTTTTGAGAGAAGAGGCTATATATGATTTATTAATATATTATAACTTCTAATATATTAATATGAAATCATATGTTTTAATTAGTATTGATCAACAATTAATTTGGAATTAATTTAGTGATCAAAAGAGACTAATTAAAACTATGGGGACTAACTATGGTAATTAGTTATATTTATATGTGTTGGGTTTATGATCCATGTTGGACCAAGTTTATGTATGGATACATAAAGAGTTGGGCCGCATGAACCATGGATCATAAAATCCATGGATATGGGTTTGAGTTATACCCATGACTCTTAGAATTCAACACATATAAATACATATGTTATGACCTAAAAAAACGACCATCCTTTTTAGAGTGTGTGCATGTTCTTGGAGTTCATGAAGGTTTTAGAGAGCATGGAGATTCTCTCTCAAGTCCTACCTTTGTCCTTGATGTGTCGTGACTTCATTTGTGACTTCCACAATATTGGGGCTAAGTTCTTAAGGCCAAATACATCAAGACCTCCAGCCACACAAAAAGGTATGTTACACTATCTAGTATTTTATGTAGTTTGTATGACAATTGCATGCTAGCTATAGGTTCAATACCTTGGAAACCATTTGCATGTATAATTAGTGAAAACATAGATCCTAGGTATTTAGGGTTGTATGTGCACCATATGATGTCGTATTATACCAAAACCCAACAGTGGTATTAGAGCCTAGGGCTGTTTTCGATTATACTTGATGCAAACTGATTTTTCGAAGCCAAGAATCTGTCAGGACCTGAAACTCAACGAGTTCCGGAGGAAAACTCGACGAGTTCATGTATTAGAGCATGAACTCGATGAGTTTGTCTCCCAGAATGCATATCTTTGTGCTTTTTGGCTGGAATTGGACTAGGAACTTTACCAAAAGCTGTTTTTGGACTTGTAAACCTATTTTTGATGTGGTAATGTTCATACTAATCCAATTTCAAAGATAATTGTCAATAGATTCATTGTTTTGTATTAGTTTAAAGGACTATGCTAATTACATGAAAAAGTTTGATTCCAATTATCTTGTTCATATGAGTTGCTTAGATTAAAAGAAAAGGTTGATTGATTATGTGTCTTTGATCCATTTTAATCTAAGAATTGATTCTAAAATGTGTTTGTGTAACTTCTCCTCAAGTTACATGAAAAGTCACATTAAAGTTTCTTAAAACTCATAAAAGTTGGCAATGGTTACAAAATGAAGAGTCTTGTCCTCATTAAATGGTTTTATGACTCCATAACTTGTCTTCAAGTTATGGAGGCTCAAGAGTGACTTCATTAAATCATTAAAATGTGTAACCTTAATTAGTTCCATAAGTTACAAAGAAGAAGAGTTGCATTCTTTAATAGTTTAAAGTCTTCCATAAATTTTCCTGAACTTATGGAACTTGAAGAGTTTTTTTTAATTAAAACTACTTTAAACACATAAGTTATGGAATTAATTAGTTTTGAATTGTTCAAAACTTGTCCTCAAGTTTTTGGAGTTTGTAAAGTTTCCCCCCATGAATACTTTAGTTCCAAGTTAGACCTTAGAGTTTTAAATGTTAAAATTCAACCCTTATACTATTATAATATTAATAGTTAATACTTATATATATATATATATATATATATATATATATATATATATATATATATATATATAAAAGAACAAAGTCAGTCTTACCGTTATTAGGCCTCATTCACGAAGCCGGTCTATAAGGGGGTATAAGGTTATTTCCTATAAAATGGCAGTTTAATGGGTGTCCACTCTCACCCACCGCTTCCTTGACTGGTGGAGGGTCGTTTGCCGAACGGGCAGGAATGGACTATAATTCTCCCTTCATTAAAAGTATAATGATAAATACTAGGTAACTAAACACTTATAAATTCCCAATCTTAGTTACTTAGGAAAATGTGAAATGGTGCTAACCCATGAAATTACACTTTGCACCTTTGTTAAGTCGTTAGTGGAGCGTGTATGGTTAACCGACACACTAACTTGGGACTGACAATGTGTGGCAAAGGGTTACTTAAGTTTTATCATAGATCGGTGGAGCGTGTGTGGTTAACCGACACATAGATTAGGTGATAAAATTAAGGATACCAAGTCAATTTTCATGGTTATTCACACCTTGTTTGTGATCCTCGGCATCCCAGTCACAAACTTGAGAGGGCACAATTGAGACTCAAACATGCCATTGAAAGTTCAATGTATCTCAAAAGATCTAGGAGTTTCAAATCCAATTAAAACTTAATGAATAATTTTGTTTTTCATGGTGGAAATTGGTAAATCGTCATTTACCTACCATCAAATATTCTATAGCTTGGATTACGACATCCCTCTTCCAAGTTATAAAATAGTTTGTTGGGTCCTAGCCTTAATATTTCATATTGGGTGTTATATTAAGGACTTTAAATCAACTAACTTGAATTTCTCCCTTATAGATGTCTACTTTAGACAACTATGTATTCCCAAATCTTTAGGAACAAGCTTCCTAATGAAGATGATATCCCAAAAGGCAATCAAGGTGAAAGGATAATCCCTTTATTGAGCACGAATGGGATTGGAAATCATACTTCATTTCCTCCACCTCCTTCAATAATTCTCATTATCCCACAAGTTTCAAAACTTGAATAGTTCTAAGTCACTCAATCCCTATTGGAAATCAAAGTCTATATGTGCTTAAATCTTGGAGATTAAGTCACATATTGACAAGCCGTGAGAGTCGGGTGTCGAAGTCTCGAAGTAGCTGGTTGTTGACTTGGTCCTTCAGTCACTCCTTGATGACAGATCACAACATGACCCTTTAATGATCTTATCTATTTGCTTGGTGCTGCTGAATCAGCAATGATTTGGAACACTGGTAAAGAAAATTTGGTTAGAAGATCAACTTCCCAAAACCTCATGGACATCGACAATGGTGACACTGGAAATCTAGAAAAACTTTCTCTTCCCAATTGAAAGGGCTCGACCATGGTCATGTCGTTTGACCTAATGGTAAAGAGAAAGACTAAGTCTGTGATAGTCTCGTATACCATTTCCAAAGATTCCATATGTTTCCTTTTGCCAATAGGAGGGGCATTGGTTGCGAAGCTGCTGAATTTACCTGAAACCTCATAAGGTTGGTCAAGTCAAAAGTTTGACTCTACTTCAGGTAAGGTCCGTTATCTAACTCTATTAAGTCTCTTTTGGAGATTCTTAATACATGATGTAATGTAATTACATTTTGATGTTTTTGAAGAATCAAAGGAAGCTTAAAGAAAAGGTGTGCTTATTCTGATCACATGGTTCGATGACCAGAATTTTGAGCCGTTACATAAGAGTTATGAAATATTGCTAGGAATAGATAACAACAAGCTTTCATATGACTTTTCATTGTAAGGATAAGTTTTTCCGCAAAGTTTTAAAATAAAAGAAAAAATGGTTTTGATTTTATTTATTTTAAGTATCATTACAATGGCATTTGTGAAGAAAAAAAATGGTTGTTTATATGTGTAACACCCTGTTTATAAAATAAATAAATAAATGTATAGAATCCCTAAAATGAATAATAATTGAGCGAGGCGTTAGTTTGAGGAGTAAAAGTCATAATTACAGAAGTCAGGGTGCGTTTGGTAATTAATGGACTTAAATTGAAGATATTTGAAGGCTTAAGGGTTTATTGGTAATTTAGGGATCTATTATGAAAGAAATTTATGAGATCAAGGCTTAAAATGTAAGTTTTGGAGTTAGTTTGTAAAGATTTCTGAAGGCAGGGTTAAAAGTGCAAATTATGAACTTATTTTGAAAGAAAAGAAGGAAGGAGGGATCAATTATGTTAATATGGAAGTGTGTTTTAAGGCACCGGGTATTTAGTCATTGCATAACCCTAACCCTAGAGGGTATCACCAGCCGTCACCCTCCTTATGTCTTCCCTTCCCAGCCGCTACCTTCCCTTCTCCTATGCTCCGGCGTCGCCACCACTGTATTAAGGCCGCTAGCCGCCGAGCCAAGTGCAGCTGTCGCCTTTGCGTTGCGAATGAAGATGAAGATCAACGGGGGCGCTGTGTAGTCGGTCGTGGAGAGGGTCGAGTCACAGCCGACATGCCGTTGTGGTTGTTGCTGCTGGATTACTCGCTCACCGCCGGTCACCGTGGCCTTTCTTGCCGGGGAAACAAGCCATGGAGGAGCCACTGCCCTCGGTTGAAGTCGCTGCCACTATTCCTTTTTCTTCATCCTTTTTTGTCGTTGTTCACAGCCACACCCAGCTATTGCCGGTGCTGTTCCAGCCGCTGCCTTCCCCGAGCGCCACTTTCTAGCCATCGTGTCACCGCCGATGCTACCTAGCGGCTGATGAAGAGAAAGGTTGCTTCTTCGACGTGATTCAGTTGTCGAGATCATAACCCCAACCACCATCCCCACTGGTTTGTAGTTGTTGAAGTCGATGAGCCACTGCCGCCTCTATTCGCCGCCTTCCTATCGCCATCAGCCACCGTGGAAGGTGGCTGTGTGCGTGTTCTTCCATGTGTTTAGGTGTGTGCTAGCATGTTGTGTTTTAGTGCGTGATGTACGTAGCTCCGTTGGCCGGAAAATTAAGAAAGGGCCATCGCCACCACCGTAAGGTGGTGGCTGCCACCAAGCATCGCCGTCGGCCACCATAGTGTGGCTGTGTGTGTGTTAGTTAGTGTGTGTGATTTTGAATTTGGGCATTGTAATTGTAATTAACAAAAGAATTAATGAAAAGAAATTCAAACCACCACCGTAAGGTGGTGGCCGCCGCCGTGAGCCGCCATTGACCACCACTACACGGGATGGTAGTGGGTGGTGCCCCTCAAGCAAAACCCTAATGGGCTTAAAGATTTATTTTCGGCCTTTTGGGCCATGTTTGAGTGGAAACCCTAATTAGGGTTTAGAAAACCCTGATTATGAGTAATTGGGGCTTAGACTTATTGGACCCACTTTTGGGCTATTAAGATTGGATTGTGTAGTAAGCCCAATTTCTCCATATCATTGATCTAGTAGAGTAAAGGACTTAATGGATTAAGTCCTTAATGGGTTAAGTAAGAAACACTTAACCCTAATCATAATTTTATGTGAAACCCTAATTTCACTTGGGCTTTGTGTTGGGCCATCCAAGAATGATCAAATGGACTAGAGTAATTAGTTGGGCTTTAGGGTAAGGCCCATAAGAAGGATTGGGCCTAATTTGGAAAATTGGGCCATAGATGGGCCATAGTTTGGGCCTAGATGGTTGTGTGATGTTGGGCCCTTAGAATGAGACATGTTGGACTGGACTGAACAATTGGGCCTTAAGGGAAGTCCATGTAGAGGTCTGGGCCCAATTTGGAAAGTTGGGCCATATGTTGGGCTTTGATCCCTAGTTGACTTTGGGCCTATGGATTGGGCCTTGGGCTTGGGTAAGCCAAGCCAGGGGTAATGTAGTAATTACCCAAAGTATGTATTTATATTTATGTGTTAGAACCTAATTATTAATTGGGTGTTATTTTGGTGTTGACAGTTCGGGAATCTGTCATCCAGCAGCTAAGGTTGAGTCTGCGGGACTTCAGCAGTATGAGATTGTGTCTACGGGACGTCAGCATTGTGAGGTGAGTTTCCTTCCAATAGGAACGGGTCTACGGCCACAATACCGGCCCGTTTAGTTAGCAGTAGTTCCGGACTTCAGTCCGATGCAGTAGTTAGGGTGCTTGATGTCTTTGTGATTCAAGCATGTTTTGTGTTATGTGTTCCAGACTCTGTTCCGATGCAGTATGCAGTATATGTGTTCATGCTAGTTTACATGTTATGCTATGTTATGATTCAGTGAGTTCTGGACTTCAGTCTGATGCAGTTAGTTCCGGACTTCGGTCCGATGCAACGGACAAGGTCCCAGTTAGTTCCGGACTCCGGTCCGATGCAGTTAGTTCCAGACTTCAATCCGATGTAGTTTGTGGACTTCGGTCCGATGTAGAGGGCAAGGCCCTGGTTAGTTTCCGGACTGCGGTCCGATGCAGTGGGCAAGGCCCAATATTTTTTTATATGTTATTGTATGGTATGTGGTAGTTTGGGGGAGCTCACTAAGCTTCGTGCTTATGGTTTTCAGTTTTGGTTTCAGGTACTCAGTTTTCAAAATAGGAGTTCGGGAAGATTGCAGTGCACACACCATTTGTTCAGCCTGGGATGTTTATACTATGATATATTTGACAGCTGTTAAGATATTTTGAGATACATTCTTTATGATTCTTATATGACGTTTGATGGATATGGTTTTTTACTAATTTAAAACGAAAATTTCAGACTGTATTTTTGGGATGTTTCAATATGTTCCCATTGATAAGCAATATCGGTAAATGGATTTGATTCTTTCATTTGTGGTAGTGTCATAATTTACCAAATAAGGAAAGATTCTCATCACCCAAATTTCAGTTGGATTGAAACTTGGAATCATGCAACTTGTATTGTATGATGAATGAGAATTTTTTATCTTTGGGAAATTAAGACTAATTCCTTGTTCACATGTATATGTGAGTCAAGTGAAGGACATAGGGATCGGGTACACTTGGGTGTGCGCTGATCAGGTCCACCACAAAGACTATCCGTCATGATTTACTAAAGTTTAGTAAATATGGTTATGCTTACAAGTTTAAGTGTAATTCTGAAACATTAGAAAGGTTTCAATGTATGACAAAACGGATAAGACGAATCAAATAAGGCGGGAAGATAAAAGTTTCTCCAATATGAAGAGATGGGAGAGTACTTGAGTATCTTGTTTTATGATTATCTTAGTGATTATGGAACCATATCACAATTGATCCTCTAATGACACCTTAGTGCATTTGTTTGACTAATGAGAGGAATCATGAATTGTTGAAATGGTTAAATCAAAAGATAAATCGTACTTCGTTCCAAAATCAAATCTTAGAGTAATACTCCAAGAATGAACCTTGAGTGACTTAATCTTTAGAAAGTTCATAACACTTGTCAAATGTAGAGTAAGATGTTTCCTATTCTTGTACATTTGAGATTGGTAAGTTGTGATGTTTTGGATAAAACAAAGACCAACTAAGACCAATTGTGAGAAGTGTTTAACTTGATAAGAATCCGCACTAACTCTTGAATATTTGTTTTGTCAAGGAATGGTTCTTGACAAAGAGAATCTTATATGTCAAGAGGACAGTGGGAGTATTGAGATAGTTTGAAGAACTAATCAAGAGTTTTGTTAATCACTAGCCCACGACTTGAGGTCCGTAACCTATCGTGCTGACATATTCTTATTTCTGTGTCTATTCAAGTAAAAGTTGACTATGCTTGTGAGTTCTATGAGTTCTCAATTGTTTGCAGAACAACCCGAAAGCAATGGTGGGCATTGTGCTACCAGGTGGAAAGAAATTAAGATTAAACAATTTCAGTCCATTTGAATTTGGTTTTGTCACTAACCTTGTCTTGTGATTATGGTTGTGACGAATTCACATGGATAGGAACACTTACACCATAAAATCTAAGTGTCATAAGGTTTCTCTTTGATTCATGAAAATGATGGTAAGGAAACTCTTTCACTAAGTAGATTTTAGGAATATAGCAAGTGTAATATTTGCATTCTCAAAGTCGTTAGTGGAGCGCATGTGGTTAACCGGCACACTAACATAGACTTGTGAGAAATGGCAAAGGTCTAAACTATTGAGACTATGATTATGGCATCCTTTTTCATAGTTCTGAAATTGTTTAGACACACATGTAAGCTATCTAAGGAAAGGTGTATGATTTTGATAAAGTCTTATCAAATCGATCACATATCAGAAATCTGAACTTTGGTAACAAAGTCAATATAGTATTGATTTCAAGAAGTCCAACTGATTTCTGGATACAGGTCAGAGCTTGTGGGAGCATAAGTGTTATGCTAATAATCAACATGTTAATGGGAGCATGATTATTATGTTAAGTGTTACAAGTTAGCAATGTTAATTATAGAAAACAAAAGTTTCAATTCGGGTTTGAAAAGATGTTTTGCTATAACTAAGGGAGATGATTTTATACTTCATTCTAATTCTACAAGCTTAGATTGAGATTTTAATCAAGTTTAGTCAAGGATGTATATGAATGTTATGTTGGAATGGTTCAATATAAGGAAATTGTATATATGTTGCGTTCTCAAAATTCAATTATGATGACGGCATACCTCTTCATAGTTCGAATTATGAGAACACGACAAATAAATTTTTAATAGCATGAATCATGTCCCATATGCTTTGGGTATAGGTTTGACTATATGTGCTATAATATGGTGCTTAGATAAAAGGGTTTTTATTTACACTCAAGAGTTTTGGGCCGTATAGGATTAAGTATTATTCTTGTGTTTCACTTTGCATGTTTTGACATCCAGAATAATTATTTTATTCAAACCATCCATAGTCGGCCATATGTTGGAAGTAGATATGAATCAAGACTATCATGAATCTGGCTTGTAAGATTTGTCTAAGGTGCATTAGACATAGAAATGGTTGCTACAACATTCATGAGTGCTCATAAGTTCTGAGTATTGGATTCAACCCACACTCATTTGAATCACTTCATGGATTTTATCATGAGTGAATCATGAGACGATAATATCTTATATTCTTCAAACCTAGAGATATGAGTTGTTACTATGAGTTGGTTGTACATTGATTGCACGAAAACGCATTCGGTAACTCGATTTTATAAAACGTGCCTTTATGTATGATTCAACAAGTAGTAGAAAAGCCATATGAGTCGAAGTTTATCCATTCCTTTTACCTTCGGGATAAAAGCGATATCTATGGGCCCCTTGATGATTTGGTGATAACAAAATGTAAGTGCTTGGCCGGGCCTGGATTGATTTGATTTGTTCAATGAGTCAGTCATCATAAATCAGAAATCGGGAAACAACAAATGGACAGAGAGAATGATTTTAATCCACGTCTCAGTCCATATGATATCTAGAATGGAGGAATATATGATCCCTTATCTAATGAACATGTCATTGATTTGTTCAGAGTTTGACAGTGGGTTTAAGAGCCACGATTGCTAGTCGGGTTTTGGAGTCATACGCAATAATAGTTTTAGACTTATCCAAGTGGGAGACTGTTGGATTAGGTGTCTAAGCCCATAACTATTATTGGTATGTATTCGACCTGAGAGTAGCATAGTCCATTTGGGTTGCATATCATCAGGACAATTTGTTAGGATGGACTTTTGAGAGAAGAGGTTATATATGATTTATTAATATATTATAAGTTCTAATATATTAATATGAAATCATATGTTTTAATTAGTATTGATCAAGTATTAATTTGGAATTAATTTAGTGATCAAAAGAGACTAATTAAAACTATGGGGACTAATTATGGTAATTAGTTATATTTATGTGTTGGGTTTATGATCCATGTTGGACCAAGTTTATATATGGATACATAAAGAGTTAGGCCACATGAACCATGGGTCATAAAATCCATGGATATGGGTTTGGGTTATACCCATGACTCTTAGAATTCAACACATATAAATACATATGTTATGACCTAAAAAGTGACCATCCTTTTTAGAGTGTGTGCATGTTCTTGGAGTTCATGAAGGTTTTAGAGTGCATGTAGATTCTCTCTCAAGTCCTACCTTTGTACTTGATGTGTTGTGACTACATTTGAGGCTTCCGCACTATTGGGGCTAAGTTCTTAAGGCCAAATACATCAAGACCTCCAGCCACACAAAAAGGTATGTTACACTATCTAGTATTTTATGTAGTTTGTATGACAATTTGTCACACCCCAAAACCGAGAACGGTGGAATACGTTTTGGGGTGGAGGACGTCATGTACAATATCATAACAATTGCATAATAGTAAAAACAAGCGACAACAACCATTGCATTAATATAGTGATTTGGATACAAACGTGTTCTATACAGTTAATAGGCACCAAAAGTATAACAAAAATAAAAGATGGGTCTTGTATATGCTCCATCTTCTCAAAAGCTGCACCAGTACCTATCTATCTTTGACTTGAGGATACAAGTTATTTTGAAAACGAGTATCAGCATAAAGTTGGTGAGTTCATAAGATTTTAGTGTCATTTATTTCATATAAGTGTTTACAATCAATTAATATATGAGTTGAAATAAATGTTGAGAGTAGTAGAAATCCCTAGAAAATCCTATATTTTCCAGATTTAGATATGTGTAAGGTAAATCCTTTGAGTGTGTAAAAGTATTTTCATTGAAACTATCAGTGTTAAAAATAAGGTAGTATGTTTCATACAAGTAGCGTAGATGAGTAAAAGTATTGCTGGTTGACTGTAGTAGTGTTGCAAACTTCAATATATATATATATATATATATATATATATATATATATATATATATATATATATTCATTTACTTCGGGAAATTAGAATAGACTTTAATTCTTAGTGTGTTAATTTGAATATAGATGAGATTTCTTATGTAACCGAACTGAATGATTATAGAGGTTCCGATAACCTTCCCGGTCATCCGCAGTGTAGTGTTGTAGTGCCATCCCTGGGCCTAGTCGGCTTGGACTGTAATTTAACAGTCGGGATGTAATAGCGTCCGTCCTGTATAGATCTATACATGTAGTGTTGCTTTCCTTTCGGGAAGCCCTGGTTACATGTTATTTACGTAGTAGAGTGTCGTATAGAGGAATAGTATGTTATATTCTGGATTAGTGTATTCTCTTGAATTATAGTATGGTAGCTTTTAGTTATAGTATAGAGAGTGTCCTCTTAGATGTTTCTAAACTCCTGATAGTAGTAGTTATAACGGGTATCCTAGTGATAGAGGTGTCAAGCAGTAGCGTTATTTTCATATCTAACACCATATATATGATATATAAGTAAAAAATCAATGACAGTCGGACGGATAACAATATACCCTAAGACCACAATCAAACAAGAACAGGAAATAAGGTGAGCTATCGGTCCTAAGTCCTTCAAGTCTTATTAATATAAATACATGGATGTCGATATAGTTTAAAAGAAAAGTAATTTAAATACAATTTAAAAATTGTTTAACAACAATTTAGTTTAGAAAATGCGTTTGATGAATATTTAAAACAGTTTTATTGACAAATAGATAAAAGTATAGAGAGATCCTTTTTGGTTGTCAGCTATAAATCACATATGATTAGGAACTAGAACTTGTTGCATTTACTTGTATCCCCCCCTAAAACATATAAAAACATTTAAAAAGGTCAATTAAGGGGTATGAACTCACCTGAAGCGAGTGGATCGGATAGGAGTCTCGGTTGTGTGTTTGGTGTCAAGTGAGGACTTGAACACACTTTATAAACCTAGTGACATATGAAGACACATGTTTTCATATAATTAGTGGATGAAACACTAATTTAACACATATAGACATCCTAATGTGAAGGAACACACTTTGGTTAAGTGTTAGGAGGCTATTGGGTTGCAATGAAAGAGTATAAGACCTCACCATGGAGTTTACTCTTCTAAAACTCACCTTGAGTGAGTTTACGGCTAAGGGACCATTTCCTCCATGAGTTTATGGCCGTAAACTCATGGAAGGAGTGGGTTTTAGTGCTTAAAGGGTTCATACACTATTAGGGGTAGTTCTAGGGCTTAATCCGAGGCTTAAGGGGTGTTTAGGGTTAAAGGAGGGTACTCCCTTGGAGTTTGCGGTCCTAGGACCACTCCTTGGGAGTTTACGGCTATAAACCCCATGTTTTACGGTAGTAAACTCTTGGACAGCCCTTAAACTTCGTTTTTGAGGTTCTTTGCTCATTCCTAACAATTTCTAAGTGAAGGTATAAGGCCAAAATGGGTTTTAAGGCTTGATTTGCATGAGTTGAGGGAGTTTACGGCCTAAGAATATTCTTGGGCCGTAAATCCTCTTTCAAGCCCCTAAACTTGGTGTTTAATGTCTAAAATACTTCAAGGCTAAGTCCTAAGCTAATTTCTAAGTCTAAGGAGGAGATTTGATGCATATTTGACTCACTTTTAGGGGTTTACGGCCTAAGAGTGTTCTTAGGCCGTAAACTCCTTATTCTTATCCTTCTTGTATGATTTTCATGCCATATCACCATGCAATGATTTTTAGAACAAGCTAGGATTAGAGAACTTCGATTTGGAGTGGAAACTTGCGGTTTTTTTTTTGGAGAAAATCGGACTTGAGGAGAGACCGAGTAGAGAGAGTGTGTCTAGTGTGGTAAAAGGTCCAAAAGAATGTCCACTCACCCTTATATAGGGCTTGAGTGTTGTACCCGATATACAACTACCCGATACTTATGTTAAACGAGGTTTAAAGTTTTACCCGATTAAATGGTCGTAACCTGGCTTACGTTGTAAACTAGATTTTTCCCAAACAAAATTTAAGATATTACACGTGTTTTATTTATTTCAATAAATATGAATATAAAATAAAACATTATTTTATTTATTTAACTCCAAAAATTTATTGGAATAATAATAATAATAAATTATTTTATTAGCGGAAAGTGGGTTACAATGATGGAATAAATTTCGGGTTGTCACTGTTGGATTAATGTCTAAGTCCATAACTATAATTGGTAAGACTTGACCCGACCCGGCATGGTCCATTTGGGTTGCATACCATCATGCACTTGGATAGACTATAATGAGAGAAATAAGACACTTATGGTTATTAATATATTATAAGTTCTAGTATATTAATAATAAGAATAATAAGATTATTTAATTAGTATTGATCAAGAATTAATCTAGGATTAATTAAGTGATCAAAAGAAGACTAATTAAATATATGGGTTGATTGTGTAAATCATCCATACTTGTATAGTGGGCTAATGCTCCATAGATAATCAAGTTGGGCTAAAACCCATAGGTTGGTCCATGGATGCTCCATGGTGTATTTTTACCCATGGATCATGGAAATGAAGGCCATGTCAATTAGGGTTTACATGGTGTAACCCTAACTATATAAGCATCTTATTCTTGACCAAAATCGGTCACTAGTGTGTGAAGTAAAAGGGCTAGCCGATTTCATGAGTTGTAGAATTCTCTCAAGTTATTCTAAGTGTTTTGGTGATTGTGATTCCATTTGAGGCTTCCACACTATTGGGGCTAGGCACTCAAGCTTCATGAAGACTTTCTACATCAAGAGGTATGTATTCTATCTTGTTACATTCATTGTTTTTGTATGCTAGATTAGGATAATACCTTGGAAGTTCTTATTTGCATGTATAATAGAGAAAACATAGATCCAAGGTATTTAGGGTTGCATGTACACTTAGGAGTGTTAGAATGCTCAAAACCCAACAGTGGTATCAGAGCCACGGGTTGTTTTCTGTTATATTGATGCAAATATTTTATTTTCAAAGTTGAAAAAAAAAGAAAAAAAAAACATGAAGTTTGTCAAATTTTAAGATAATTACTTGTTCTTGTGAAAAACTAATTATTTGTAAAATTTGAATAATTTGCTTTATGAGTTGAATTAGGTCAAATTTAATAAAAGATAAAATAATATGATTATTTTATTAGTTTTAAAAGTTTGATCTAAAGAGTTTTATTTTTTGAAACCTCCATAAGTTATGGATATGAAAAGGTTTTAAAAAAATTGATTCAAAGTTTTTATGGAGTTACAAAATTTGGTGTTAATGTTTTAAAGAATTCCATAACTTAAGAATAAGTTATGGATCACCAAAAGTTTTTTGTGTTACCTTGTTTTATGAGTGAATTTAGATTAATGAATAAAATTATGTGATAGTTGGTTTTAATCCAAATTAATCTAAGAGTTGATTCTAAAATGTGTTTTTGTAACTTGTCCTCAAGTTATATGAAAAGTCACATTTAAGAATCATAAAACTCATAAAAATTGGCAAAGGTTACAAAAATGAAGAGTCTAGTTCTAATTAAATGGTTTTATGACTCCATAACTTGTCCTCAAGTTATGGAGGACCAAGAGTCTCTTCATTTAATAAAATAAAATAAAATAAAAAAAGGTGTAACCTTAATTAATTCCATAAGTTATAAAATAAAGAAAAGTTAATTCTTTTATTAGTTTAAAGTCTTCCATAACTTGTCCTCAAGTTATGGAACTTGAAGAGTTTTTGGATTAAAACTACTTTAAACACATAAGTTATGGAATTAATTAGTTTTGAATAGTTTCAAAACTTGCCCTCAAGTTTTGGAATTTGTAAAGTTTTCTCTTATGAATACTTTAATTCCAAGTTAGCCCTTAGAATTTTAAAAGTTAAAATTCAACCCTTATACTTTATAATATTATAAGTTAATAATATATATATGTATAAGAGTAAAGTCAGTCTTACCGCTAGTACGCCTCATTCACGAAGCCGGTCTATAAGGTGGGTATAAGGTTGTTGCCTATAAAATGACAACTTAATGGGTGTCCACTCTCACCCACCGCTTGCTTGACTGGTGGAGGGTCGTTAGCCGAACGGGTTTGACAGGACTATAATTCTCCCTTCATTAAAAGTATTAATGATAAATACTAAGTAACTAAACACTTATAAATACCCAATCTTAGTTACTTAGGAAAATGTGAATAAGGTGCTAATCCATGAAATTACACTTTGCACTTTGTTTAAGTCGGTTAGTGGAGCGTGTGTGGTTAACCGGCACACTAACTCGTATTTAACAAGGTAGGCAAAGGGTAACTTAATGTTTATCATAGTATCGGTGGAGCGTGTGTGGTTAACCGGCACATCGATTGAGGGGTAAACACTTAAGGGTACCAAGTAATTTGCATGGTTACTTCACACCTTGTTTTGTGATCCTCGGCATCCCAGTCACAAAACCTGAAGGGCACACTCGAGATTGAAACATGCCATTGAACAGTTCAATGAATCTCAATAGATCTAGGAGTTTCAAAACCAATTAAAACCTAATACTACATTTCGTTTATCTTGGTGGAAATTGGTGAATCGTCATTCACCTACCTTCAAATATTTTATAGCTTGGATTACGGCATCCCTCTTCTAAGTTATAAAATAGTTTGTTGGGTCCTAGCCTTAATATTTCATATTGGGTGTTATATTAAGGACTTAAGATCAACTATCTTGAATATCTCCCAAAAGATGTCTGGTTTAGACATTTATGATCTTCCCAAATCTCTTGAAACAAGCTTTCCTAAATGAAGATGATGTCCCTTGGAAATCATACTTCTTTCACCTCCTTCAATTATTCTCCCTAACCCACAAGTTCAAGGTCACTCAAGTCCTATTGGCAAGGCAAGGTCTAGGTGTGATCACATCTTGGAGATGTAGTCACATATTGACAAGTCGGGAGAGTTGGGTGTCAAAGTCCTGAGAAAGTTGGTGGTTCAATCACTTTCTAAGTCACACAGTGAGTTCCTTTGGGAAACCTATGAAACAGACTATGACAAGACCCTTAATGATCTTATCTATTTGTTAAGATCAACTTCCTTAAAACTTGATGGACATTGACAATAGTGACACAGGAAATCCAGGAAAGCATTCTCTTCCCAATGGAAAGGGATCGGCCATAGTCAACTCGGTTGACCAAATGGTAAAGAGAAAAGCTAAGTCTATGATAGTCCCGTGTACCATTATCAAAGGCTCCATATGTTTATATTGCCAAAGGAAGGGGCATTGGTTGCGAAGCTGCCAAATTTACCTAAGGATGTTAAAGTCAATAAGTTTGACTCTACTGCAGGTAAATTCCACTATCTAACTCTGCTAAGTTTCTATTCTGAGATTGTTGATACATGATGTGACTAGGTCACATGGTGATGTTTTAAGAATCAAAGAAAAGTAAAGGAACTTAAAGAAAGAATATGCTGAATCTGATCGCGTAGATGGATTTCTATCGCATAGTTTGAAGATCGGATTCTTGAGCTACTTCTTAGGAGTTATGAGATATTGCTTAGGAATAGATAACAACAAGTTTTCATATGGATTGTAAGGATAAGTTTTTCCGCAAAGTTTTAAAATAAAAGAAAATTTTTTGATTTTATTTATTTTAAAATATCCTTACAATGCCATTTGAGGAAAAATTGTTGCTTATATGATTCCATTAATAGCAAGAGTGGAGATATGAAATTGATTCTTTCATTTGTGGTAATGTCTAAATTTACCAAATAAGGAAAGATTCTCATCACCCAAGTTTCAAGTGGACCGGAACTTGGAATCATGGAAGTTGTATAGCATGATGAATGAGAACTTTCAAGTATTGGAAAATTAAGACTAATTACTTATTCACATGGATGTGTGAGTCAAGTAATGGACTAAGGGATCGAGTACATCGTCTTGTGCACTGGTCAAGTCCACCATGAAAGATCGATAAGATTATTCGTCATAATTTACAAAAGCTCAGTAAATATGATTATACTTACAAGCTTAAGTGTAACTCTGAGACATTGGATAAAGGTTCCAATGTATGACAGAGCGAATAAGAAGAATCAAATTAGGCAGAAGGATAAAAATTTCTCAAATCTGAAAAGATGGGAGAGTACTTTCGTATCAGTTTTGTGATCATCTTAATGATTTAGAGACCTTATCACAATTCATCCTCTAAGAGCCTTCTTATAGCTAAGAAGAGGAACTTGAATTGTTGAAGTGGTTAAATCAAGAAGATGATTCATACTTCGTTCCAAAAACAATTCTTAGAGTTATACTCTAAGATTGTAACTTGAGTGACATGTCTTAAAGAAGGTTTAAAACTCTTGTACATTTGAAATTGGTAAGTTGTGATGTTTTGGATAAAACAAAGACCAACTAAGGCCAATTGTGTGAAGTGTTTGTCTTGATTAGAATCCACACTATCTCTTGGATGTTTGACAAGGGCGTCTTATATGTCAAGAGGACAGTGGGAGTCTTAAAGGTCTTGAAAGTCTCAAGAACTAATCAAGAATAAACCTGAAGTTCTTCACTAGCACACGACTTGAGGTTTATAACCTATCGTGTTGACATATTCTGTGCCCATTCCAGTTAAAGTTGGCTTTGCATATGAGTTCTTAGAGTTCTCAATTTGTTGCACAACAACTTGGAAGCAATGGCAGGCCCTTAAGCTGCTAGGTTGCAAGAAGTTAAGATTGAGTTCAGTCCATATGAGATTGGATTGGTCATTACCCTTGCCCTATGACTAAGGTTTTGACAATTCACATGGATAAGAACACATACACCATTAAATCTAAGTGTCATAAGTTTTCTATCCGATTCATGAAAATGATGGTGAGGAAACACTTTCACTAAGTAGATTTTAGCTAGATAGCAATTGTGATATTTGCATTCTCAAAGTCGTTAGTGGAGCGTGTGTGGTTTACCGGCACACTAACCTGGACTTGTGAGAAGTGGCAAAAAGGTCTAACCATTATGATTACGGCATACCTCTTCATAATTGTTTAGACACACAAGTGTGCTATCTAAGGGAAGGTGTATGTTTTTGATAAAGTCTTATCAAAACAATCTAGTATCAGAAATCTAAACTTTGGTAGAAAGTCAGCTAATTTCTGAGTACATGTCAAAGCTAGTGGGAGCATAAGTGTTATGCTAATAATCATGATGTTAGTGGGAGCATGATAATTATGATAAGTATTGCAAGTTAGCAATGTTAATTATAGAAAACAAAAGTTTCAATTGGGAAAAAGTTGTTTTGCTATAATTAAGGGAGAGAAAATTATACTTCATCTCAAATCTATAAGCTTAGATCGTGAGGTTTTAATCATTTAGTCAAGGATATATATGAATTTCATGTTGGATTGGCTCAACATAAGGAAATTCTGTATATGGGTCCATTATTTGCGTTCTAAAATTCGATTATGATTGCGGCATCCCTTTTCATAATCTGAATTATGAGAACTTGGCAAATAGAAATGGAAATGTTGTAGCAAAAGACTGGTTTAGTCTTTATGTGAGACATCATGAATCGTGTCCCATATGCTTCGGATATATGATCGATTACATGTGCTATATTCATCCTTTCTAAAATTTTCCAAATGCATGGGGCATTAAGAAGGGAAAAGGTTTAGAACTGGATATGACTAAAAGGATTAAACAATTGTCGAGGATAATCTAAGGTTTACCAAAGATTGGTTGCTCAAGGACAGTCGGAAGTATAGTGATAATTCTAGAAGGATTATATTGACATAGTCTGTAAGGAGGCAACTCTTTTTCAGATGTGATAGTCGAAATGAATCTGGAAATGTTTCAAAGTTAGTATTTTCAATCTGTGTAAGATTAAAGGGAACTTAATGCAAGAAGGATGTTTCCAAAGGAGTTGATCTCCTTTGGAATGCTCTGTAATGTTTGTTGTCAAGTCTTTATGACTTTGTGCATAATCATTACAAGAGGATCAATGTATATAAGTTTAGAATCTAACAGATTTCAGTAAATTGCATGAATTTGGAATTCTTGCATTTGCAGTAAGGATTTGGGAGTGTGAAAAGAGAATCATTGAAGTTATGTTCAATTGATCTAGTTCACAAAGTAAAGATCATAGACAAAAATAGTATGCATACTTGGTGTGTGGCATGACTAGTGTTTTGAAAAAACATAGTGTACATGCTTGGAGCATGGGACAACTATTGTTTTAAATTCAAGAATAAAGTTGATAGCTAAAACAGTATACAATGAATAATGTGTAATCATATGGTGATAAATAAAAGGTGTTTTATTTATGTTCATAGGATTTGATACCATATTGGATTCAATTATTATTGTGTTTCACTTTGCATGTTTTGACTTCCCGAATAAACTAGGTTATTCTTCCGGAATGACTAAGTTATTCAAACCATCCACAGTCGGTCATATGTTGGAAGTAGATATGAATTAAGACTGTCATGGGTTGGCTTGTAGAGGTCTAAGGTGTTGGACAAAGGGCTACAACACTCATGAGTGCTCATAAGTTCTGAGTATTGGATTCAACCCGCGCTCATTGGAATCACTTCATGGATTTTATCACGAGTGATCATGAGACGATAATATCTTATATTCTTCAAACCTAGAGATATGAGTTGTTACTATGAGTTGATAGTACATTGATTGCACGAAAACGCATTTGGTAACTCGGTGCTATAAAACGTGCCTTTGTGTATGATTCAACAAGTAGTAGAACAAGCCATATGAGTCGAAGTTTATCCATTCCTTTTACCTTCGGGATAAAAGCGATATCTGTGGGCCCCTCGATGATTTGATGATGACAAATGGAAGTGCTCGGCCGGGCCAGGACTGATTTGATTTGTTCAATTAGTCAGTCGTCATAAATCGGAAATCGGGATACAACAAATGGACAGAGAGCATGATTATAATCCATGTCTCAGTCCATATGATATCTAGAATGGAGGAATATATGATCCCTTATCTAATGGACAAGTCATTGACAAAGGTCAGAGTTTATCTACAAGGTCAGAGTTCGACAGAAGCTTTTGAGAGCTACGATTGCCAGTTGGTTCCTGAAGTCATACGCAATAATAGTTTTAGACTTATCCAAGTGGGGACTGTTGGATTAATGTCTAAGTCCATAACTATAATTGGTAAGACTTGACCCGACCCGGCATGGTCCATTTGGGTTGCATACCATCATGCACTTGGATAGACTATAATGAGAGAAATAAGACACTTATGGTTATTAATATATTATAAGTTCTAGTATATTAATAATAAGAATAATAAGATTATTTAATTAGTATTGATCAAGAATTAATCTAGGATTAATTAAGTGATCAAAAGAAGACTAATTAAATATATGGGTTGATTGTGTAAATCATCCATACTTGTATAGTGGGCTAATGCTCCATGGATAATCAAGTTGGGCTAAAACCCATAGGATGGTCCATGGATGCTCCATGGTGTATTTTTACCCATGGATCATGGAAATGAAAGGCCATGTCAATTAGGGTTTACATGGTGTAACCCTAACTATATAAGCATCTTATTCTTGACCAAAATCGGTCACTAGTGTGTGAAGTAAAAGGGCTAGCCGATTTCATGAGTTGTAGAATTCTCTCAAGTTATTCTAAGTGTTTTGGTGATTGTGATTCCATTTGAGGCTTCCACACTATTGGGGCTAGGCACTCAAGCTTCATGAAGACTTTCTACATCAAGAGGTATGTATTCTATCTTGTTACATTCATTGTTTTTGTATGCTAGATTAGGATAATACCTTGGAAGTTCTTATTTGCATGTATAATAGAGAAAACATAGATCCAAGGTATTTAGGGTTGCATGTACACTTAGGAGTGTTAGAATGCTCAAAACCCAACAGTCACACAATTGCATGCTAGCTATAGGTTCTATACCTTGGAAACCATTTGCATGTATAATTAGTGAAAACATAGATCCAAGGTATTTAGGGTTGTATGTGCACCATAGGATATTGTATTATACCAAAACCCAACATATGGATATATCTACTTAATCAAGCATAAGTCAGAAACTTTTGAACAGTTCAAAGAGTTTCAAAAGGAAGTGGAGAATCAATTGGGCAGGAAGATCAAGATGCTTAGATCCGATAGGCGAGGTGAGTATCTTAGTATCGAGTTCCACAACTATCTTAAGGAATGTGGAATTGTTTCCCAATTAACGCCACCTAGGACACCGTAGCTCAATGGTGTGGCTGGGAGGCACAATCGAACCTTGCTGGACATGGTTCATTCCACGATGAGTCAAGCTTCGCTACCAATCTCATTTTGGGAGTATGCCTTAGATACTTATGCCCATATCCTTAATCTAGTCCCAACTAAGATGGTTTCCAAAACACCTCACAATATGTGTACATGGAAGTTTCCCTCGGTGGCACATATCAAGGTTTGGGTTTGTGAAGCTTTCGTAAGATGAGAGACTCATGACAAACTTGAACCTCGAAGTGAGCGATGTATTTTCATCGGCTACCCACATAAATCTTTTGGATATCTTTTCTACAGACCTAGTGACAAAGTGGTCTTCGTAGCAATGAGAAGGGTTTTTTCGTGATAGAGAACTCATATGCCAAGAGGATAGTGGGAGGAAAATTGTTCTTGAAGAGCTTCAATAATCAAGCAGTGAAGGAACCTATAACACTAGCACTCAACCTGAGGAAGAGAATCCTGTTGAACCAGTTGATGAATCCTTACCTCTGAGACATTCCAGTCGAGTTAGTGTTCCACCTGTGTTGTATGGTTTCCATACAACTGCTAAAGGTGATACATTTATCAGTGATAGTACACTGATAAATTTGGATGAACCTAACAACTACAAGAAAGCCATGGCTGGCCCGGAGTCTGCAAAGTGGAAAGAGGCAATAGACAACAAGATTTAGTCCATGTATGAAAATCAAGTTTGGAACTTGGTTGACAATGTACCGGGTCGTAAGATGGTCGGGCGCAAGTAGATCTTTAAGAAAAAGACTGACATAGATGGGAAAGTACACACATTCAAAGCACGACCGGTTGCGAAGGGATTTACTCAAACCCCAGGGGTTGACTATGATAAGACCTTCTCACCAATGGCTAAGATCAAGTCTGTTAGGGTTATGTTAGCCATCGCTGCATTTCGTAAATATGAAATCTGGCAGATGGATGGCAAAACCGCTTTCCTTAATGGAAAGTTGGTTAAAGATGTTCACATGTGTTAGCCAGAAGGTTTTGTGGATGCTAAATACCCCAATAGAGTGTGAAAGTTTAAGAAATCCATTTATGGATTAAACAAGCATCTCGCAGATGGAATCTTTGCTTCGATGAGAAAGTCAAAGAGTTTGGTTTCTCTAGGAGTGAGGATGAGTCCTGTATGTATGTCAAAGCTTGTAGGAGTACAGTTAGCTTTCTAGTATTGTATTTCGATGACATAATACTCATATGAAACAACATTCCAACCTTGCAGGAGGTTAAGTCCTGGCTTAGGAAGTGTTTCACTATGAAGGATCTAGGGGAAGCTGCTTACATTCTAGGGATAAGGATCTTGAGAAATATGAGTAAAAGACTAATAGGACTTAGTCAAAGTACTTACTTGGACAAGGCGTTGAAACATTTTAGCATGGAGAATTCCAAGAAAGGGAAGTTACCAATACAAAACAATACCAAGTTGAGTAATACTCGGAGTCCGAGTACCGATGCCGAGATAGCGGAAATGATTCGAGTGCCATATGCTTCCGTTGTTGGCTCAATCATGTACGCTATGACATGTAATTGCCCTGATGTGGCTTTTTCATTGAACATGGTTAGCCGATGTCAAGTGAACCCGGGTAGATCTCACTGGACAACAGTTAAGAACATTCTTAAGTACCTGCGAAGGACTAAGGACTGGGTCCTTACAATTGGTGGGAGTGATGACTTGAGAGTGACAGGGTACAGTGATGCTATTTTTTAAACCGACAAAGATAACTTCTGCTCTCAGTCAGGCTAGGTGTTTACCCTAAATGGAGGAGCAGTGACTTGGATAAGTTCCAAGCAGGAGACCATGTCTGATTCAACGTGCGAATCAGAGTACATAGCTGCGAGCGAAGCGTCGAATGAGTCTATATGGTTAAAGAACTTCATTGGAGACCTTGGAGTTATAGCAGCCACAAAGAATTCAATGGAGATTTTCTGTGATAATGAAGGAGTGGTTGCCTTAAGAAAGGAACCAAGCGATCATTGCAGATCCAGACATATCAACAGAAAATACCACTTCATTAGACATCGAGAAAAAGAAGGACTCCTCGTAGTCAAGATGGTATCGTCAGAAGAGAATCCTCCAGACCCCCTCACAAAGGGTCTAAGTAGGATCAAGCATGTTCAACATGCGAGGAGCATTGGTCTGAAGGACGATATTAGTTTTAGTGATTAGATAGATATTTAGAAACTTGTAATAGATAAATGTAATTGACATTTGATGATTATATAATGGAGATTTATATATGAGTAATGTTTACTATCTTGTGTCAGTTGTTTAATATTGTTTCACTTTTGCATGTTGTACTTCCAAAATAATTAGACTATTCAAATTATCCATAGTCGATCATACTTTGGAAGTAAGTTATGAGGATAGACTGTCATGAACTGGTTTGTAGATTGTCTAAGTGTTTAGACATAGCAAACGTTTGCTGCAACGTTCATGGGTACTCTTGAAGAAAGATTTGAGTAATGGATTAAACCCACGCTCACTTGAATCACTTCATGGAATTTTTCACGAGTAATTGTGAGATGATAATATCATATAATCTTTCAAACCGAGATATATGAGTTGTTGTTTACAAGTTGGTTGTGCATTGATAATGCGTAAATGCATCAGTAACTTGATGTTATAAAACGTGTTGTTGTGTATGATTTTATGAGTAAATATTACTAACACATAAGTCAAAGTTCATCTGTTCCTTTTAACCTAAGAGGGTAAAAGCGATATCTTAGGCCCCTCGATGATTTTGTGTTGACTTATGTCCCAAGCTTGGTCAGGATGAATTCATGTGTTCAATTAAGTTCATTGTCAAATAAATCAGAAATCGGGAAACAAACTATTAGACATTGAGAATGATTATGTTCCATGTCTTTTTCCACACAATATCTTGCAGAACGAAGGATTATATGATCCCTTATCTAAAGGACGCGTTATTGACTAGGTCAGAGTTCGACAACAACTTTTGAGAGCTACGATTGCTAATCAGATTCTGAAGTCATACTTGCAATTATAGTTATTAGACTTATCCAAGTGGGAGACTATTGGATTAGGTGTCTTAGCCCATAAGTATAATTGGTATGTACTTGATTTGATAGTAGCATGGTCCTTTTGGGTTGCCTTTACACTAGTGACTAGACATGATGACTATTGAGGAGTGAGGTTGATTTATTATTAAGAATAATAAATTGGGTTATAAATATGATTTATTAATATATTATAAGAATAATATATTAATTAGGAATCATATTGTTAATAAGTATTTAATTAGAAATTAATTTGGAATTAATTTAGGATTAAAGGAACGGACTGAAAGTGCAGGGGCTGTTTTGTAATTATTTGATAGTTGAGGCTTTAGGCCATTGGATCACCCTTACTAGGGATGGGCCGAAAATCCCTAAAAGATTCTAGGTATGTTCTTCCAAGGCCTAAAGTAAGGAGGTCCATGGACTTGCTTAGGCCCTAAGCTAAGGAATTAAGGTTTCCACCTTAAAATCCTAGCTAGCCTCAAGTATAAATAGACCCCTTTGGCACTAGATTTCGTCCACACCTTATGAAACCCTAGGAGTGTCGATTTTTCGAGCAATCTACCCTCTCTCCTCTCTTTCTCTCATATTCATCCATTCATCCTAGTGTGTTTGTGAGCCATTAGAGGTACTACAATTGTGGTACTTGTTCTCAAGAGCAAAGGAACTTCAAGAATTAGTTGTTATTACTATATAGCAACAAAAGTATGTAATCTATCTTTCATATGTGTATTTTGAAATTATTAGATGTATATTAGGGTTTTCCTTTTGTGTTCATCTGTTGTATGTCTAATAGAAAAAACATAGATCCAAACTAGGGTTGCATGCACACATATGATTGTTTGTAGAAAACCTGTCAATATCCCCAGCTGAAGTTCTACCTGACTTGCAGCTCAAGGCATCCGCTACCATATTCTCTTTACCTGGATGGTAAAGGATCTCACATTCATAATCCTTGAGCACGTCTAGCCACCTGCGTTGCGTCATGTTTAGGTTCGACTAGTCCATAAGATATCGCAAACTCTTGTGATCCGTGTGAATGGTACAACGAACCCCATATAGATAATGTCTACAAATCTTGAGGGAAAACATTACTGCCCCCCAAATCCAGGTCATGAGTAGGATACCGTGCCTAATGTGGCGTCAACTTCTAAGAAGCACAATCAATCACTCGTCCCCTCTTCATAAGGACCGCCCCAAACCAATTATGGATGCAACATGAAATCCTTGACACCCTCTAGAAGGGTCAACACTGGGGCCTCACATAACCTCTATCGCAACGTCTCAAAAGCAACCTACTGCTCAGGGCCCCCTCGAAAATCCACTCCCTTCCTCTTCAGTCAAGTGAGAGGTACCATAATCTTGGAGAAGTCTTGAACAAATCTCCGATAATACCCGACTAATCCCAATAAATTCTTGATCTTTGAGGAAGATTTCAGAACCCACCACTACATCATAGCCTCGATCTTGGCCAGATCGACCAAAATCCCATCCTAGCTAACATGTCCCACGCACTGGACCTCTCATAATAAAACTCACACTTTGAGAACATGGCATACAACCGTTCCAGCCTCAATACTCCCAAAAGCTCTCGAAGGTGCTCCTCGTGCTGCTCTCTGGTCTTAGAATACACCAAGATATCATAATTGAACACAATAACTGGTCAATCGAGCATTGACCTGCATACCCAATTCATCAAATCCATAAACATTGCAGGCGCATTGGTGAGCCCAAATGGCATCACCACGAACTCGTAATGCCTATAACGAGTTCGAAATGTGGTCTTCTCCACATCCTCCTCTCTCACCCTCACCTGATCATACCCCTACCTCAAGTCGATCGTGGAGAACCAAGATGCACCCTACAACTGATCAAAGAGGTCATCAATCTGCGGAAGGAGATAATGGTTCTTCACCGTCAACTTGATCAACTCCCAATAATCAATGCGCATCCGATGTGAACCATCATTCTTCTTGATGAACAGAATCAACACTCCGCACGGTGGACAACTTGACCTGATGACCTGCTTGCCTAATAGCTCCTGAAGCTGAGAGGACAAATCTTACATCTAGGGTGGTGCCAAGCAGTATGACGCCTTGGAAATCGGAGCCGCACCTGGCACTAGGTTAATCCTGAACTCAACCTGCCTCTCGGGAGGCACACCGGGCAACTCCTTCGGAATCACATCAGCAAACTCACTGACAATTAGCACCTCTGAAATTGAAGTCTGATCCCCTACCCAAGTATCAACCACATAAGAAAGATAACCCATACACCCATGTTGAATATACTGTCGAGCCCTGGCTGCCGAACAATACCATGATCTAACCCTGGCACCCTCTCCTTAGATGACCATTTCTCCCCCACTTGGGGTGGGTTCGAACTATCACTCGCTGACCCTTGCAATCGATCATAGCACCAAATGTGCTCAGCCAATCCATCTCAATATCACGCATACATCCCCTATGAGGATATGGATGAAACCAATCAGATAAGGCACCTTGAAGATCTCCAATACACAACCCTGATACACTCTAGATGCAGAAAACCTGCGTTCGTTGGTGATAGAAACCCTCAAGAGACACTCCAACTCGCTAAGGTTCATACCAAAATCCCTAGTAAAAGATCGAGACATAAAGGACCGACTCGAACACGACTCAAATAACACAAGAGCAGGAAAAGAGTTCAATAAGAATGTACCTATTAGGAACATAAACATAAGAATAGCATAAAATAATCGAAAAAACAATAAATAGAAACATACCAATCACGACGTTTGGCGCTGCGCTAGCCTCCTCGACAGTGAGCTGAAAAGCACGACCCCGAGCCCTCGGGGCTCCGCCATCTCCTGGCGCCCATCGGTGATCCTCAGAGTGGCTGGCGTCGAGGCCTGCGCTGGCTTGGCGGAGAGCAATACTTAGTCGAACTTCATATGGACAACCTGATCACAATGGTAGCAAATCTTGGTGCTCGATATTGGGTCCAGCTAGCGAAAATCTCTCGCAAAGTGCCCCTATTTTCCAATTTTTTGGCATCTAGAAGTAGTTTGACAAGGACCCTCAGCGGCCTTGAACCGCTTTGTTGTAGGATGCGACTGCACAGGTGCCTGCCTTAGCTCCCTCTTCTGGAACTCCATCTCAATCTCACGTCGCCTCGCGGCCCCTGTAACTCAACGAGTGAACCATATCGCTGCATGGACACAAATTGGCGGATATATTTCTTGAGCATACTCAAGTACCAGGTCATCTGAGCTTGCTCAGAAGCAGCAAACTCAGGGAAGAATAACGCTGTCTCAATGAATATCTTGGTGATCTCAAGCACCGACTTCGTCCCCTGCCTCAGGTCCATATACTCCTGGGATAATCTCTCTCTTACTCTATTTCTCTATTTCTCTTTCTCTCTCTCTCTCTCTCTCTCTCTCTCCCTCTCTCTCTCTCTCGCTCTCTATCTCTCCACCATAGGGACGTATCTCGAACGGAACATCTCAGAGAACTGCTCCTACGATATATCAGCTCTCTGCTTTGGGGTGTATGAACCAGTAACCAGCCTCCACCAATCCTTTGCTCCTGATGGAAGAAGGTTCAGAGCGCACTTGACGTTCTAGTCAGCTGGGCAGGAACACATAAAGAAACATCCTTCAACATCAAACAACCACCTCATGGCAATGATTGGATCCTGAACCCCATCGAACACCTTGGGCTTCGTATTATCAAAGTCACGGTACTGGAAGACTCTCTTGCCGCCAACCCCCGCAGTAGCGACGGCGGCGGTGGTTACAACAGCAGCAACCTCTGAAAGTGCAGTGTACCAATCATCAAATAACTCCATCATAGCAATCTTGATACACCTAAACAACTCTGGTATCCTGTAACGACCCAATTTTCACATCCAAAAATTTCATTTTTTAAACATTACTTTAGAAAACATTAATAATTAAAAACATTGTTTGATCAAACCACATCACAACGTAAACCATGTCTAAAAGCCAAATCATACAACCAATCGAAATATCAGAGTATAAATCCTAGAGAAATCTCGTAAATGTGGAAACCAGTGTGTGTGCATGATGTGCCGCTACCGCGCCAGCTCCTTCCCCTTCGATGAAGAGGTACCTGAAACCAAAACTATAAACTGTAAGCACAAAGCTTAGTGAGTTCCCCCATAATACCTCATACCATGCAAGCATATAACATACAACATTCAGCTAGGAGTTACGGGCCTCGCCCACACTCGTGAAGATACGGGCCCTGCCCAAACTTCGCTAGCCGGGAGATACGGGCCTCGCCCACACTCGTGAAGATACGGGCCCTGCCCACACTTCGCTAGCCGGAAGATACGGGCCTCGCCCACACTCTACTATCTGGGAGATACGGGCCTAGCCCACACTCCACTCTCGGAGAGATACGGGCCTTGCCCACACTCAACCACTAACTCATAATATACAAGTATCACACATACAACAAGTATAGACAACTCTATCATACCGACACATATATCATACTTAACTAAACCAAGAGATACGGGCTCGGCCCACACTCTAGTGCTAACATCTCGTCTACACGAGTCGGCCTTGGTGCCTTAGACCCGTTCCTACTGGAAGGAAACTCACCTTCAAATAGCTGCTGGTCTGTGAGGCAATTGACTGTCTGTTGCTGCTGCTGCTCCGGAAATCCTCCGGCTATAATTCCCACAAAACACTCAATCAAACACCACTAACTGACCCTCGGGTAAATTTACCATTTTACCCTTCATCAAGTTAAAAGTCAAAGCCAGAGTCATCTTTCAGTTGACCCGACTCGCCGAGTTGGCTTCCCAACTCGCCGAGTCCTTATCCAATCCATTGTCCTGCAACCCGTCTCTACTCGTCGAGTTGGGCGTTGACTCGACGAGTTCTCCTTCTAAACTGATATCCAAGTCCTTTATCCTACTCGCCGAGTTGTATGAACAACTCGCCGAGTTCATCTTCATCCGATGAACAATTCATGCTGTGACTCGCCGATTTGTATGAACAACTTGCCGAGTCTGTTCTTGATCTAAGAAGATTGCCTTGAACTCGCCGAGTCAGGGCGTTGACTCGCCGAGTTCCTTCATGGGTGAGTTCGGCTACCTACTCACCAAGTCCACCCATGACTCACTACTCAACTCGACACAACGAAAAAGGGACAAACTCGGAGACCCGCGACCAGACTCGCCGAGTCAGATGAGCGACTCCCCGCGTCTGCTTCATGCAAAAGCCATATACGCGATTTTGCTCGAATCCAGTCCATGCCATTCATAGATCTGGGCTCCTAGGGCCTGGTTTACACGTAAAGTTTCCAACTTTACGTGTAGATCATCACCAATAAAGGTTCTAAAGCTCAAAGTGCACCAAAAGGGGTAGATATAGGGATTGTGTGCAATATGACTCCATAAAGGCAGTAGATCCTTGCTCCAGGGACTGAATAGGGTCTAGATCTAAAGGCTAACAACTTGAATCAACCAATAATGCACAACCAAGCTTGGGACATGGTTCAAGAAGGACTTTAATGGAGTAATAAGCATAGAAACAGAGGGAAAATGAGTTATACCTCCAAGAAATTACTGAGAGAACACGAAGATGCTTGGCTTCCTTCCCTTCCTCTTGATCTACTCCTCTTCCTTCCCAAAATCTTCAAGGAAACACATTAAAAAGCCTCAAAGTCACAAAAACAAGGGCTAGAATGTATGGAGAGCTTCTGAGGGTGAAGGGGGCGGAGTTGGGGCGCAAATGGTCGTTTAAATAGGGTGCAAACCCTTGGAAATTAGGGTTTCATCAGACAGCGCGGACTCGCCGAGTCCATAATATGGACTCGCCGAGTCGCCAACTTAACCGCGTCCCAAGTCTCGTCTCTACTCGACGAGTCGGGCCTCCAACTCACCGAGTCCAAGGCCAATAATACAAAATACTCAGATAAATCTTACATACCAGGAACCAGGAGCTACAATTCTCCCCCACTTATTTTAGACTTCGTCCTCAAAGTCTGCTGCTCGATCCTGAAATAGCTCGGGGTAATGCTCCATCATCTCTTCCACCGGCTCCCAAGTCCACTCCGATCCCTTCCGGTGCTGTCATTGCACCTTCACGAGTTCCACTCGCTTGTTCCTCAAATCCTTCGACTTCCTGTCGAGGATTGCGACTGGACGCTCAATGTAAGTCAGGCTGTCATCAACCTATATATCCTCTAACGGCACTACCGCTGAATCGTCCACTAGGCACTTCCGCAGCTGAGAAACTGGAAAGTGCTGTGGATCTGGCTGAGCTCGACTGGCAGATCCAACCTATACGCCACCTTGCCCACCCGGGCTACAACCCTGAACGGCCCAATATACCTCGGGCCCAACTTGCCCCGCTTCCTGAATCGAATGGCGCCCTTCCAAGGCGACACCTTCAGGAGAACCATATCCCCAACCTGGAACTCCAGGTCGGATTGGCGCTTGTCGGCGTAACTTTTCTGCCGACTCTGCGCGGTCTAAAGCCTGCTGAATCCTCTCGGTAGTCTTGAGCACCACTTCGGTGCTCCCCATGACCCTCTGACCAACCTCTCCCCAACATATTGGGGTCCTGCACCTTCGTCCATACAACATCTCGAATGGAGGGCGGTTGATACTCGCGTGGTAGCTGTTGTTGTACGAGAACTCAGCCAAGGGAAGATAAGTATCCCAACTACCACCGAAGTCTAGCACGCATGCCCGCAACATATCCTCCAGAGTCTGGATGGTCCGCTCGCTCTGACCATCTGTCTGCGGGTGGAAGGCGGTGCTAAAATGTAACTGAGTGCCCAACTCGTCATGAAACCTCTTCCAAAACCTAGAAGTGAACCGCACATCTCGATCTGATATCACTGACACTGGCACCCCGTGCCGCGCTACTATCTCCCTGATGTAGATATCGGCCAACTTTTCGGCCGAGATGCTCTCCTGGATCAGAATAAAATGGGCGCTCTTGGTCAATCGATCCACGATGACCCAAATCGAATCTACTCCACCCGCAGTACTGGGAAGCTTCATGATAAAATCCATCGTGATATCTTCCCATTTCCACAGTGGAATATCCAACGACTGCATCATACCATTCGGCCTTGACCTTCCTGCAGGTCAAGCACCGCTCGACGTACCAGACCACATCCTGCTTCATGCAGGTCCACCAATAATCTAGACGAAGATCCCTATACATCTTCGTCGCCCCTGGATGAATAGAGAATCGAGATTTATGTGCCTCTTCCATCAAGATCCGGCGCACGCCTCCGTGATACGACACCCACACCCTACGGTGTAGTGTCAATAGTCCTCGGCTATCATAATCGAAGGAGGAAACCTGACCCACCACACGCTCACTCTTCCGATGCTCCTCCTTGATAGCCTTCTGTCGAGCCTCCTGAATTTGCTCCAACAGGGGAGTCACTACGGTCATTCTCATGCAAATATCCCTGATCGGCGCCGCCTTGTGGCTAAGCGCATCGGCCACAACGTTGGCCTTCCCCGGGTGGTAGAGGATCTCGCAATTATAATCCTTCACCACGTCCAACCACCGACGCTGCCTTATGTTCAGATTCGGCTGACCCATGAGGTACCTCAAACTCTTGTGGTCCGTGTAGATGGTACATCGAACCCCGTAGAGGTAATGCCGCCAAATCTTGAGGGAAAAAACCACCGCCCCCAACTCTAAATCATGCGTTGGATAGTTCGCCTCGTGAGGCTTGAGCTGCCTCGAAGCGTAGGCAATGACATGCCCCCTCTGCATCAATATCGCGCCCAACCCTAAAATGGACGTGTCACAGTAAACCACAAAATCCTCTACGCCCTCTGGCAGGGCTAAGATTGGCGCCTCGCACAGTCTCTGTCTCAGCGTCTCAAACGTAGCCTGCTGCTCGGGTCCCCACCGAAAGACTACGACTTTCTTCGTCAGCCGCGTCAGGGGTACGATTATCTTGGAGAAATCCTGAATGAATCTCCGATAGTAGCCTGCCAATCCTAGGAAACTCTGAATCTCAGATGGAGACTTCGGAACCTCCCACCTCATCATGGCCTCAACCTTGGCCGGATCGACTAGAATCCCGTTCTGGTTGACAAGGTGTCCGAGAAATTGCACCTCGCGCAACCAAAACTCACACTTGGAGAACTTGGCATACAAGCTCTCCCTCCTCAGGGTCTCCAATACCTCTCTCAGATGCTCCTCATGCTCCTCCTGTGTCTTGGAATAAACCAAGATGTCGTCAATGAAAACTATCACAGACTGATCCAACATCGGTCTGCATACGCGGTTCATGAGGTCCATGAACGCGGCAGGAGCATTGGTGAGCCCAAACGGCATCACCACGAACTCATAATGGCCATAGCGTGTCCGAAGCGCGGTCTTCTGCGCATCCTCCTCTCTGACCCTCATCTGATGGTATCCCGAACGCAAATTGATCTTGGAAAACCAAGACGCTCCCTGAAGCTGGTCAAAGAGATCATCAATCCTCGGGAGTGGGTAATGGTTCTTCACCGTTACCTTATTCAGCTCCTGATAGTCTATGCACATCCGGTGCGACCCATCCTTCTTCTTCACAAACAGGATCGGGGCTCCCCAGGGTGAACTGCTCGGACGAATAAATCCCTTGTCTAGCAGCTCCTTCAGCTGCGTAGACAACTCATGCATCTCGGGAGGAGCCAACCGATATGGTGCCTTGGCTATCGGAGCCGCACCAGGAACGAGGTCATCCTGAACTCCACCTGTCGCTCCGGAGGTATCCCAGGAAGCTCTTTTGGGAAAACATCTGCAAAATCTCGAACCACCCGAACCTCGCTCACTGTCGTCTTACCCGCCTCCCGGGTATCCATCACATATGCGACATATCCTACGCATCCCTGCTGAAGATAGCGTCCAGCCCTCGCTGCTGAACATACAGTGGGTCCGCAATGTGGTCTCTCGCCATGAATCACTAACTCTCCCCCAGCTGGGGTCCTGACTCGCTTTAGCTGTTGTGCGCAGTCTATCACCGCCCCATTAGGGCTCAACCAATCCATGCCTATAATCACCTTGTTCGTGTGCAATGGAATGGGAACCAAGTCTACCAAGTAGCGCTCCTCAAACAAACGCAATACGTAATCCCGAAACACCATCGATGCTCGCACCGATCGATCATCAGCAATCTCTACCTCTAAAGGGCAATCCAATATGCCTGAAGACTCAGGAAACTTCTTGCTAAGAGAAAGGGAAACAAATGATCAGGAGGCACCCGAGTCGAACAACACCTGAACTGGGATGTCGTTAACATGGAACGATCCTAATGCATACATAAACACACAGAGCACATATCAATATCATAACATCATAAAATAAAGTAGAGGGGAAGAATCATACCCGTCACCACGTCGGGTGCGGCGCGTACCTCCTCGGTAGTCACCTGAAATGCCCGGCTCCTCACCACCGGAGCCTCTGCCTTGCCTTGCCGGCCATCAGTGATCCGCAAGGTCGCTGGAGCTGGCGCCTTTACTGGCGCCGATGCTATCAACTGGGGGCAATGGGCCTTCTTGTGGCCCCTCTGGTTGCAGTCAAAACACAACAAATCCGATGTCTGAATAGCCGAAACTGGAGTAGTACAATCCCTGCTAAAGTGCCCTGCCTTGCCGCACTTGTAGCAGCCTGCTGATCCCATCCTACATGCTCCCTCATGCGTCCTGCCGCATTTCCTGCAGCGGCCAGGTCCCTCTTGGCCTTTCGGTCTCCCATCTGATCCCCTAGGCTTCTTTCCTGAAGCCCCAACCACCTGCCCCGCCTCTGCTTTCCCTTTCCGAATGTGCTCTAAATCAATCTCCCTTTCCCTTGCCCTGACAATCATGGATTTCAGGGTAGGGCAAGCTGAAAAGGTAACATGCTCCCGGATATCTGCTCGGAGCATGTCATGATAGCGGGTCCTCCTCATGTCCTCATCGCCCGCATACTAGGGCACCAACAGTGCCCTCTCCCGAAACTTGGCGGTGATCTCCGCCACAGTCTCCGTCGTCTGCCTCATGTCCAAAAACTCCCTGGCCAGCTGCTGAAGCTCGACAGCCGGTGCAAACTCTGTCCTGAACCTGGTCACAAAGTCCAACCAGGTCATAGCCTTGATAGCTGAGGGTCCCAATGAGTCACCCACTGACTCCCACCAATCTCGAGCTCAGTCTCGTAAACACCCTGTTGCATACCTCAACTTCGACCCCTCGGGGCAGAAGCTAGTCAACTGTGCAGACTCGATGTTCGCAATCCATCGCCTGGCAGCAATGGGGTCTTTCACCCCGTGGAAATCCGGCGCACCACTGCCCCTGAAGTCCTTAAAGGACAGCGTGCGAGATCCCGACTGGCCAGATGCCATGTCACTCCTGAAAGCCCTGAGGCGATCCTCCATCAACTCGATGATCCCTTCCTTGATCGACCCGAAGATAATGGGGGTCGAATCAAGGATACCCCTGGTGATCTCTGACACGATGAACTCGTGTAGTCCCTCATCTACCGGCTCGGAACTCGATCCCGAACCTGACCCCTCTCCTGAGCCGCCATCTATCGGCCTCGATCGAAGTACCACCATTCTGCAATACATAATAACAATCATTAGTGATACTGATACTTCTTGAGGGATCACAACTACTTACAAGTTCCCTGGTCTTATCTTGGCCTTCCTTGGTTCGGGTACGGATCCTCTGCTTTCAGTAGTACGGGCCCATACTACCTTCCACATCTATCCGTACCCTCTTAGAGGACTGCCTCGACTCCACCAGATCCCTTCCACTACGGCTGATCACTGCTATACTCATCCTAGGCTTGCCCTAGGGAAATCTCAGGCTCCACCCTACCAGGTCCTCAGTTGCTGAAGGCCTCTTAGTAGTGCCAATTAACCATTACCTGAATACCATCACATGTGGTGAGGCTTGGATAATCCTTCGAGTAACAGGCTCATCCCTACAACGGTTAGACTCAAACGAGAGCTGCGCAATAGGGCCAAATCCAGCACTCTAAGATTATTCAACCCTGATCACATGTGACGTGACGTATTCACCTAATGGCTAACTCCCACCACTCAAAGTCCCACAAAGCTCAAAGCAAGCAACATTCAAACTAAGGGAACAACCTCAAGCAAATCCGCTCTCATAGAGAGAAACTGATCTAGCATACAGAGCTAAACTCATACTATCAGGCATAACCTAACAGGCTATCCTACTGTTGTCTAATCGATTCTAGCATGCAATTTTCATACAACGAAGCACATAAAGCAGGCACATAAGGCATCACTACTAGATCCTTAGTCCTATTCTAGGATGCTGTTCTACTGAAACTGATAAACACAACATAAGGTTGTATGGGTACTTTGGGGAATACTTACTTGAGCTCGGCCGGTTGCGCACATCACACACTTCGTTTCTTCTTAAAATACTTTACTTGACCTTTTTAGAAAATGTTTTCTTTTTCAAAATCTTTTGACCCCTCGATTTGAGTTCAGACACCCCCCGAAGGTGTGTCCGAATCCCTCAAACCAGGGCTTTGATACCAACTTGTAACGACCCAATTTTCACATCCAAAAATTTCATTTTTAAAAACATTGTTTGATCAAACCACATCACAACGTAAACCATGTCTAAAAGACAAATCATACACCAATCGAAATATCAGAGTATAAATCCCAGAGAAATCTCGTAAATGCGGAAACCAGTGTGTGTGCATGATGTGCTGCTACCGCGCCAGCTCCTTCCCCTTCGATGAAGAGGTACCTGAAACCAAAACTGTAAACTATAAGCACAAAGCTTTTTGAGTTCCCCCATAATACCTCATACCATGCAAGCATATAACATACAACATTCAGCTAGGAGTTATGGGCCTCGCCCACACTTGTGAAGATATGGGCCCTGCCCACACTTCGCTAGCCGGGAGATACGGGCCTCGCCCACACTCGTGAAGATACGAGCCCTGCCCACACTTCGCTAGCCGGAAGATACGGGCCTCGCCCACACTCTACTATCTGGGAGATACGGGCCTAGCCCATACTCCACTCTCGGAGAGATACGGGTCTTGCCCACACTCAACCGCTAACTCATAATATACAAGTATCACACAGACAACAAGTATAGACAACTCTATCATACCGACACATATATCATACTTAACTAAACCAAGAGATACGGGCTCGGCCCACACTCTAGTGCTAACATCTCGTCTACACGGGTCGGCCTTGGTGCCTTAGACCCGTTCCTACTGGAAGGAAACTCACCTCGAAATAGCTGTTGGTCTGTGTGGGAATTGACTGTCTGCTGCTGCTGCTGCTCCGGAAATCCTCCGGCTATAATTCCCACAAAACACTCAATCAAACACCGCTAACTGACCCTCGGGTAAATTTACCATTTTACCCTTCATCAAGTTAAAAGTCAAAGCCAGAGTCATCTTTCAGTTGACCCGACTCGCCGGGTTGGCTTCCCAACTCGCCGGGTCCTTATCCAATCCATTGTCCTGCAACCCGTCTCTACTCGTCGAGTTGGGTGTTGACTCGACGAGTTCTCCTTCTAAACTGATATCCAAGTCCTTCATCCTACTCGTCGAGTTGTATGAACAACTCACCGACTTCATCTTCATCCGATGAACAATTCATGCTGTGACTCGCCGATTTGTATGAACAACTCGCCGAGTCTGTTCTTGATCTAAGAAGATTGCCTTGAACTCGCCGAGTCAGGGCGTTGACTCGCCGAGTTCCTTCATGGGTGAGTTCGACTACCTACTCACCGAGTCCACCCAGGACTCACTACTCAACTCGACACAACGAAAAGGGGACAAACTCGGAGACTCGCGACCAGACTCTCCGAGTCAGATGAGCGACTCGCCGAGTCTGCTTCATGCAAAAGCCATATACGCGATTTTGCTCGAATCCAGTCCATGCCATTCATAGATCTGGGCTCCTAGGGCCTGGTTTACATGTAAAGTTTCCAACTTTACGTGTAGATCATCACCAATAAAGGTTCTAAGGCTCAAAGTGCACCAAAAGGGGTAGATCTAGGGCTTGTGTGCAATATGAATCCATAAAGGCAATAGATCCAAGCTCCAGGGACTGAATAGGGTCTAGATCTAAAGGCTAACAACTTGAATCAACCAATAATGCACAACCAAGCTTGCGACATGGTTCAAGAAGGACTTTAATGGAGTAATAAGCATAGAAACAGAGGGAAAACGAGTTATACCTCCAAGAAATTACTGAGAGAACACGAAGATGCTTGGCTTCCTTCCCTTCCTCTTGATCTACTCCTCTTCCTTCCCAAAATCTTCAAGGAAACACACTAAAAAGCCTCAAACTCACAAAAACAAGGGCTAGAATGTATGGAGAGCTTCTGAGGGTGAAGGGGGCGGTGTTGGGGCGCAAATGGTCGTTTAAATAAGGTGCAAACCCTTGGAAATTAGGGTTTCATCAGACAGCGCGGACTCGCTGAGTCCATAATATGGACTCGCCGAGTCGCCAACTTAACCGCGTCCCAAGTCTCGTCTCTACTCGACGAGTCGGGCCTCCAACTCGCCGAGTCCAAGGCCAATAATACAAAATACTCAGATAAATCTTACATACCAGGAACCAGGTGCTACATATCCGCCCCAGATAATAGAAACAACCTCAGCATGAATCATCTCCCTAACCTGATCCTTGGTCAACCCTGGCCTGTCTTGGCCACTCTCTACTGATCCGGATCCCCTCGTGAACACCATACTAGAAATAAAACCGAGAGATATTAGATGAAACACATATCACATCGTAGGAACCAATCCACATCAAGACCCTATGGTTTGTGACTTCCCTGTTACACGTATGGGTCCTATGCTTTCCATAGTATGGGCCCATACTTCCTTCCACACCTACTCGTTGTTGTCTCAAAAGATCATCACAATAACCCTAATATCACACACTAGAATATGCATACACCTTATTCTCACTTCCTAGAAAAAGGCTAGACATTCCTCAACTGGCCGGCACACCCGCACATTACTCATCCATGAAACTTCCACCAACCCTGCAGCACTCATGTATGTTAATCATACATAACACTAGATCTTATAGACAGTCGAATACTTGATTCTACCCTAAGCCAACAACCAGAGAAGGAACATGAAATAAGGCCAAATCAAACATTCTCAGGCTATAAAATGTTATTTATGTACAATTTTGATGCATACACTAGGCAACTATAGTAATGATGTCAATTTCATATAAGGAAGAAACCCTAGGCTATTAGGCCTCATATAATCAGACAATTTTATCATGCAAATCCTAAAGATCCCTATCCTATCACTAGCATGATGTTCTATCATAACATAACATCAAATAACAGTGTGGTAACTTGGGGTATACTTACGGGTTCTGGCTGATCGTCACATCAGGACCTTTCTTGATTATTTTTATAACTTTTGCAGTTCCTTAGTTTGAGACTAAATTCACATGGATGTTCCTCTAATTCGGTCAAACCAAGGCTCTGATAGCAACTTGTAACGTCTAAAAAAACACAACAAATTTAAACTTTTTTAAAACAACCCATTTACTAAAAAGAAGTATTTACAAAACCATTGTTTCAAAAACATTATCTAAAATCGGAGTCTCCCAAGAACAACAACCTGAAACCAAGGATGTGTACGGTCACACCTTTGCTTTTCCACTGTCCTCTAAAGTACTTGAAGCAAAACCAAAATTTTAAGCCAACGCTTAGTGAGTTCCCCCAAAGTACCACCACATAAACATAACAACCAACAACATGCATACAGAGCCTTCAACATGAATCGACTGTCTTACTAGTTCTACAACCTATATACTAAGATATAGGTCTCACTAGGTGGTCATATAGATCTAACATATAACTATAGCATAACAACATCCTATATACCAGGATATAGATCTAACAGATCACTACAACATAACAATATATGGTAAAACCAGGATATCAATCCAATGGGCCGACCTTTGTGCCTTGAATCCGTAAGTACATTGAGGAAAACTCACCTCATAGTCTGATGAATAACTGATCAATACTCTACTCCTATATAGTAGTTCAACCCAAATCCTAAATGTCAAAACATTTCCATTCTAAATTAATAACATTTCCCCAAAAATACATTTGGTTAAAACTAGTCAAAATCAACAAGTCAGCCGAGTCAACACAGCCGGATCGACTCAGGCTTCGTACGCGGGGAGGTACTAGCAGTCTGAGGTGTCGGGACCAGATCTGCGTACCTGCAGCATACCATTCGGTATGCGTAGCGAACACAACAATCCCCTACTTAAACCATTAAGTGCTTATTTCTTTGACATAACACTACAAGAAAAATACCCTTTTACGACGCGCAAAACACGACGCTCTTTGATTTATGTTACGCATTAGAGAGCGACATTAAAAAAGTATCATCTCTTCAAAAAATTTAAGGATTTAGGATACGCATTATTGCGTGCCTTTAATTAGTGTCTCATTTAAAAAAAACTTAAAAACACGGAGGGCACTTTATCTAAAATGTGCGTCCTCTGTGAATGTCGCTTTATGTTTTTTACTCAAAACGCGCGTTCTTGAGGAAATCCTCTTAAAATTCTAAAAATTTTAAATACCCCGCTTCAAGATCTCCCTTTAATCTCTTCTTCCCTTCTCTCTTTAAACCCTAATCACGATACCACCTCTGCTGTACACCTTGACAACTCATATAATTGTTCTATAATTATTTTCTTAAAAACTCTCGTTCATTCCTGAAGATCACAAAATAGAGACCAACAACTAGGGCTTTTGTACGTGCTCCCAAAGATGAACGTCGCAGAGCTAGCAATTGGGGTTCTGCGACTCCTCATGCTCACAACCGGCAATATAGTGTTCCTCATCCTCTCCTCTTCCCATCAACCCTAATTTCTGGAAATATAATTGCTAGGAAACATTTAGGGTTTGTTAATTGGTAAGAAACATCTTCTCCAGGCATGGAGACGATGGAACAAAGGAGGATATCTCCTTGTCAATTGGACCTACCGGTTCAACCACCTCTAATCGATGCCTCCACGTTATCATATATTTCCCCTCCACCAGGTATTTTCGTTTCTCTCCTCCACCAGGTATTTTCGTTTCTCTCATCTACCAGATTAAGATTGAGCAAGAGGTGAAGGGGGCAACCGAAAAAAACCCTAACTCCCTATATTGGGGATTTAGGGTCATCGAGGATGATGCTTCCATTTCTCACAGATCTGAGTAACCATTTGATTTCTATGGTTAATGATATATATAAGGTTTCAATATTTATCCCATTAATTTCTCCTTTTTCTTTATATCGTGGCTTAACTCATTTTTTCTATATAAGAACTAGCTTTGTGTATAGAAAAAAAGTCTTACGCATGATCAATGAGCCAACAACAGCTGCGATTGCTTATGGTGTAGGCAATGTCAAGTTTCAATAAGAAAAGGAATGTGCTTTTTTTTTATCTTGGTGGTGGCACTTTTGATGTTTCACTTCTCATGATTTCAAAAAAAAAAGTCAAACATGGCATTTAAACTGGTTGCAGAGTTTTTGACAATTGATTCTCCTAAATGAACTTTGCATCTTATGTACCTGTCTAAATTTCCTCCCAACATCCTTAAGTCTTTGAATTTTTTTACCTTTCCAGATAGAATGTGTAAGGTCCTACATCCTCATGATGAATTAAAAATTTAGCCTTGAAACAAAGATTATTTTGAGTATAGAAGAGGTTATAAATAACTAATAATATAGCAAATGAATTCTTTCCTTCTTGTCACTAATATTAAACTGCATGTATGATGGTGGGCTATTTGGATAAGATTTATCCAACAAAATGTATAACAGATGAATTCTTTCCTTCTTGTCACTAATAAACACAAAGCTAGTTCTTATATAGAAAAATGAGTTAAGCCTATTTCTATGGTTAACCAGGTGCTATTTCTTTTTGACTTAAGGGCTGTTTCTTTTTTACTTAATCGAGACAAAATGACTAAATGAGTTAAGCCTGAAAACCTGGCTTAATGTATTTAGAAACTAATCATTTACCTTATTACCTAATCTGCCCTTCTTATGTTGAAATCGATAAATATTGTTAAGAACTTAGCATTGATGAATATTGTGACAATTCTTTGTTGACATGATGAATTTATTAGTGAGAGAAGACACACTGAAAGAAATGTTGCTAAGTTTTACATAGCTCAAAGTGTCATTGCCAAAGAGTCCATTCACAAACATAATTTCATTCACAGGTTTGTAAAATGATAAAATAATAATAGTTTTTCTTGTTATTAATATTAAATCACAACCTCTTCTTATCAAATCTTGACCACTTTATCAGGGGCAGAACCAAATCTTGAAATCACGCATGAATGTCCGATCACATGATCTTAGTTGCTTTAATCTTTTTTTTTAACATTGGAGTTGTATGTATTGATATAATGATGTTTATGATTGGTTTGGTGTGAATTGTTATGAGCAGCTGAAACGGTTATATACAGAATTTTCTACTACATGAATAGAGCAGGGTGATTCTCGTCTTTCCCTCAGAGAGCTCACATACAGAATTGTTGACAAAATATTTTCACAGGTTTGTGTTTCTTAATCTTTTTTCTTTTTGTTTCGTTTCTGCTGCTTTTCTTTTTAATTCTCCATGAATGTCTCATTCTCTCAGGTACCCAGAAAGTTTACCAGTAATGTTGAAGGAAAAATGGGATATGAAGATTTTGTATATTTCATTTTATCTGAAGAAGATAAATCATCAGAGCCGAGTCTGGAAACAGTGTGATTACAGGTTTAAGTGTGTAGAAATGATGCATATTTGAGTCTTTTTTGTTTATTATTATTATTATCTTTTTTGTATGGCATATTTGAGTCTTATACACAATTTTAGAATAGAAATGATGCAGGTTTGGCTGATTTTGAGCTGGCACAAGCTGTGGAAAAACATGTTCTTGAATCTGGATCCATAGACACTGTTGGTAATCTTTTTTTTTTTTCAAAATTTTCCTTTCATTATCATTTATACTTAAAATGTTGTTTTTATTGAAGGTATACTGGAGTTGCATCCTGGAGCAATCAACAGCATCCCTAGCAAAGCACACATGGAAATAGGTGCACTTATTGTAATACACCACAAAAATTAAAAAACTAATAAGAAACTTAAAATATTACTAAAAAAATTTTATAATCTGTTTTCAGATACACGAGACGTTGATGAAAAGCGAAGAAATAATGTGATTGAAAAAAAAATCCATGAATCTTCTCTTTTTTTTTGCTATCTTCTCTCCTTTTTGTTGTTCTTTGGGGTATTCAACAACAGTGTGATTTTTCACTTCGAAATTGAGAACAGTGGTGTAGTTGGTTAACTCTTATTCTCAAATTGAAACGAGGTTTTATTTTTTGATTTTGTAGATTTACACAGCTCCGGTTTCGAAATGGAAGTCTCTGAAAAACAGGAGATTGCAAAATTGGGGTATGACATTCCTGTTATCTATGAACTTGTTAATTTGGAGGTTAAAATATATGCAAGTGAGCTGTATACCGGAGCCAGCAAAACTCCCGCCAGCTGCCGGAGTTTCACCACTGCTAGGTCTGCAGGCTGCTCAGCCCCCGCCAACTGCAGTTCTTCCTCCAAGTGGACCAAATTCAAACCCTTTGGATCTCTTCCCTCAGGTATTCAATATTTTTCTTCACTTTCAGATTGACAATTTTTGTTTTAGACCCTGTAGATTGTAACATTGTCGTGTTTGGTCCAAGGACTTCCTGACATGGACGCAAATGGTCCTACTGGTGCTGCTGGTAACTTGGATTTTCTTCATAACAGTCCACATGTATTTATTTATCTATAAACTAGTCAACCATATCTATATACACATTAATTATTAATTATCTCAATAAAATAAAAATATAATTTATATTTGTGTTCCAGTTTCAAGCACTTCGAGCCATGGTGCAACTGTGCTTTCTGGAAATAGAAACTTTGAGGGGCGTGTTCACCCACTAACAAGAGCCAACTACCTAGCTTCACCTCTCTTGGTTGTAGCTTACGCACTTGTTGGCACGGTATGTGTAAAATTACTCTTCTACCCTCAAAGAAACACACAACACAAATTCATATCATGTTTTGCTTGTTGTGAGTTTTAGGTCGACATCGACTTCAAAAACGAACCAACGGGACCACAAAGGACGGAAAGAATGCCTACTTTAGAGACGTTTGGCCAAGCACCGAAGAAATCTCTCAGGTAAATATAAATATATATATATATATATATATATATATATATATATATATATATATATATATTAAAGCTTACAAACTGTAGAATGTGTTCAGTACTGAATCTCATAGGGACAAAATGGTAAATCTACAGGTGGTTCAATCAATGTCATTTATTAATATTTGGAATTACAGCCTCTGTATGTTTGACTAAAACCTTCTAATTTTGTTTACTTTTTAACTTTGTTTTTGGTTTCATTTAGTAATAAATTAAGTATCAAATATCAACAGTTATGTGGTAGTAATCCTTCTTAGGGGGTGTTTTTTGGGTTGCTTCTTTCAATGTCGTTAACAACAGTGGTAAGTAAAATCTTACTATTCTAAAACTCTTTTGCTTCAACCTACCTTATTGACTTGTAGCTGATTACACATTAATTTAATTATGCAGGTTTTGAAGTTTTTGATGGAAAAGACTAGTGTTAATGCTCTTCATAGAAAAGTATGTTGGTATTTTAGGAAATTTGGCTAATAATTTAGTTAATTATATAAAAAATGTTGAAATGTTACATTTGTCTACTATTGGAATGATTATTTGAATGACATTAACTTTTGTGCAATGTATTGTCACTTTTTTATATGGTATTTTATTTTCTATTATATGACATGAAATGCAAATTTAATTTAAAAATCGTTAAATCTATAAATAATTTATTTTTAAAAAAAATTAAAATTACGATACGCAAAAATGTGTGTCGTCTTCATTTATGACATGACCTTTCTTGACAGGGGCTTCCTTGATACGCATTGCGTGTCATAAACACGCGCGTCGTAAGGTTACGACACGCAGATGCGTGTCGTCTTCCTTTATGACATGGCCTTCCTTGATACGCATTGCGTGTCATAACCATGCGTCGTAAATGGGCGTCATAAATGCGCGTCGTAAATGCGCGTCGTCTCTCTTTATGACAGGGCCTTCCTTGACGCGCATTTGCGCGTCGTCTGAGCGTTTTACGACGCGCAATGAGCGTCGTAAAAGGCCTTTTTTCTAGTAGTGTAACACGCCAAATTGCATATCCAAGCCTAAATACCATCAAGAGTCATAAAGTTTCCAACTTTATGACTTTGCATGTCCATTAAGTGCTTAATACACCAAATCTCAACATCTTAATGCCTAAAGACCTTCTATAGCATGCATGGAGTCAAACTAACCATCAACACCACATTTTATGACTTAAAACCCCCATAAGGTCTGAAAGGACGACTTATTTGGTCAATAGCATGCCATGCCCAAGAATCATTATATTCGGGACCAAAATTGCCCTAAATGAATAAATGGTTAGATCTACAAGATAAAGTGATGAAATTATGAACTTTTTACCTCCAAGAGGTTGCTAGCAAGTATAGAATCCCAGATCCAAGTTTCTTCCATGCTTCAAGGTTCTTGCACCAACTTATCCTTCTTCAAGAACACCAAAAAGGCACACAAATGAGCTCAACAAACTCTTCTCACTTAGGGTTTGCTAGAGGGTCGAATTCTCAGAAGGGGGTTGATGAGAGAATGATAAATGAGGCTATAATGATGTTTATATATGGTCCAAACCCTAAAAATTAGGGTTTGGATTTTTACCACATATGCCATGCATACGAGCTATACGCACAACGTACTAGGGTCCACCCTAATACGCTCAGCGTACACAATGTACGCCCAACGTACTACCCTATAGCCCAAAATCACCAAAATGCCACTATATGCCATTTTGCACTTTTTCTTGTACTTAGGGACTAAAATGAAATATTTATTCATACATAGGATTAAGATTGAAGATACCTTAACATCGGGATGTTACAACTAAATACACAGTGTCTATACACTTGGAGGATGGGCTAGAGGCATCAATATGCGAGCCAGACATCCATATGTGCTTTTGGCTCATCATGATGACTCCTATTTAAGATTCTCTCCTGGTCATTAGGATGTGCCCCAACTTGATCAATATGCACCCCTTTGCAGCAAGACATGTCCCGAAGTAGCTAAGTGTGCCCTTATGTTGTGCTAGTTATTGTAAGCACATTCAAGAGAGTAATCACTGTGAGGTTGAAAGCACATCATTTAGAGCAGTTTGTAAGCGAAAGATATTCTTTTATTTTGAGAGCTCAAGTGAGCTGGCACTTAATGAGTGATTGTAATTTGTTCTTGGAAGTTAATAAAATCCTCTCTCTCTCTCTCTCTCTCTCCCTCTCTCTCTCTCTCTTTCTCGTTTACCCATGGGTGTAGGTCACTTTGACCATAACACATTAAATATTGTGTTTAGTTTTATGTTTCCAATTACATTTTTTTAGAAGTTTTATTCAACGTGTTTTACCGAAGTTTGTTTATCATCTGTCTGAAGTGCTTAACTTGTTTTGTTGAATCCCCAACAAATATTACACATGAAATACTATTATATAAACCAATTTTTTGGTGATCTACTGGGTAAGACATTGGTTTCTCCATTTAAGAGATTCAGTGTTCGAGTAAGGTGGGTTTCAACTAAGAGTTGGTTAGGAGCTGGTATGTGACATGCTCAAAGGGTGTGTTGTCTCTGATATCCTCACAAAATTGGAGAGTTAGAGTGGGTGTCCAGGAACCCATTTTTATATCATTATACAATAACAAAACTATATAGTAAATATACATAAAATTCAAAGTTTGTTCAACCTATAAAATGTAAGTTTAACACCATCAAGATGATCTAATGGTGATAATTTGATAGGAAACACTCCAAAATGAATGACATAGATTTGAATTTCACATGCTTCAGCTTTGAGTGGTTTGTCGTTAAAACACATTAAACTTTGTATAAAAGAATGCTATAAAATCAAATATGATGCTATAAGTACATTGATTTCGAAAAAAAATGTATGAACGTCTTCTATACTATGGTAGCTCATTTTTTTTTCTAAAGCTTATTACTATGTGTCATAATAATTACTGAAAATTTAAGATATATATGTCATAATAATCACATGTGTATGTTACATAATAAATCATTAAGTATATTAAACATATTAATCATCAAGTTAGCTGAATTTCACAACACTGCTCGCTTCAGTAAAGGCCGATCGGGAAGTACTCGGATTCTGTAACTCGCCTCGGTAAGAGGCCGAGTAAGGAGTACTTGACTGAGTAATTGACCAACTCAGCGAGTTTTGCAACACTGCATACCACCACATCTTGATCTAATCATATTTCTCTCTCCCTCTCCCTCTCCCTTTCTCTCTATATCTCTATTGTTCTTTAACTATGAGTTAATTAAAAATATATATTTTTATTAAATAACTAATAAAATAAAAACGATATAGTGATGTAAAATGGTGAATATTTTATATAGTGGTCTTGTTTAAATGCGGTGGTGATATGACGTTGAGGTGACAATATTTTTTAACCAAGTAGTGGGTATACATAGGTGTCCTAATTTTTTAGTCTTTTAATATTCTTTTAGTCACTTTTAATCCATATATTTAACAACATTTTATATCCGATTTATCCAATTAAAAACACAAACATTAAAAATTCATATAGCCTATATATTTATATAAAAACACAAACGACTTATTGTAAAAATGAAGGAAACCTATATAACCTATGTGTTTGAATTTTAAAATATATTCTACACATGTAATGATAAAACAATTAATTAAGATAGATAAAATATATATTAGTGAATTGTATAGAAAAACTTTTAAAAAGTTTAACCATGTGTTTTATAAAAGATTTTTGTTAGATATAAATTAGTAGAAAAATGATATGACAAAAGAAATAATTTTTTGTAAGCCTAATCATCGCAGATTCTCACCAATGTATGGTTAGGGTTATTTAACAACATTTTTTTTGTAAAATATGTTTTGATACTAGGTTGGAGATGCTCTTAACTAACTTCATTTCTATACAACTTTGACTTTGATAAATAATCTCACATAAAATATAAATATGATGTTATACAGTTTATTTATATGACATGTGGTGTCGAGATTTCTTCCTTTACCATTTAGTCTTCTAATTTGGAATTTATATAATTTATACTTTAACCTTATTTCATATGTATGTTTGCTACTTATTAATATTATATAATATAGATCAAACTAAAACTAATTTATTATATATATATATATATATATATATATATATATATATATATATATATATATATATATATATATATATATATATATTAAATCAAGTTCTTTGTTTTAAAATTTAACTAAACGTCTAAAATCTTATAATAATTTAAAAGACAATAAACATCAAAATAAAACACAATTATACACTACAGTACTAATGATATTTAACAAAAAATGAATAAATGAGTTACCATGATGAAGTAAAATTTTGTAAATATCAATACATATTATGTTTATTTTCAAAATTCTATATAAATTAGAAAATAAATATACCACACAGATTTTTTTAATGGGATGGAAGTAAATTTACTACAACAAAATCACCAATCACATAATATAACATTGTAAGCACCTTCTAAAATGATCAAAATTCAAATCTCGCCACATAAAGGGTAGCCAAAAATGGGATGGCACTTGGTTCAAACAAGCCACATAGCTCGATTGCTAAAGGCGGTTTCCTCTCCCTATAACCTCGAAATAACAGAGTATCCGCCTCGGTTGATGGTAAAACCGTTTTGAAAAATTTCACCAATAACAAAAATTATTTAATGAATTAAGGAAATGTGAAGTCCAACCTAATTGTTTTAAAAACATAGTATAAATATATGGTTTAGACAAAACTGCAAAAATATCATTGTAGTTATAATTTTTTTGGATTTACGTTCATTTTGAGCTAATTTGGTTAATATTCATCTAATTTGTTTTTTATGTTTTTTTCTATTTAAATATTTTATTAATAAAAAACATGGTCTCTCTCTCTCTCTCTCTCTCTCTCTCTCTCTCTCTCTCTCTCTCTCTCTCTCTCTCTCTCTCTCTCTCTCTCTCTCTCTCTCTCTCTCTCATTAAATCAATTTCTTTGTTTTAAAATTTAACTAAATATCTAATATCTTATAATAATTTAAAAGACAACAAACATTAAAATAAAACACAATTATATAGTACAAGCAAACTTGTTGAAAATGACCACCGATCCAAACGTTTAATGGTTTGGACGTATTTTCTGAAAAATGCATACCGCAAAGACTATTTTTGCAGTTTTGTCTATCGTTTAAAACAATCTATAATCTTTAACATTATTATTTACATAAAATTGATAAAAATAACTAAAAAATAGTGTAATAATTATATTTTCACCAACTTATTATGCTATATTTTCCTAACAAAAATATATTTTAGCATGTATGTTCGACACTCAGTTTTTAAAAAGTATTTAGGTTTTGTTTTTAAGAAAAAACAAATTAAAAAAATTATTCGCTTGGGAGCACAAGATACAGTTTATATTTTAAACAAAAAATTTCTAATTCAAAAACTACATAAGTAGTTGTGAGCTTTTTGGATATTTTAACTTTATGTTTTAAGCCATTTTATACTTTTTAAAAACATATAACTATTTTTCATGGTGTTTTTTTTTTTTTTTCATAAATACACTCTTTCAACATCTAACTATCAACTTATAATGTAACACCTTAAAATCTTAAACCATATGATTGAAGGTGTATTTGGTAACGATATGTTGAAAAGTAAACTATTACATCCCGATTTTAACCAAAAATTTTCATTTTTATTTATTAAAATATTCAATTACATCAAAAGTCTAATGCGTAAACATGATTGCGAATGCGCGTGTGTACAGTCGAACATTGCCCTTCTCACGAAGTACCTGGAAAACATTTATAACTAGGTAAATGTTAGGCTTAGTGAGTTTCAAAAATATCATATACCACAGTACATATACATGCATATAAACAATGACTCACGATTTGCCAATAATATGTGTATCTTAGACTTACGGCTCAGTCATTTCGTCTTCAACACGGGTCTACATGTACTTACAACCTACATGTTATTTCATTAACACAGGTCTATGTGTACTTATGACCTACTTACCATTTCGTCAACACGTGGACCTATAGACTCCCAACCTTTTTAATCGTTCCACCATCATCCCCTAACTAAGTCCATTATCACAACAATTTACACATAGAGACTGTATTTTAGATTCTACTAATACAGACAAATTCATACTTCCTACTCTACCAGTTTCCACTTAAGCATATAGAGGTTATACTATTAGCTCTACTCTATGCATTCCTATCCTAACATATATATATATATATATATATATATATATATATATATATATATATATATATAGTACTACATGGTATAGTGAGACAACTCACCTTGACAATGACTCGGAATACTGACAAATGTCTTGGCGATTCTACTGGCGATTCAACCAGCTTGTAACATGCTTGACAAGTATTATCCTAAACTATTATAACTTATTAACCCCTATGATGATCTAGTAATGAAAGCTAGATCCTTCACTAATACTAGTTAATATCGAAAGTTCTATCAAATAAGGATCAGCTGGACCAGACAGTCGGGAGGCAAGATTATTTCGGTGTATAGCATTTCTGAAATCCAACAATGAAGCCAACATGACCATTCTAGACATCTCTCCCGTATATAGATCAATCATCATTATAATTGGAATTACTAAAAAATCTTATTTATATATCCATAACAACGACTATGAATATAAATATAAGTCACACTAAAAGCATAGCTTAACTTACAGGGATCCTACCGAAAATCGGGAATTACGCGGGCATAACTCTGATCCAAGAGCTCTAAACCTCAGCCGCTCCAAGGCCTCGCTAAAGTAGCCAAAAACTAGAAAGTAAAGGGATTAAGAGTACGAGAGAATTCCAGAGAGGTTCTGGAGGAAAAGAGATGTGAGAAATGGATGAAAATCATCGCCTATTTAAAGTTGATTTTGGGGAGCATGTTGTGCACATGGTCGGTTGCACGCCGCACAATTGGTCGAGGATGTTGACGTAGCCCCATAAAGAAAGTGAGACGTAGCGAAATCTGAGTGGTGAGTTAGTACACGCTACGCATCTAGTCTATGAGCATTGTTGCACGCGAAGATATCTGATTTCTTAAAAATCCAATATCTTATTTGTACTAGCTCCGCTTTCTACGTGTTTTATATCCACACGTAGCTATCGACGAGATCTAAAACTTTAATTTAGACTCCGTCAGCTAATTTTGGCTTTATTTTTAAAATTATATTTTTAACAAACTTAGACTAATAAAGCCCTTATAAAAATCATAACCCTCTCATATGAATTTTGTTTTCGACTGTCTTTATATCTACGAATTCATATGGATTAGATCTTCAATTCTCGTTTAGATTGATTTTCCTAATAATTGACTGATCTCTATTTTGGTTTCTGTGTCGTGAATTGTTGCGCTGAAACTTCTAAAAGTCATAACTTCCTCTTATGAAGTTAGATTCGGACGTTATCTCAACGTATGCTCTCAGTTTTGTGATTATTATGACTTTCGTCAAGACATTGTATCCTAAATAATCTTCTGTGAAAAATGTTCGTTTACATGACTGGTCGGTTATACTACAAGGAGAAAATGGGATGTTATAACTCTCCCTTACTTATAGAGATTTTGTCCCCAAAATCCTACTCCTAACGCACTTTAGGATAATGCCTACACTATCCTACTGGGGGTTTCACGAGATCAACCTAATATCTAGCCAACGTTGCTGCATCAAATTTGTCCCTTCGTACTTAATCGGCCATAGAACTCCATTTTCTACTGTATAAGTACTCCCAGAAGCCTTGAGAAGTCTTTCAAAACCGTGAATTCGTCGATTTGGACTTCCATAAGTTACACACTACGATTGACAATCACCTTTAGACGTGAAATGTCGACACATCAGACTCGATATAAGACGATTAATTAAGGAAATTTATCTACGACATCCTAAAGGAATGCACTTTCCGAATCATGCCTATAAAAAGGCTTACGACCTATCTTAAACACACACGAATGTAGATTGCGTTTGGTATTCCAATCTAATTCAAGTGTTCCAGATCCTGAATTTTAACAAAAACTACTATGACGGTTTTACTGGCTTGATGACACTGAGACCAATACTCTAATACTGGAGATGGGCTCATAATACGACTTACTTATCTTTCAACCTACTAGATTATAATGAACTCTAGGTTGCCTGATAGCCTTCTCACAACGTTCTAACTACGTTACATATTTCGAGGTACACATATTGTTCGAGTAATTCGTTCATGATACGTCGTGACGCTTATCCAACTACTAGGATTTTTATGCTAGATCACTCTTGTCATGATCCCCCTCAGTCTTGAAGACTCACGATCAACCTTTCGGTGGTCCTAAAGATTTACAACCATTTTCTGACTGTCCTACCCATCATCCTTCCTTGATATATACTTATCACCATTGATCTTTATTTTCTAAATTTTGATGCTACTACTAATTTAAAGGTCCTTAACCTACACTTTATGCGTGCTAAATTCAAACTGTTGTCCTATGTCGACCTATGAACGTTTGTGATTCAATCCTATTTCTCTATTAATTCTTACACTTATCAATTAAAGGGATAACTAAACTAAACACGTAGTCTATCTTGATGCCTAAAGTTACAATAAAGTATTACCATATCCTTAATGGGCAAAGTCCTTTTTAAATGGTCTGCTCTTATGTGTCTCTAATCATACTTACGAAAATACCCTATCCTTTGACGTCGATCCTACTGTTATAATCCTTTGGCTCAAGTTAACCAAATCCTTTACTATGGTTGAAATAAAATTCCTAAGTCTACTGTATGTCTTGAGTACTTGACGCTCTCTATGGCAACTATACTACCTATTGAATTCATGGTCCTCTGTTGCAAGGATAAATCTTACATCCTCTGAGGCACAAACCTATATGGTTCTCTTGGATATCCGAGTCGCACCTAAGAATTTGGCAATTTCCTAAATCCTAGCAGACGTATTGAATGAAATATTAACCTTTCCTCGAGAAGCAAGAAACTCATAGCCTATGGGTATTCTAGCAGAAGGCTTCCTTCTTCTGTTACCCAAAAATGAAACTAACTATCTCCGTGTACTCGTGTTGCTACTCACCTGGACCTTGATATTGAAATTGAAAGTGGAACCGCCCTTTGTAATTTCTCCTTGATTTTCGGTTCTCCACCACTTGGGTTCAACCCAACATATGTTGTTGCTGGTAACTAGCCAAATTTTAAATTGGCCTTGCTTACACGACTTATAGCTCCTTTTTGAGTTTGAAGAAACTCCTGGTTGTCTTATCTAATGACCTTTGACATTCTCTTCAAAGTACTACTAATTTTGCCTAAGTGATTTCCTCATATATCAATACTGAAACAAGATAAGGTTGTGACAAGCACAAAGTCGTCAAAAAATGCATTAGCGTACATGTATAACTAATGGTATATGGTGTTCTACTAACATAGTCGAACTACTAACAACAATGATGGTTACTAAATTCACTCCATCTTTCTCTCTTGGGTTATGGGGATCGACATACAACCGCGCCACCACAGGTAGCAACTCTAGCAGCTAGTTGCTTCGCCCCAACGGAGGTAACAATTCTTATTTCGAATATCTTAATTTACTTTGTAACATCCCATTTTCACAACCAAAAAATTTTCATTTTTATTTAAGTGAATCCTCCAATTATAAAACCAATATTAAGAAAACGTTTATTTCAAATACATTTATTATAATTTTAGAGTAATTTTTAAAACATGAAGTATTCATAGCTACTGATGAATGTGTACAGTCACGCCTTCGCCTTCATGAGATAATCGATGATACCTGAAACAATAAACAACTGGGTAAACACAAAGCTTAGTGAGTTTCCCGCAAAATACCCCATACGATAAACATACAAACATGCACCGGGTCCACTCAGCCATCAAGATTGAATACCCATGGTTTGTTGGCCTACCGCCTCAACCCAATCCCCCTACCAGAGCCTTCGTGCCTTCGGCTTGCAGTTGGCCTGCACCAGGCTTCATAATATCATACACACTTAGGGTTTTCGAAATAAGGATGGAGGCTGGAGTGGTGAAGGGTTTTGAGGCCATAATGTTCGTTAAATAGGGTGCAAAACCTAAAAATTAGGGTTCGGTCTCTGCGTGCAAATGCCTGGCGTCCATCATAGAACGCCTGGTGTTTGAATACCTAGCATTATATGTCGGGAAAGTCTGGAGTTTAGACCAAAGTGCTAACTTTACCAAAATGCCACAATGGCCCTTACACCTTTTTATTTACTTCGGGACCAATATACAATAAATCTCAATATAAAGGTCAACAATGAAAGTTCCTCAAAACTAGATGCTACAATTTTCCCCCACTTGGCTTACACTTCCTCCTCGAAGTTTGCTGTAGTAACTAACCCAGGTTAGTGTTTCCATATCTCCACCTTGGGCCACTCAGACGGTCCTCCCCAGAACCCAATCTGAACAAAATGTCGACTCATTAGGCGGCTAACTACCCATACAATCCTTGACTTGCTAACTTTCATCACCGGAGAAACCATCACACCCTTCCAAAGTTCATAAATTCAATACCTCAACTGACTCCTAAGCAAGTAAAACTATCTCAGAACGTTTTTATTATGATATATTTACCATCTGAACCATACAAAACCCTTCCGACCCTGACTTACCTTGCGGATTCCACTGGAGGGGGGTCGAGACTCCTGACTGTTGTCTGCTGTTGAACCCTATATCCGAAAACAAGATGGCCCCAAACATGAGCCTTTACTAGATAACCAATAAAGAGAGGCACAAGCAACACCCATAGATCTAGATTTTAGAACTCATATTCCAGGGTTGAATTTCATCAATTCATTGAATCAACCTCTCACTCTTGAGTCTGATTACTGCCAAACACGTGGAAAAGAACTCAAACACATCAATTGCGAATTTACACAAATTCCAAAGCCTTTAGATGTACCAAAATCCTTTAATAAACCGTTTACTTCCTAACACGCCATTTCCAACCACTGTTCCTACGAGCAAAGATGAGAAATCCAAGAAATTGTCACATTGCACCCTACCTTGGTAACTAAACCCCCAATAACAACTCGCAAGCATACATGATTCATAACACAACCACTCTGTAGGAGACTTTCTGAGGCACGACTGATACTCTCAAAAACCCTTAACTGTTCATTATCCAAATTAGCTAGTTCACATGGGTTCTCTTAACAATCATCCGAACATACACATCGACCAACTTTTTCGACCGAAAAGCTCTCTTGGATGGCCAAAAAGTGGTCTTTCTTAGTTCAACAAACCACGATGTTAGAATGGGATATCATGATTCTCTGACTTAAATTATGCTCGAATATGACAACTTTACAACCCCTTGGTACCCATACTAACCTGAAATCCACCACTTGAGCCCAACCACTGATAGCCAAATACACAGGAAAATCTGAACCGACACAACATTAATAAATCCCAATACACATACCATTTAACAAAAAAGTTAATTAATCTATTTATAACAAGAAATCAAATTCAACTAAGATTATTAAGATAATTCCATTCAAATGATTATCCAAAATTACATCTAAACTTGAAACACAAACAAAATTTACAGATAGACACCAATTCCACCATAATTGTTGTATAGGAGATCTGTCAACTCAACTATCGGTCCTCGAGACTCCGATCGTCCCATGGCGACCTTCGGGTAACTGCCAAGCCAAGGGTGTCAGATCTAGCATCTCACCGATCTCGAGAAAAGGGCAACGAGCTCTGATGTGGCCTTCCTGACCGCAATGAAAATAAACTCGCGTATTCTGCCTGCAGTCTCTTTCAAAACGACCCTACTCACCACAACTACGACAAACAAAATATTTGTGCCTCCCCCCAGCTAATCCAAAACTCTGGACGGCGGACTTGAACCGCTTCGTTGTAGGCTGATACTGATTTGGGGCCTGACACTGCTCCCTCATTTGGGTCTTTATCTTAATTTCTCGCCTCCTTGCGGCATCATGAAGCTTAACGAGAGAACTGCAACGTTGGATGGACACAAAATTTCGAATATCCGTCTTGATCTTACGTAAGTATTGAGTCATCTGAGCTTTCTCAGAAGCAGCAAAATCAGGGCAAAACATAGCTCTCTCTATGAACATCTTGGTGATCTTAATCACCGACTCAGTCCCGTGCCTCATATCCAAATACTCCTAGACCAGTCTCTCCCACTCCACCAATGGGACATATATCGAACGGAACATCTCAAAGAACCGCTCCCATGATACTGCAACTCGCTGCTCTGGGTGTATGAACTAGTAACCAACCTCCACAAATCCTTCGCTCTAGACCAAAGAAGGTTTAGAGTGCATTTGACCTTCTGTTCAGCTACTTTAGGGTGTATGTGTTGGATTAATGTCTAAGTCCATAACTAGATTTAGTAAGACTTGACTCGACCCGGCATGGTCAATTTGGGTTGCATGGCATCATACATTTGGATAGACTATAATGAGAGAAATAACACATATGGTTTGTTAATATATTATAAGTTCTAATATATTAATAAGGTTATTTAATTAGTATTGATCAAGAATTAATTTGGAATTAATTAAATGATCATAAGGAGACTAATTAAATATATGGGTTGATTGTGTAAATCATTCATTCTTATATATGTGGGCTTGTGATCCAAGATTCCTTATGTTGGACTAAGTCCATGGGGTGATCCATGGATACACCATGGAGGTTAAAATCCATGGAGCATAAGGAATGGGTAAAGTTATGAGTTACATGGTGTAACCCTAATAGCCACCATATAAAAGAATCCCATGGCTCAAGAAATCGGGCACTAGTGTGTGAATATGAGGGCTAGACGCTTTCAAGGAGTGTTCCATTTCTCTCAAGTCATTCCATGTGCATTTGGTGTTGTGTGAACCATTTGAGGTGTCACACTTGGGGCACTAGGCACTCAAGCTTCATGAAGACATTCTACATCAAAGAGGTATGCAATTCTAACTTGAGATATTCATATGAATCAATGTTATTTTGCTAGTTACGATGAATACTTTGGAAGGTTTATATTTGCATGTATAATAGAGAAAACATAGATCCAAGGTATTTCGGGTTGCATGTACACATAGAAGTGTTAGAATGCTCAAAACCCAACAGTGGTATCAGAGCTTAGGTTTGTTTTCTCGTTATACTTGCAAAATTGGCTTAAAAATCGAATTTTGGTGCTGTCTGCACACCAGACTCGCCGAGTCCACTGATGGGCTCGCCGAGTCCAAGGCAAAAAGCATCCAACTCGCCGAGTTGGACCCCCAGACAACATATATTCGATTGTTTCGGCTGGAATTGGACTAGTAATATTACCTTAAGATGTTTTTGGACTTATAAACTTGTTTTTGATGTGGTAATGTTCATGCTAATCCAATTTCAAAGATTATTGTCAATAGATTCATGTTTTGTATTAGTTTAAGGTTTAGACTAATTACATGAAAAAGTTTGATTTGAATTATCTTGTTCTTATGAGTTGATTAGATTAATAGAAAAGTTAATTTATTATGTGTTTTCAATCCATTTTAATCTAAGAGTTGATTCTAAAATGTGTTTTTGTAACTTGTCTCCAAGTTATATGAAAAGTCACATTTAAGTTTCATAAAACTCATAAAAGTTGGCAATGGTTACAAAAATTGATGAGTCTTGTCCTCAAGTTATGGAGGTTCAAGAGTCACTTCATTATGGAAAAAAATGTGTAACCTTAATTAATTCCATAAGTTACAAAATAAAGAAAAGTTACATTCTTTTATTAGTTTAAAGTCTTCCATAACTTGTCCTCAAGTTATGGAACTTGAAGAGTCTTTTAATTAAAAATACTTTAAACACATAGGTTATGGAATTAATTAGTTTTGAATGTTTTCAAAACTTGCCCTCAAGTTTTGGAAATTGGAAAAGTTTTCACTTATGAATACTTTAATTCCAAGTTAGCCCTTAGAATTTTAAAAGTTAAAATTCAACCCTTATACTTTATAATATTATAAGTTAATAATATTTATATATATGTATAAGAGTAAAGCCAGTCTTACCGTTAGTAGGCCGCATTCACGAAGCCGGACTATAAGGGGGGGGGGGGGGTATAAGGTTACCGCCTATAAAATGGCAGTTTAATGGGTGCCCACTCTCACCCACCGCTTCCTTGACCGGTGGAGGGTCAATAGTCGAACGGGTAGGACAAGGACTAGAATTCTCCCTTCATTAAAAGTATTAATGATAAATACTAAGTAACTAAACTCTTATTAATACCCAATCTTAGTTACTTAGGAAAATGTGAATTTGGTGCTAACCCATGAAATTACACTTTGCACTTTGCTTAAGTCGTTAGTGGAGCGTGTGTGGTTAACCGACACACTAACCTGGACTTAACAAGGTAGGCAAAGGGTAACTTAATACTTATCATAGTATCGGTGGAGCGTGTGTGGTTAACCGACACATCGATTAAGGGGTAAATATTGAGGGTACCAAGTATATTTGCATGGTTACTTCACACCTTGTTTTGTGATCCTCGACATCCCAGTCACAAAACCTGAAGAGCACACTCGAGATTGAAACATGCCATTGAACAGTTCAATGAATCTCAAAAAGAATCTAGGAGTTTCAAAAACAATTAATACCTAATAATTCATTTTGTTTATGTTGGTCGAAATTGGTGAATCGTCATTCACCTACCTTCACATATTTTATAGCTTGGATTACGACATCCCTCTTCCGAGTTATAAAATTGTTTGTAGGGTCCTAACCTTAATATTTCATATTGGGTGTTATATTAAGGAATTTTAATCAACTATCTTGAATATCTCCCAAAATATTTCTAGTTCAAACATCTATGATCCTCCCAAATATCTTGGAACTTCACTTCCTCCACCTCCTCCAATTATTCTCCCGATCCCACAAGTTCAAGGTCACTCAAGCCCTATTGGCAAGGCAAGGTCCAGGTGTGATCACATCTTGGAGATGAAGTCACATATTGACAAGCTAGTAGAGTTGGGTGTCAAAGTCTTGAGAAAGTCGGTGGTTCAATCACTTTCTAAGTCACATAGTGAGTTCCTTTGGGACTCCGATGAAACAAACTATGACAAGACCCTTAATGATCTTATCTATTTGCTAAGATCAACTTCCTAAAACTTTATGGACATTGACAATGAAGACACTGGATATCCAGTAAAGCTCTCTCTTCCCAATGGAAAGGGATCGGCCATAGTCAACTCGGTTGACCAAATGGTAAAGAGAAAAGCTAAGTCTGTGATAGTCCCGCATACCATTGCCAAAGGGTCCATATGTTTACATTGCCAAAGGAAGGGGCATTACTTGCGAAGCTGTCAAATTTTACCTAAGGATGTTAAAGTCAATAAGTTTAACTCTACTTTAGGTAAAGTCCACTATCTAACTCTGCTAAGTTTCTATTATGATATTCTCGGTACATGATGTGACTAGGTCACATGTTGATGTTTTAAGAATCAAAGAAAAGTGAAGAAACTTAAAGAAAGTATATGCTGAATCTGATTGCGTAGATGGATTTCTATCGCATAGTTTGAAGATCATATTCTTGAGCTACTTCTTAGGAGTTATGAGATATTGCTTAGGAATAGATAACAACAAAGTTTTCATGTGCTTTTGCACCGTAAGGATAGTTTTTCCGCAAAGTTTTTAAAATAAAAGGAAAAAATTTGACTTTATTTATTTTAAAAATATCCTTACAATGGCAGTTGTGGAAAAAATTTTGTTGCTTATACGATTCCATTAATAGCAAGAGTGGAAATATGAAATTGATTCTTTCATTTGTGGTAATGTCAAAAT